>NC_074722.1:20540337-21164226 GCF_947242115.1 Biomphalaria glabrata | reverse complement strand
AAATAGATTATACACGTAGATCTGCTTGAAATATACCTTAATAGTTTTAATAAAAAGAAAATTAAAAATATATACCTAAGTGGGCCTCTAATAGTAATTTGAAAGTTGTTTTTTTCTAAACAAAATCTTAAATAAAGAATACAACTTCAGTGACGTGTAGTTCTAAATATATTTTTAAAACGCCCATTTGAAGGTAAATTTTGTTAAATAATCAAATGGATAGACTATATTGTGTACGTTCACTTCTCAAAATAAAAAGTTATCTTTTGAAGATTAGAGTGACTAGATTTAGCCTAGACCAATCAAAAAGATGCGAACGGTGTGCTCTTCTTAATCTAGGAAAAGGTGTCATAATTGTATTATATAATTTAATGTAGTTTATTAATGGCTAACATGTTCAATAACACGCCTTTAATATTTTGTTTGTTTTGGGCCTTTCATGCTTGTTTGATTTGTATCTCCGTGCTGCTCATTGTAAGCTGCGAGCGATATTATGAATGGAGCTATCGATGTCAAGCGGACCATTCGGCTTAGATCCAATATTGTGTCCACAGAGTTCAACAATTTTTAGCGGCCCCCGAAAGGGGAAAAGACGCTATTAGTTTTGTGCGAAATGTCTGTCCGTCTGTCCGTCCGTCCCGTTTAGATCTCGTAAACTGGAAAAGATATTGAAAATCCGACATCACAGTATTTTAGACCATTCAAAGTTCTGATGCAACGGCTACTTTTTTTTTCTGAAAGCGAAAAATCTAATTTTTAAAATCTGTTATGCAAGCAGCTTTTTAAAGAGAAAAAGCTAATTAGTATGCATTATAAGTTAGAGCTAATTTAAAACGAATAGTAATCTTGTAAACTTTATTTTCCTGAACTTTTTATTTATTGCGGAGATTTTATAATATTTTTTTTTTGAGGATTGGAATAAGAGATTGAGCCTTTTCAAAGAGATCAATTATAGACATCAGTTAGGCCAGGGGAGGCGCGGTGGCTGAGCGGAAAAGCGCTTGGCTTCCGAACCGGGGGTCCCGGGTTCGAATCCTGGTGAAGACTGGGATTTTCAACTTTGGAATCTTTGGGCGCCTCTGAGTCCACTCAGCTCTAATGGGTACCTGACATTAGTTAGCGAAAAGTAAAGGCGGTTGGTCGTTGTGCTGGCTACATGACACCCTCGTTAACCGTAGGCCACAAAAACAGATGAACTTTACATCATCTGCCCTATAGACTACAAGGTCTAAAAGGGGAACTAGTTAGGCCAGGTTCACGTCTAACTTTACATTCACTTTCACCTATCCTTTGATCTGCGGGACGTTGGGGCACTACACAAGATCTGTTAACCTTCTTTCTCCATTCTTATCTCTCATTTGTCTTTCATTTGGATGTTCTTTCTGAAAATATTGAAGCCTACCTGGGTGGACCACTTCGGGGGCCGATTTTGAGTTTGTGTTTCAACACAAACTGTCTCTTGTAACCTTGTTTATATTATTTTTAGGATCTTCATTTTATGGTAGGGCTACTTAACATATTTTAGGTTTACCGCTAATATTTAAGAAGAGTTTATCCAAAGTTTTATGAAGATTGGCCAACTGGTTTTAATTTCTATCGAAGACATACACACTGCTTACATTCAATTATATATATTTAAATGTAGGCTTTCCATGGAAAAAATAGTGTTATAGAAACCAGAACAAAAACACAAACACTAAACATTGTCAGAGGTGAGAGAAGAGCTCCACAAAGGAGACTTGTGGTGCTGTGCAGGGAAAATTGAACGAATCCTGTGAGGCCGACCACTCTACTTAAACCAATGAAAAAGAAACACTTCCTTATTCAGAAGGCAGCATTTAACTTGGGAACATGGGACGTTCGTACTTTACTAGAACCAGGTAGATGTGCAAAAGTTACCAAGGAAATGGCCAACTATAAACTACAGATCTTGGGAATGAATGAAGTTCGAAGGAACACATTCGGCGAAACAAGACTGCAATCAGGAGAAACCCTCTTCTTGGAAAGGAAAAAGAAGATGACTTACATGAAAACGGTGTAGCACTACTACTAAACAAGGAAACTTTCAAAAGTCTTTTAGAATGGGAACCAGTTTCAGAACGAATAATTAGAACCAAATTTTTGTCTAAGTTCAAAAATGTTCACATCATTATGTGCTCCCACCAACCTTGCAAGTGATACTGACAAAAATACATTTTATGACCAACTGCAAAGTATAGTTGACAAAATACCTAAAAGAGATTTTTTTAATCGTCATGGGAAACTTGAATGCCAAAGTGGGAAGTGACAACAGAGAGAGAGAGAGAGAGAGAGAGAAAAGTATGGGCACCCATGGACTTGGCACCATAAATGAAAATGGAGAAATGTTTGCAGACTTCTGCACATTTAATGAATTAATGATAGGAGGCAGCATTTTCCCCAACAAAAAAATGCCACAAAGTGACATGGGTTTCACCAGACAATAAAACAGAGAATCAAATCGACCACGTTACCATACGGCGGAACTGGAGAAGCACATTACTAGATGTACGAAACAGAAGAGGAGCAGATATTGGCTCAGACCACCACCTAGTTGTTGCCAAACTAAAAATCAAGCTGGCCAGCAATAAAACAGAAAGAAACAAAAGGAAAAGAATGGACCTAGACAAGCTCCACAACACTCAAAGTAAAAAGGAATTCCAACTATCCCTTCAAAATAGATTTGCTGTGCTACAACTAAATGAGGCCGAACAAAGCGTTGATAAATCTTGGCAAAATTTCAAAGAAATTATTACTGAAACAAGCAATGAAGTACTAAGCCTTAACCCTAAGAAGAAAAAAAAAGTGGATTAGTGATGAGACATGGAAATTAATCGTTAACCTAGCGAAAACAAGAAACCACAAGCAACAATCCAAAAAACTACCAAGCAGTTTCACAAAAAGTCACCAAAATGCTCAGACAGGACAAACGATCATTTTACAATAATCTTGCAGAACAGGCAGAAGAAGCAGCAGGTAAAGGAGATATAAAACAACTGTACAAAATCATCAAACTTCTCAGTACCAAAAAGGCTAATTGCAATGTTCCAGTCCGAGACAAATATGGAAAACTACTTTCTTCAATAAATGAACAACTTGAAAGATGGAAAGAATATTTTCAAGAAGGGCTCAAGCTCAATAGACCCAAACCACGAAATCCAAATCTAAATGCAGGACCAACACTAGACGTAAACGTGGAAGAAATAACAAAATAAGAAATATTGCACTCAAACAAATGAAGACAGGTAAAGCTGCTGGAATTGACAACATACCACCCGAAGTCCTAAAAGAAGGAGGAAGTGAAATAGTTGACTAAATGCACAAACTATTCAACAAAATTTGGTTAACAGAAACACTTTCCGGTGACTGGAAAAAGGGCTTGCTAATCAAAATTCCAAAGAGTGGAGATCTATCACAATGTGAGAAATAGCGAGGCATCACTTTGTTGTCACTTTCAGCAGAATCCTACTAAACAGAATAAAGGGAGCATGCGATGAACACCTAAGAGAAGAACAGGCCGGATTCAGAAAAGGGAGATCTTGTGCTGACCAAATAGCAACACTCAGAATAATTGTAGAACAATGTGTCGAATGGCAATCTCCTCTCTATGCAACTTTTGTCGACTTTGAAAAAGCTTTTGATAGTGTCGACAGAGAATCTATCTGGACTGTAATGAGACATTACGGGATCCCAAATAAAAGAATAACCATAATCAAGAACCTTTATGATGGTTTCACCTGCCAAGTAACCCACTGTGGCAAGCTGTCAGAGGAATTTCCAGGAGTCAAACAGGGATGTCTTCTTTCACCACTCCTGTTCCTTCTAGAATTGGATTGGGTCACAAAAGAAGCCTACTCTAACGCAGGGAAAGGAATCCAATGGACTCTCACACAAAAGCTGGAAGATCTGGAATTCGCTGATGACATAGCCCTATTATCACACAGACTACAGGATATGCAAGAAAATGTCACAGCTTTAAGCGAAGTAGGAAAAAGAGTAGGCATCAAAATAAACCACCAAAAAAACAAAAGTACTTAAAGTAAACAATAAACAAATTGTATACTGGATTCTCAGACAAAAGACCAAGAAGAATTTTTTTTATACCTTGGGAGTGTAGTCAGTATATCAGTTGGAACAGATGAAGACATTAAACGCCGTATAAATCTAGCGCGTCAGACATTTATACAGCTAAAACCAACCTTGAAATTTCACATCTCAAACAAGACTAAACTAAGAATCTTTAACTCTAATGTCAAGGCTGTTCTACTGTATGGTTCTGAAAAAGAGAACAACTGAAGCGACAACAAAAAAGTACAGACCTTCATCAACAGATGCCTGAGAAATATCCTAAAAATACACTGGTATGACAAAGTAGAAAACACCAAACTGTGGGAGATGAGTGGACAGAAAAATATAGAAATGCAGATTTTACAGAGGAAGTGGAGATGGATTGGTCACACCCTTAGAAAAGATACCAGTAACAGAGCTAGGCAGGCCTTAGAGTGTAACCCCCAACGAACAAGACGTAGAGGAAGACCAAAACAGGGCGTCGCAGTGTACTAGAAGAAGCCGAGAGGACCAGGAAGAGCTGGGAAACCATCAAAAAACTAGCAAGAGACCGTGGAGAGTGGTGTGTTTTTGTCGAGGCCCTATGTTCCATGAAGAACCCAAAGGAATGATGATGATGATGAATGTAGTCTACGCTTAATGGAACGAACCTAGCTCTAAATCTTATGCCTTTGTAATTTTCTGTCACCGTTTGAAGGGCTTATGTACCATTTTTTAAACTAGAGAAATAAACATACACATAATCAAATACTTAACTTAAAGGCCTACATGGATACGTGTGTATATTAATCTTGTTAAGAAGGAACGATTTCAATTTATAAGCACTTTTTTTTTGTTACAAAATAGCAGAATATTGCGCTGTCGACAAAAAAAAATAATTATACGAGTAACAGACATGCCTACCATCAAGACCCAGAATGAGGAAAACTCATGTTGAAAATGGGGTTTTTCAAAGGGCCTTACAAAGAAACTTTAAGGCATACGTGTTTAAAAGCTTATTAACCACATTGCGCGCAAATATTTAAACTTCAGATATTGCTTTAGAAACATTGCTATCCCGATTATTATTTATAAAATCTATATATATACCACAAATTAGAAAAATACTGGGGGAAAAAAAGTAATATATCATAATTATGTCCCATAAATGCTTGAAATCTAAATGATGACTTTTCAGTTTCACTGCCTTAATTAGTAGTATCAAAAAATCCTTTTACATACACATCTATATCTAGATCTAACGTAGTCATCATAGAGAAGAAAGAGACACTTTAGGATTCAGCCTAAATCTATTAGTTACTGGATCTCGTGTAGATTTAGATGTAAATCTCATCCTGAATAGATTTAAATTTATAGATAGATGTAGATCAATAATTAAGTCAAGACTAAAACTTCAATCTAGATCTAGACCTAGAAGATCAAATAGGCAGTAGATCTGGATCTACATTCAATGCCAAGTTTTCAAATAAGTTCGTTCTAGAATTTAGACATAGTCAAGAATCCTTGTCCTTATTAAATTCTTTTCTTTCCTTAGAAATCAATGTGTTAAGAGACATATCGGAAAAATGTTTTGGCATAACTATAAATGACCCTTGTCATTGAATAAACGAAGCATTAGCGCTTAGCTTAACCAAATGTAGGCCACAATATGACGACATATAAACAATAAATGAATTTTGTATTTAATATTTTCTTTTTACATTAATAAAAAAAATAATGAAAATTTATTCGTCGGAATTCGGACTTTGCGGAACAAAATAAAAGTGCCAATCAGAAACGGCGTAACATGTGAGTTTTATTTTTTTATTTTTTTATATTTTAGCGGGACGGTTCCGCTTTTGCGTAATAGTAGGCTCCTCTGCAAGTAAGACATAAAACTGCACCAGATCTAGTAGAAAAACCCTGAGAACATATAATTTTAAGTAGGATGAAAAAAAAAATATTTTGTGATGATCTCTTACTCTAATCTACCATAACAGCTTGTCTGAAAATGGATGAAGTTATTAAGAATTTCTTTTTAAAGAGCTAAAAAACATTTTCTAATCAGCACAGATAAATCGCGCGCGTTTGAAGCATAAAATCCTTCGTCTCTGTATTTTTTTTAATACAGTGCAGGATGCGCAGACAGCATGTCGCAAAGACCTGTTTTGAAGTCGTTCCTGTAGTATAGTTCCATGGTATTGTGATAGATTCAGACCATAGACTTGTATATTATATCTAGACTGGAAACCGGAAACTAATTCTTATCCGTGACTGATCGGTTCCCAGACCTATATATATATATATAAATTTTTATGTACGTAACTCTTTTTTTAAGCTCTAATGGAAGTCGCCGCAATCAATCTTTTCTGTCTTAGAAAAGTAATGATCTTTAGTTTTCAAAGTTTAGAAATAATACAAAATCATTTCTCGGATTTTCTTTAGAATGGGCTATTAATCACATAACTATATATATTCACGCTAATATATGAAACAAAGTCATTTCCCGTTAGTTTCCATGATCATGTTTCAAAAATCCTAGATCGAAAAAATTCATGTCTGTTGATTTTAATCTGTCTATGATTCAGACTTATAGAACAGTATGCAAAATGTTCCTAAACGTTATAATTCTTTAATGAATACATGCTGGAATACCCAGAATCTAGATATATTCTAGATCTATTATAGCACTAGATTCTAAATATATTCTACATTCTAGATCTATAGTCTAGCTAGACCTATAAAGTAGATAGAGCGATTATAATCAGGATTAGTAGGCCTACTAGTGGGTAACAGTGTACTATGCTGTTCGCATGGGAAACCGGTTATTTGTGCGGGCAATTTTTTTTTTACAATTTCCTAGCTCTTCTACTCCAATATATTAATCGACATTGTTGGGGAGAGGTATCTTAGAGCACCGGGTGAAACCAAGTTGAAAAAAATATATCTTGGCAAAAGCAGAAACATCGGAAAAGATAATTATATTAAAAAATCTAGATATATACCCAATCATGCCTAGACACGTCTAGATCATGGGTGGGCAAATTACGACCCGCGGGCCACATGAGTGTTTTATGCGGCCCGCCGACTCCTATAGAAATCAAGTGTGCCCACACATTAAAAATATACAAATGCAAATACATTTAAATAAATAATTGTAAATATCTATAGACCTAGAAACATTGATACTTTTAATTCTTATCACTTATCATGAAGAGACTAAAGAAACATTGTCTTTAAACGTCATTCTAAAAAGTTTAAAGTAAACGAAGATTAGGACAGGTCGATGCTCACTGACTGTAATTTGACAGCAGTCGCAAGAACAAAACAACTAATAAGCTAGTTCTACAGTTACAGAACATTATGCACGGATGTAAACAGTTAAATGCTTCACATTAAGTACAATTGTACATTTGTGGTGGAATGTTGGGATTGTGACAAAATTTTAAAAAATGTTCGTAAAATTAGTTCAAGAAATTGCTAACTCTTGTTGTAATTCCTTAATTGGGAGTAAAAAAAAAAATTATACGGCCCGCCAGTCCCCAAATTGTTTTTAATGCGGCCCTAGGTAGAAAAAGGTTGCCCACCTCTGGTCTAGATGGTAGTTTAAGTTTAAATGTCAGAGCACAACGTTAAACCACTTCTGTCTTAAAGTCTTAACGTATAACAAAAGAAACTTGTTGAGGTGATGTTGGTCTGTTTCTAATTTTAATTAAATATCATTGTAAAATTTGCAATAACATTTGAATAAATGTCATAAACAGTGGGATTTTATAATATAATTGATAATAATAATATTGATAAAAATTGATAATAATTGACACTCATTTTACATTTGAGTAAAAATCAATAATAATGGGTAATCAGCTCACTGTATTTTTCCAACAAAAAGAACTAATTAGCAATATTGGAACATATTTGAAGAAAGTTGATGAGAAGAGATGGCACTCTGAGCTACTGCACCAGGTGCCACCGACACTGTCTGGGAGGTTTCCATTCTGTTTTTAGGTTTTTAGATGATCAGTTGGATCTCTACTCTACTTATTCCAGAAGAGTTAGAAAAGAGTCTTTATTTTATTCTTTCACACGCGCACACACACACACATATATATATATATATATATATATATATATACTAGCCTGGCATTACCCGCGGCCTGCGGGTCTAAGTTTGTGTTAACTAATGTAGTGGATTGGATTTAGATGTATGTTAAACTTAGCTAATGATCCTTTCACGTTATTTCTCTTTCGCTACGAAAATAAAATTAGTTTTGCGAAAATGGGTTTACCCGAAGCCGATATATTCATATCTATTAAAAACGAAAAGAGCGATAGCTTTGTTAAATGAATGGGATAATATAGTGAACAATTAAACGAAATAATTTTTAGTACGCGATTCATGAATGAATATAGATCTAGGCCTATCTCAACCCGGCTTCGCAGCTTTCGTAAACGAATGCAGTCTATTAAAAATGCTTTAGAAAACCAAATTTGAATATTTATTTGATCAAAATATGAAATGAATGAAATGAATGGACTATAATTAGTATGTTCATGTGTTAAAGTATAAAACTATCTGTGCAAAGAGAAGATTTATCATCTTAGAGTTGAATTAGAGATTTAGATCTAGGGATGGGATTATAAAGTAAACAATTAAACGAATTAATTTTTAGTAAGCGATTCATTACGGTAGTGTCTAATGAAAGAATGTTTGTCAGCAAATCTGCAGTCAAGATACAACGAACTAATAAATTTAAAAAATGCTTTTGAAACACAAAATTGAAGGTTAATTTTATTATATAATAAAATCAATGGATCTTCTTTTGTATTTTCATGTGTAAAAGTAAAAAACTATCTGCGCAAAGTGTATTTTTAAAAATTAGATCTAGGTCTAAATCCTTTCGATCTTTTCTATGTCAACATTGTAGACATGGCCTACATCCATAAAATACTATAGCTGTAATAGAGTCGGACATTTTTTTTTTTTTTAGGGTCTTAAGTTTGTTTTAGGGCTACAATACATACATTAAGGTCTAAGTTGGTACCTAAGAAACATTCCTGCCAAGTTTTATCAAGATTGGTCAAGCGGTTTTGATGTCTATAAGTAACATACATACACCTCACATTCTACTTTATAATATATATATATATATATATATACTAGACATATGTTACCCGCGACCCGCGGGTCTTTATTTGCGCATTACTGTCGATATAGTCACTGAGAGTGTTTTGTAAACAATTAAACGAAATAATAATGTAATAAGTAAAGCGAATGTGTCAATGTAAAAATAGTGTGAATGAAGCTATCAAATCAAAATAGCTAATAGGCTTAATTAAATCCATTTTTTTTTCAAATTAAAACATTTGCTTGTAGGCCTACATATATTTGATTAAAATTTGAGATGAATAGACTAAATTTTGTATGTTCATGTGTATAAAGTATAAAGTAGATCTTGAGGTAGACGTAGATCTAAATCTACGCTAATCTAGAGTTCTGTGCTGCGCATGCATGAACTTTTTTTCATGAATGAATATAGGCCTATCTCAACACGGCTACGCAGCTTTAGCGAACCGCGAACGAATGTATTAAAAATGCTTTAGAAAAACAAATTTGAATGTTAATTTGATTAAAATATCAAATGAATGGACAATAATTAGTATGTTTATGTGTTAAAGCATAAAACTATCTTTGCGAAAAGAAGTTTTATCATCTTAGAGTTCAGTAAGAGTTTTAGACCTAGGCCTAGGAATAGACTCAGACCTCAGACAGAAGAGAGATGTGTTAATGTGTAACCATTTGGTAATGTCTAATAAAAGAATGTTCGCCAGGAAATCTGTAGATATCAGGAACTAATTTATGTAAAAAATGCTTTTGAATAATCTAGTGGATTGGATTTATATGTATGTTAAACTTAGCTAATGATCCTTTCACGTTATTTCTCTTTCGCTACGAAAATAAATAATTATATTTAGTACGCGATTCATGAATGAATATAGATCTAGGCCTATCTCAATTCGGCTTCGCAGCTTTCGTAGGTGAATGTAGCTTTAGAAAACCAAATTTGAATGTTTATTTGATCAAAATATGAAATGAATGGACTTTAATCTGTGCGAAGAGAAGTTTTATCATCTTAGAGTTGAATTAGAGTTTTAGATCTAGGGATGGGATTATAAAGTAAACAATTAAACGAATTAATATTTAGTACGCGATTCATTACGGAATTGTCTAATGAAAGAATGTTCGTCAGGAAATCTATAATCACAGATATAAGGAACTAATTAATGTAAAAAATGATTTTGAAACACAAAATTGAAGGTTAATTTTATTATATAATGAAATCAATGGATCTTCTTTTGTATTTTCATGTGTCAAAGTAAAAAACTATCTGCGCAAAGTGTATTTCTTAAAATTAGATCTAGGTCTAAATCCTTTCTATCTTTTCTTATGTCAACATTGTAGACATGGCCTAGATCCATAAAATACTATAGCTGTAATAGAGTTGGACAACTTTATTTTTTTTTGAGGGTCTTACATTTGTTTTAGGGCTACAATACATTCACTAAGGTCTAAGTTGGTACCCAAGGAACATTCCTGCCTAGTTTTATCAAGATTGGTCAAGCGGTTTTGATGTCTATAAGTAACATACATACATACACCACACATTCTACTTTATAATATAGATATGTTGTGTGTGTGTGTGTGTTATACGCACGTTTATGCATTGGGTTAGGGTTTACTGGGCGTTAGGGTTAGAGTTTGGAAACTCCCCCCCCCCCCGCTCCAAAGTTCTGGATCTGCTAGTGCAGTAAACACATACTAAAAACTTAAAATATTTACGTTTAATAATAAATGAAAAGTTATTTTGTAGTCCCCAGATTCAGGGTTTTTTAAAAAAATCAAGCAAAACATTAGACTAAGACTAAGACTGTTTTATTGATCCTTACGGAAATTTGTTTTGATTACAAGAACTCTTTTCTCATATAAAGACAACACAACAGAAAAATACACCTAAATACAACAGACACAACATAAAGAGTTCATTCAGCGACTACACACAGGTATCTTGGTGCTTTTCTTGTTCCCTGATCAATGAGTGGCGGTCATAGAGTCTGACCGAGTGAGGTACAAACGAGTTTTTGTACCACTCCGTTCTGGTTTTGATTGACAGCAGTCGCCCACTTCGCGACGACCAGACGTAGTTCTGTCTAATGGAGCGGGTGGCCGTCGTCTTCCAAGATATTTTTCTATTTTTCTTAGGCACTTGTTCAAAATTTAAGGTTCATTTAAAGAAATTTTTACAAAGCAAACAAGTACATAAAACTAAAATGCTTTTTAACCTTAGTTAGGTTAATATTTGAATACTAGTCGACCAACGACGCCGCTATTTTGCCTTTCATTACTGCTACCAATGCGACCGCAGTAGGCCCCGCACTTTTAGAGAACCCGCGCTAATATTAGTTGTAAATTATTAAAGTAAACCATTTTATAACTTATAACAGATTTCACGCTGCCTCCTGATTTAACAGGAGCTACTGGAAATCTTCTGACATTGCAAAAATTATTAAAATCTTTTTAAAACTCATGCAAACCTCAGGAAATATATGGACAAAAATTGTCATTTTGGGGCGTCACTCAATATAAAAAAGGCCAATCCTACGCGCGATAAAAAAAAACGGCATTATGCAATACCCGTAATTGTGGAATCTAAGCGAAGAAAAGCGCTCGCAAGGTGGTCAAAGAAATCGCTTCAGGGACATCCTCAAAGCTTCTCTTAAGGCGTTCAGCATAGACCCAGGCACCTGGGAGACAGAGGTACATGACAGAGCATCATGGCGTCGCGCTGTGAAAACTGGCGCACAGGTTGCTGAGGAAAAGAGAGCAACGCTGGCAGAAGAAAAAACGCCAGAGAAGAAAAGCAAGGCAAACGACACTAGCTCCAGCTGGAATTACCTGCCCAGTGTGCGGCCGAACATTCTGGGCTCACATAGGTCTCACCAGCCACACGAGGAGGCATTAAACCCCAGTGCAAAGCTCTCAGACCCCTGGATGACAAAGTGGTCATCATCGAACCACGATGGACGAACTATATATAATTGTGGAATCTGATGAAAGAAGCTTCTCGCGCCTCATACTAATGAAGAATTACTTGAGGTCAACAATTCTCGAAGATAGATTAAAACATTTGGTAATTCTTGCTTTTGAGCGTGATGGCTCATAAAGTAATTCTGTACGTAGTAAAGAATGAATAAAATGCAAATACGAATTTATTTTCCAATACAAACTCTTAATTTTCACTAATTATCCGTATCCCTATCCAAACTTGCCCTCCCCCCGAAATCCGTTTTGCATAGGGCCCCACAATGGTTAAGTCCGGCCCTGCTATTTAATGACGCTATTAGAAAGAATATTGTTATAAGCCTGGTAGTGACACAGATGGGGATACTTCAGTGTGTGTTTTTTGCCGACGAAAATAGCCCCAGGCCAGAGCAAGACAAGCGGTCAACCGTGACGAGTGACAGTACATGTCAGTTTCGAAAGGATCTGTGTTGTAAATAGTACGCACACAAGTCATGTCAAATGTAAACTTGTGATCAGCCAAAATGGTCAAGTGACGTTCCATCCGGTTCTAGAAGGCATATAGGGATCCTATATAAGTCACTTCACGTTACCTCGCAATGTCATAAGTACGAGGCAAAGTCATGTAGAGTTGGAACCGTTTGATTGTCACAAGAGCTGAGCCGAAGGCTAAGCCTGCTTGAACAACCGTTCTGTCTGGAAGAGATCCAAGTCAATGCCTATGTAAAGCATTGCTATTTCCGATATATCTGGCACTCCGGGCGCATGGACTAGAATGCATGGCCGAAGGCCGAGTACACCGGGAACCTCCGCCATTTTCCTATGTTGTACCAAGTTAACCGCGCAGGACTCGCCATTATCGTAACGGTCCCTTGAAGAATGGCGCATAGCTTATCGACAGGGACGTGGAAGCTCTCTTTCAAAGCCCTCGCATTTCCTTGGACACTCCCATAGGAGTTTTGTTTTGCTATTCATTTAGCCTAATCACTTCCTCAAATGATCGTTTCACCCGAGTGCCACGTTGAGGCAGAATAGCGTACCCGGGAGAGTTGGAACCAGCTCGATGTGATGTCCGGAACAGAGAATAGTGTACAAGGCAAGGAAGAGGCGAAGTTTTTGTACAGTCAGTGCTTTGCTTTAGCCAATAGTACAGCATTGGCTGTAAATCATTGAACATTAAACTTTTACGTTACTTGGAGCCCTGAGTTGTCAAGTTCTTTGAGTTGGTTGTGTGTGGTGCAGTTTGCAGAGAGCCTGGATAATGAGAAAGGTTACGACTCAGGGCCACTAAAAGAAATAATGTGATAAGAACTTTGACAAGAACTTTAAAAGTAAAAATGTGCTATGTTTATATTGCGCCATTGTTTTTGTGGTTGTTGTTTTTTTTTTTAGAATGTACTTAAAAGGATGTGACATAATAAAAGGATAGTCTTCAATGTGTATTTATATCAACACGAAGTCTTTGTTAATTAATTGTTATGTTTAATTGTCTACAGTAATTTATTTATTTATAGAGTGCCTAATTTTCTTATGCCTAATTTTCCGCCTTGTCAAAAAGTGCCCGATTTACCTTAATTTCCGGGTGACTAATTATCCGGTGCATAAATTACCAGTGTCTAATTATCCGGTGCCTAAAATTACAGACACTCACCTTCTTTATTAAATGGGGTTGCTGGCGGATTTTTTAGAAGAAAAAGTACGAAAAGGAGGATGTAGGCCATAAAAGGTTGAAGACACTGCAATAGACCATCAAAGTGTAACGAAAGTTACGTCAGACAATGGTCCATGAATAAACCCTGGGCTAACTCATGATCACCGTATCTGAATTAAGTACATAACATGTCCTGCCAGCTGAGTTTAGTTGTCTATCTTGCGTTGTTTATAAAGAGAGGTAAAATGGGGCAACTAAGGTAGAGTTTATTCATTCAGCCCGACAGGGGCAGTTCGTAATGTAATGGAAATGGGGGGGGGGCTAGTAGAATAATGCATGAAGGAAAAAAAAGAGATGGGGGATAAAAAATTAATGATAATTTTCAAGATTGGGTTTGGAGAGCTGTTTATTATATCTACAATCATATGACGTATGTTGACTCAGAGGTGCCTATAGATCTACTCAACACGCTACTAGAATAAAATGAAGCAACTCAGCACTGAATATAATTTTCTATAGTTTAATTCTTTAAAACTCAATTCAACAATATAAGTAATCCAAAATGTAAATCACATGTAAAATAATAACTTGACTGACATAAAATAACAGAGTTAAAATATAATACATTGTGAAATGCAGGCCATCGTCTTTTGTCTGCTTTTGATAATACAAGACTAATAACTAGCGACTGCGAAAAAAACCAACGATGTATAGTAACTTATATCAATCATTCTGGTTGTTTTGATCAGTGATAGTAAGATTTATCAGGTTACTATAATTCCATCATGTAGGTCTATATGCAAATCAAGGTTATCTAGAAGGGTCTTTTTAATTTTCCCACCCACACGCCATGTGACCTAATAATAATGACTGTTGACGTACTACTGATCAGCCGTTATTGTGTGCTCTTAAGCGTGACATGATACACATTCATGTAAAACTAATCTAAAGGGTTATGGACGTTGAGTGAGAAATAATATGTAAGCTTTCAAATTCTGTCATTCAAATTAAAACAATTTAACACAGTATGTAATTATATTTAACAATCCAGGTCGATGAAATGATTAGACGTTACAACAGGGAGGAGCTAACTGCTTGGGGAAATAGATCTGATGAAATTTGTCAAAAACTATTTAAATTAGTAAGTATGCTACTATGGTTCTATTTCATTTCAATTTATTTCAATCTTTTTTAGCGCCCCCGTAAGGGGAAAAACCCGCTATTATGTTTGTGCATAATGTCCGTCTGTCACACTCAGATCGAAAACTAGAAGGGATATAAAAAAATATTATTTCACCATGCAATGCGACATGAAAAGTTTAGGTGCAACGGCTACTTTTGGTTTTCTAAAAGCAAACCGTTTAATTTATAAAATTAATTATGCAAGCGATTTTTTCATAAAAATACACACATTCTAAAACAATTACGTAGATGTAAGGGAGGCAATGTTCTATTATGTTAAAAAAGAACGACAATTTTTTTTGTATTTTAAGTATCACTAACTGGAATATATTAATAAAATGTATTAGAAATGTTCACAACAAATATAAATATTAGTTAAAGGTGTTTTTTCTGGTCAACTAACTGCTAAAATTTAAAAAAAACATTTATGTTTTTTATAAAGGCTAAGAATGCACGTTGTATGTAAATATCACTCACATTTTTTTAATGGACTTTTTATGCAGCGACTTTCGTGCAGTCGCGTAACGCCGTGGCGTTGCACGGTGCCAAACTAATTTCTTTAAATTTTTTAAATAATCAGATTTTATTTATTTTTTGTTTAGTGCCTCATCAGGATAAAAGCCACGTATTTTTGTGCGTTTTGTCTGTTGGTCTGTCTGTCCGTCACGTTTAGATAAAAAAAAAAAAACTAAAAGCATTTGAAAATCTGATTTAACCTTTAATTTTCCTTCCGAAACATCTCTATAGTTTTAAGTATCTATAATAGATTGTTCCGGATGGTTTTGTGAAAACAAATCAACGTCAACGATTGTCTATTTGCTCTTCTAATTTATATTATATTTAATTTCATTGCTTAAACGTTGAAAACATTTGATCAATCATATGTTGTTCCGATTTTTTTATGTAAATAGCATATGAATGCTAAAATGAAAATCTCTATACTGAATTATATTTCAGTAACTATAAAGTTGTTCCGGAAATTGTTATATAAAAAATAAATTATGTCAAATGATTGTTTGAAATCACATCATTGACTTCCATTACACTTATATTCTTTGAAAATACGTTACTATAGTTTAATTATCGATATCCAATTGTTCCGTATTTTCAACTTAAAACAAATATATCTCAAATGACTTTTTTTCAAAAATATCGACAAAAGGTTGTTCAGGATTTTAAAATAAGAAAGTAATTTACTAGAAACGATTATTGAAAATCACTTTTTAGTGGCCCCCGTAAGGGGAAAAACCGCTATTAGGTTTGTTAGACTTATTTTACATTTAATTTTCTTGCTGAAACATAGCAAAAGTTTTTTAATCGGTAAAGAATGTTCCGGATTTTGTTTTGACATTAATAATCTTACAAATCGTCACCAAAATTGTTCCGAATTTTATTCGAAAAATCTACAAACGCAAAAAAACTGTTTGAAATTACTTTTCTAATAAATAAAACAAGTAATCTTCTTCTCATTTACACAAATTGGCTGTTTTAACTCTATTTATTTAAAATCGCATTTCTATATTACACTACATTTAATTTTGTAGCTTAAACGTTACAAACCTAATTTTATCTTAATATTATGTTTCGGATTTTTAAAGAAAACAACTTCCTAACACCAAAGTATGGTACGAAAATCTCTCCTCAAGGCTATGGTACATATAATTTTTATACTAAATTATCCAAAAAAAATTATTAACGGTATTTGATTTATCTGAGATTCTCTCTCTCTCTCTCTCTCTCTCTCTCTATATATATATATATATATATATATATATATATATATAAACATTCGGAACAATCTATAATACATACTTAAAACTATTTCTATGTTTTGAAAGGAAAATAGAAGGTTAACCAGTTTTCAATAGCTTTAAGTCTTCTTTTTTTTTTTTTCAATATAAACATGATGGACAGACGAACTGACAGACAAAACGCACAAAAAATTATGATTTTATCCTGATATATATATATATATATATATATATATATATATATTGTTGTAACCCTATTCGATCGACCCCCACCTGCGTCGATAAACCTCTAACGCCCATGTCGCGAGGTAGATTTTGTCCGTGACGGACAAATCTGAGGAGGGAGCAGTGTTAAAACACTATTCGCGACTCAATAAGGTTAACTGTTTTTGATCAGCTGACATTGTGACACATGCCAGTAATACAGTTTAGCGTGCTATATCGAAGGGCAAGGGACAGTACTGGCATGAACTTTGCACGTGAATAGGACCAGGGTTATGGTAATAAGCCTGCGTGGACAAGAGACACAGTTTGTGTAAAGCAGTGCAGTTCAAGACAGGACAGCGAGTAGACCGGGACTGTTAGTCTGCCATGAATTCGGTCCTGGTAAAGTCCTGAAGTGAGAGAGAGAGAGAGAGACCTTTTATTATATTATCTGCTCAACATTTAACATTTATTCATTTTACAGTAGGCAGGTTGTAAGGTTGTAGCTCTACTGGGTGGGTCCAATCTGTGCACCTCGGTCTGCGACCAAGGGGCTAGAGTCGCCTAAGCAACCAGACAGCACAATTGAACTAAACTAAACTAATCTAGCTAACTAAAAGAACAAACTAAAGGTAAAACAACCAACTAAATTTATAAAACAAACTTATATACACTTTATTTATACAAGAAAAAATAAATAAATAAAAATATATGTGCAAACGAAAATATACGGAAACAACTAGACCAAAACAACTAGATAAACAAAAACTAAACAACTAATCAACCCTACTTAATCCATACTATTACAACTACAATCACTATCCAACAAACCAAAGCCAAATAAAACCACTAGTTACCCCGATTCACAATAATCCACCAAGATACCCTACAAGACAATAAACAACTATAATAACCTACAAATCATTAAGTAAGAACAATCTAGTATAAGCTTTGTCACATGTAAATTATTAGTGAGTCTGGTGTGAATGTACACTTTGGTTTCTTATAGTTATAATGTTTTTTGTTTGGTGTAATGCACAAATTGTAAGACAAATTTCCATACGGACTATAAAGATTATTATTATTATTACTATTATTATTAAAACAACAAACTACTGTAAGTTTAACTGACTTTTTCTAATCTAAACCTCACAACTACTAGATCAACAGGGCAGAACTATACAACAGTTTGGCAGCTATTTGCGGTAGCAATAACTGCGGCAGCAAAAAAGGCAGGAATTATAGCATGCAATCATACAAAATAAACAAACATAAGACAATATTCACATAAGAAAAATAAAATAATAATGAACTACTTAATTAGACTGGTCTAGATCTAGTCTAGAGCTTACTCCCAATACAAGCATGAGGTAATTTCAATTACCTACTGGAGTGATCGTTAAATGAACTTGTGTGTTACCCGTGCTTGTAATCGTGCTAGTATTTGTAATCGTGTTCGCATTATCGTAGTCTGTGAATCGTGACCAGTCTGTACTGTGTTATTGTGTGTATCAGTCGTGTTTTATTGAAATAAAGCCTTGTTTCTAAGGTTATGAATTGACTTAGTATATTACAATTTATTTCAATAAAACCATTCTTAAATGGACAAGTTTTTGCGTCCCAATAGACTGGATGCTGATCCTAGTTCAACTAATGCTTCAGTTACATGGAAACATTGGATTTCTTGTTTTGACAGATTCGCAACGAAGGTAGGGGCTAGTGAAAGCGAACAGTTTGACCTGCTATGCAACTTTGTGTCTCCATCCTTATATCAGTATATTTTTACCTGTTCTAAATACTCAGAAGCAAAATCTATTCTTGAGAATTTATTTGTGAAGGCCCCTAATGAAACATTGGCCAGACATTTGCTTGCAACTTGCAAACAAGAAGTCGATCAAAGTCTTGATCAATTTGTACACAAGCTGAGAGTGATGGCCAGAGATTGTCAGTTCCGAGCTGTCAGTGCTGACAAAAATGAAGAGGACGCCATTCGTGATGCCTTTGTTAGCGGCATGCGTTCGAGTGTAATTAGACAGAGGCTACTTGAGAAAAGATCCCTTGACTTGAAAATGGCTTTAGATATTGCCAAGACACTCGACATGGCCCAAAAAGAATCCAGTTCGTTTAGTATTCCTTCTCAATTGGTAGAGTCATCTCTTTCGTCATCGGCAATCTCAACCGAAGAAATGGTGGACTCAGAAACAATCGCAACAGTGAATACTAAATGTTTCTTTTGCGGAGGTAGTCGGCATCTCAGAGCGAAATGCCCTGCCAAAGACTGCATGTGTCATTCGTGCGGGAAAAATGGACATTTTTCGAAGGTTTGCAGGTCTCGCAACACTCCTATAACCAAAACAAAAGTCAAAACATCTCCTAGCCACGAGATTAAAAGACAATCTTGTAAAGATTGTAGCTGCATTAAGGACTCTACACATCTAACATCACTAATTGCTACTTCGTCGGTACCTGGTTTAACTAAATCAACAGTACACATCTCTGTAAATGGCGTGAACCTAAAAGCCCTAATTGATACAGGTAGCGGGGAAAGCTACATTTCTTCAAACATACCAAGAGAGTACGATTGGTCAGTGACACGTTCAAAGCACAAAATTTCTATGGCGTCATCTCAACTGTCAAGCGTCACAAGAGGCCACATGCTTGCATCGCTAAAATACAAAGGGGAAGTTTACAATCAATTCAAACTTTCGTTACTAGATGAACTTTGCACTGATGTAGTGCTTGGGTTAGATTTCCTCGCATTACACAAAGAACTGATAATTCCATTCAACGGTGGTCGACCTGCATTTCATGTTTGCTCGCTCAATGCTGTGAAGGTAGAGGCACCACAATTGTTTGCAAATTTATCCCCTGATTGCAGACCTATTGCTACTAAATCTCGTCGTTACTCCTTCCAAGACACACAATTTATTAAAGCTGAAGTTGAAAAATTGATACGAAACGGTATCATTGAACCTTCCAAATCACCTTGGAGAGCTCAAGTCCTTGTCACGACCAATGAGAGGCACAAAAAGCGAATGGTCGTTGATTATAGCCAAACTATAAATAGATTTACTTACCTGGACGCTTACCCCATGCCTAGAGTGGATGAAATGGTGGAGAAAATTTCCAGGTATGAAATCTTTAGCACATTGGATCTGGAGAGTGCTTATCACCAAATACCTATCCAACAGAGCGAAAAGAAATACACAGCCTTCGAAGCTTGTGGTAAACTCTACCAGTTTTGCAGAATACCCTTTGGGGTCACTAACGGTGTAGCTTGCTTCCAGAAAACCATAGACACTATTATAGAAAAAGAAAAGTTGTCTGACACGTTTGCCTATGTCGACAATGTAACAATATGTGGTACAGATGTAGACTCCCATAACAAAAATCTGTTGCATTTTCAGAAGGTAGCTCTGGAATACGGAATAACTTTCAACGAAAGTAAAAGTGTATTTGCTACTAAGAAGGTAAAGCTGCTTGGATATGAAATATCCAAAGGGCATTTGAAGCCGGACCCTGATAGATTTCAAGCTCTGCGAGATTTGCCACCTCCAAAAGATCTGAAGTCTCAGAAAAGGATTGTAGGACTTTTGGCATATTATGCTCACTGGATACCAAATTTCTCCGACAAAATGTATCCTATAATGAAAAATCTAATTTTTCCTGTACCTACAGAAGTAAAAACAGCGTTGGAAGACTTGAAAGAAGAATTGCAGAAAGCAGCAATTTTCACCATAAAGTATGACCATCCTCTAATTGTGGAAACTGACGCTTCTGACATCGCAGTAGCTGCCACTTTAAATCAGGATGGAAGACCTATTGCATTCTTCTCTAGAACTCTTTCACCTAGTGAAAGGCATCAATCTGCCATAGAGAAAGAAGCAACTGCAATAATTGAAGCTATACGCAAATGGAAGCATTATTTGTGTGGCAATTATTTTACCCTTATTACGGACCAGCGGTCTATTTCATACATATTTAAAGACACTCATGACAAGAAAATTAAAAACGATAAGATACAAAGGTGGAAATTGGAACTGGCAAGCTTCAAGTTTGATATACAGTATAGACCTGGGAACGCCAACACAGCAGCAGACACCTTGTCTAGAGGGCACTGTGCAACCATGACGAAACAAAGTAGCCTGAAGACGTACCATGACTACCTGTGTCATCCAGGTGTCACTAGACTTCTACATTATGTCAGGTCAAAGAACTTACCCTTCTCGGTTGAAGAGGTCAGGCAGACCATTCAACAATGCAGAACCTGCAATAGAATTAAACCGCAATTCTATAAGGAATTTGCAGGTACGCTCATCAAGGCCACACAGCCGTTTGAAAGAATAAGTGTTGACTTTAAAGGTCCTTTGCCATCAGCTACTCGCAACAAGTACTTGTTAACAATGATTGACGAATATTCGCGGTTTCCATTCGCTTTTCCCTGTCCTGATATGACATCTAAGACAGTAATAAAGTGCTTCGACCAGTTATTTTTCCTCTTTGGAACACCCAGTTACATCCACTCTGATCGTGGCTCATCATTTATGTCCACAGAAACTACAGAATATCTACATTCTAAGGGCATAGCCACTAGCAGGACAACGCCCTATAACGCAAAAGGAAATGGTCAAATAGAAAAGCTGAATAAAACATTGTGGCAGGCTATTTTATTAGCATTGGACTCAGGGAAGTTGGAACTATCACAGTGGGAATCTGTGTCGCCTGTAAGATCTTCAAAATTTGACCCATTGGTACAAGAGGTTGAACTTATTAGCTGCAACCCACAGTACGCCCATATACGATTTCCAAATGGCCGGGAGGAGACAGTGTCGCTTAGGCAGCTGGCGCCGAAGGAAAGTTCCACGAACGACTATTTCGAACCAGAGAACGGTATTCTGCCTCAAGAGGTCGGTGACTCTTTGGATCTCTCACCAGGGAGTCGCTACGTGCCTGAAACTATCAGTAATTCACAGAGTCCCACCCCAATGATGTACAACCAGCCAGAAGTCATCAGTGACTCACAGGGGAGCCACCCAATGCCAGAGGCCAATATTGACTCGAGTCCCGTACAGGACAGTTACGACTTGCAAGGAGAAAAGTCTACGCCAGAGATACCTCCGGATCCTTCCCTTCATACGCATGGCTATAACCTAAGACCCAGAAAGAAATGAAGGAGGGGTGAATGGAGTGATCGTTAAATGAACTTGTGTGTTACCCGTGCTTGTAATCGTGCTAGTATTTGTAATCGTGTTCGCATTATCGTAGTCTGTGAATCGTGACCAGTCTGTACTGTGTTATTGTGTGTATCAGTCGTGTTTTATTGAAATAAAGCCTTGTTTCTAAGGTTATGAATTGACTTAGTATATTACACCTACATGTAGCTAATAAAAGCATTACATGAGTTAAAGTCTAAGCCACAACCAACACAGGTCAGGCTAGACTACCATAAACATAAGCTTGATTTGGCTCAACAAAAGCCGCCATGACAGCGATGCTTAGGGCGCAGCCATCTTTTACATTAAAAAGTAGGACAAATTGCCAACTTAATAGGGCGGTTATCCTAACAATAAAATATTAATAAAAATACATAAGAAACATAAGATAATAAAATATTTATTAGGGATGGCGCAAGGGGGGGGGGACGCTACCCAAGTCTATGGAACTTCCAGTTCCACCATAGACCACAATGGCGAATTACTTAGCCAGTGATGTCACTCCACTAATCAGTCTACATCTAGACTATAACAGTAGATGTAGGAACAATTAATACAAATACAAACTAAAGAAAGTAAAAATAAAAACATTTTCCAACTTACAGGCGGTCTCAGCTGAAATTACACCACACAAAAATAATTTAATACAGGCACCACTGTCAGCACTGACCACTGGTTAAGACAAAAGAGAGCTTAACGTGGTTCCGGAGCTAGCTATAACTGGTCAGCGCGAACATATCGTTGAGCATGACGTCACGCTAATTATCTAAAACTAAACTGGACTACCGATTTCCCTAATTTGTACCTAGCCGTACACAACAAGCAAATTACTAAAGAAACCCTAACCCTAATCCAACATTATATACCAAATTAAACAGCATTAAAAAGAGAATCTTAAAATTTAAATCCTACAAAATACAAAAAGGAAGATAAAAAGTTATTTGTATTCTAAACTCATATGGGGGCTCTATACCGTTTACAGATCTGCACATAAACTGAAATTAAAAAATAACAACCAATCCAACACTAATGCCAAAGACAAAAAAATAACCAGGGACAAAAAAAAAGGAAAGAACATCCACAGCTCTAAGACTAGTTAACTATTTTAAAAACTACTTTTCCTCTACAAGTAAAACACAAATAACAGAAAAAGACTAAAACTAGCAGAAAGTTATAAATAGCGGAAACTACAAAATACTCAGCACTAAACTATATAAACTATATTACAAACATTATTACAAAAGCACTGGCCTATATAGTTTTACAAATTAAAATACAGATAAAAATAGGTCAAAAATTAGATCTAGGAGCGCCAGCTCACACACACACACACACATATATATATATAAAGTAGAATGTGAGGATTAGTAGTTGATTATGATATTATCCCTGGTCTATCAGACCATGAGATCATAAAATAAAAATACACAGTCAGATAAAAGCAGTAGCCAATACAAAACCCAAAAGAAAAATCTTACTCTGGAATAAATGTAACCTAACACAACTACACCAATCTGCATTAAACTTTCAACAAACATTCTTATTAGAAAAAGACATTAACCAACCAGTCGATGACCTCTGGAATTTCATTAAAAGCCATCTTAAAAGCATTATAGAAAATCATATACCAACTAAATACATATGAAACAAAATAATTAAATGCTGGTTTAATAATAGACTAAAGAAGCTTTGTAAACAGAAGGAAAACCTATATAGAAAATTTAAAGAAACTAATGCAGAAAGAGTTTACAAAACGTATATTTTTATTAAACACTTAACCCAAAAAGAAAGCAGACAGGTTCAGAGTGAATACATAAACAATGTAATATCTCAAGATAACAACAAAAACCTATGGTCATACATTAAGTCTAAGAAAATGGAAACAACAGGCATAACATAATACATAATGATAATGAAACTAAAGCAAACATCCTAAACAAATACTTTGCATCAGCATTCTCAGCCCCAGGAGACAAAGACATATTACTGAATTTGATCCAAGTAGACAACATAGAAGATATAGTAGTACAAGAAAATGGAATTCAAAAACTATTAGCCAACACCAAACCAAATAAAGCTTCTGGACCTGATGGTATTCCAGCTAGATTACTCAAAGAACTAAGTAATGAGCTAGCCCCAGTGTTCAAAATACTCTTTCAGGCTTCGCTTAACAAGGGCAGAGTACCAAAGGACTGGAAAGAAGCTAATGTCATCCCCCTATTTAAAAAAGGAGAAAAATCTGACACAGGAAACTACAGACCAGTATCACTTACCAGCATCACATGTAAAATCCTAGAACACATAATATGTAGCAACATCATAAACCACTTGGACAAACATAATGTCCTCACACCATACCAACATGGCTTTAGGAAATATAGATCATGTGAAACACTACTAATAGGACTAATTGATGATTTTTCAAAAGGTTTAGATAATAGTGAACAAATAGATGCTATCTTACTAGATTTTTCTAAGGCTTTTGACAAAGTTCACCACCATAGTTTGCTTAAAAAATTAAAATATTTCGGCATTAATAGTCCACTGCATCAGTGGATTAAAGATTTTCTGATAGGGAGAGAACAAACTGTAATAATAAATGGCTCTAAATCAACACCGATAACAGTAAACTCAGGTGTACCTCAAGGAACAGTCTTGGGTCCACTACTATTTTTAATTTACATAAATGATTTACCAAATTGCATCACTTTAGGAACAAAAGTCAGATTATTTGCAGACGATTGCATAATATATAGAACAATAAAAACAACACAAGACACAGATGTTTTACAAAGAGAAATAGATGAATTACAGAAATGGGAATCAAATTGGAGCATGTCTTTCCACCCAGAAAAATGTCAGTTGTTAAGAGTAACAAAAAACTAAAACAAATTAATTCCACTTATCTTATTTATGGCAAACCAGTAACACAGACTAAAAACGCAAAATACCTAGGTGTTATAATAAATGAAAAACTGTCATGGAATCCATATATTGATGAAACTATAAAAAAATCAAACAAGAAATTTCTATAAATCAAATAAGAACATAAAACTAAAATGTTATTTAACCTTGGTTAGGCCAATAATAGAATATGCATCCTCCGTTTGGGACCCCTCAACTCAAGAAAACATTAAGAAACTGGAACAGACACAAATAGAGCAGTGAGATTCATAACAAACGAATATTCACATTTGACTAGAGTAACACCTTTAGTAAAATCACTAAATATAGAAAGACTTCAGGACATAAGGCTCAAAAGTAAAGTAGCAATCATACATAAAACACTGAACCATAATCTTCAAATACAACAACAAAATTTAATAAAATACTCTGAAAGACACAAAGATAAAGGCACATTCCTCGTCCCATATGACAAAATAAAGCATGGAATGGGTTGCCTGAACTAGCCAGGAAAACCAATGACTTGGTAGAATTTGAGTCATTGGTTAATATGCATGACTAAATGCATGACGCGTAGGACGTAATCATCTTCTTTTTTGAAGTAACGTCTGTATTATATAAGATAAGATAAGTGTATGTATGTATGTATGTATGTATGTATGTATGTATGTATGTATGTATGTATGTATGTATGTATGTATGTATGTATGTATGTATGTATGTATGTATGTATGTATGTGACTTATAGAAATCAAAACCGCTTGACCAATCTTGATAAAACTTGGCAGGAATGTTTCTTGGGTACCAACTTAGATGTAGAGTATGTATTGTAGCCCTAAAACAAACTTAAGGCTCTAAAAAAAAATAAAGTTGTCCGACTCTATTACAGCTATAGTATTTTGTGGATCTAGGCCATGTCTACAATGTTGACATGAGAAAAGATCGAAAGGATTTAGACCTAGATCTAATTTTTAAAAATACACTTTGCGCAGATAGTTTTTTACTTTGACACATGAAAATACAAAAGAAGATCCATTGATTTCATTCTATAAAAAAATTAACCTTCAATTTTGTGTTTCAAAAGCATTTTTTACATAAATTAGTTCCTTATATCTGTGACTACAGATTTCTTGACGAACATTCTTTCATTAGATAATACCGTAATGAATCGCATACTAAAAATTAATTCGTTTAATTGTTTACTTTATAATCCCATCCCTAGATCTAAAGCTCTAATTCAACTCTAAGATGATAAAACTTTTCTTCGCACATATAGTTTTAGACTTTAACACATGAACATACTAATTATAATCCATTCATTTCATATTTTGATCAAATAAACATTCAAATTTGGTTTTCTAAAGCATTTTTAAGAGACTACATTCGTTTACGAAAGCTGCGAAGCCGAGTTGAGATAGGCCTAGATCTATATTCATTCATGAATCGCGTACTAAAAATTATTTCGTTTAATTGTTCACTATATTATCCCATTCATTTAACAAAGCTATCGCTCTTTTCGTTTTTAATAGATATGAATATATCGGCTTCGGGTAAACCCATTTTTCGCAAAACTAATTTTATTTTCGTAGCGAAAGAGAAAAAAACTTGAAAGGATCATTAGTTAAGTTTAACATACATCTAAATCCAATCCACTAGATTAGTAAACACAAACTTAGACCCGCAGGCCGCGGGTAATGTCAGGCTAGTATATATATATATATATATATATATATATTAGGGATGCACCTGATAGTACTTTTTGATATTCGGTCGGAGCCGAATATGACCGGATAGTAAAATTTGATATTCGGCCGGAGCCGGTTATGACCGGATAGTAAAATTTGATATTCGGCCGGAGCCGAATACCTACATGACTCAAACAGCTCGTTTTACTGAAGTTTTTGGAAATCTTCTAAATAACAAACCTATATTCATTTTTTTCTTTTATTTACTTTCTTGCTTTAAACTCTATTACTGATTGATAAATTAAAATTAACAGCATTATTTAACAGATCTGCTTATCATAAACTAATCTTTGTAACATGAGATGTTGTGTGTATGTATATGGCCACCAATTGTAAAGTAGTATGTGGGATGACCCATGGATGGCTGCCTGGTCGTGCGGTTTGCTCGCTGGACTGTCATTCGGATTTATCGATGGTGGAGGGTTCAAATCCTGCCCGCTCCCATCCCCGTCGTCCTGCGGGAGGTTTGGACTAGGAAGTAAACGATCTTCAACTCTGAAGGAACATCCGAAACATGTAAAACATTTTACAAAACATTTTACAAACATGTAGAATATATAAACTTATATGTAACTAATGTAACTATTTCAAAGGTAAAGTGCAATATTGGTTTTATAGTGTAAATCTCTCAAAGGTTAAGAACAATCTTTTAAAAGTTCAATAAATCCAGGTTTCTCAACTACTTGGTAAGGTTCTATGTCAGTTGCAATCGTCTTTGCTATGGCCAAGTGAATGCTTTTAGCATTCATTGGCCTCCTTCAGTCGTAGAACGACTATGGTTCATCTCAAAGCAGACTTCCTAATGTGGCTCTGGAGCCCTATTTTGGAGAGACACTCCCGTCCACAGATAGCGCAGGTTAAGGTGGCTTTTACTTCGGTGGTAGAGGAGCTGGCCGTTTTTCGGATTGTACGTTTTTCTTCTTGAGCTGAGACCCATGTTATTTCACTGTCCATAGCTTTCTTGGTCACTGTCTCACTCCATCTGTTGCGGTCTAGAGCTATGTCTTCCCAATTGTCAGTATTGATGTTCACTGATTTGAGGTCACGTTTTATTACATCTATGTAACGGAAGTGGGGGCGACCAGTTTTTCTTGTGCCAGTCGCGAGTTGACCATAGAGGATAACTTTTGGGATGCGCTTGTCCTCCATCCGACGAACATGTCCAAGCCAGCGCAAGCGGCGTTGTCTGAGAGCTGTAAAGATGCTGGGAAGACCTGATCGCGCAAGGATCTCAGTATTGCACACTTTTTCTTTCCATGTGACATTCAAGATCCTACGGAGACATCTCAAATGGAATGAGTTCAGTTTTCTCTCTTGCTTTGCGTAGGTGGTCCATGATTCACTGCCATACAGCAGTGTACTCATAATGTATGCCTTGTAGACTTCCATTTTTGGTCACTGTAGTTAGCTTATGGTTTTCCCAAACTTTTGGCCTGAGTCTAGCGAAGGTCGAGGCAGCTTTCCCTATGCGTTTTTTTTATCTCCTCTTCTAGAGACAGGTCATCTGTAATTGTGGATCCCAGATAGCAGAATTCGTTTACGGCGTCCAGCTTGTTATCGTCAATGAGGATGGAGGGTGTTGCTGTAGGAGGTGGTCCCATAACGTTATTTTTCTTCGTGCTAATAGTCAAACCTTAATCTTTACAGGCCTGAGAGAAGCAGGACATTAGTGACTGAAGTTCCTCTTGTGTGCCACTACCGCTGCGTCATCCGCGAATAGCATATCTCTTAAGAGGGTGGCTCTGATTTTAGTTTGGCCCTCAGTCTGGCAATATTTAGGAGTTTGCCATCAAATCTGGAATGGAGATAGATGTCTTCGGTGGATTTTGTCAAACGCGTTGTGGATTAGCAGTGAAAATAGTATTCCAAAAAGGGTTGGGGCCAGGACACATTCTTGTTTGACTCCGCTGTTTATACTGAAACTTTCAGAGCTGGCACCGTTTAATTGCACTGTACCCATCATATTTTGGTGAAAAGATATGATTACATTTAGTAGCTTGGGTGGACAGCCTATTATCTGTAAAATTTTAAAGAGGCCATCTCTGCTAACTAGATCGAAGGCCTTTGTCAGGTCAATAAACGCAATGTACAAAGGCATCCTTTGTTCTCTGCACTTTTCCTGGAGTTGGCGAATGGAGAAAATCATGTCAATCGTGGATCTCCCTGAGCGAAAGCCGCATTGTGATTCTGGATAGATCTTATCAGCGAGTTTTTGTAGCCTGGGAAGTATCACTCGTGCAAAGACTTTGCCTACAATACTTAGGAGGGAGATTCCCCTGTAATTGTTGCAGTCGCTTCTGTCACCTTTGTTGTTATACAGTGTAATGATTTTAGCATCCCCCAGGTCTTGTGGCACAGCACCTTCTTGCCAACATTTGCAAAGCAGTTCGTGTAGAGGTTGGATTAGAGTAGTTTTGCATTGTTTTAGAAGATCTGGGGGGGGGATACCATCGCATCCGGGTGCTTTGCGGGCAGCAATGTTGTCTATGGCTTTGTTGAGCTCTGAAAGGGTGGGTGTTTCATCTAGCTCGTTCATTGTAGGTAATTGTATGATGGCCTTAAGGACTGAGCTTGTTGTGGCGTAGAGCTCAGAGTAATGTTCAACCCACCTGTGCATTTGTGATAATTTCCCCAGTGGTTGATTTAAGAGGTGCTCTCTTGTTTTGGGAGGGTCCGAGAGACTTTTTGATTCCTTCGTACATCCCTCTTATGTTGCCCACTTGGGCTGCGAGCTGAATATTCTCACTGAGCTCTACCCAGTATTCATTGGCACAGATCCTTGCTGTCCTCTGTGCATTGGCTCTAGCTTCTTTCAGACTTAACAGGTTGTGTTGGGTAGGTTTTGCCTTGTAATTAGCGAGTGCATCTCTCTTTGCTCTGATGACAGGTGCTAAAATAGCTGCTTTAGAGTCGAACCAATCATTTTGTTTTGTAATTTTTCTTCCAAAGATTTCCAGGGAAGTCTTTTGTATGGTGGACTTGAGGTGTTCCCATTTTTCTGTTGCTGTATTTCCAGAGATATTTTTATACTCGCGTTCAAAAGATTCCGCAAACTGTATCTGGAGATCAGGGTGACACCTCTTGCTTACATCCGATTGGGGTCTTCTAATCTTCTTGGTATGGTGGATTTTTTGGGGGAGAAGATTGATCTTACAACATACCAAGGAGTGATCTGTGTCGCAGTCTGCACTGTGATAGGACCTGGTAAGCTTGACAAATTTTAAGCACTTTTGTCTTACCATGATTAGGTCTAGTTGGTGCCAGTGTTTGGCATTTTAGCATTAGCATTATCACTATTAATATCCCACAATTTAGCTTTGTCTAAGACCTCTTTAATCCCTTGTTGCTGCTTGTGTGTGAGGCTTGACGAATCAGTGGAGCTCGTAGACGTACTGGCACAGGCCAGTGATATTACTTGATGCAGAATTATTAACTGCTGATTTCAATGCAGTCATTTTGTTGAATAAGTCTGGGTGTTTCGAGCGTAGATGATTAATCATAGTGGTGGTTGAGAAGTCTTTAGCTTTGCCTGGTTTACCAAGTTACAGTACTATTTTACAAGCATTGAAAACTTCTTTAGAGTTGTCCATTGTTTTGACATTAAAGCAGGGGTGGGCAACCTTTTTTAACCAAGGGCTGCATTTAAAAATTTGGGGACCGCATATATATTGCACTACAATTGAGGAGTTACAAAAGAGTTAGCAATTTCTTGAACTAATTTTACGAACGATTTTTTGTTATAAAATCCATATTTGTTTAGATCACAAAACACAAAATTTCACCACAAATGTATAGTAGTACTTAATATAAAGTATATAACTGTTTACAGTCGTGCATAATTTTCTGGAATCTTGGAACTAGCTAACTAGTTGTTTTTCTTGTGACTGCTGTCAATTACAGTCAATCATCATCGATCTGTTCTAACACTTGATAATTTTCAAACAAAAAAAAAAAGCTTTTTTCACAGATGAATGTTGTTTCAAATAATGTGAAAGTTTGAAAGCAAAGTTTTTTTAAAACTCCCACGAAAGAACTGGCTGGAACTTCATTTTCAGATCATATTTTGCTGGGAGGTATTTCTTCTGGAGCTGAATCAGCTTCTGCACTAGATGGTAAGCTGAGGGCATTAAAAACTGGTTCCAAGTTCTTGACGTCTTAAAGTTTGCTTTCAAATTCTACAATCAAGGAATCCAAATAAGTCTTGTACTTTTCAACCATTTCACTAGAAATATTTTCACCTTTCACCAATGAAAATAAGAAAACCTAATTTCGGTTGCTGGCCTCAAGAAATGGAATAGCTTTGTTTGAAAAGATTGAAGATGCGCATACATTTCATGTGCAAACAACATGTTGCAATGTTTACAATGATAAACATGAAGTCTGTCTTCAACTCTTCATTAAAAATATTAGAAAAAAAAGTCACAGTCAATGTCCTTCAAGAAACCTAACAATTCTTTTCATTAAGATTCCATATTATATAGTTCGTCCATCGTGGTTCGATGATGACCACTTTGTCATCCAGGGGGCTGAGGGCTTTGCACTGGGATTTATGCCTCCTCATGTGGCTGGTGAGACCTATGTGAGCCCGGAATGTTCGGCCGCACACTGGGCAGGTTATTCCAGCTGGAGCTAGTGTCGTTTGTCTTGCTTTTCTTTTCTGGCGTTTTTCTTCTGCCAGCGTTGTTCTTTTTTCCTCAGCAACCTGTGCGCCAGTTTTCACAGCGCGACGCCATGATGCTCTGTCATGTGCCTCTGTCTCCCAGGTGCCAGGGTTTATGCTGAACGCCTTCAGAGAAGCTTTGAGGATGTCCCTGAAGCGCTTTCTTTACCCACCTTGCGAGCGCTTTCCTTCGCTTAGTTGGCCCTACAAGAGACGTTTAGGGATGCGGTGGTCTTCCATTCTGTAGACGTGACCTGCCCATCGTAGCTGGGACTGCATCAGGATTGTGTGGATGCTTTGCAGACACGCTCTTCGAAGGACTTCTGTATCTGGTATTTTGTCTGGCCATTTGACATTTAGTATTTTTCTCAGACATGTCATGTGGAAGTGGTTTAGTTTCTTTGCATGTTTACTGTACACTGTCCATGTTTCTGAGGCATAGAGCAATGTAGGGAGGATGACGGTTCTATAGACCCCTAGCTTGGTGTTTGTGGTGATACCACGTCTGTTCCAGACATTTGTAGACAGTCTGCCATAGGATGCACTGGCCTTGGCGATACGCAGGTCGATTTCACTATCGATTTTTCCATTTCTGGAGAGTGTGCTGCCAAGATATGTGAATTTGTCAACTGCGTTTATATCCTGTCCATTTATAGTAATGCTTGGATCCGAGTAGGCTTTCCCAGGAGCAGGTAGATATAAGACTTCAGTCTTGTTCGTATTGATGGTAAGGCCAAAGTCTGAGCATGCTCTTGAGAAGTCACTGACGATGCTCTGCAGATCGTTTTCAGAGCAGGCATTTAGGGCACAGTCGTCAGCAAATAGCAAGTCTCTGATTACTGCTGCGTTTGTTTTTGATTTTGCTTTAAGCCGCCTCGGGTTGAATAGGCCACCATCAAATCTGTATGATATATTTATCCGGTTGTTTTCTCTATTTGTGAATGCATCTGTCAGCATAGCGGAGAACATGATACTGAACAGTGTAGGTGCTAGGACACAGCCTTGTTTTATCCCGTTTGATACTTCGAAGGGCTCTGATGGTTCTCCACTTTCTTGGACACGAGCCTTCATGCCATCACGAAATAGTCTCACCATGGTTATGAATTTTTGTGGACAGCCATACTTTGACATGATCTTCCAGAGTCCTTCTCTGCTAACAGTGTCGAATGCCTTTGTTAAGTCGACATATATTGAGAACAGGTCAGCATTTTGTTCTTGGCATTTTTCCTGGAGCTGCCTTGCTGCAAAGATCATGTCAATGGTTCCACGCTCTTTTCTGAAGCCGCACAGGCTTTCTGGTAGTAGACCATATTCTATGTGTTGCATGAGCCGATTTAGTAGGATGCGTGCAAGGATTTTCCCAGCAATAGAGAGAAGAGATATTCCTCTGTGGTTTTCGCAGATCTGGCGGTTTCCTTTTCGCTTGTATAAATGAACAATTTTGGCATCTTTAAAGTCTTGTGGTATTGACTCTTTTTCCCCACATAATTAAGAAGAGCTTATGAAGTCTTTCAATCAGGGCTAATCCACCTTTTTTGTAGACCTCTGCGGGAATGGAGTCAGCTCCTGGGGCTTTTCCGCTTGCGAGCTGTTGAATGACAAGATCGGTTTCCTTTAGCGTAGGGGGGGGGGGTCATCCATTTTTTCATTTATTGGTACTTGCTGTAGCCTGTCTATGGCCGCTTCATTTATGATGGAAGGTGTATTGAGAACCTTTTCGAAGTGCTCTGCCCAGCGTTTTAGGATTTCTTCCTTATCTGTCAATAGGATTGTCCCATCAGCATTTACTAGAGGGGATGAGCCTGACTTTGTGGGTCCATATATTTCGTTTATGGCATGGTAGAAGTTCTTCATATCGTGCTTGTCAGCAAATTTCTGTATTGTTTCCACTTTCTTGCTAAGCCAGGTATCTTGCATTTGGCGTAGCTGTTTTTGCACATTTTTGCGGATGTTAGTGAATGCATCTTTAGTGGACTGGGAGTTTGGGTTGTTCAGACACAATTTGCTTTTCGTCTAATAGTTTTCTGATCTCAGTACTGTTTTCATCAAACCAGTCCTGATGCTTTCTCTCCATAGGACCGAGTATGTTTAATGCTGTGCTATAGATAGCTTCTTTGAAGCATTCCCAGCTTTTATCTACATTTGATTCAGTTAGAACGGTGGACTTGAGGCAGTTCTCTATTGCATCTGCAAGCGACGTTTCAGTTTTGTCATCTGCTAAGCTGGAAGTGTTTAGCCTTTTTAGGGGTTTTGATTTTTGCGGACGTCTCTTTGGTAGGATACGAATGTTTAGTTTTGTGATGATGAGGCGGTGGTCTGTTCCACATTCTGCATCACAGCAAGATTTGGTGACACGAATGTCCTGACGGTCAGATTGTCTAGTGATGACGTAATCTATGAGGTGCCAGTGTCTTGAGCGGGGATGCATCCAGGAAGTTCGCTTTCTCATTGGAAGACTGAATATTGTGTTCGATATGAGCAGCTTGTGTTCAGCACAGGTCTGGAGTAGTAATAAACCGTTGCTGTTGCATTGACCTATCCCAAATTTGCCTAAGACTCCTTTTCCAGATGTGATGGTCAGAGCCGACTCTTGCGTTGAAGTCACCGAGAATGAGTAGCTTTTCTGTTTTTGGAATATCAAGTAAGGTGGAGTTTAGTTCTTCGTAAAACTTTGCTATGACATCATCTGGGTTGGTCATGGTGAGTGCGTAACAGCTAACAATGGAAATATGTTTCTTTCCGTTTTGTAAAGGCAGCTTTAGGGTCATGAGCCTATCACTAATTCCTTTGGGAGGCCCGACTAGTTTGGATACTATTGATGTTTTTATGGCAAAGCCGACTCCAGATTCACGTCGTACTTCAGTGCTTCTACCGCTCCAGAAGAAAGTATATTTAGCTCCTCTTTCGCAGAGTTCACCTTCATCTGCAAGCCGAGTCTCACTTAGTGCTGCTATGTCTATTTTGTATCTGTGGAGCTCCCTGGCTACTAGTGCAGTTCGTCTTTGTGGTCTATCAGATGTGTTGTTGTCAAGTAGTGTGCGCACATTCCACGCGCCTATGGTAAGAGGAACTATCCTCGTCTTTTTCTTTGAATTTCGACCGCTTGAGTAGGGTTCCCGCCAACTGCGGTAGGCTGGCTAGGGTAGTTTTGAGCAGGCAATTTTTGGGGCACCTTTTCTAGCCCTGTCCTCATGCTATGGAGGTGAGCAGTGCACTCCTAAATAGGGCTGCTCAGCCACTCAGGGGGCTGCCGGACTCCACTGCTGCTCTGTGTCAGTGGTGAACGACCATATGGCCAAAGCCGCCTGTGTGCAGGGTTGCAACTACGGCTTCCAGTGTGCCCACACCTACCGCTTCACTGCTTGCCTGTCGCCACAGGACTTTGGTTTGGTTGTGTTGGGGGGGGATGACAAGTGACTTGCGCTGGAATTTGGATTAAAGTGAGGAGGATTCGCGCAACACGTCGACCTCACTCTCTCGCCCTAAAGCCCGTCCTTTTCCGGAAGCTAGATTTGGTCAAGACGTCCGGGGACAAGTTTGGGTGCAGTGGATGACCAGAGACTTTCTGTGTGTCTTGTCATGCTCTTGAGTACTCCACAGCACTGTGCTGGTACTTGCCATTCTGTCCGATTAGTTAGATTCCATATTATTCTAATGCTAGGCCACAGGATACTACTGTGTTACCGAACATCGGAATGTTTTGTTTCCAAATCTTCAATTACTTTTCGGAATAGCCAGTCAGGGCCGCCCTTGGATAATTGGAGGCCCTTGGCAAAGTAAATTTGGTAGCACCAAATAAAATAGAAAAATAAAAATTAACTGCGAAAAAACTATAAATAAGAAATTTATTAAAAACCTAGTGTACTTCAACAATAACATTGAGGATTAATTTCGCTATTACTTCTCTAAATGTAATAACATAGTAAGTCCCCAACAATCGTAGGCCCTAGGCAGCTGCATAGTTTGTCTATGCCTAAGGTCGGCCCTATGCATAAACTGTATATGTCTTTTAATGTTTTAACTTGATCTTCAATGCAGCTTTGTGCAGACTTTCCCGATATTACTTTATGGTTGGGAAATTGTTCTTTATTTTATTAAAAAGCCTCCTTTTCTCAGTCTAAGCACGGGCTCCATCAGTTGTTACCCTAGCCATCTTGTACAAGCCAACCCAACTCTTTTAACACAGTTCTTCATAGAATTGAATAAATACTGGCGTGAACTTGTGTCTTTGACTGATTTTTTCATTGGAACTTCTTTTTCAGATAATAATTTGCTGGGAGGTATTTCTTCTGAAGCTGAATCAGTTTCTGTACTAGTTGGTAAGCTGAGGGCATTAAAAACTGGTTCCAAGTTCTTCACGTCTTAAAATTTGCTTTCAAATTCTACAATCAAGGTATCCAAATAAGTCTTGTACTTTTCAACCATTTCACTAGAAATATTTTCACCTTTCACCAACGAAAATGTAGATATTTTAAATCACTTGTCTATGCCTAAGGTCGGCCCTATGTACAAACTTTCCCGTTATTACTTTATGGTTGGTACAAGCCAACCCAACTCTTTTAACACAGTTCTTCATAGCATTGAATAAATACTGGCGTGAACTTGTGTCTTTGACTGAATTTTTCGAATTATTTCCATTTAAAATAATTTTCGTTTACTTTAAACTTTTTAGAATGACATTTAGAGACTTTGTTTCTTTAGCCTCTTCTTTATAAGTGATAAGAAATAAAAGTTATAATAAATTAAAGATATTTACAATTATTTATTTTTAATATATTTGCATTTTTATATTTGTATAATGTGTGGGCACACCTGATTTCTTTAGGTGTCTGCGGGTCGCATAAAACACTTCGGTGGGCCGCATGTGGCCCGCGGGTCGTAATCTGCTCACCCCTGCATTAAAGTAATGCCATATAAGTGCTGACTTTTTATCAGCCATTATTGTTACTGCCCAATTTACAAAAGGCCCTTAAAAGCCACTTTTATACCCGTGGCTTGTGTAACAAAATACTTGTACGGAGTGTGTCCTTTAGTTCAGCGCCCTAATTGACATTTCTTTCTAGGTCAACAAATTAGTAGCATCATCTAGTGACCTCTAGACAGTGTCAATATGTCTGAACAATTTGCGTTAATCCATTCTGCCTTAAGAATGGTCAATGTCTATCAATACATTAAGCGTCATGGATTAAACAAATAAGAAGTTGGGGGTCTTGAGTCTGTTGAGCCCTCCTTTTAAAGATACCTATGGTCAGTGTCTTCTATGCTAATATACAAAGATCCTTTCTATTTATATCTGATAATAAACAAACTCATACCAGATTAACCTTATAGAGAGAGGTATGACTTGTAGTCCAGCCTCTTAATAAAAATTATTCTCCAAGTAAACAAACTCAGTTCCCTCATAAGATGTGACCTCTAGACAGTGTCAACACGGCTTTAATGTGGTCAGCTGTCTATCTGTGAACTCAATATTATGGACTAAACAAACAAAAAGGAGGTGGGGGTATTCCCGCACATCTAGACAGATCAGCAGCGTGACGTAGTTAATGAATATTACATGTTTACTAGACCACTCAAAGGTCAAGACAAGCTTTTAAAATGTGCCATACATCTCTGCTAAGTATGTAATGCGAATTTATAATGTAAAAGTTTTATTTCTTTTTAGATCAACACGCCTTGTCTTTGTACTAAAAGACATTTAGTGCATAATCATATTTTATAGTTTTAAAAACCAATTCTTTTATTTGAAACAAAAACGTCAATGTATTTCAGAACTGGCATTATTGAATCATGTCCACTTTATGAATATTGGTATATATTTTTATTGACGTGGAGATTTAGTTTGACGACATTCGACGATTTCCTTCATTGAGTATTAAACTTTTTGTTCGACATCGTTAATCAGCATCGACTACCTTTATATTGTTTGCCTTTTGCCAGTGTTGTTTTGATATTTAAGTGTTACCTCCGTTTGGCGTACTTGGTAAAGACTTAGAACGGAGGCGCCTAACAATATTAATAGAAATATAGGTACTACGCTGTAGTTTTTACTATCCGGTAGAGATATTCGACCTGAGCCGAATATTGACGAATGGTGAAAAAATGCCAAATATATATAAAGAGTGTTAAATCAGAAGTTCAGTTTAGGTAGATCTACATCCTTATCCTAGTTCCATTTAAATGAAAATGCCTATAGCTTTTTTTGGTAACTGCGCTGGGAAATCAAGCAGACGTTGTCGAAGTACAAGCTCAAAACCTGTTCTTTTATATTTTTTTTTAATTACAAAACAATGCCAAAAGATTATCTAAAGTCGCTCGTCTCATATATTGTACAATTTCTGTAGTTGTCATGCGAAAATGTGTAATATATCTTTTTATCAATAATTGGCTATTACTTTTTTATTAAGTTAACAGCAATGGCTGGTCGTGCGCTTAGCGGACTGGCTGATTATTTCAACGGTCCCAGGTTCATAGCTGCTCTCTGCCATCCCCGTCGTTCAGCGGGAGGTTTGATTTATATTTATGATTTAGGCCTATATTATCTTTAAATCCGAAACACGAAAATATTTTACAGAAAAAAACATTTTTCCAACTCCAAATGAGTCTTTAACTCTTTCTCTCCGTAATTATTTACCACATTCTGGTGGAATCAACGCTGGTATCGTCAGTTAGGAGAGAAAGAGTTAAAACATAATATCTTTGACAATCAAAGCAAAATCACGTCTTGAGGATTCCTTACAAATAGGTGGATCCTATAGAGATCCGACGGGGGCCGCCTTTGTAATCTTGTTTTACTTGAGTTTAAAATGAAAATATAATAGTGTCTATTTCTTTTATGTTTTAAGTACATTTAAAGTATTATATCCTGTAGCCATGACTTTCTCTCATAGATACTTTGAGCTGCAGTTTGATTAAGAAGTAAGGTTGGGGAATAGAGTACAAATGACAACAAAATTCTTCGCCTGAATAACTGACTCACTGTTAATCACTAGTTCTTCCACTTGACGTGGACGATAAAATACGAAAAGTTAACCTATTGTTACTTAACTTAAGCCTATGACAACCTAAGCCATTTTTCAATATCGAAGCTGCAAATGTTAAATTTACCAATAATGACTTTTTAGTCATCATTTCTACCAAATAAATACTTGAAAACCGACATTTTAATGTCTTAAGTACAAAACTATGTTCCTTCCGTTTTAAGCACTTATTAACAGATTGTTGGTGCGTAACTTTCTTTCGTTCTCTTCACAGATCTAGATCTGAAATCTATTTCTCCTCTAGGTAATTGTCAGAGTTAATGTTAGAGATTATCCTTAGACGTGTGATTATCAAAAGTTTTTACATCTCCATGAAAGCGTGTGTATGTTTGTGGAGAAAATTACTACAATCTGAAATGTTATAACTATAGTTAATGATAATGTGTAGCACAATTTTAAAACGACTAGATGTAGATCTACAAGTAGACCTCTATTCTAAATAAAAAACTTAAGTCCTAAAATTGTTACAGTGAATAGAAAGGCCTTTTCAAAGTGTGTGTGTGTGTTTGGGGTGTGTGTCTTTAATACGTTTTGTGAAGATAGGTGCTTCTAATAAGGCACCCTCTATCTCTAGATGTATGAATGAGAACATGTGGACTAAGTATCGAATAGTGATGTGTTTTTGTTTTTTCTTTCGAACTGTTCTGAGGGAAGAACAAAAACTTTCAATAAATTATCAGTAAGTAATTCTATTATTTACCGGGTACAAAGTGTATGTAGTGCACTGGCGGATCCAGGGGGGCGGTAGGGGCGATTCCTCCCACTCGGCCGACCCTCCCCGAATTTTAGGAAAGAAATCACACAATTTGTATACGAATTTATTAGCTATGTTAATAACATATACTAGTTTTTTTATATTTCAATCAATTTTTAGCTTATTTTGCCACCCTTTCTAGTATGTTGGCCGATATGGGGGGTGGGGAGGTGAAATGGCATCAATCCTGCCCCCCCCCACCATAAACTTTCGAGTGGGGGGGGCGGTTCAATTTATTTGTAGAAATCACAGCTTGTTAACAGAATCAATTAAATATGATTAAAACTTGTTATTGATATTTTAACCGATCCTTATATTATGTTGTTTCCCTGTTAGCCGATTTGGTGGGGTCGGGTGAAGGCGAATACATCTACTGCCCTTCCCACCTAAACCCTTTGAGTGGAAGGGGTCGGTCCTAATTTATGGACAAATCATAGTTTGTGAACAAAATTAGTTGAATTACTATATAATATAAGCTACATATTGATATTTGAACCCATTTGTATATTATGTCACACTCACACTTTAATCTAAAATTTTATCATTAGTAAATATATAATGAAAAATAATTGTACCAGGTAGAGGGGCGATACATGCATTCGCCTTTCGCCCATCAGAAAAACCTATACTTTTTCTTTTTTGTATTTTAGTTAGGAACAAAAATGTTACTAATATAATTTAGATATGCTAAAAATGAAATTATTTTATTGAGTCGCCGCATCACTATTTTTTAATGCCAAATGCAATCATTAGCAGAAATTATAAAAAGGAGCGAGGATTAATCGTTTTCACTCCACGCCCCTCCCCTTTCCAGACGAAAACATGACGTTTTAAAAAAAAAAAGTCAAATATGGCGACAGAGTTTATGTAATTGCACATGATTTACATAACTATTTTAAGAAAGACTTTATTTTGGAAAATTTAGAATTCATACGAAATTTTTAGTGTAAGAGTAACAACTGTGATGGAGTTCTGAACCCAAATATTATTTTCCTACTCACCTTTTTCCAACCTTTACGCATACTGATATTTTTCTATCGTATAAATAAATTTGGCTCGTGTGGAGTTTTTGATCTTCCATCGAGCGCCTCCCCAGGTGGCGGATAGGGGAATGCCCTCCAGATATGGTGGGTACCGGGGAAATAAAATACCCGGGGTGGACCAAAATCAAACCTGCTGCCTTGCAGGAAGTGGAGGGATCCACAAAGGCTAGGGCACCTTACCCGAAAATAAAGGCAGCTATCCAGAGAGCTGAAAGGGGCAGCCCCCCAGATGGTTATGCACAGGGCTAACAACTCTGTCGTATAAAAAATACTGTTACGAAAGCTAATACACACAAGAAAACCCGGACAGATCTCAATGGAAAACGACCTAGGCCTGGAAAAGGACATGATTTTTGTTTTGCGACATGGAACGTGCTAAGCCTTTATAGAGCAGGTGCGCTAGCCCAACTTACTGAAGTGTTAAAGAAATATAGGATACCCCTTGTAGCCCTACAGGAAATCAGGTGGAAAGACTCGGACATTCTCAGAACCAAGGAGTATACTATATTTTATAGTGGTGGAAGCACTAACAACTTAGGTACAGGTTTTGCTGTTAAAAAGGAAATGGTAGGTAATGTCATTGGATTTAAACCTGTAAGTGATAGACTCTGCTCACTACGTTTGAAAGGAAAATTCTTCAACATATCATTTATCAATGTTCATGCCCCTACTGAAGATGCAGATGATAACACAAAAGAAGCCTTCTATGATGGACTGGAAAGAATTTATGATGAAGCGCCAAAGCATGACATCAAAATAGTCCTAGGAGATTTCAATGCAAAAATTGGAAAGGAACCAGCATTCAGACCAATAATTGGCAAAGAAAGTTTAAATGAAGAGACCAACAATAATGGCATAAGATTAGTGGATTTTGCATCAGGAAAAGGAATGTCTATCAGCAGCACAAAATTCCAACATAAGAATATTCACAAGGTAACCTGGATCTCACCTGATGGCAACACCCAGAATCAAATAGATCATATACTCATAGATAAGAGACATGGATCAGACATACTAGATGTAAGAAGTTTCAGAGGAGCTAATGCTGACTCAGACCACCTACTAGTAAAAGCTAAATTTAGACAAAGAATAAGTACCATACACAATTACCAAAGAAAGAGAGCACAGCAATATGATAGTCAAAAACTCACAAAGGATCCACTTGTTGCAGAAACTTATAGAATGGCACTCCAAACACAACTGACAACATTAGAAAAGGACTGCGAAAATAACATAAATGAGCATTGGGAAATAATAAAGCATGCTATCAAAAGAACAGCAGAAGAGGTAGTTGGATTTAAACAAAAGAACGAGAAAATAGGGTGGTATGATGATGAATGCAGACAAACTATAGAAGAGAAGAACAATGCCCGAATGATAATGCTACAGAGAGAATCCAGGAACACTAGACAGCAATACAATGAAGCAAGAAGAAGGGCCACAAAAGTTGTAAGAAAGAAAAAACGGGAATGGGAAAAGTCCAAGATCACTAAAATTGAGGAACTAGCAAAGGAGGGAGACATGAGAGGAATGTATATGAAAATTAAAGATGAAAAGAACGGATTTCAAGCTAGATCACACATGTGTGAGAACAAAGATGGTCAGCTTATTACAGAAAACAGCAGGGTCATTGAGAGATGGGCTGAATACTTTGAGGAGATCCTAAATACCACTGAAGATGGAGACAATGGAGAATATGAACTGCCGCATGGGGGACCAGATCCCTTAGTGAACCCTCCAACACTCATTGAAACATCAGAAATAATTAGGACCATGAAGAATCACAAAGCACCAGGAGAGGACCAAATCACAGCAGAACTAATTAAATATGGAGGGAAAGACTTACATTCCCAAATACACAGACTAATATCAAGAATTTGGGAAGAAGAAGTAATACCAACAGAATGGGAAACGGCTCTTATAACCCCAATACACAAAAAAGGATCCAAGTTAAAGTGCTGTAATTACAGAGGAATCTCTCTACTAAATGTGACTTATAAGATACTGTCTAGGCTTATAACTAAGAGACTTGGAAAATATTCAGAAGAAATCTTAGGTGACTACCAATGTGGTTTCAGACCCAACAAATCCACAACCGACCACATCTTCACACTAAGATGTATACTAGAAAAATGCCATGAATACAACATACCAATCCACCAACTCTTTATAGACTATAAAATGGCTTATGACAGTATCAGAAGGAAATACCTATATGACACACTACAGGATTTTGGAATACCCAATAAGCTGACAAGACTTATACATATGACATTAAACAACTCAAAAAGCAAAGTCATAATACAAGGAGAACACTCACGGGAATTTAGGATTAAACGAGGATTAAGACAAGGAGACACACTTTCCTGCATGCTTTTCAACTTAACACTGGAGAGAGTTATAAGAAATATACACATAAACACAAGGGGAACTATTACTAACTACTTCAGGAGAGAAAACATGGGTCCACAACCAACAGGGACGATATACAGCCAACCTCTACAATACCTTGCTTATGCCGATGACATTGCCTTATTGGGTAAAGAAATCTCTGACATCGCTAGAGCCTTCATACAACTAGAAGAAGCATCTCGACCAGCAGGACTTGAGGTCAATGAAAGTAAAACCAAGTACATCACAATGACAAGAGACAATCAAACAGAGGGACAAAATATCAAAATCAAAGACCACGAATTTGAAAACGTCCAAACTTTCAAATATCTAGGAAGTACTATTAATTTCAAAAATGACCTACTAACAGAAATAAAGGAAAGAATAGCAGCAGGCAACAGGGCATTTTATAGCACCCACCATCTACTTAAGAGCAAAATGATTTCAAGTAAAACCAAGAAAATAATATACAAAACTATAATAAGACCAGCAGCAATGTATGGAAGTGAGACCTGGACACTGACAAAGACATCTGAAAATTTACTTAACACTTGGGAAAGAAAAATCCTTAGGAAAATCTATGGTGCCATACAGGATGAAACAGGGTGGAGAACACGCACTAACCATGAGTTATATCAATTATATGAAGACCCACCAATAGTGAACGAAATAAAAAAGAACAGACTACGTTGGGCAGGTCACCTTGAAAGAATGTCAGACAACAGAGGGGCGAAAATCGTATACAGGCAAAAACCAAAAGGCAGGCGACTCAAAGGCAGACCCCGAATGCGATGGATAGATGACGTGGAAGCAGATCTGAAGCAGCTTGGGGTTAGGGCGTGGAGACGAAAGGCCCAGGAGAGATCTGAATGGAAGGATGTGTTAAAGCAGGCCAGAGCCCTCCATGGGCTGTAGCGCCACTGGGATGGATGGGATGGATAAATAAATTTGGGACTATAACTCACAATTTATGCTTGAATCCTAAAAATGCAAAAAAAGAAATTAGAGTAGAATCTTATTTGGTCATATTAATTCATATTAGAATAATTTTTTAAATAAAACATTATTCAAAAGGTCCTTTTTTAATAGGATGAATAATGAGCTGTAGACGTCAAAAGAATGCGTTTCTGCAGTGAAGAATGCAAGAAAACGCTTTTGGCGTCGGGGCTTCGATTCGACTCGAGCTCCCACTGGCGGAGCTTACATGGTATAATTTGAAGTCTTCGCATGTGGTAGTGTACCTTTCTAAATCCAACAGAGTACTATTATTTGGAAATTCGGAATTCTTTAGACCCAGATGTTCTTTTTATGTCAGTATTGGAGAAAATTGCCAAGACTGAAAACTTCCTTAAAATGCGGGGATTATATATTTTTAAAAAAAGCCTGAGGAAACACCCAGCTTATACTAAATGCCAAGGTAATTTACGAAAAATCCATACGAGCTCAGACGTCGCCTCGTAAAAGGTCTGCGCATGGCAGTTTCTTCCAGGACTGCCTGTGATAAGTCAGCTACTGGAAATAAAAAACAGACAAGCAGCAAACACCTAAACCTTTTGCAACCCAACATCTTAGGCCTACAAAACAAGACAACAGAACTCCAACACATACTCAACAAGCATGATATACACATAGTGCTATTACAATGGACACTACTGCCCAATAAAAAAATAAACATCACAGGCTACACACAGTACAGACCTTCATAAGAAACGACACTCAAGCAACAGTAAAACATGTACAATACAGGTAACGACATGCAGGAAACACTTCTTTGGAGAGGAGGAACTAAGTACACCATCAAAAGCTAATATTGCCCACCATCTTCAACAGCATAAATAGACCTACAACAACCACACTACCCTCCCTAGGCTACCCATACAACAACAAGTGTGGCAAAGAAATAGAGGATGTAACAAATGCCTCTAACCTACAACTTCTGCAAAACAAAACCTCACCTCCAACTTTCCTCCATAGAGCACACAACACAACTAGCAGACCTGACCTAACTTTTATCTCTACAGACATTACGAATTTTCTAAAATAACAGTTCTTGAAGACATAGGTAGTGACCGATACTCCTATACTCCTCAATATTGGAACAACAGGTAGCTACAAAACAACTAGATGGAACTATAAAAAAAAGTAACTGGGCAGCTTTTTCACAAGAAACAGACACAAGACTATCAAGCATAATGGAGACAGATGTCAACTCAACCTACACAACTATAGTCTCCAACATCTTACAAGCAGCGAAAAACACATCCCTCGAGGTCAAGTTAGGAAATACAAACTTTTTTGGACACCAGAATTAGATAAATTTAGTAAAAGAAAGAAACATGGCCAGGACGACTATAGAAAAAAACCTACTAGACAGAACAAGACAAAGTAAAACAAATTGACAGAGCTTATAAGATACAAAATTAAAACAGAAAAAAAGAAAAAGTGGACCACAACATGCAAACAACTAGATCTAAACAAGGATGGTCGAAAGGCCTGGACCCTTCTGCACCGGCTAGAAGGAAAGAAACAAATAACAAACCCCAAACCTATAAAAGGCACTGATGACCAAATATCAGAAAATCTTTAAAAAAAAGCTGAAACCTTTAATAAATACATCAACAAGTCAAAACCAAGAAAACAACTGGACCAGGTCTTGAGTAATATCCTAAACAAAGAAGAAAAAGCTACAACAGTCAGCTATCAGATCTTTGACACTCCCTTCAATCTATGCGAGCTCAATACTGCCATAAAAAATCTCGTCAAGAAAATCCCCTGGACCCGATAAAATAACAAATGAAATGATCCCGGCACTAGGACCATAGGCCCAAAACTGTATACTTACTTTATCAACCATACATGGAAAACTGGAGACATACCACAGGAATGAAGAACTGCAAACATAATAACCATTTTAAAGAAAAAATAAACCACCTGGAGACCCAAATAGTTATAGACAAATATCATTAACATCCAACATTATCAAAATGGCGGAAAAAATTATCAATAACCGACTTTATTGGTGGCTTGAAAGTACTTGCTCACTCCACAATGGACAAGCTGGCTTCAGGAAAGCAAGTAGAACAGAAAATCACCTCTTTCGTTTTATCCAGGACACAGTAGAAAGGTTTCACGAAAACAAGCACACTACAGCAGTATTTATAGATTTGTAACAAGCCTATGAAAAAGTGTGGAGAAAAGGTCTATTTTTGAAGATGAAAAAAGTGGGCATCCATGGAAGAATGTACAGCTGGATCAGGGCATTCTTAAACAACAGAACTATCCAAACCCGATTCGAAGGTGCCATCTCTAGTAAAAAAAAAAAGTTTGAAAGAAGGACTACCACAAGGTTCAGCCCTAAGCTGCATTCTCTTTCTAATCTTCATGAATGACCTCGCGGACCTCATTTCGGTCAATAAGGCACTTTATGCAGACGACCTTTTAATTTGGACTATAGAGAAATATCCAGTGCTGACTAGATCCAAACTAAATAGAGCCCTCACAACTATCTTCACGTATTCAAAATTATGAAAATGGAAAAGTCAGTTTATTCAATCTTTAGCAACAAAACAGTAAAAGAAACTACATCCTAAAAATAGACTCACAACCAATAAATAAAGAAGAAAATCCAACATATCTTAGTGTAAAAGTAGACCAAAGACATTTTATGACAGATTTTAAAGAAAAGGCATCAGAAAGATTAAACATAATAAAACACCTAACAGGAACATCCTGGGCAGCTGAAAAGAAAACCTTAAGACAGTTATACGCTGGATACGTCAGATCTGTAATGGATAACTGTCTCTCCAATCAAGTAGCCGCCAACAAAACCTATCAATCATCATTAGACACAATCCAAAATTAAGCCTTGCGTCTAATTAGTGGAGGTATGGGAACTACTCCCACAGCAGCCTGTGAAATAGACTCCAATATGAACCTTTTAAGTTAAGACGCAACAGAGCAGCATTAGAAGCTATTGAGAGATACAGAAGGTTGGAGGACGATTATCCTAATAAACTACTAACACAGAGAAATAGGAAAAACAACCAAACAAAAGCAAAGGACTCTGATCCAACTTTCTGACGAACTAGCCCTAAAACACCACCTACCCATTAACAGAGAAAAAAATACCAGATTTTCAAACATAACGCCCAAACTAAACTACAAACAACCAACCATTAAAACACATTTACTAAATAACACCTTAACAAAAGAATCAAATCCACTGGAGCTCAAAGCAGGCACGCTCGAAACAATTGAAAGCTATCCAAAAAACAGCCATCCACATTTATACCGACGGATCGGCCTTCAAAGCCGCCATCAATGCTGGTCTTGGCGCCTTCCTGGTCTTCCCTAAAAATAAACACTTCGAAATAAGTGCACCCTGTGGCGATTACTGCTCAAACTTTCAAGCCGAAATTGAGGCAATTACCATAGCACTCCAGACAGTGGAAAACATATTAAATGAAGGAGTGCAACCACCACCAGATATTGTTGTCTTTACATACTCCCAATCCACTCTGCAAGCACTTAACAGCAGCATCTCAAACAGCCCAAGAGAGTTGATAACACCAATTGTAATAATTCATCAGATGATATCAAAATTAAATATACATATCACACTACAGTGGATCCCTGGACACATTGGCATCATGGGAAATGAAAAGAAAAAGTATTAAGCTATCAAAGGCAGGTTCATCTATGGAACAACCAGATAGACCTGTAAATTACCTCACCCAAAGGTCAATGTTAGTCAACAATCACAAAGAGGAGTGGCTCAACCAATGGGCATCAGGAAACACAGGCAGAGCCGTGTACAAAGAAATGACTGTGCCTAACAAACTTGACAGTATTAACTTCCTCCCCCGCAAAGAGCAATCTACAATTTTCGTACTAAGAATAGGACACACACCTCTATTAAATTACCATCTGAACAAAATAAACTCCACAAAACTCCCCCTTTGCAAACACTGCGCCCACCCTTATAAAACCGTAAACCATATCCTCTTTGAATGTACCTTCCTAATCCACCGTAGGCAGCCCAACATAACCAACACCCTGTACGGCAGTGCTGAACAACTGAAGAAAACAGGACAATTTTTTTTTCCTTGGCACAGTCTGCAAAAGAGCTGTCAGCTCAGCAGCAATAAAGCTGGCTTGAAGAAGAAGTAGAAGGGAATTCGGAATGAGTTATGCTGGTATTAGCCATGGCTCTTGTTACTGCATTAATACTATGTAATTAATTTTTTTGCTTCGTCAACATTATCAATCATGACATCTACCATAGGATCTTCAAACATTGCTGTTACATATGTACCTTTAATATAAGGTGTATTTAAATTTATGTAGGCTAGATAATATTTAAACGTTTGTCCGTCTACTAACTTCAATGTATAATGACCTTTAATAGTTTGATCTTCTCTAACTAGACTCCTTCTAACTCCTATAATGCTACAGCCTGTGTCCCTGAGGATATATACAATTTTATCATCTAGTAACCCAGACTCTATATTTAGTTTGCCTACAGATTTCTGTTTTAGCATGTTTTTATTTTCGGCCAAATTTTTATAACCACTTTGGCGAGCAAAATATACACTTGTGCCATCCAACACAACCCTACACTGTTCACTATCTACTTGGTCGGAGCTACACCTATGAACTACACAATCAATTTCTACGAGTTAGGGGTGATGGAGACCTATTTTCTTGCGGCTGGTGTTGTTCTCTATGTTCTTGCACGTACGTTGTTGTATTGTTGCAGTCGGAGGATGCCTTCCTCTTCTATATTGTTGTGATTGGTATTGTCTACTGTTTTCTGGAGAATATTGTGCTGGGGGGGGGGGGGTGAATGAGACCTACTGCCTTATGATTGTTACTGTCTTAGACGTGTCTGTTGATTCTGGTTTTGGGGCCATCTATTTCTACCAGATGTCTAGTATTACTGGTCATTGTTTTGTCGCGATCTACAATCATAAGACAGATGACATGTCTTTCTGCACCTATAGCAAAGCGCATTAGCCCCAGGATTTGTTCTTTGTCTGGCGAAGGGGCCGGAGGATGCGACAACTACCTAAGGGGTACCTAAGGGGTATCTTTGATGATGACGTTGTGAATTTGTTTTTACGATTTCTGATGCCCCTTTGTTTGCATCTTTAAATTGATCTATACAATCAAATTCTTCGTTGGCTGTAGTTGGTTTTCGTAGAATGATGTTCTCCAATGCTTCTTCTGACAGAATGATGTAAATTCGGTCTCTCATGTTTAGGTCAACAATACCTTCAACTGTCATGGGAGTGTACGCTGCGTTAATCCAATTTTTAAAAGTCCTTTGAAGATTTACATAAAACTCCATTATGTCATCTGACTTAGGGCGCAGTTCGTGCTACCTTGTGCGACAAGCTTCTTCTGTCAGCTCAGCTTGTTTCAATAGCTCATACTTCACGTAGTCGTAGTCTGTGCTGTGGATGTGTCTCAGTTGTATCATGAACATTCTCAATTTGTCGTTCAGTTTATGTGTTAGTAGTAGTGGCCACTTAGTTTTGGGGATGCGACTAGCAACTGCAGTTGTTTCGAAGAGTTCGAGGTAGTACATTAAATCAGTCATTTTCAGTCATTGTTTTTAGGTTTTTGTCCAGAGTTTTACTTTGTGATAGTGGAGTGTTGTTGCTTGACATTTCTAGCTTTTCTCTTCGTTCTCGTTCCCTTAAATGTTTTCTTTCCTCTGGTACTATCCCCAGTCTGTCTAAATTCAGTCTTTGTTGGCTTTCTACGAATTTTCTTAACTCTTTGCCCTCAATGCCTAACTTCTGGGCTTGCTCAATTAATTCATAAATGGAACGAGGCTTAAAATAACAAGGTTACAAAAGACAGTTTGTGTGGAAACACAAACTCAAAATCGGCCCCCGAAGTAAAATGTTTTACATAATCCGGATAATCCTTCAGAGTTGAAGATAGTTTACTTCCTAGTCCAAACCTCCCGCAGGACGACGGGGGATGGGAGCAGGCAGGGTTTGAACCTTCGACCGTCGATAAATCCGAACACGACAGTACAGCGCGCAAACCGCACGACCAGTGGTCCACCCAGGTAGGCTTCAATATTTTCAGAAAGAACATCCAAATGAAATTATATCAAAGACAAATGAGAGATAAGAATGGAGAAAGAAGGTTAACAGATCTTGTGTAGTGCCCCAACCGTCCCGCAGATCAAAGGATAGGCGAAAGTAAATGTAAAGTTAGATGTGAACCTGGCCTAACTAGTTTGTGGTCTATAGGGCAGATGATGTAAAGTTCATTTGTTTTTGTGGCCTATGGTTAACGAGGGTGTCATGTAGCCAGCACAACGACCAACCGCCTTTACTTTTCCCCAACTAATGTCAGGTACCCATTAGAGCTGGGTAGACTCAGAAGTTGAAAATCTCAGTCTTCACCAGGATTCGAACCCGGGACCCTCGGTGCGGAATAAATAAGGTAATTGTTTTGAAAAGGCTCAATCTCATATTCGAATCCTCAAAAAAAAAAAAAAAAAAAAAATTCCGCTTTAAAGAAAATTTTGTTTCACGAGAATGAAATTTATAAGATTACTATTCGTTTTAAATTAGGTCTAACATATAATGCATACTAATTAGCTTTTTCTCTTTAAAAAACTGCTTGCATAATTCATGTTAAAAATTAGATATTTCGCTTTCAGGAAAAAAAAAAGTAGCCGTTGCATCAGAACTTTGAATGGTCTAAAATATTGTGATGTCGGATTTTCAATATCTTTTCTAGTTTACGAGATCTAAACGGGACGGACGGACAGACGGACAGACATTTCGCACAAAACTAATAGCGTCTTTTCCCCTTTTGGGGGCCGCCAAAAAAGTAACAAATGATTTTTACCAAATTATTAAATTTTAACTACCTTTACTATTTTAACTGTGAATAGACTTGATTTTAATGATTTAACTGTGTGGAATTTGGCCCTTGTTATGTGGAGAGAAAGTGGTTCTTGAGGGAGTGCAGGCACGACATGGCCTAAATTGTGCCGATGTGCCTAAAATCAAAATCAAATCAAATCAACCGCCAGAGTATGTGAAGGCAGGATACCTACGAATTCCAGTGAGGCCAAGAAAGCCCTGTTGTCATGCTAAAGAAAAGGTTCTCTGTGCTTGCTGATGAGAGCATGGAGACTGAGCAGCATGTCAAAACCAACACTCCGGGAGAACCCGGAAACATCATGTCTGACACAGGCTCTCCTCAGAGAACCCAGCCAGACACCAAAACCTCTACTTAATTAGAGGTTGACCAACTCCCTAAAGGGAGAAATAAAAGCGGACAGGATGCCCGAGGTGAGGAAGGAGGAAATAGGCTCCGCTCTAACCAGAGGGACCTCCCCTCTCCAGAGAGAAGGACTCCTCCCAAGAGACTCATGTAGCTGTCTGCTTACAGGAAACATTTCTGAAGGTTAGCATCAGTTTCCGAAGCTACAGTGATTACTGCAGGAATGTTGAGGATGCAGAAAGAGCATCAGGTGGAGTCTGTATCCTTGTGAAGGACAACATCCCCTTGAGAGGGTAGAACTACAGACTACACTACAGGCTGTAGCATCTAGGATAACCCTGCACAACGTTATCACTTGCTGCAGCCTGTATCTACCACCAGGCACTCCATTAAACCCAACAGACATGGAGGACCTATTGAAACAACTTCCTCGGCCCTATATAATCCCTGGGGATTTCAATGCCCATAACACTATGTAGGAATCCAACAATACTGACACAAGAGGTCGTATACTGGAGGATATCTTCCTCCAACATGATTTAATGATGCATCACCGACCTACTTGCACCCAGGAACTGGATCTCTCATGTGCATTGACCTCAACGTATGCGTCCCCGGACTTCTGGACGACGTTAAATGGTCAGTTAGCAATGCTACGGGGAAGTGATCACTTCCCAATCATCATTACTAACAATCTCCCCTCATTGGGACGACCTCAGTGGTGGAAACTGAACAGGGCCGATTGGGAACAATTCCAAAAACCTCCGCAAATCCAAAACGGCCTAGCAAACCATGGTTTGATACATCTTGCAAAAGTCCTATTGGCGATAGAAAAAAAACGACTGGCTGCATTTATAAGAAATCCTTCCTAGGAAAACCTAAAGCTATCCAGGATAGCTAGAGCAAAGGCTAGACAAAGCATACGGACAGCCAAAAGGAATTCCTGGAGAAGTTTTGTCGGCAGTCTGGATGCCAAAACTTCTGCTAGAGCGGTTTGGAAGGCAGTAAGGCGACTTAAAGGGAAAGAATCAAATGCAATAGAGCATTTGAAAAACCAAGGACGAACTTTCACGTCCCTCAGAGAAATAGCTGACTGCCTTGCATCCTCAATAGCAGAAACGTCATCCACTGCACACTACACGCCAGAATTCAAAAAGGTCAAAACCAGGGAGGAAAGACACCCCATTCATTTCAGGTCAGAGAATAATGAAGACTACAACAAACCGTTCTCGCTTGAGGAACTGAGGGACTCGCTGGACAAGTCACATGACACAGCGCCTGGAAAAGATGAAATCCATTACCAGTTCCTCAAGCACCTTCCCGAACCCTCATTGGCAGTCCTGCTAGGGGTCTATAACTGTGTGTGGCAAACAGGCGCTTTCCCAAACAGCTGGAGAAAAGCCACAGTTCTACCGATACCTAAACCGGGAAGAGACGGCTCTGACCCAGCTAACTATCGACCAATAGCACTAACAAGCTGCATCTGCAAAACCATGGAAAGAATGATTAACAGTAGGCTGGTCTGGTACCTGGAGAGGAATAAAGTGATCTCAAACTACCAGTGCTGATTCTGGTAGGGGCGGACAACAGTCGAAAATTTTGTAGAAGTATAATTATTTTAGATATTTTAGTTAGGTAATACATTCTAAGGTTATTTGTATTATATTATTATTAAATAATTTTTTAAACCTATATTTCTATGTGATGTTCATGAAAAATGGGTGAGGGTAGGCACAAATATGTACATTGCACCGGGCGCATGTTTTGCTCACTACGCCTCTGTTCACACATTCATGGAAACTGAATCTAAATGGAACCTCGTGACTGGATACGGTATATGATATAGACTACATCCTTTGGAAAAAAAATTAGTAGCTTATTGGCCACTATGTGAAAACCGTTATAATAAAAATTAAATAATTTGAATTTAGCTAGAGGACGACAAAAACTTTATCTTGAAAAGATTATGGCTTTGAGTATTTTCGCCTGTAGGCCCCATTCATTAAATAATGCTCAGGAACATTTCTATGCTAATAGCATGGTCCTATCCCTTTTGTAGAAAATACAGACCCAAGCATACTACAAGTCCACTTTAGGGAACTGCAGGAGAGCTATGGAGATTGTGGCACCATCTACACAGACGGATCCAAAATGGATGGAAAGGTCGCATGTGCCTGCTCCTTTCGGAACAAAACAATCTCCCGTAGACTCCCCGATGGCTGCTCCATCTTTACGGCCGAATTGCATGCAATATCGCTTGCACTTATGGCCGTTAAAGCATCAGAAAGGAGGAAATTTATAATCTGCTCCGACTCCAAATCTGCATTGCAAGCTTTGGGGCGGATGAAGACTGGCATCCCATTGGTACATAAGAGCCTGAAGCTGTTGGACCATATAACAGCCGACCGTGGGGATGTCACCTTCATCTGGGTCCCCTCCCATGTTGGCATTGAGGGAAACGATGCCGCAGACAGAGAAAGCAAAGAGAGCCCTAAATCATGCGGTGTCAGGAACCCAAATTCCCTGCTCGGACCTGAGACAAAGTATTGCCTCTACCACCTATCGAGAGTGGCAGAACCGATGGGAGGCTGAGACTCACAGTAAACTCAGGCAGATTGTGGCGGATGTCAGGTGGCGGCCCACATCTAAGGGTCTGACAAGGCGTGGTAGCACGACCATGTCCAGACTTAGGATTGGCCACACCTACATCACGCACTCTTTTGTACTGAAGAGAGAGGAGCCCCCACTTTGTGAATACTGTGACTCTCGCCTCACCGTGGAACATATCCTCGTTGATTGCCCCAGATACTAGGATGTCAGGGAGAAATATTTCAGAGCCACTAATTTAAAAGCACTATTTGATAATGTCGACCCTGGGAGGGTACTGGGCTTTATCCGGGAGGTGGGGCTATCTACGAAGATCTGATTTATGAGTTTGTGGACATGTACTATTTACATTAGATTTTTACCAAATAATTAAATTTTTACTACCTTTACTATTTTAACTGTGAATAGACCTTGATTTTAATGATATGACTGTATAGAATCTGGCCCTTGTTGTTTAGAGAGAGAGTAGTCCTTAAGGGACTGCAGGCACGACATGGCCTAAATTGTGCCGATGTGCCTAAAATCAAAAATCAAAATCAACCTATCCCTTTTGTGGACCAATTGGTGGGTGTGGGGGGGGGGGGGTATCTGGGAGAACGTTTCTTTGCTTCTTCTTCAAAGAAAAAAGAAAAGAAAGTTTCTCGAATCTGAATTCTAAGTCGATGTCTTGCGCCTCCTAGATAAAAGACCGACGTATTTGCTATTCAAGTAGGTTTTCTGCCTATTCTACACAAAGCCTATCTCCCCTTATCTTTGCAAATTTTCTATATAAAACAAAATTTATTGAGAACGACTAATTGATTAACTAATAGTTTTTTGTTATTTATGTGTTGTCATCGACAATGAATAATTGTGCAAAATTTAAAGTCGATTAGAGAATGAGAAGTTAGAAAAATATATATTGTAAAAGATTCCTCCGAGACTGACAGGCGGACTGACTTCATATAAGCTTTGTAAAGACAGATTCTGGAACAGCTCTTGGACAAAATCTTAAGCACCTAATTGTTAGAATAAAATTAATAAGCAATTACCTGCCTTGTTACCTACATTGTTTATCGGTCAGATAAATAATACCTTAATAATTTGGGGACTGTTTAAAAACTCAAACTCATTCTGTAATATTGTCTCATGATATCTTAATAGATTCAACTGCAAATTTAGTCAAAGTTCATCTAAAGAGTTCTGTGTACATGTCTTTTTATTTGTTAACAATTATTTTTATGAATTTTTTTTTCAGAATCCCAAAGTGCCTTTAATTTTTTCACTACGACAAGTCACTTTACTTTTGATATTTTACTGGACAGGATTACTCCCCTTTATCAATTTAAAGGAGTCTCTGTTGGAAATAATTGTACCAGGGATTATGCTAGATTCGTAAGTCTACATTATACAGCTTTTTATTATTCCCTAAGATTAAAATGTGTACCGGTATATAAGGATTCAATATTCAAGAGACGAAGCTTCCAATATCTTGAATTCAGTTGATTTAAATTTTCAGCTTTTTAGAACGTGACATCTCTAAAGAGTTACTTGACAATAGCAAGAAAAGTAATATCTGAGGATAATAAAAATTCATTAATGTGTATTAAAGTTAAGAAAATGGAAACAACAGGAGTAGCCCCATTAAATAGCGAAGATAACTTTACACATAATGATAACAAAATTAAAGCTAACATTCTAAATAAATACTTAACATCAGCTTTCTCAGCACCAGGAGACAAAGACATATTGCTTAATTTAAACCAAATGGAAAAGATAGGAGACAGGTTTGTAGAAGAAGAAGAGATCCAAAACTTTTTCATTTTAACATTCTATCGTGTTGATGAAGATATAAAACACCGATCACAAAAACAAATATAACAAAAACACTCTTTTGTTCATTTGGAAGTCAACTTGTTGAATAAAATGTAATCTGGTGTTATAAATTTCGCATGTAATTTTTATGAGCAACTGGAGTATACATGTATATTTTGTGCGCTATCGTAAAAATGCTTTGCTCTAATTATGTATTGTTTATTGTAATGCACAATTGTAAAACAAACAAGGTTACAAAGACAGTTTGTGTGAAACAGAAACTCAAAATCGGCCCCCGAAGTGGTCCACCTAGAGTCTTCACCAGGATTCGAACACGGGACTTCCAGTTCCATGTGCTTTACCCCTCAGCCATAGCATCTCCATATATTCATTTAGCGTACATTTATATTTTTTTAAATAATAATTATTAACCTTATCCATACATTCAAAATTAATAACATGTTACATTGTAATAAAGAGAAACTAAAAAAGATTTATTCTTCTAAAAAAATTAGATAAATTGGCAACAGGAAAAAAAAATCTTGACCTATTTTAAGCTACAATTGTGTACAAATGACAACAAGGACTTTCCTCTCGCAAATAAAAATTAATATCTCCATTGTCATTTGTTATACAAACTAGACATAGATCTAGCTAGATCTAGACCTAGTTTTAGATCTAAATCTAGATTAAAGATCTAAGTCTAGTTCTAGAACTAGATCTAAGCCTGGATCTAGAAATAGATCTAAGTCTCTATGTTTATATCTAGATCTAAGTCTATATCTTAGTCATAGAATCTTGATATAGAATCTACTATATCTAGACAGAACTCGTATTATAATAATGTAGATATCGGCTTTATTTAGTCTTATTTAGACTGTCACTGTCAAGTGTAGGCCCTATAATTAGGATATGTCAAAACTGCGCGCTATAAAAGTAGTTCGTTATTTTTTAAACTTATAACTGAAACGAAGTTCGTATCAAATTTTTTTTAAAAATAACATTTGAATCAGTATTCTCTTCAATGAGTTAGTTAATAAATGTAAAATATATTTTATAATAATCCATTTTACCATTGTGACTTTAGATGCAAATGTTTTGTACCAATGCGCGAATCTATGAATGAAGCTTGATTTATTACTGAAGAAGTCCATGACCTTTTGAAAAAATGTTACCTCCCTGAAGTTTTTCATTGACAAGTGGTGTAATTTTTTGAAAAATCTACTTGCATATATAATTTTAAAATCAGATGGTTTACTTTCGGAAAAGATAAAAGGAGCCGTTGCATCAGAACTTTGAATGATCTAAAATATCATGATGTCCGATTTTCATTTTTTCTTCTAGTTTCTGAGATCTAAACGGGACGGACAGACAGGCCACACAAAACTAATAGCGTCTTTTTCCCTATCGGGGGCGCTAAAAAATTGTAGTGATTTTAAAACTTTTAATGATTTTTTAAAAGTGTTTTTAAAAAGATATTACTGTAATCAATTGTGAATATTCGTTTGTTATGAATCTCACTGTCTATTTTGTGTCTGTTCTAGTTTCTTAATGCTTTCTTGAGTTAAGAGGTCGTGTTTTTTCCCGATGTTTATACCTCTTATCAGCCGTTGTGAGACATTGGTCCAAAATAATGCCAAGCTTATAAATAAAAAAAATCGCATGTGAATATATGAATGAACTTGTTTTAGATGAAGTCCATTAATTATGGTTGCTTTGAAAAATTGATCTCACATATGCCATGAGCAATGTCATAATAGTTATAATTCTATAAAATCTAGTTATAATCTGTAATCTATATAATCATAAATATTCAAGCTGAATTCGAATTGTAACTATAGAATCAGTATAGATCTATTTCTAGAATATATATCTAGGTTATTTAGTAGAAATAGAATCTAAGATAATCAGAATTTACGGGACGGACGGACGGACAGACATTCTTACAAAACTAATAGCGTCTTTTCCCCTTTAGGGGGGGGGGGGCGCTAAAAATATTGGCTCTATTCAAATTTTACGATATCTAAAGTATTTTTTACAAAATGACTGAAAAATATTTTTGCGCGATATTTTTCCGGTGCTATTTTGTTCGCACTATTTTGCGGAGCTATTTTGTTCGCGTTATTTTGTCGGCGCTTTTTCGTCCGCACTATTTCTCTGGACAGTGACGCATCGTTGGACTCTGTGCTGCCCAGATAGGTAAAGTGGTCAACAACATTAAGGAAATGGCCATACACAATGATTTGTGAATCTGGACTAATTCCCATTGGGAACTTCCAAAGCATGACCGTTTTTTTAGGCTAATGGACAGACAAACGAGGCAGCAGCCTCAACTAATTCATGTACGGCAAGTTGAAGCTCTTGTTCGGTGTGTGCAAGAAGGGCGCAATCGTCCGCATAGAGCAGCTCGGTAGCAATCATCTCTTTAATTTTTGTATAAGAGAGCAGGCGCCTTATGTTAAATATGCTGCCAACGGTGCGGAACCTGATGTAGATGCCATCATGCATGTTTTGCCTCATTTTATTTAGCATTGCTCCAAAAAATAGTGCAAAGAGTGTCGGAGCAAGAACACAACAATGCTTCACTACATTCTCTATAGATAAGTGAGCTGATGATCACCGTTGTATTACATTTGGTCCTTTTGACCTTCATGCATTTGCTTCAGAATGGCGATAAATCTTGGAGGGCATCCGAGCCGAGATAGAATCCTCCACAAGCCGTCGCAACTCACTGTGTCAAATGCTTTGGTGAGATCGATAAATTCAGGGTTAGGAAACCACGCTGATTTTCAGAAAGCATAATACCTACTATGGAATTGGTTAATCCTCAAGGAGTATCCTCGCAAGGATTTTACCCGCTACTGACACGGTAATTGGAGCAGTCTGATTTGTCGCCTTTTTTTTTGTATAATGATATTATGGTGGTATCTCGAAGTTCTGGCGGCATAGTACATATGTCCTAGCACAAAGTGTAGAGGTCTATTAGCCTTTCTATGAGAGTAGTGCCACCTATTTAAAAACCTTCTGCTGGAAATTACTTAATTTTATAATATAATGATTGTATACAGTTGAGGAAATTTCCTTTAATGCCTAGTTTTAAGATCTTGCCCATACAATATTTCTTTGAATCGACGGAAACGCTCTTTTTAAGTCAACAAACACGCAAAATAGTTTTCCTCCGTTATCATATACTCTTAAGCGAGCAAATCTTGTATATATATCCTATACTCTTAAGCGAGCCATTCTTTATGTATGTATGTATATATATATATCATGGGCGTAGCCAGGATTTTTTTTCGGGGAGGGTTTTGGAATCCCCCCCCCCGACACCCCCCCCCCCCCGCGGAAAAAAAAATATATGTGTGTGTGTGTGTGTACATAGTTAATCTTTATTACATTCTGACCCTTTCGGAAGACGTTTATTGTTTATTGTAGACTCCCCGCCCTTGCTAGCAAGGGGGTCTGGGGGAGTTCGTAGCGCTCCCCCCGCCGCCGAGCACTATTTCTGGTATTGAAAGCCAACAAAATGCATATTCTGAGGTATCTACAGTGCATTATCTTGCTATTAAAAAGTATTATTTCAAAAACCTAATGTGCTATTCTTAATGACTTAGACCCTCTCGCGCCGTTCGGCGCATTTTCCGGCAAGCTGTTTCCGCAACTCTTATTTTGCGTAATTCATTTTGTCGGAAAACACGTCCCGCAAAACCTCATGCGACGCTCTGTCACAACCTTACTAAGGATTCGACTCCCAGTTCGGCATATGATTTCTTTGATTTAGACCCGATCTCTATGACTGACTCCTAAAATCTGTCTTAGCCATCTTTGTTGAGACACATTTAATGATTTTCAATTTCGGCAGAAGACTATTCACACTTAATTAATGGAGCCCAAGCCACTGGTAGAAATTTGTAACCTTTCTTGACTACGCTCTTGGAATTACATGCCTGTATATGGAAAAGGAAAGTTTTTTCGTGAAATCATCTGTTGAGGGGTTTTAAACTAAAAAATCTCTGGGGTTTTTTTTGTTGTGTTTTTAATTCAAAACCCCATTTAGCTACGATCAAAGAATTTGGTGACTGTAGTTTGCGTCAAAATAATATTGAAGAGAAAGGTTTTCAACTCTAAACGCTCTGTAGGGGAATTTTAAACTGAAAACCATCTGGAGGGGTTTTAAACTTTAAAGAAAAGCCATCTGGAGGAGGGGGATTTAAACTCAAAACCCCTTTGGCTACGCTCATAGATTTAATAGTGTGTTATTTGCTTTTTTTTTTTTATATTGAAGAGGTACTTTTTAGCTTCAAACCCCAACTGGAAGGGGTGGGGGGTTAAACTCAAAACCCCTTTGGCTACGCTCATAGAATTTTGAGTGTGTAATTTGCTTTTTTTATATTGAAGATGGGGTTATCGTAAATTTTGGATGGGGTTTAAAATCAAAATCTTCCTCAACTGTGCTGTTGGAATTTGGGGATTGTTGTTTGCATTTTTTTATGTTTTGTTTTATAGAAGAGGGGGATTTAACTGCAAAAACCTCTGGTAGGGGGTTTAAAATTCAAAACCCCCTGTAGGGGGTTTTAAACTCAAAGCCCCTTGGTAGTGGGATTTGTATCTCAAAACCCCCTGATAGGGGTTTTTAAAATCTCAAAACCCCCTGGTAGGGGGATTTAAACTCAAAACCCCCTGGTAGAGGGTTTTTAACTCAAAACTGCCTCGGCTGTGCTGTGGTAAGTGATGATTTAGTATTAAAATCTCACCTAAAATAAACAAAATGAAAGCAAAAATCAGTCACTTAATTCCGTCCCCCCCCCCCTGCGGGGGGGATTTCATTTCGGGGGGGGGGGGGGGGTTTGAACCCCAAGAACCCCTCCTGGCTACGCCCATGATATATATATATATATATAAACGGCTTTAGCGATTTTCTTTAAAATGTTATGGTATGTGCATAATAGTGAGAAAAAAATTCTCAACTCATTGGCCTCAATCGGGAAAACTCGAAGTCGATCGTTATATCGGTTTGAAAATGGCTCATTATCGAAAAATTAATTTTGGCTAGAATGTTTTATGAATGAAATTTTCTATATGACGTCAATGGGAAAAAAAACTTGACACCGCTACGTCACTAGGCTCACAGCAGAACACTAAGACATTTCTTCGCAAACAAGAAAAAGTTTTAATGATTCAATTGGCGTAATTAAACATTTGCGCACCATCTTATTGTATATTGATCCATTATGAAACTATGAAAGAAAAATAATGAAATTACATATCTTTATGTATGATTAGTTATTGTTATTTAAAAGCTTTATAAATTGTTTACACTTTAATTGCTTAGACCCGTAGGTAGCTTTTACTTTGTTATTATTTTGCTGGTGAATTATTGCAATGTGTTCAAGCTTCGAAGTCTACTGTCCCATACCAAAACATAGGAAATGGTCATAACACAGCTTATCTATGCCTTACTTGCACAACCAGGGCCGGCCCTAACATTTGCGGGGCCCTTTGTGATATGGATTGCGCGCGGACCAGTAAGGGTAGGGATAAGGATAATAAGTGAAAATAAAGATTTTGTATTAGAAAATAAATTCGTATTTGCATTACATTTTTATTAAATGAAAACGAACAATGCCATTGTTTTTTTTATATCACACGTAGGACTGGCGTTTACCATATTGATTGACAACCCAAAATGACAATTTTGTCTTTTTAAGGACATTTTTATGAGTTTCAGGAGATTTCCAGGCGCTCCTTGAAAACAAGGAGACAACGGGAACCCTATTATAAATTATAATGGTTTAATTTAATAATTTACACCTAGAATTAGCGCGGGGCTTTTGAACCTTCGGGGTCCACTGCGGCAGCATAGGCTTAAGGCTGGCCCTGATGATATCTAGCTCACGGTCAACGAATTTTCATCACGCTGCTGCTTTTTTTTTTTTTTTTTGGTTAACCTATAAACCTCGGTAAAACAGAAGTCATGTTCCAGAAGTCACCAAATAAAACCTACTCAACCCAAAGATCACCGCGCATAGACATCGCTTAAAGTGGTAGATAACTTCACATTATCTGGGAAGCATAGTATCAAATGTCACATTGCTTATATGAGAGGTTAATATGTGATCAGGGATAGTCATGCTTTTGGACGCCTCCAAGCGAGAGTGTGGCGAAATAAATCGCTCCGCCTGTGTATAAAAATCAGTGTCAACCAGTGATTCTCTGAACCCCTCTATGTGGATCTGAGACATAAGTACTTTATAGAAAGCAACTAAGACTTCTTGAACGCCTTCACCAAAGACCGCAATACAAATAGCGATATTCTTGCAAAGTGGTATGAACTTCTTATAATCCGACAGTCACGCTTTGCATGGCACTTATTCCGTATGGGGGACGAACATATTTTTGGCAATCTTTCTTTTTAGTAAGCTGAAATAGCGCTTCTTTAGAATAATAACGCGATGTTTTTAAGTCTCTTATGAAAAAATGCGCAATTTTACTTTGTTACTAGGTGCATGTTTTACACTATAACGTAGAGATTTTGGATCACTTGATGATTCTTACTAAAGCCATAATAATAAGGCTTGTCTTCGAGTCTGAAGATTAGTGAGGAATGCAGTATTTCCCGTGGCTGCGCAGCCCCAGCTGCGACCATTTTTGCCACATCCAGGGCAAGCATAACCATTGTAAGCAGGTGGTCGATTTAGATTTTTTTTTCGCCGTCTGTGTTTGTCCTCGGCAGTAGATTTTCTTTTGGTCTCAAATGTGTATCCCGCGGCCTTCATGGGTGACCTCCAGCTGTCTCGTTCGGAGGCCGAATACAGCCAGGTGCTCTCTTCTATGTCAGCCAAGGAAAGTTGACGCGTGAGCTGGTCTTTGAAGCGTTTCCGTGGGGCGCCTCTGTTACGTCGACCACCTTTTAGCTCACCAAAAAAAAAAAAGACTGCATTTGGCATACGTTCGTCTCCCATACGGGATACGTTCCCTACCCAGTGCAACTGTCGGACCATAAGAAGTCCCTATATACTGTCCATACCGGCGTTGGCAAGGACATCGCTGTTTATAGTGCGGTCCTGCCACCGTATGTCCATGATGGAGCGCAAGCATCTCTGGTGAAAGCCTTCAAGAAGTCTTAGTTGTTTTCTGTAATGTGTCCATAATGAATATATTAATTGCAATATTAAATATCAGAAAGTAACCATTTTAGAAGTTACACTGCAAAGACTTTCTTCCAAGCCTATAATAGCCCAATAGCTTTACGGGAAGAAGCAATGTAAAACGTTAAGACGTGAGCTTTGGTTTTTTATATGCCTACTGTTGGGGGGACTTTCTAATCTAATCGCCATGTACATATATATATTTATAAATTTTATTTCGAAAACAGATCTAACGATTTTCTTTAAATTTCAAGATATGTGCATATTAGTGAAAAAAAAAAAAATCTCAATTCATTGGCCACATCGGGAAAACTCGAGGTCGACCGTTATATCAGTTTGAAAATGCCTCATTATCGAAAAATTAAATTTGGCTAGAATGTTTTATGAATGAAAATTTTCCATGACGTGAACGGGAAAAACGCTCCTTACGTCACTAGGCTTAGCGCAGTACACAAAAATATTTCTTTGCAAACAAGAACGAGTTTTAAAGAATCAATACACCTAATTAAACATTTGCGCACCATCTTATTAGTAGATTGATTTATTATTTGAACTATGAAAGAAAAGTAATGAAATTAAATGTGCCGATGCATGATTAATTATATGCTTATTAAATGCTTAATAAATTGTTTACACTTTATCTTATCTTATTTAATCCAGACGTTACTTCAAAAAAGAAGATTACTTCCTACGAGTCATGCATTCAGTCATGCTTATTAACTTAAATTCTGAAAAGTCACTTTTTTTCCTGGCTAGCTCAGGCAACGCATTCCATGCTCTAATAGCACTAGGGAAGAAGGAGTATTTGTACAATTTTGTCCTAGCATATGGGACGAGGAATGTGCCTTTATCTTTGTGTCTATCTGAGTATTTTATTAAGTTTTGTTTTTGTATTTGTAGATTATGGTTCAGTGTTTAATGTATAATTGCTACTTTACTTTTAAGTCTTCTGTCCTGAAGGCTTTCTAAATTTTGTGATTTTTAGCGGCCCCCGAAAGGGGAAAAGACGCTATTAGTTTTGTGCAAAATGTTTGTCCGTCTGTCCGTCTGTCCGACCGTCCCGTTTAGATCTCGTAAACTAGAAAAGATATTGAAAATCCGACATCACAATATTTTAGACCATTCAAAGTTCTGATGCAACGGCTACTTTTTTTTTTCCTGAAAGCGAAAAATCTAATTTTTAAAATCAGTTATGCAAGCAGTTTTTTAAAGAGAAAAAGCTAATTAGTATGCATTATAAGTTAGACCTCATTTAAAACGAATAGTAATCTTATAAACTTCATTTTCTTGAACATTTTTTTTTTAATGAATATTCTATGAGAATTCGAATAAAAGATCAAGCATATTCAAAACAATTACATTAAGTGAAGACCAGGAGAGGCTCGGTAAAGCGCTTAGTTTCCGAACCGAGGATCCCGGGTTCGAATCCTGGTGAGGACTGAGATTTTCAACTTCGGAATCCCTGAGCGCCTCTAAGTCTACCCAGCTCTAATGGGTACCTGACATTAGTTGGGGAAAAGCAAAGGCGGTTGGCACCGTAGGCCACAAAAACAGATGAACTTTACATCAACTGCCCTATAGACCACAAGGTCTGAAGGGGGAACTAATTAGGCCAGGTTCACATCTAACTTTGCATTCACTTGCACCTATCCTTTGATCTGCAGCACCATTGGGGCACTACACAAGATCTGTCAACCTTCTTTCTCCATTCTTATCTGTCATTTGTCTTTGATATAATTTCATTTGGATGTTCTTTCTGAAAATATTGAAGCCTGCCTGGGTGGACCACTTCGGGGGCCGATTTTAAGTTTGTGTTTCCACACAAACTGTCTTTGTAACCTTGTTACTAAAGGTGTTACTTTAGTCAATATTCGTTTGTTAAAAATCTCACTGCTCTATTTTTGTGTCTGTTCCAGTTTCTTAATGTTTTCTTGACTTAAGGGGTCCCAAACAGAGGATGCATATTCTATTATTGGCCTAACCAAGGTTAAATAACATTTTAGTTTTATGTTCTTATTTGATTTATAGAAATTAATTTTAATAAACCTTAATGCTTTGTTTGATTTTTTGATAGTTTCATCAATATGGGGATTCCATGACAATTTTTCATTTATTATAACACCTAGGTATTTTGCGTTTTTAGTCTGTGTTAGTGGTTTACCATGAATAAGATAAGTGGAATTAATTTGTTTTAGTTTTTTTGTTACTCTTAATAACTGACATTTTTCTGGGGCGAAGGACATACTCCAATTTGATTCCCATTTCTGTAAATCATCTAATTCTCTTTGTAAAATGTATGTATCTTGTGTTGTTTTTATTGTTCTATATATTATGCAATCGTCTGCGAATAATCTGACTTTTGTTCCTGAACAAATGCAATTTGGTAAATCGTAGAGCTGTGTATATACTTTTTACTTTGTTGTTTATTTTGCTGGTGACCTCCAGCTGTCTCGTTCTGAGGCCGCATTCAACCTGGTGCTCTCTTCTATGTCAGCTAAGGCAAGTTGAGGCCTAAGCTGGTTTTTAAAGCGTCTACCACTTTTTAACTCACCAAAAAAAGACTGCTTTTGGCATACGTTCGTCTGATATTCATCTCCCATACAGGATAGAAGACTCAAAAGTAAAGTAGCAATTATACATAACCTGTCGGACTTAAAGAATTCCCTCTCTAAAAAGGCCGCGGATACACATTTGAGTCCAAAAGAATATCTGATGTCGAGGACAGACGCAGAAAAGAAAATCTTAATCGACCACCGGCGGACAATGTTTATGCTTGCCCTGGATGTGGCAAAATATGTAGGTCACAGCTGGGGCTGCGTAGCCATGGAAAATACTGCATTCCTCATTACTCTTCGGACTCGAAGACAAGCCTTATTATTATTATTTTGCTGGTGAAATATTACCATGTGTTCATGCTTCGGTGTCTATTGTCCCGTACCAAAAGAATAAAAGGTTTGAATTCAGAGTTTTCCTTCTCCTAGGTGGGTAGCCAGCCATGGCTAACGAGCCCCTCCTGCCCGAAGCTTACTGGTTAAGGCGCCATGGGAAAGGCTTCGGGAGTCAACCCTGAGGAAAAATCAGGAGCTGGCGACCCTAAGGCAGTTTGCAGCACTCAGTGCTACGCTCTGGGAGAACCTGCGACGCCGCTGACCGCAAACTGTATCGGCACTGCCGTTCCTTTGGATACATCAGCTGCGTGGAGAGGGGGGAACTGATGTGTGGGCAACATCGTTCCAACCACAGCTTATGCCCAGGCATTCATCTCATTTCCATGAGATGATCCATAGTCGCTGCGCGACTGAAGGAGGCCATACTAATATATATGTTGGTGAACTTTGTCAAAAGCCTTGGAAAAATCTAATAAGATACGTTATCAACTTCCCCTGAAAATGATACGTCAATCAATATTATGCTTCCTAGGTATGTGAAGTGGTCTACCACGTTAAGGGGATGTTTATGTTTAGTGTTAATGGAACATCAATGCAAGACACTAGTTATGAACAAATAATAATTAATTTTACTATCAGGCTGGACAATTTTTTTATTCTATAAGATACCTTATTAATTGTTTTTATCTAATATCTAATAATATTGCATTTAATTTCAATTCACATAATATCTTTATAAGAAAAAAAGTCATTCCATTAAGTACATTACAAAAATGTAAGTTTGTCGATGTACTTCATCGACAAAGTTTTTACTTCATAACTTTTTTATTTTTCATTGAACTTAAGTAAGATTTTCATATATTATAATTCTAGTATGATAGCTTTTATACAAGAGTTTGTTTACTAAACAAAATGGCCGCCGTTGCCATAACAACAACATTTTCAAACAATTTTTCTACATTTTTTATAGGGTGCTCAATTAGTACTCATACCTAACATTCCTGTTTAATATCATTGGATTTGAAGCACTAATAAAAAATATAGTCTCCAAGTGATTCCACTACCCTTAAGGAGATATCCATTTACGGGGATCTTTGGGGCTGATGCGAATTCGTTGACTGCTCCGACTTTTTTTCCAAAAATTGATTTGATGAATCCTTCTTTAGAATACTAACGCAATATTAAGTCTTTCTGTCATTTTATTTTATTAAAAGAAAAAAATAGTTCATGTTTTACCCTTTATTATTACGGGATAATGCAGAAGGTGCATGCAATAATTTGGATAGAGGGAACAACTGGAATAGGATAGAGGTATAATCATTTATTGAAATCCAAATAGTTATCATGGTGTGGGTTTTTCAATTATACATTTAAATGTGAATTTATTACTATTATTATTATTATTACTATTTTTAAACAAACATTTTGTTAGCGGCCCCCGAAAGGGAAAAAGACGCTATTAGTTTTGTGCGAAATGTCTGTCCGTCCGTCCATCTGTCCGTCTGTCCCGTTTAGATCTCGTAAACTAGAAAAGATATTGAAAATCGGACATCACAATATTTTAGAGTATTTTAGACCATTCAAAGTTCTGATGCAACGGCTACTTTTTTTTTCTGAAAGCGAAAAATCTAATTTTTAAAATGAGTTATGCAAGCAGTTTTTTAAAGAGAAAAAGCTAATTAGTATGCATTACAAGTTAGACCTAATTTAAAAAGAACAGTAATCTTGTAAACTTCATTTTTGTGAACTTTTTTTTATTGCGGAAATTTTTATTTTTTTTTGAGGATTCGAATAAGACATTGAGCCTTTTCAAAACAATTAGATCAATTATAAGACATCAGTTAGGCCAGGGGAGGCGCGGTGGCTGAGCGGTAAAGCGCTTGGCTTCCGAACCGAGGGTCCCAGGTTCGAATCCTGGTGAAGACTGGGATTTTCAACTTTGGAATCTTTGGGCGCCTCTGAGTCCACTCAGCTCTAATGGGTACCTGACATTAGTTGGGGAAGAGTAACGGCGGTTGGTCGTTGTGCTGGCTACATGACACCGTTAACCGTAGGCCACAAAAACAGATGAACTTTACATCATCTGCCCTATAGACCACAAGGTCTGAAAGGTGAACTAGTTAGGCCAGATTCACATCTAGCTTTACATTCACTTTCACCTATCCTTTGATCTGCGGGACCGTTGGGGCACTACACAAGTTCTGTTAACCTTCTTTCTCCATTCTTATCTCTCATTTGTCTTGGATATAATTTCATTCGGATGTTCTTTCTGAAAATAGTGAAGCCTGCCTGGGTAGACCACTTCGGGGGCCGATTTTAAGTTTGTGTTTCCACACAAACTGTCTTTTGTAACCTTGTTGTATGTTAATAATGTAATTCTTAGTTATGAAGTACACTATTAGTTTTATAAAGATTGTTAAAACTATTAACAGCGCAGGAAAATGAAAGAATACAAATATTATTGAAAGTGTCATATATAGATTCTTGAGAAATTATGTTTTTGTTGGTTCTTATTTGGTTGTCCGTGTAAGGGAATGATAATTTATTGGAAATATTGCCATAAATGACTTTTTTTTAATGGGCGTTCGATATATATTTAAATTGTCCAATAAGGACGGTGTTACGGTCGTAGTGCATCATGGTGTGAATAACAAACAGTGCGAATTAGGGTATTGAATGGAAGGGAGGTTAAACATTAGGATCCAGGAAATTATGGACATGAAAAGAGTTGCCAATATTATGTTACCATTCTTTATATGAATATTCAAGTGTTTATAAATTAAAACCTGAGATTGTATGTTTATTTTGATGAGTATTTTATCTTAACAGCAAATAGAAGCATTGTGTGCAGTCATCTAAACTCTGAGTAGATTTATACATTCAAATTAACTAGATTGTTTTTTTTTTAAATTGCAGTCAAGAATTGATTGACATGCCTCTTAGTAGAAAGGCAAAATTTGTTTTCTGGATAATGGACAAGTAAGATTTCGTTGTTTATTAAAATTTATTAAAAAAAATAAATACACAATAATTTTTCAGTAATTTTGTTTTCATGTTTCATTTAAATAATTTATTCCTTTCATTTATATAGGCTTTTAATCCGACCATCTTTAATCAAACATTTAGATGACCGAGGTATACAGGTAAATAAAATCTTATTTTCAGTTTTTATTTTTTTCACATATTTAAAAGCATACAATGAAATTATTACTAAACCATGATTTTTAAAAACTATTTTAATGAATGAACATTCAAGCCATTTTTTGTTTAATTATCTAAAGTAATAGAGTTTCAGAGAATCATTTGGCGTTACGTTTAACTTGAAAACAAACTGAATAACCCATGGGCATAGCCAGTGGGGTTTTCGGAATTAACCCCCCCCCCAAAAGAAATCGCAGAGGGGTCGGCTGGAATTTTGTAACTTTTTTTGCTTTTATTTGGTTTATTTTTGGTGAGATTTTAATGTTAAACCATCACTTGCCCCAGCGTAGCCAATGGGGGGGGGGGGTGTTAGAGATTAAAATCCCCCTCCAGGGGTTTTGAGGTTATAACCCCTTTTGCATGGTCGCCCGCAGGATTTTTTGCAACCTTTAACTCAAAGTCCTAGCCTCATCTTTCATGTTACGGAGATATTAAAGAAAAGAACAGCCCCCCCCCCTCCATTCCGGCTCCCATACCTATTAAGTGTACAGTAAATACTTCTTTGTCATGGAATAATAAAAAATAAGAAACTAAAAACGTAAACAAAGTATTTAATGTACACATTGTTCTGTGAGGCCCGTGCTTCCCTACGTTTGATCAAACAAAAGATGGCGATGAACGCTTATCGTTCAGTTCTGGTATTCTTCTTTGCATTGAAGCTCTTGCATCGTTTTAGGATGAAGACAAAACAAGTTGAATTGACCATATTATTGCTCGAAAAGCGAGACGAAATGAAGAAACTAAGGTATCAAGATACGTAGTGTAAAGCCGTGTTCTGTAATAACTCCTGATATCCAAACATGTGGTTTTTGCTCGGTGTGTCTATCGACTGCGAACTCTCGGCAGCATCAACTCAATATGTGGTATCAAGTGTTTCTGCCAGCAGTCTCGCCTTCCTCGAGATGCCATTTCTGACCTGTTCCTCAGCAGTGTCAAGCTTGTTCTTGATTATGTCATTAATGTGACTTATGATGTGCTGTTGAGCGGCCAGTTGGATAGACTGCAACGTCAGGGAAACTGGTTCAAGAACACATGAATCATTGACGACAATTATAGCACAAATCAGAAACACAAGAGGAGGAGGCTTTTACTAAACATATGCAGTTTGTCTGGTTTCATTTGCAGTCGTTATTTTAAGATCCGCCAAACAAAGATCTCAAAGTTGAACCTTAAAGCGCGAATGGATTCGTATTTCTCAGTCCATTGTATCTCACACAAAAGAGATAAATTTAGCACCAACGTTCTCGCATGGGACTGTTACGGAAGAAGAAAACTAGCCATCACGGGCAACCTTGGCCGAGTAGTTTGTCCATGTCTAGAGTCAAGAGTGTACATAATGTATTCGCTGACAATGACATGCTGTGCCTCTCCCTCTGAATCAAAGGAACAAAAACAATGAAGTCGAATCAGGGCCTGCCTTATGTTACTGCAACCAATGTGTTGCAGTAGGTCCCACACTTTCATAAATTATTAAATTAAACCATCATTAATTATATTCAAGGATATCTGAAATGGCAAAATATTCGAAAAAGACCAGGAAATCTCCTGAAATTATTAAAATCTACTGAAAAATAGACGAAATTGTCATTTTGGGGTGTCAATCAATTGTGATGTTGCTAGTTCAGGCTGTCTTGAAGTCAACCAATTACTCTGCAATCGTTTGGGTGTAATTGTCCGGGTGTATTACGTGCAGTTGAACTACAACACAAACAAGAACTGGCACATCTATTTTAACTAGTGAAGAGATGTAGTCGACTCTGATGAACTATTCAACATGTATTTATTATGATAAAAGGGCCACAGTAGAAGTCTCTGTCACTAAACACGTCGTTACCCTGGAATGTTCTATCGCTAACTGATTTTCCGGTCTCTAACCCAACATATCCCAAACGTCACTAGTCCCGTTCAATATGCGTCTACTATGGTGCGTCGCTAAATAACTAAAATAACTAACCTATATAAATAAGGTGTCTAACAGATTCCTCCCCCCCTTGAAAAAAAAATATGTCAATATTTTTCCACTACTGTCAAGTCTTACAAGGGCATTTTCAATTTAAGGGGAAGACCACAAACATAAAATCTTGATCTCTTCATCTTGACATCTTCATCTTGACAGTTCCTCATATTCATGTCAATGTTCATAACAGTTCATAACATTCCAGAATCATCTTCATTGGTACATAGTTCATCATGGAGGAAAATGTGGCATCTTATGGGCACGTCCTATACATCTCAAATGTTCTTCACTGGCAGTAATCTGATAAAATACAATATTTCAAAAAAACAATTATAAACTTTATTTACACATTCAATAAATTTTTTCTTACCACCCTTTTATACGCTTTTGTCCATTTTTCTTTTATACTCACCCTTTTCCATAGAACTAACTTTCGTCAATGATATATGAAATGATTCACACAAAAAAAAATATCCATACTTACTTTTAAATGCTTAACATCAACTTTACTTATCTCCCTTTTCATAACATATAAATGGTGTCAATATATTAATATATATTACATAATCAATATAATCATAGTTTATTTACAAAACTGTTTCACTTCAATGTCATTCTAGACAATAAATCAGCTACAATATTCACAGCTCCACTAATAGCTTTCACTTCAAATTTATACTCCTGTAGTGCTAAGAACCATCTATAAACACGACTGTTTTTCATGCTCTTTTGTTGTATATACTGAATAGGTTTATGATCAGTTAATAATATGAATTTCCTTCCTATTAAATAGCTCTCTAGCTTAGTAATTACCCATATTACAGCTAAGGCTTCTCTTTCAATGACACTATATTTTTTCTCTGCCTCTGACAATTTTCTACTTACATATAATATAGGATGTAAGTTATCATAGTTCTGCATTAAACAACCACCAATAGCATTACCAGATGCATCAGTTGTGACATAAAATATTTTGTCTTTATCAGGTAGTCTTAATATTAGTTCATGACTAAAAACATCTTTAATTCTGTCAATAGCTTTCACACATTCCTCATTACAGACTACTTTTTGAGGTTTTCCTTTTTTAAGTAAGTCATTTAATGGATTCACTATTTCTGCTAAGTTCTTTATAAACTTTCTGTAATAATTTACTATTCCCAATATGCTTTTAATTTGTCTTTTTGTTGTAGGTATTTCAATATTAAGTACTTTCTTTATGTTATCTTCAATAGGGCTAATCATGTTGTTATTTACTTTATGTCCTAAGAAAATTATTTCCTCCAATCCTATTTCTACTTTTTCTGCTTGAATTGTAAGTCCACTTTCTTTTATTATTTTGAATACTTCTTTTACATCTACCAAATGTTCCTCCCAACTATTATTAAAAATACATATGTCATCCAAATAGCAAATAACATTTTCTTTGTTTCCAATTATCATGTTCATCATTCTATTAAATGTGGCAGGTGCATTTACTAATCCAAAACTCATATAATTCCATTGAAAAATACCATATGGTGTCACAAATGCTGTGTAAGGTTTAGCATTTTCTGTTAAAGGTATTTGCCAATAACCTTTAGTTAAATCTAATTTAGTAAAAAATTTTGCTCCATTTAATTTATGTAAAATATCCTCTATATTTGGCATTGGATATGGGTCAAATTCTGTGATGTTGTTAAGTTTCCTATAATCAATACATAACCTTATATCTCCATTCTTCTTTTTGGCTATCACAATTGGTGAAGCATAAGGAGATGTTGATGGCTCAATTATACCTGATTCTAGTAAATTGTCTATTTCTTTCTTTACTTTGTCTTGTAAATGTAGCGGTATTCTATATGGCTTAAGCTTGATAGGTTTTGAGTCTGTTACTTTAATGTCATGTTTAATAATATTAGTTTTTCCTGGTATGCTGGAAAAAATTTCTTTGTATTCATGTATTATTTTAGTTATATCTTTTGACTTTTCCTTAGTTAAATTATTAAGATTAATCTTTTGCCAAGTTTGATTCTCTTTTGTTTCTATTACAGGTATTTCCTTAATATCATTTTCATTGTGATTTTCATTTGTTATTATCATCAAACATTCTTCTCTTTCTGAAAATGTATTTTCTATTTCCTCCTGAATGTTTTGTATCAACTCATCTTCTCTATCATGATACAGTTTCAAATTATTTATGTGATATGTTTTAACTTTCCCATTTATTTCAATTTGATAATTCACATCACTAATTTGCTTTATCACCTTAAATGGACCTTTCCATTGTTTACCAATTTTATTTTTCAGGTCATTTATCAATATTAATACATTGTTTCCTACTTCTAGTGTTTTCAATTGTCTTTTCTTATTTAGATTCTCATGAGCACTTTGTTTGTACTTCTTATTGTTGTTATATGCTTGAGTCCATATTTCTTTCAATTCTGTTGTGATTGTTGTTTCACTGTCATTATTTAATTTATTCTCATTGCTTATTAGATTTTCTTTAAAAACATCTAATTCATCTCTGGGTTTTCTTCCATGTATTATTTCATATGGTGAAAATTGTGTTGCTTCATGGATGTTGTTTCTATGAGCAAATAGTACATAGTTAATGTAATGATCCCACTTGTTCTGATTATTCTGAATTATCTTTGTTAGTGATCTTTTTAATGATCCACCATATCGTTCACATAAACCGTTACTCTCCGGGTGGTAAACCGAAGAGTATATGTGTTGTATATTGTATTGTTTAGTCCATTTCTTAAATTGTTCTGACTTAAACTGAGATCCCTGATCACTCAATATAATTTTAGGTATACCATGTCTTGTAATTACTTTTTGAGTTATGGCATTAATGATATTCTCTGCACTTGTATTTGATAATGGGATTGCCTCTGGGTATCTACTAAACATGTCTATTACTGTTAGAATGTATTTGTTATTATTTTCAGTTTGAATTAAAGGACCTATTAAATCAATAGATACTTTCTGAAATGGTGCTGTAGGTTCATCCATTTCTTGAATAGGTGCTTTATTCACTAGACTTTTGTTAGATCTCTTTTGACATATGTCACATGAGTTTATGTATTTGTTGATTGTTGCTTTCATTTTGGGCCAAAATACTTGTTTTGACAAATTCCTATAACATTTCTTTACTCCCCTATGTGCTGCTAAATTATTATCATGTGTCATGATTAAAACATCTTTCCAATATTTCTGTGGTAAGACAAGTTGTTTTATTTTCTTGTTATCATTACTTATTTGTCTAAACAATATTTTATTCTCTATACAAAATTTCTCCATTGGATTATTATTGTTTTTATCTGATATTCTTGAATAAATTTTCCCAATAATATTGTCATTCATTTGTTCTAATGCAAATGTGGGTGTTGTTTCTTTTTCACTTTGAGATATTTGTGTTTCAAGACTATTTTGTGTTTCATTTTCTATCTCTTTTTCCTTAACATCTGTATTTTCTATTTGTATTACATTACTGGTTTGTTTTTCTTTATCATTACTAATTACATTTATTGTATTTTCCTGTTTCTCATCTTTTTTATCCATTGATCTTGTTATTATCATACTTGTTATATTTTGTGTTTCTATGTTTTCATGATTTTGTCTTATGTTTTTGTATTTGTTTTGCCAGTCTTCTAATTCTTTTCTTGAACATTCTTTAACTCCTTTTATGTTTCCTACTAACATATCATATCTCATTTCTGGTATTGCAATGCCATCACAATAACCAGTGAAAAATGGGGTTTCAATGTATACCCTTATAGCTTTAAATTCCCTTACGGTGCCATCTGCTAATTCTACTTTCCTAGTAAACCCTTTATACCAATGAGGTTTGACAAATTTAGTTTTTACTGCCAAAGTGTTACAACCTGAATCCCTGATTAATTCCACCGGAATTCTATCTACAAACCCTGGGTACACTGCAAAATTGTTCCTATTTCCTTCCATGAAATATATCCTATCTGTACCTTTGTTTTTGTATTCCCTACTGTAACTTCTATTTCTATAATTTCCCCTGTCATTCCTATCTCTACTCCTATATCTACTGTTATTTTGTTCATTGTGTCTATTTCTACTTCCAGACCTACTATTCCCTCTTCTACAGTTAGCTGCTATATGACCTTTTCCTTGACATTTAAAACAAGTTATTTCACTATATTTTCTATTTCCACTATTTGATCTGTTTCTATTTCTACTTCTATCAACATTTTCTTTGGTGTATCCTATTAAATCTACTTTGCTCTTATCCCTATCAGAAAATGGTTTATTTGGATAGGCATTTTTGTATACTCTCATTATTTCTGTTATTTCATCTATAGTTTTTGGGTTTCTTTCTTTAATAAAAGATTGTAACTGAGGATCACATTTATTTACAAAGTTGTCCACTAGAATAAAATTTTTTAATCCCTCATAAGAGTTATTCACTTTTTCTAATTTTACCCACTTATTGAAGAAATCCTTTTCCATATTAATGGTAGTTTGGGGTTCTATTTCTAATGATGGTATATTGTCAAAATATTTCTTTCTAAAAGTTGTAGCATTATGACCATAGGCATTCAATAATTCTCTTTTTAAAACTTGATAACTATCATCAATATGATGGTCATGATTTTGGCATATTGTTAGAGCTTGACCATGAACAAAGTCTATCAGTATTTCAGACCATTCTTCTTCAGGCATATTAAATGTAGACATTTTTGCCTCATATCTTTTCAGGAAATCACCAATGTCATCCTTCTGTTCATCAAAACTTTGTATTTTTCTCTTTAGCCATGTCTGTGAATTAGGGTTGTCTCTTTGAGTGGTATAATTATTTGAGTTATTTGTGTTATTTCCTTGTTCAGTTTGGGCTCTGGCTTGTGCTGCATCCAATCTCATCTTCTCCATTTTAGCTTCATGTTCTCTAATTTTTTCTCTCTCCTTGTCTTGCCTATCTTGGTCCTCTTTTTGTTTCTCATATTCTTCCTTTCTGATCCTTTCTTGCCTCTCTATCTCTTGTCTTTGATGTTCTTCTTGTCTTTCTATCTCTTCTTTTTCCCTTCTTATTTTATCTTGACGTTCCATTTCTTCCCTCACAACTTGCTGTACATAAGCGGCTAAGTCTTTTCCTTTTAACTCCATGGCCTTTCCATCCTGCATAGCTGTTTCCTTAACCTCCTTAAGGTCCACATATGATGATGTAGCCATTGTGTTTTATATTTTATATATATTTTTCCTTAGCCTATATTGGTTATGGCTATACTTTAAAAGTTTTTACACACTTTTATACCAGTTTTAAGTGTTATGTCTCTATCTATAGATTTAGTAAATGTGTAAATCTAGTCTGAGTTATTATGGTTATATTCAAATCTGTATATTAGGTCCAGTATTACACACAAATTTAAATCTAGTATATTATAGTATGTATAATAATACTATTTAGATCTATAGTTATCAAGAGCACTATGACTTTTAGATCTAGTATGAATAACTATGATCAATTTTAAAATCTGGTATGACTGAAGTCACAGTGAAGTGTCTTAGAGTAAATTCAAGGACTGTCTAGAGTCTAGATCTAGAGTAGATTATGGTTCTATTTAACCATACGAAACAAATATGTGTATACAGTGTCAAATATATCTTCAACAAGATATATATATCTAGAATGTACTACCTTCATTCATCTTCAACTTAATAATATTTCAAAGTAGAGTCTAGATAATTAAATTGTACCAAAGAGATGTACAACAATTTGCAGATCTAAATTTAGCCAGACGACAGTGTTTGACTACATAGCCAGTTTCGGCATTATTCTCATGGCAAAATCATATTTGATTTTAACCGCTCAAACTAAAATTATTTTAGTCTGATTCACAGTAAAAGAATCCTACCCGCACTTTCTATCATTAAGTGAAAAAAAAATACAGATCTAATTAAATTAATAAAAATAAATAATTTAAAATAATATAAACAAATGAAATAATTAAATGAGACTATCACTATGGGTTGGGATGTGACAATATGGCACACAATGATAACGTCACGAAGTAACCAGGCAACAACGGATATGACGTTTGCACAAACAAAACAAATTACAACCCTAAACGTATAATATAGCTTTTCATCTAAATTACGTCTTCTACCCCGACGGGTTTTAAGGCGCACCACCTGATTTTACTCAGGCTAACGTACCAAATTTAGACAAAATCTATTTCTAAGGGCAATCTAAACATATACTAATAAGAAAAATGGCACTTAGCTTTTGATAAGAAAGATCCCTTTGTTCGGACTCCCGAATATGTTAGATCACAACAAATTCCACTGCCTCTCTTCCAGTTCTGACTCTGTTCTCCGGTGCTACCAGTATCCCACGTAATGCCACAGATGTCCTGATATGCCACAGCAAAATGTTCCAGTTTCTTCGACGACTGTTGATGACCGTATGTGTAGTTCCGACGACCTTGTGTACACAGTTACTGACGAATAGGTTAACGGTTCTTCTGGCGATGACTTGACTTGTGTAGACGACTACTGACAAATAACAGTCTCTTGACGACAACTTGATCTGGACGACTGACGAATAACGAATTTCTTGACGATGACTTGATCTGGGCTGACGAATAACGGTTCTCTAAAATAGTTCACTGCTTCTGCTGCTACTCTGGTAGTACGACGAAGTTTGCTGTTGTACTCTGCTTCACTAGACCAAACTGTCCAATGTAGACTAGGTGAGACCAAGGTCACCTCCGACGACGTTCCGTTATACGACTAACGGTTTTCAACGAGATTAAGTGGATGTAGCTGTTTCCACAACTGCAATATCAACAAGTCTAGATATGGTCTAGACCGACGAATACTAGATATATCAATGTTCAGTACTGATAAAGATTACTTCACTAACCTTCCAAAGGTTAAACACAGTGACCGTTATAAACGTGGCAAGCAACCGGTTCAATGAGCAAACTGCTCCACAAGAATCTCTCCAAGGGTAAGACGACAGAGCGATTTCGATTTAGTTAGCTACCAAACTTGTAGTACTCACAATACTTCTGACAGCGGGTAAACTGTCCTTCTCGAAACTGACGAGGTAAAACTTGATACTCAATGTGGCTCCTATGACGAAGAAAAAATATGTCCAACAGGTTCACTAACGATCTCTCACCCGTTATGAATGAACGGTTTCTCTGGCTGTAGGTCGATTCAGCATATGAAGATCAGGCGTTGCGATGATTACGGTCCTGACGAAGGTCACCCTGAGTTAACGGCTCGTTGAACGTGCGATCAAACAGGCGATGACTGTATGTAGATCTAGAACAAAGTCACTCTGCGATACTGCTGTGTTCAGCCGTACTCCGATGAAATCTTATATCTTCGAGTGCACGACCCTCACCTGAGTAAACGTTCTGCTTCGAAGTCCGGTTCGATGTTCAGCTTCATCAGGGGTCCGGCTTCGAGGTTCGGTTCGATGTTCGGCTTCAACAGGGGTCCGGCTTCGAGGTTCGGGGTCGCCACTGTGATGTTGCTAGTTCAGGCTGTCTTGAAGTCAACCAATTACTCTGCAATCGTTTGGGTGTAATTGTCCGGGTGTATTACGTGCAGTTGAACTACAACACAAACAAGAACTGGCACATCTATTTTAACTAGTGAAGAGATGTAGTCGACTCTGATGAACTATTCAACATGTATTTATTATGATAAAAGGGCCACAGTAGAAGTCTCTGTCACTAAACACGTCGTTACCCTGGAATGTTCTATCGCTAACTGATTTTCCGGTCTCTAACCCAACATATCCCAAACGTCACTAGTCCCGTTCAATATGCGTCTACTATGGTGCGTCGCTAAATAACTAAAATAACTAACCTATATAAATAAGGTGTCTAACACAATAAGAAAAACACCCCACGCCAACCCCCCCCCCCCCCTCATAATTGTCAGCTTTCATTTAATAAAAATGTAATAATAAATTATCTGCAAATGAAAACAAATCATCACGACTAACTTGCTATAGAATATTTGACACCCTTTATACTATTAAGCGAAGAATTGAAAGAATATAATAAACATTTTCCGAAAGAATGAAGGGTCAGAATGTAAAAAAGATTAATCAAGTATACACAATAGTGTCACACACACACACACACACACACACACATACATACATACATACATATATATATATATATATATATATATACATATATATATATATATATATGTATATATATATATATGTTTGGATTAAGTGACTTGCGCTGGAATTTGGATTAAAGTGAGGAGGATTCGCGCAACACGTCGACCTCACTCTCTCGCCCTAAAGCCCGTCCTTTTCCGGAAGCAAGCAAGAATCCAAATTCCAGTGCAAGTCACTTGTCCCCCCCCCCCCCAACACAAGCCCTCAGCCCCCTGGATGACAAAGTGGTAATCATCGAACCACGATGGACGAACTATATATATATATATATATCATGGGCGTAGCCAGGATTTCATTTCAAGGGGGGCTGCGGGGATTCACCCCGCCCTTACATGTAAAGGGGTCTGAGGGAACGCAGTGAGCTTCCCAACAGTGTTGGTGGCGAAGCTCCACCGCCAGACACTATTTCCGGTATTTAAAACACAAAAAAATGCATATTCTGAGATATCTACTATCTATTAACCTGCTATTAAAAAAAATTAGTTCATAAACCTAATTTGTTATTCTTACTTAGGACTAAGATCCTCCCGCGCCGTTCGCGCATTGGGTGGCAAGATGTCTCACTGGCAATGTCTGAAGCCTCTTCCCACCTGGTGTCCACTGCTCTGAGGTCCTCCATAAAATTGTGGCGCAAAGTTATGCTATTGTTATAAACCTGGTGATGACACAGATGGGGGTAGTGCTGTGAGTGTTTTTAGCCTACCCAAATCGCCCCAGTCCAGGGCAGGACGAGCGGTCAACCTTGACCAGTGACAGTACAAACCAGTTCGGCAAGGACCAGTGTCGTAAATATTACGCACGCAAGTCACGGCGAATGTAATCAAGCGAGTGGTCAAGCGACGTTCCATGCGTTTCTAGAAGGCCAGTAGAGACCCTATATAAGAGCGAGTGTGTTTGAGTCAAGACACTTCACGACACTTCACGTTACCTCGCAATGTGACCAGTAGGAGGCGAAGTTAGAAACAGCACAGCGTGTGAAGTCAGGCGGAGCAAGGCTAGGTTTTTGGACAGTTAGTGTAATGTTTTTGCCGTTTGTACAGTGTTGTAATGTATTTGAAATTAAATTGCTACTGTTACTTTGGAGCCCTGAGGTGTGAGGTTCTTTAAGTTCATTGTGTCGTGTGGTGCAGTTTGAAGAGAGCCTGGATAGTAGGAGAGATATGTTACAACTGTTGTCAGAAGTGGGATCGGATCTACTATGGCTCGTCTAAAACTTCTGTATGAATTTGAAATGAAAGAACTGAGGCGAGATTTCTGTGATCGAGGGCTGAAGGCAATCGGAAAGAAGGAAACCTTGCAAGCACGCCTTAGAGAAGAACTAATTGAAGAAGGTGAAGAACCGAACACCTACCTGTTCAAGGTAGAACCCGATGTAAGAGAGCTATTGATCACCTTTCAAGAACAGATGTTGGCTGGCTTCCAGAATGTGATCAACGGTGACTTACAGAAAGAGACAGAGGAAGAAGAAAGAGAACACGTCTACATTGCAACTGAAGCTTGTGCTGCAGACGTACCTGACATGAGTGCCCCCATCAGCCAGATAGAACAAGACAACGTTGTGTCTTACCCCAAGCCTGTAGCTGAGGACATTAAAGACATCTGTCAATTTACCAGTGCTGATGAGATTAACTCAAATCCTGACGGCTGCACCCAGATGTTTGGCACGAACTTCACGTGTCGAGCTATTACACTATTATGTCCCTGTTCCTCGTAATGGCCTCCATGTCATCATAACTCTTGGTATGCGTAATTCATTTTGTCGGAAAACATGTCTCGCAAACCTTATGCGGCGCTCTGTCACAACCTCACTAAGTTGTCGACTCCCAGTTCGGCATAGGATTTCCATGATTGAGACCCGGTCTCTAAAATCCGTCTTCGCCATTTTTGTTGAGCCACGTTTAGTCTTTTTTTAAATTTCGGCAGATGACTTCCATGTTATTCACTGCACTTTGTTAATGGAGCCCAGCGACTGGTAGAAATTTGTAACCTATCTTGGCTCAGATTTTGGAATTTGGTGACTGTAGTTGGCTTTAGATTTTATATCGAAAAAGAAAGTTTTATCGTCAAAACATCTGTTGGGGGGAAGGGGGTTAAACTAAAAAATGTCTGGATTTTTGTTTAAACAACTAAAAAACAAAATTAGCTACGCTCATAGAATTTGGTAACTAGATTGTTTTAGAATAATATTGAACTATATGTAGGGAAATTTTAAACTCAAAACCATCTGGAGGGGTTTTAAACTTAAAGCCCTCTGGTGATTGGGGGGGGGGGGGGTTTGAGTTTAACCCCCCCACCACCACCTTGGCTACGTAAATAGAATTTTGAGTGTGTAATTTGCTTTTTTTATATTGAAGAGGTGGTTTTTATCTTCAAACCCCGCTGGAGTGAGGTTTGAAACACATAACCCCTCTTCGCTATGCTCATATAATCTGGTGACTGATGTATGCTTTAGTCTTATTTTGAAGATGGGGTTTTATCGTAAAAATAATTTCGTAGGGGGTTTTAAAATCAAAATTTAGTGATTGTCGTTTGCATTATTTTTGTTTTCTTTTATAGAAGAAGGGGGTTTAACCGCAAAGCCCCTGGAAGGATATTTTAAACTCTTCCCCCCCCCCCTCCCGCCTTGGCTGCGCTGGGGCTAGTGATGTTTAAATATTAAAATCTCACCTAAACTAAACAAAATCAAAGAAAACAAAGTTACTCTGACGGCCCTCGTGTATTACTTGTAAGTGTGGGTTGTTTGATGTCTAGGGGATGATTATTTTGAATTGCACATTTGTCCATCAGAGATATATCGGAAGCAGGCACGCAACAAAACAGACAATGGAGAAAGTTACAAAACTTAAAGATTCACGAGATATTTATTTACATAAAATATACATATAGAAGAATAAAGAAGGGGAGTGGGTTGTATCTATCTCTTAGTAATATTAAATCATCACTCTTTGCACGCTATGGGAGTATATGTCACCTTGTCCTCAAACTTATCTGAGTGTCCTGTAGACGTTGTAGCTGGCTGTGCTTCTAGGTGGAGGTCTTGTCTTACAGCTGGAGGTGGCGCTCTAGCGGGTAGAGGGTCGCCGGTGACTCAATACTTGTGAAGTCTCAATCCAAAGTCGCTGTGGTCTGTTGTGGCGTGACCTCCGTGACCCCAGGCCGTCCAACTAGTTTGTAACGTACTAGGTCAGCTACCATTGTTTTTGATCGTAACCAGAGCCTGGCTGCGTGTTAGTATTAGTGCTTATGCGAAGTGTTGTAAAATGTAACACAACCAACGTATAGTTGTTGTTCTCATGACTATAAACAGATGTATTATTAAAGTAGACTCATTACTAGACTTAATGTATATGTATTTACTTAATATGCACACTAAGTGAATGAAGACTGCCTTTCGTGTTTTGTAATATGAACTGTAGCACGCCTGGCTGGATGTTTGCAGGCTGGATGTTTGCATTAGTGCTTAGGCTAAGTGGTATAGTCTGTAACTTATTAAGGTGAAGATATGTATGTTATGAGTATATACAGTATTACACCTACATATAAATATGTTATTAGAATTTAAAATTGATAAGTTGCTTTATCGAAGGTGCCGGTTGTGGGCACAGTAGGGCGGGTGGCCAGCTACCGAGGGCACGAAGAGTGCTGCAGGCAGAGTGGATCAACCATGGGCAGCTTGTTGATAGGAACGGTATCTGGAAATTTAGGCACCGGATATTTAGGCACCGGATATTTAGGCACCCGGAAATTTAGGCACCCGGATAATTAGGCACCCGGAAATTTAGGCACCGGATAATTAGGCACTTTTTGACAAGGCGGATAATTAGACACCGGATAATTAGGCACTCTTTAATTAGCGACCTTAATTTTGAAAATCATTTTAAAATGTTAACGTATATTTTATCCTTAGGCTATGGGCTATCGGTGACGTTATAATAAATAGCAACTATAACGATTCTTACTAAAGAAAAGCTGAAAAAATGGGAAGAAAAAGACAATCATGAGAATGTGTGGAAAAAATGACTCCTGAGTCATTATATAATATAGACATCACAGGATTCGGGTGAGGGGAGGTAGAGATAATTCTCCGCTCATTGCTTCAGTCCAACCTCAGAACAGCACTTACAAAGCTCAACAACAACAGCAAAAAAACTGTTATTCAATGGATACCAGCTCACATACAACTAGCAGGAAATGAGAAGGCTGACACACTCGCCGAGAGTGGGAGAACAAACTCACAAGTAGACTCTGCACTCTATCCAGAAGAAATGAAGAAATTAATTGTAGATAAAATAAATGAAAAATGGACGAGCTCCCATCCAAATCACAAGAAAGATGACGCTTACTATAAGCTATCCCGACAAGACCAACGTCTAATCTTTCGACTCAGGACCGGACACAGCAGAATGCGACAACACATGTTCCGGAAGCTCAAAATTGGAACCAGTGAAATCTGCCCATCTGGAGTATCACCAGAAAATGCCCACCACGTCCTCCAAAACTGCTCTCTCTACCAAGAGGCCCGTATAAGACATTGGCCCCAAATCACCCCAATAGAAAGAAAACTATATGGAGAGCTCCCTGATTTGGAAACCACTGCGCAGTTCATCTCATGTATTGGTCTAGTCATATGAACACTCCAACATAACAATGAGAACGATGAAGAAGAAGAAAGAAGACAATCATGAGAATGTGTGGAAAAAATGACTCCTGAGTCATTATATAATATAGACATCACAGGATTCGGGTGAGGGGAGGTAGAGATGATTCTCCGCTCATTGCTTCAGTCCATCACCAGCCCCTAAAAAGTTGACTAGTGAGTTTTTTTTTTAATTGATGATTATGCAATCTGTGAGTGCCACTTGGTTGCAGAAAGAACTCTAACAACTTAATGAACAGGAAAAACACTCTAGTAGTCTGTATCAAAAGCTTTCGAACATTGAGACTTAGTAGTCACAGAAGCAGCTTTTATACAGTGGCCTGCTGAAAGAGGCCACTAACATCGGACCACAAATCGACTTTGATGTAGCTGGATAAAAACGTTTATTGCATCGGCATATTTCGCAGGTCGCGGAAAAGACTTGATACATTTTGAACCCAGGAGTCTCATAGGATCAACAGGTGGACCCATTTTGTTTTGAGATACCCGCCCGTGTGAAGGAGCCTGATTTATTGTTTTATCATAAATTGTCAACATAATCATCATATTAAGAACTTTAAAGATTTTCAATGAAAAGAGACCACTATTCCCAAAATTAATATAGAAAATTTCATCGCATCTGTCTTTTCCATAAACTCTTTATTTTTTTTTATTTCAAAACATTATATTTTATCGCGATTTCTAGCCATTTTGCAATGTCCAAACATATATATTTTATAAATTTGCATATATTGAATATATGCGTAGGTATAGGTAAAAATTAATTACCAACAAAAAAACAATTTGAAGGAGGTAACACACCTATACACTCACACAATAGATCTTCCTAAAGAGGTTGATAATAGAGATTAATGCTGTTATAAAAAAAATGAATACTACTTTAGTTTATTAACATATCTAATCCCTATAAGTAACGCAAGCAAAGCCTCCTCCTCATTCCCATACTCTTTTTAAGGAGACAAGTTTCTCCAGACTTCCAATTTAGCACCTATGCTGTTCCTTACCCTTGACCTCAGTGTGTAGCCTTAAGATTCACTAAGTAACTTTTACGACCAAGTTTACATCTATCTGCGAGAAATCCTCTCCCTTAAATGGGAGTGTGTGCCCCCCCCCCCCTGCCCCGCCTATCCCATTTTAAAAGTACGACCCCTCCCTTTCCCACAAGCAGAGGGCGATTGCGATTATATTTATCGCCAACACTCCCCGACATAATAAAAATATTTTATAATACTTTTAAATCTAAACTATTTACATTAGAAACTAAATATTTACACAAATAGCATAACCATCAATTAAAAAAAAAAACTCTCCAGTTTATGAGAACTAGACTGGTTTTCGAACCTGACGTGACAATAGAAATCTCCTATCCCGGCGGGGGGGATATCGGTCGGACGAATTTTAGTCCAGTAATCACACAATTTGTATAAGAATTTATTGCTTATGTTAATAATATATACTAGTTATTTATATTGCAACCTATTTAAATTATTTCGCCCACTTTTCTAGTATGTTGGCCGATATGGTGGGGTGGGGAGGGGGCGATTGCATCAACCCCGCCCGTCCTCTCCCCCGCCATAAACTTTCGAGTGGGGGACGGTCCAATTTATTTGTAGAAATCACAGCTTGTTAACAGAATCAATAAAACATCTATATGAGTAAAACTGGCTATTGAAATTTTAATTTTTTTTTATATAATGTTGTTCCCCTGTTGGTCGATTGGGTGGGGTGGGGGGAGGTAAATACATGTACTGCCCTTCCCACCTAAACCCCTTGAGTGGTGGGCGGTCCTTATTCTCTCTATATATAATTCTCTTCATGGCTCAAGAGTATGGACACGCAAAAAGAAGTAAAGGAAAGATCACTCTTTTATTTCTGCAAGTCGGACGGACGTAGAGTTATCCTACGAGAAAAAAAAAGAGGGGGGGTGGGTGGAAGAACAAGTAGTGTTCACCCGTCACAAAATAACAGACTTAACCGTTGTGACCAATAAGTCACGGAAAGATCACCTTTTTTATTTCTACCCCTCGTAGTTTTAGCTGTCTGCGAAAAAAAGGGGGGTGGAGGAGAACAAGAAATCTACTCTGTATTCACCCATCACTAAATAGCAGGGCCGGACTTAACCATGATAGGGCCCTATGCGAAACGGAATTCTCGGGGCACAGTTTGGGTAGGGATACGGATTATAAGTGAAAATTAAAAGTTTATATATATATATATATATCATGGGCGTAGCCAGGATTTTTTTTCGGGGGGGGTTTTGGGGGGGGTGAATTTTTTCCCTCCTCCCCCCCACCCCCCCGCGAAAAAAAAAATTATATGTATTTATGTGTGTGTGTACATAATCTTTATTACATTCTGACCCTTCATTCTTTCGGAAGACGTTTATTGTGCCCTAGAATAGGTTCTTCCATGAGTTAGTGAAAAAATTGTAGATTCCCCGACATTACTAGCAAAGGGGGCGCTAGGAGCTCCCCCAGCGCGGGGCGAAGCCCCGCCGCCAAACACTATTTCTGATATTGAAAACCAACAAAATGCATATTCTGAGTGCATTTTCTACAGTGCATTTTCCTGCTATTAAAAAGTTCTATTTCAAAAACCTAATGTGCTATTCTTACTGACTTAGACGCTCACTCGTCGATTGGCGCATTTGCCATCAAGCTGTTTCCATAAAATTGTGGACTCCCCGCCATCAATAGCAAGAATTACCAAATATCTACGAGAATTTTTTGTTGACCTCAAGTAATTCTTCATTAGTTTGAGGCGCGAGAAGCTTCTTTCACCAGATTCCAAAATTACGGGATAATGCCCTTTTTTTGTTTATCGCGCGTAAGATTGTTGTTTTCCATATTGAATAACACCCCGCGGGAACTCTGTTTTAAGTTATAAAGTGGTTTAATTTAATAATTTATACACCTACAATTAGCGCGGATCCCATGAAATAGCGAGGCACACTGCGGTCGCATAGGTTGCAGTGACCTAAAGCCGGCCCCCGTATACTACGCCGCCGGTCGACTAGTTACTATATAATTTTTAAATTATATTTTTATGAAGAAATCATAGTTTGTGAACAAAATTAATTTAATATCTGTATAATAAAAGCTACTTAATATTTGAACCCATTTATATATTATGTTGTACTACACTCCACATATATTAAATCTCAAAATTTATCATTAGTAAATATAAAATGAAAAAGGGTTGTACAATCGCCCTCCGCTCATCGGACAAACCAATAGTTTTTCTTTTGTATTCTAGTGAAGAAATTAAAAAATTACATTACAACTTTTTAAAATCAGTCACTAATATAATTATATATGCAATAAATTAAATACTTATATCGAGTCGCCCCACCTCATATTCTTCAATGCCATATGCAATCATTATCAGAAATTATAAAAAGGAGCGAGGACTCTTACTACATTAATCGTTTTCACTCTATCGCCCCCTCCCCTTTACAAACGAAAACATGATGTTTTAAAACAGAATAGCCAAATATGGCGACAGAGTTTATGTAATTGCACATGAATTTATCATAATTATTTTAAAAAAGACTTTGTTTTTGAAAATTTAGAATTCATAAAAAAAATGTTTCAGTATAATAGTAACAATTGAGATTCATTTTGAAACCACATATTTTTTCCTAGGTTTTAGCGAAATGTCCGCCTGTCCGTCACACTCAGACCTCGAAAACTAGAAGTGAAATGAAAAATATTAATTCACCATGCGTTGTGGCTTGCAAAGTTTTTAATGCAGCACCTACTTTCTATTTTCTAAAAGCAAACCTTTTAGTTCATAAAATTAATTATGCAAACGATTTTTTCATAAAAATACACCAATTCTAAAAGAATACAAAAATGTAAGGAAGATAATGTAACATTATGTTAACAAAGAAAAATAATTTCTGTGTATTTTTTAGTATCACAAGTCAGATATATTTATAAAATGTATAAGAAATGTTCACAACAAATATCAATATTAGTTAACTGTTTTTTTTTTCTGGTCAACTGGTCAACTAGCTGCTAAAATTAAAAGAAAACACTTATGTTTCCTTATAAAGTCTAAGACTGCATTTTGTATGTAAATATCACGCACATTTTTTAAAAGGGACTTTATAAGTAGCGACTTTCGTGCAGTATAGAGTGGCGGCCGCTGCAAAGCATAGAACTAAACTAGTTCATTCAAAAAGTTTTAAATAATAATAATAATAATTATCTTCATTGTCCATATGGAAATAATCAGATTTTATTTATTTTTTTTGTTTAGTGCCCCCATCAGAATAAAAGCCGATTATTTTTGTGCGATTTGTCTGTTAGTCGGTCGTTTAGATTAGATAAAAATAACAATAACACAAAAGGCTATTGAAAATCTGATTTAACCTTTAATGTTCCTTCCGAAACATTGCAATAGTTTCAAGTATCTATAATAGATTGTTCCGGACGTTTTTGTGAAAAACAAATCATTGCTCTTTTAACTTATATTACATTTAATTTCCGTGCTTAAACGTTTGCAAAAATACATGATCAACAAGAAGTTTTTCCAGCATATAAATGCTAAATGAAAATCCTTACTTATATTTCATTAGACAGCGTACCAGTACCTTTTTCTTTGTGGGAAAAAAATTTTTACTTTTCTTGTTTAACGTTTATTATTAATTTATTAGTAGTTAAGTAAGTCAATGTGAGCACTGTATATATATATATATATATATATATATATAAACATAGTCTCTCGTCCCTGAAGGCTTTTAATCACATGACCATATTTGCGGTTACTAGTAGTACTGTCCCTTCTATCGACAGCCGTTGACCTGTGTGACTCACGTGTGTCAGTAGGCCGCACACACATTAATCCTCTGTCCGCCAGTGTTACCACATTGACGAACTAGAATAGTACGTACCCGGCCAAATCTACCTCACGAGTTGGTCTGTGGGAGCGGTAGTGGGCTTGTATTGCCATCTTAATGGAGCCATCTGCATTGTAGCATGTGTATGTCGCTTTCTCCTGCACCAGTTGGTCTTCTTTAGGTTGAGAGAAAGTCGTGTACATTGCCTGGCCTTTCTCTCAATTGCCACCGACTACAGCTAAGCACTAAATGTCATGGCAGTGGTCATCAAGACCGTTGGTTTAACACGCTGCTTCAGCTGGCTTTTTCGGTGGGTGCTTTGTAAATGCACCGTAGACCCCCAGGAGGCCAGGTTGCCAAAAACCTCATAATCTTCAAGTGTGTCTGGAAGACACGTCTTTGGTGCACATGGGTAACGTCCTGTGTGCAATAGTCCATCTTCTGCACCACCACCAGGGTCTTCTCTTGCTGATACTGGTGTCACGACAAACGTCGGTTTGGTCAAGACTTTGTTCATTAGTCTTACGGTGCTCGCACTCTCCCTTCGAGGCGGCCCGTCAACACAGTTCTTGTTCAACGCCTGGGTGCAGGCAGGAGTCAGATCAGGGATCAGCGTTTTCACAACAAATGTCAGGCTTCTTGTTGCGAGCCCAGCTCGCAGGGCTTGCGCTCACAGTCATGGACAGCGATACCATCAATAGCGTCTCCGTTTAGTAACGGATTGTTTATACATCTCGACATCTCTGTCTTGCTCATTATGGTACCCATTGGCTCGTCTGTCTTGCTCAGCATGATACCAAACGTTTCACCAATCTTGTTCAGCGAAGTACTGGTACCTATATGTCTAATAATGGTACAGATCTCCTCGTTGACACCTTCCAGCTTCGTACTGTGACAAGGTGGTTTAAAAGTTGGCCGTTTTAATGTGTCTATGGGGTTTTATAGTTTGAGAACCCACACTTGCACAAAATTACATACAGGAACAGCGTTTAAAATGCAGGCAACAAATACTATATATATAAAAATATATACAAGGTTTATTGTACAAGGAAAAGATTTTCAGGGCATTTAAGGCACAATCGTCAGCAAAAAGGAAGTCCCTGATTACTGCTGAATTTGTTTTTGATTTTGCTTTGAAGCCGCCTCGACCACCATTAAATCTGTAGGTTGTATTTATCCCGATGTTTTCTCTATCGGTAAATGAATCTGTCAGCATAGCAGAGAACATGATACTGAAAAGTGTTGGTACTTACTGACTAAGGCCACTTTTTTTTTAGAATGGGCCAAGCGTTTTAGAATTTATTCCTTATCTTTTCAATATTTAGCATTTAGTAGAGGGGATGAGCCTACATGAGGAGACCAACAATAATGGCATAAGATTAGTGGATTTTGCATCAGGAAAAGGAATGTCTATTTGCAGCACAATATTCCAACATAAGAATATTCACACGCTAACCTGGATCTTACCTGATGGCAACACCCAGAATCAAATAGATCACATAGATAAGAGACACGGATCAGATGTAACAAGTTTCAGAGGATCAAATGCTCTCAGACCACCTACTAGTTAAAGCTAAACTTAGACAAAGAATAAGTACCAAATTAATTACCAAAGAAAGAGAGCACAGCAATATGATAGTCAAAAACTCACAAGGATCCACTAGTGGCAGAAACTTATAGAATAGCACTCCCCACGCAACTAACAACATTAGAAAAGGACAGTGTGAAAATAACATAAACTAACATTGGGAAATAATAAAGCATTCTAAAGAACAGCAGAAGAGGTAGTTGGATTTAAACAAAAGAATGAGAGAATGGGGTGGTATGATGATGAATAAATTATAGAAGAGAAACGTAACGCTCGGATGATAATGCTACAGAGAGAAACCAGAAACACTAGACAGCAATACAATGAAGCAAGAAGAAGGGCCACAAAAGTTGTGAGAAAGAAAAAACCGGGAATGGGAAAAGTCCAAGATTACTCAAATTGAGGAACTAGCAAAGGAGGGAGACATTATGAAAATGAGACGATGGAGAATATGAACTGCCACTTGGAGGAGCAGATCTCTTAGTGAACCCACCAACACTCACTGAAACATCAGAAATAATTAGGACCATGAAGAATCACAAAGCACCAGGAGAGGACCAAATCACAGCAGAACTAATTCAATATGGAAAGACTTACATTCCCAAATACACAGACTACTATCAAGAATTTGGGAAGTAATACCAACAGAATGGGAAACAGCTCATAACCCCAATACACAAAAAGGGATCCAAGCTTAAGTGCTGTAATTACAGAGGAATCTACAATATGTGACATTTAAGATCCTGTCTAGGCATATCTAAGAGGCTTGGAAAATATTCAGAAGAAATCTTAGGTGACTACCAATGTGGTTTCAGACCCAATAAAAATCTACAACCGATCACATCTTCACACTAGAAACATGCCATGTGTGACAGGTGGGGAAATGTGACGTGTGTTTGGCACGTTTTATGTCTAGGGGATGATTATTTTTAAAGCTATCACACCCCCACTTATCAGCATATGAATCGGGAGCAGACACGCAACGAGACAAGGCAATGAAAGATAGATACAAAAGTTAAAATAAAGGATATTTATTTACATAAATATACATATAATAATAAAAAGGGGGAGGGTTTGCATCTATCTCTAGTATATTCTATGTTTAATCATCACTCTTGCACATAATAAGAGAGTATGTCACTTTGTCCTCTGACTTAGCTGGTTGTCCTGTTGAAGTCGCAGCTGGCTGGGTCCTGGCTTGAGGTTCTGCAGCTGGAGGTGGCGCTCTAGCGGATAGAGGGACGCCGGCGATATAGTTCTTGTGGAGTCTCAGTCCCAAGTTCTAGTATCTGTAGTGGGCACAGTATGGCGGGTGGCCGGATACCGTGGGCACAAGGTTACTGCGGGCAGAGCTGATCTGCCGTGGGCAGTGTAAGTAACAGGATATGTCCAGTGAGTTGCAGAGGGTTGGCGTAGCTATGACGTCTCGCACAGATCTGACTCTATAGGGACGTCGCGCCTAATAGCTTGACAGGTGGGCTGTCGAATAGGCGGGCAATGCCGATAGCGCCAAGTGGTAGAGTTGAGTAGATCTCAGTAGGCAAATGCAGCGCTGAATAGCACTAAGCACAACTGCAGGTAAATGGATCGTTGATCCAGTAACTAGGCAATAGGTGATTCTTGATAGCAACTAGGCAAGTGCAGCGCTGATTAGCACTAAACACATAGATAGGCCAGTAGGCAAATAGGCAGGTAAGTGATCCGATAAATAGGCAGACACCTGAGGGAGGCTGCGGATAAATAAAGACAAGTTAGGACATATCTCTCATACATCTTATCGATGCCCTCGACTGAGGTGCATTCGTCAGATTGGTAAAATTGCTTTAGAGCATAGTGGGGAGATGATGACAAATGGGATTTGGAAAATAGATGGCCAATAGTAGCAATATAGAAATGTACATAAAAGGGAAAGTAATAATATAAAAATGTACATAGCAGGGGAAATAATCTCAAATAACCAACACAGGTGGATAGAGAAAGAAAGGGAGGGGGGTTGAATTGGGCGGTGGTCAGCGACCCAGATGATTGTTTACATATGACCGTGGGTCGAGAACAATGGAGCGTGCTTGAATGTCCCTTCAAGCGGCGCAACTCTCATTAGAGTAAAATGAGTAAAGGGGAGATAATTCATATACACAAAGAAAGGGGGGGGGGGTAATTCATATTTCTTCACTAGACGCAGTATCAGTGCGCTAGTAAAATTATCAAGGCGTTTAACCGAGATACAGGAAATAAAATAAGATGTACAAATATATACATGGTTGCATCAACGATCAATTGAGCAACGTAGCATTAATAGATTAATGCAGTCCATAATTAAATATATAGGACATGTTTATGTTTTCTACTTACGCCAGTGAGAAATACACAATGCATTAATTAAATATAAATGAACTAAGCAAAATACACATGATAAAAATCCAATGGAAATATACACAGAGTAATTAAGATGGAACTTGTGATTAAGTTCGGCTTACCACCAGGTATTCCTCTAGGAGAAAGAATGAGTGATATAGTCCAGACTCGATAGCTCAGCTCGAATGAGAAAAAGAGGGTGATTTGAGTTGGTTTACTATATATATATGCCTGAAAAGTGTGGGCGGACACCGGAAATGTCCTAGGCTAAGATTTATCTTACACGTGGGTGGATTTGACTCGAGGTGGGAGCCGCACCTTGGAATATCACGCGGTGTGTTGACCAGGGTAATCTCTTAGATCAAAGAGAGACGTGAGAGAAGGGGGGGAGAAGGATTAGCTTGCATTCAAACCAAGGTGGTGTCAACCGCGACCGTCAGTCAGACATCCGCCGGATAAGACAAAGGAGATAGTGTGATTATCTTTCCCCGATCAAGGGCAGATAAATGAAAGGACTGGCCTAGCTTTCTCCAAGGTGGTGGACTAAGTCTAGCCTGGTATAGAGGAAAAGGTGGGGCGGGTGGAGAATTTAGGGGTAGGATGGAGAAATAATTAAAATAAAATAAATAAATAATGAAAAATAATAATTAATGCTGTGATAATTTAGAGTGACTCTGACAGCGAGTTTTTGACTTGTCACACCATGAATACAGCATACCAATCCACCAACTCTTTATAGACTATAAAATGGCTTTTGACAGTATCAGAAGGATCTATATGACACTCTACAGGATTTTGGAATACCTACCAAGCTGACAAGACTTATACATATGACATTAATCAACTCAAAAAGTAAAGTCATAATACAAGGAGAACACTCACGAGCATTAAGACAAGGTGACTCACTTTCTTGCATGCTTTTCAATTTGACACTGAAGAGAGTTATTTATACACTAACTTTTCTTCAGGAGAGAAAACATGGGTCCACACCCAACAGAGACGATATACAGCCAACCTCTACAATAACTTGCTTACGTGGATGACATTGCCTTATTGGTACATTGCTAGAGCCTTAACACAATTAGAAGAAGCATCTCGACCAGCAGGATTTGAGGTCAATAGTAAAAGCAAGTACATCGTAATGACAAGAGACAATCAAACAGAGGGACAATGTATCAAAATTAAAGACCACGAATTTGAAAACGTCCAAACTTTCAAATATCTAGGTAGTACAATTGATTTCAAAATGACATTTTATAGCACCCATCATTTACTTAAGAACAAAACAATTTCAAGAAAATCAAGAAAATAATATACAAACCCATAATAAGACTTGCAACAATGTATGCAAGTGAGACCTGGACACTAAGACATCAGAAAATTTACTTAATACTTGGGAACGAAAAATTCTTAGGAAAATCTATATATACAGGATGGAGGACACGCACTAACCATGAGATATATCAATTATATACACCAATGGTGACCGAAATAAAAAAAAGTTGGGCAGGTCACCTTGAAAGAATGTCAGATAACAGAGGAGCGAAAATCATATACAGGCAATAACAAAAAAAACAGGCGACCCAAAGGCAGACCCCGAATGGCATGGATTGATGATGAAGAAAGCAGATCTGCAACGAAAGGCCCAGGAAAGATCTGAACGTAAGGATGTGTTGAAGCAGGCCAGAGCCCTCCATGGGCTGTAGCGCCACTGGGATGGATGGATGGATTGATTGTACCCCTATTCCACTTGTTTCCTTTATCCGAATTAGTACACGCACCATTTGAAGTAACCCTTGAAGCTTCATTTCATTAACCCTTTATGGCTCAACAATAGTAACCCGAATGTTTCTATATCACATCAAAATGTACTATTTATAAACACACTACCACATAACTTATCAGCTCATCAGTGTATTCTTTCCATTTCCACATCTCTTTAACGATAACATTACTTCCGCATGTCTCCGGTCGCTTTACTTCCTCTTAACTAATGTTTTATTAACCTTTCTTCTCTTTTATCGTATGGTTCATGATGATCATCTAATAGTTGTACTCTATCATTTATTTTAGTTACTCTACTTTTATAACCCTTTTCCTATAAGACTTTTTGAGAATGTTCTTTTTTCACACATATATCTAACTCAATATGTGAATTATCCATGACATTAGCATCCAACATCCATAGACATTGTTGATTATTCGATTCAGCCATTTCAGTCTTGCTGCTCTCTCAATTATATGCTAATAGTAAGACGAAATGTTTTCTGTGAACATTGTCATTCACTTTTGGTTCGATTTTTATGCCAATTTTCTCACATAGGGGTGCCGCGATCTCGTATTTTTCCTTCTCTGTTGAAGGCAGTCAGAAACGCTTTGAGTCATCAATTTTATATATATATAAAAAAAATATTTTCATGTTTTTAATATTTATATATACATTTGAAATGTTTTATTGTCCACGTGCTCACTTTCTTTCTTTATAAAAATCTAGACTAAGATAATTTAAAAAAAAAAAAAACTAACAATTTTTTGAAAAATATTTTTTTACAGACATATCTTTGGGTATTAAACCGGGAGAAAGATTTTGATAGAGCTTTTAAAGCTGGAGCTACAGGTGTAATGTCAGATAGAATAGTGCTGCTTAGAAAATATTTAGACAGCAAGATTTCAACAACTCAAGCAAATTTTCATGAGATTAAGCAAGATTAATTGTTTGTGCATTATTATTTAAAAAATAATTTGTATACACAATGTACATGTTGCTGCTACATTTATCATCGATTTTTCATATTATTTTATTTTTATGAGCATAACGATGCTAATATAGACCTAAAATAAACATAAAAATAAATTAAAAAAAAAAAAAAATGTTTGTATTAAAATTTTATATGTTGAATTTTTGTCTTTGTTCATTTCTTTTTTTATATGAAAGAAAAGAAAAAAAAAATGAGAAGGCCTGCGTAGATATAATTTATTTTTGTTTTTAACTTTGAATTATTTTGGGAAAAATTGCATTAAAGGTATTTAATAATTTCTATTGATTTTTTAAAATGTAATTTCAAATTTAGTATAAAACTCTTACTCTTATTATCATCCGACATGACAGGTGTTTTCTTCACTGATTTTCAAAATTAAACGAATAACAGCATCTACAGAAGTTATGTAAAAAAATAATCACAGAAAATAAGATTTTTCTAGATATTTTATGTCAAAATATTCAGTGAATTGGATATGTGTTTGAATTTGTGATCTCAAAAGGTTGTGTAATCATGAAAAATTTTCGGCCTACAGAATTGTATGGTCAGAAGATAAAACAGAGATTTTGATTTTAACATGGCAAGCACATACATAAAGCCAAAAAAGAGCGTATGATTCAATTGTTCTATAATCAACATTCTAGTATCAAATTTAAAAGCATACACAATAATTTCCAAAGTGGACCCTCAAGGGTCAAAGCGACTTCCAAGTGGTCTAAGGAAATGATGAAAAGACTTTTTTAACCATATGATTTCATCCTTTGAATTTTTTTATTTTCAAAATTTTAACATCGTATTAATCAAAACTATCTTTCGACGTAGTGGCCTGATTGAGACACTTTCCTCCAGCGTAGGATACTGCACAGGTTCTTTCTTTGCTTTAGTTGATGATTGGTAAGTTTTATTGGCGACTACTTGTAAGTTGTTTTTTTCAGTTCCCCATAATGCAAGGTGTTTTATTATCATAATCATAACATCAAACATTGGCAAAATTGTAGAAAAAAAAAGATCACTCCACTCCACAATGCACAAGCTGTCTTCAGGAAAGTAGAACAGAAGACCACCTTTTTCGTAGAAGGGTTTCACTAAAATATACACACAACAGTTTTTAATGATAGGTCTATTTTTTAAGATGAAAAAATGGGCATCCATGGAAGAATGGATCAGGGCTTTTTTAAAAAGCATTCAAACCCGATTCGAAGGTGACATCTCTAGTAAGAAAGTTTGGAAGAAGGCCTAAGCTGCAAACTTTTATAATTCTTCATGAATGACCTCCTGGACCTCATGTCGGTAAATAAGGCACTTTAAATAGAGCCCTCACAACTATCTCCATGGAAAAGTCAGTTTATTCAATCTTAAGCCACATCAACAAACTAGCAAACAGAAAATATTTCCTAAAAATACACACAGCCAATAAATAAAGAAGAAAATCCAAAATTAGACCAAAGACTTTATCACTAAGATACTTTATGGCAGATTTAAAAGAAAAGGCATCACAAAGATTAAACATTCTGGGGGAGCTGAAAAGAAAACCGTGGATAAAGTCTCTCCATACAAGTAGCCACCAACAAAAGCTATAAATCATTAGACACAATCCAAAAGCCTTGTGGATGTATGTGAAATAGACTCCAATATTAAGGCGCAACAGAGCATGAGAGATACAGAATGTTGGAGGACGACCATCCAAATAAATTACTAGCAAAGGGAAATAAGAAAAACAAGCAAAAAAAAAAAGCAAAGAACTAACTTACTGACGAACTAGCCCTTAGAGAAAATAATTACCAGATTCTCAGACATAACTCCTAGGCTACAAACACCTAAAACATTAAAACATTTAATAAAAAACAAAAGAATCAAATCCACTGGAGCTCAAACGAAACAATTGAAACCTATCCAAAAACAACCATCCATATGGAGATTAATGCTCAAACTTCCAAGCCTTTACGAAACTCTTAAAACTACAACACCTAAAAAAGCCCAAGAAAGTTGATACTTAGATGATGGCAAAATTAAACATCAACCTCACATCCCTGGATCCCTGGATACATGTTGTCATGGGAAATGAAAAGGGCAGAAATGAACATGCCTAACAAACTGACAATATTAACGTCCTCCCCCGCATAGAGTACAACACACTGTTAAATTACAATTTCAATAAAATAAATCCCACACCTTTATAGACACTGCGCCCACGTTATAAAACCGTAAACCATATCATTTTTGAATGCCCCTTCCTATTCCAAGCTGGCTAGAAGAAGAAGATTATGAGATAGTCGTTCTCTGTGGTACGAAGGTGAAAGCTTAGAGCAGAAAGAAGACTATGACCTTGAGAGGAGTTTGTACGAGAAAAGGCTAGATTTGAAAGTGAGAAAAGCAGAGGCGAGGCCGAGGAGGCCAGATTTCAACGCGAAAGGGAGCAATTGAGAAATCCAAGCGTTAGGAGCACTAGGAATTTAGAGCTCCCGTAATCATATCACTAAACTAAAAGATCTTTGCTCGAGTCTTGTTCAACCTAATGGACGAGGCCAATGTGAACAGAGCTGTTCTACGACAATTACAAGAAATGTAGACACAATCAGATGGTTTATGGATGATTTTGGCCAGGCTCGGATTAAAAGCCAAATTCGACACAAATTCGATGTATTCAATCTTCAATGTCTCCCATTCTATACAAAAGCTAAAGAAATGTCTAAGCCGATGATTGCGCGCTGCTTGCTCACAATGAACCAGATAGCTCTGTCAATGAGTTTGCAAAGATTGCCTCCTTATTTAGGCAAAGTATAAAATAACGCATCACATTCAGCAGGGCCAGTAGGGCCTGAATACAAAAAATCAATGTCTACCAAGCGGTCGTCCTTCTCAACTTCAACACTTTTAGGCGCAAAATTGCCTTAGCTGGCATGGAAGACAGCAACTGGTTGCATGCTTCAGAACGAGACATCTGGGTGTCAATAAAGATATATATTTGTGTTGCATAACTACGTGAAATACTGTATTCCTCATTAACCTTAGACTCGAAAACTCATTATGTTTGGAAGTGAAATGTCCAGATATATTACGTTTTTTTTTTCCATTGTAAAAATAGTCAGTCTGCTGTTTCATTTTTTTTCCAGAACAGTCAATGCATCAATCTTTTTGATACACGAATGCTTTTGTTCTTTAATACATAATGTTGAGAACACAGCAGAAGACGAGTTACAATGCTGAAAACATAAATGCAAACTCCAGTATATGAACCTACTGATAGGTAGTATCGTTCGGAAATTATAAAGAATATGTACTGATCCAAAAGACACATCAGCCGATGAAAAGAAGTGGTATTCCTTACTAAGCGATTAACATTCGGAATATAATCGCAATCCATTCATAGAGGTCTCAACAGATCCCTCCCTCAGATCTCTCATGAGCCTTTTGTCTCCACATCATCAATCCATCGCATTTTACCTATATAACATTTTCGCTCCTCCGACATTCCTTCCAGGTGATTCAGTAGGTGATTTTCGAAATCAGTACTTCCATGATATCTGAAAGACAATTTCCCATTTGTGGTAATGTACTGTTTGGTTTTAATTGTTTTTTGTCATTCTCAAGTCCTAATCATGAGGCTGCTTCTAGATGTGTGAATGTCATCGGCATATGTAATGTATTGCATAGGTTGACTATATAGCGTCCATGTTTGTTGTGGACCCATGATTCCTTACTTAAAGTAAGTAATATATTGTATATATATAATATTGTATATAAATATTTCGACTTCAGTGTCAAATTGAAGAGAAAATGTTTTTATCGTTTAATCCTTAATGTCTTGACAGTTTATTCTATGTCCATTTATAACCCATTTTCTAATCTAGAATGCCTTTCCACCTGAATTTCTGTATGGAATTCAAGTATCCTATATTTTTTTTTAACATTTCAGTAGAGCTGTTGAGCATCTTGACCTTATTTTAAAACGGCTATCACCTGTTCAACATGGCTTGCCGTGGTGTGACAGCTTGCATGCCTCAATGACACTTGGAGCTATTAACCACGGGAGCTTATCGCTTCTGGAAGGTACTACGAAGTCGGACTGGTCTGTTAGGATGTTAAGATGCCAGACAAAAAAATGCATCATCCTGAAAAAAAAACTGTTACAGAAACGATAGCTAATACACAAACATTAAACAAAGGAGACTTATGAAGCTGTGCAGCTTATGAAGTGCAGGGAAATCGAAAGACCGACCGCTCAAGCTTACCTTACTATTTCTTAACCACTGGATTTAGTGATGACGCATGATAAATAATCGAAGAGTGGAAATGCAGTTAACCTACAAAAACAATAAAAAAAAACAAGTACAAAAAAACCCAAACAAGATAAGCAAGCAGTTTCAGAGAAAGTCACCAAAAGTCACCAAATAATCATTTTACAATAATGTCATTGACCAGGCAGAAGAAGCCGCAAGTAAGTAAAGGAGGTATAAACAACTGTATAAAATCATTTAACTTCTTAGTTCTAAATTATCATCCGAGACAAATATGGAAAACTTTCTTTAATAAATGAACAGCTTTGAAAGAAAGAATATTTTCAAGAAGTGATCAATAGAACAAAACCACTAAATCCACCACATATAAATGTAGAATCAACACTAGACATAAACATGGAATAAATAAAAGAAATAACCACAGACAAATAAAGTCAGCTAAAGCAGCTTGTATTGACAACATACCACCCGAAGTCCTAAAAGAAGGAGGAGGTGAAATAGTTGACCAACTACACAAACTATTCAACAAATGAAAACAGGCTTGCTAATAAAACTACCAAAGAGTGGAGTTCATCACGAGGCATCACCAACGATACTTAAGCGGAATAAGGCCAAACTGGAACACTAGAATGTCGAATGGCAATCTCTTTTTGCAACATTTGTCGCCTTTGAAAATTTTTGAATCTGTCTTGACAGTAATGACATTACGGAATCGTAAACAATAAAAATAATTAAAAACCTTTAATGATGTCTTTACTCCTGTTCCTTCTAGTATGTGTCAGGAAAAGCTTGGATCTGGAATTCGCCGATGACATAACATAATGCTAAGAACAGGTCACTTCTTTAAGATCTTAAAAATACACTGGTATTACAAAGTGCAAAGAGTTGGCCTAAAAGTAAACCACCAGAAACAAAAGTATTTAAAGTAAACAAACAAACGTCGTATAAACCTGGAAATCTCCTCATATTTCATGACTAATATAAGAATCTTTAATAAGGCGGTCCTACTGTACGTTTCTAAAACAAAAAAAAGTACAGACCATCAAGAGATGTCTGAGAAATATCTTAAAAACACACTGGTATTATAAAGTAGAAAAAACATCAAACTGTGAGAAGAAAAATATAAATTGAGACGGATTGGTCATGCCCTTAGAAAAGATACCGACAACAGAGCTAGACAGGAACCCCCAGGGCACGTTTTTACTATGTTCCAAGAGGAAATGGAAGATGAAGAAGATGAAAGAGCTACGAGTACAATCAATGACGCAAAATAAAACAAAACAGAATACTCTTTGTGGGCCATTTGCCAGATCCAGCAAATAGGTTATTTCAGTATGTTGCAAAATTTAATCCTAATCTGACCAGCAGAATACCTCTAAAAGCTTTTAAAGAGGTAGAATTTCAATGGAATTATGAGTTTTGAAGAAACGACACTACCATGTCAACAATTCTGGACAAAAGCTTCACGTATGCAGAAAAAAGATATGCAAGGAAATTTAACTGCTACATATTTGGTAAAGAAGTAACATCACAAATTTCGGGAGCAAGTATTCACGAAATTGCTTATAGAAAGGCAACGAAATCCTACCAAATATTTGAATTTACATATTCGAAATATAAAGAAACTCAATTCGGTAATTATGACTTTGGTCACACGAAGCTAGAGCAAATGAATGGGATTTAAGAGACCAGCTTAAAGGCCTAATGCCTAATCAGATACAAAGACCACATATCATAAAGACGTGTAGGCAGAGAGGCAGAGACATGTCATGAATGTAGACATTTGAAGTGTCACGGATTGTAACAGGTGTGCTGATCAGAATCAAAATGTGTCAGAACCGCTAATACCTTCAACAGGCCTTTCATACATTGTTAAATGTGGACTGATTAGCAAGACGGAACGGCAATAAAAATGCAACTTAATTCTTAAGTTTCCTATCAAAAGTGAAAATCGTCTACATACGTAAAAAAAACTTTGCAGAAAGTCTTCAATTCAGGGGCGTAACTAGGGATTTGGGGGCCCGGGGGGATTGACCTCTTTGGGGGCCCCTTGCATTTTGACATATAACATGGGATAATGTACGCAAAAATATATAAGCCCCAAATCAAATTTGATCAGTATATCAGTAAACTTAACAAAAAGTAATCAAGACTCTTTTAATGAATAATACCGTTGTTTATTAGTTAAAGTGACAAATCTAAATTGATATCGCTTCACGTCGTGCATTCTGTGCAGCAAAGACATCTATAACATCAACTACATCGATACTTTCTAGTATTTGTGACTTCACTGACATTAAAGCCATGATAAGCCTTTCTTGCGTCATTGTGCTCCTGAGATAGCTTTTGATGAACTTGAACTTTGAGAATGATCTCTCACATGACGTAATGGAAGTGGCCTGAGTTAGCGGTATTCGGAGGAGTTTGCAAAATTTGAGCACACGTAATTACCATATGAAGCCTGTTTCCTCAATATGTCTATTGGTGATTGTATAACTGGTTTGTTGATGAAAAGTGCTCGTGCATCAATGACATCATTGAAAAAGCGATTTGCCATTTATTTCATCATACAAACAGGAAAAGTAGCACAGTTAGTCATAAGCAGGACTTCATCTAACAGGTGTCTTGGTTCAAGAAGAAACCCAAAGGTATCCATTTTCTTTCCAGCCTTTGAAATCTGCCCTTCATCTCCATATGAAATCTGTCCAGCACTTCTGTCGCAACACGTTTGAATTGCAGTTCTTTTGATAGTCCTACATTAGAACTCAACTTCCCATCAAGTCTTTTCTTTCTTCTGGTTGTTTTGATTACAGGGAATCCATAGTATTCACTACCTTCTTTTGCTTTTTCGATGGATTTGGGTATTTGTCAGTTTTTCATCATTTTGCAGAAAGCATGAAAGGGTACTAATTTCTTTAGCAGCTTCCCGTATATGCAGTCCAGACTTTTGTAGTTTCTTCTGAACTATATTAATAGGGCGCAAGAGCTTTGACCAGAATTCAAGATAGGCAAAAAATTCTTAAGAATTCTTAAGAACTGCATGAAGAAGATTCTATGCTATTATTATATGGTATTACGTCATTGTTGGCTGTTTATGTTTTGTGCGCAAGCAAAAGGATTCAGAGCATACAAAAGTGGGAAAGATCCATATCTCGTTATGCTCGAGTATAGAAATACTCCGATAAGTGGACTGCCGTATTCACTATCACAACTGCTGACGAGTAGAAGACTCAGGGAATCATTCCAACTGATCCCAAACTATTGAAATCATCGGTAGCTGAAAATGCAGAGACATTACTCAACGAACGACAGATGAAAAGCAAAGTGAAATACAATGCAAAAGCAAGACTACCTAAAGATTATTCTGCCGGAGAGTTCGTCTAGGTCAAACATGGCAGAAAGCAGTTGTCATAAAAAAAAAACATTCAGCACCCAGATCTTATATTATAAAGACAAACGGAAAAACATACAGAAGAAATCAACGCCTTTTGAATAAGAGTTTCGATGAAGACATCTCTGGGTACTATGATACCGATGGAGACAATAAACTGCAAACTGTTGGAACAAACGAAACAGACAGTTATAGACCAAGGTCTAGAGAACTTGTTGTGCCAGTCAAGACAACCAGAAGTGGACGAATTGTTAAAGTTCCTAGTACACAGGGCCGGCCTTAGGCCACTGCAGCCTATGCGGTCGCTGTGGGCCCCGCGCTTTCATAGGACCCGCGCTAATTCTAAGTGTACATTATTAAATTAAACCATTATGACGTATATAAAATAACAGGGTTTTCGCGACCTCCTGATTTTCCAGGGCCTCCAGGAAATCTCATGAAAATGCAAAATATACGATAAAGTCCTGAACCTTTTTGAATTTATTCAAATCTCCTGAAGAATAGACGAAATCGACATTTTGGGGTGCCTATAAATAAAAAGTGGCATTGCGAGCTTTCATTTGATAAAAATTTATTGCAAAGACGAAAGTAGGCCTATTTTCTAACTTAAAAAAAAATTTTTTGACATTATGCTCATCCCTACCCAAACTAGGCCCCACGCGATCCGTTTCGCATAGGGCCCCGCAAATGCTAGGGCCGGCCCTGCTAGTAGATATCACTCTTAAGAACTTTAAAAGGATGGGTGTGATAATAACTTCAAAAGGAAGGATGTGCTAATATTATATGATATTACGTCATTGTTTGTTGTTTATGTTTTGTGCGAAAGCAAAAGGATTAGAGGGAAATAAAAAGAGAGTTTCCATTGGATTGAGGAAAGATGAATAACTCGAGTGTGAAGTTTAATTCTGAAATTATAGACGCCAAACCCGAATAATGGACTATTCTAGCATTATTAAGAATAACTTTTGAATCTGTTATACTTGATTCTGTAAATTTTGCTTTAAGGTTAATTAGTGTAGCCATAAAATACTAGCCATTTAGATCTATTATTAGTAAAGGTAACAAGATACCTGGAATTCGCTGTATATCATGCAGTTTTATTCGTGGCAACAAAGTTTAAAATGTAAAACAAACTTTAAAAAAACTTTGATCTCTGTGAGAAAAAATATTTTTAAAATGTCAACAAAGTCAACGTACTGATAGACCTAGATTTAGGTTTAGTCTTTGTGATAAATTTAATCCATAAATGTTGAAAAAAAAAAAAAAGACACCCGTTGACAATATTTGTCAATCAAATATATTAATTTATGTATTTACAAATAAATTTCGGACACCCATTTGGGGGCCCCCCCTAGGTGGGGGCCCGGGGGGATTTTAAAATTCTCCCCCCCTCCCCCCCCTTAGTTACGCCACTGCTTCAATTGGTCTAGCTTCTTGTGGCCAGTCATAATCTAGATACAAATCTAGATACAAAATTACAAGCTAGATGTAGACTACCTATTCCAACACCTTAGGACCACACGAACCTTTCGTAAAAAAACAGGCAGAAAAGTGAACAGTGACTGTTGACCACTTGGGTGGTAATTTGCGTACCAGAAGAATGTTTTGACCAGAAGAATGTTTTTTTTTTATGACTTTCCGAAGGTCGAGCAGTGGTCTTTAACCTTTTTTGGCCTACCGCCGCCTTATCGTATTTTTTCTTTAAAAAAAATCCGCCAGCGCCCCCTCTCTAAGATAAACACTTATAAAGAAGCGCGAAAAGGCAAATTTGAACAAAATTTCATTTATTTATTAATTTTTATTCTGTCAATAACACTTATCCCGCATAGGAGACGACCGCATGCCAAAGGCTATCTTCTTTGGTGAGCTTAGAGTAGAACGGAGTTACAGAGGTGCCCCCCGTAAACGCTATAAAGATGCTCTCGCTGGCATAGAGGAAATTAAATGGCATCAGATGGCCTCTGAGAGACAGTTGGAGAGCACTCACAAAAGCAGCATTTGAGACGAAAAGCCATTATTGAATACAGCCGCAAAAGAGGAAAGAAAATTTAAATACTGTGAAACACTGCATTCTTCAAAACCACTATTATCATTATAACTTAATTCTGTCAAATAATTTCCTGTCATTTACACACAAAAATTATTCTGATTGTCATGACTTTCTTTCAAATCCTAAGAATTTTAAATGTTTGAATTTTATGACCGACTGTTTTTAGGTTTAATTGTAAATTTATTTTTATTTTTAATATAAATTATTATTGCTGAATTCACTACAAAATGAAATTAAATTAATGGGAACCTTGTGCCTGCTGCAGTCTTATACATTTTTAAGAATTTTACTGAAATATTCAAAAGCAGCCACCTCTGTGCCTCCTAAGTTCTTTTTTCATTCTTTTTACTGAAGACAATTTTTTAAATCTATTTTTTCTTGCAACTTTATTTGAACATCGGTCACAAATGTTTAATCTGTCATTTATATTAAATTTAAAAAAAAAATGTATTTACATCCTAGAAGCGAATGTCATTTCTTCATAGAGCATTGGTAGGTATATCAGTGTCCTTAGGCAGTAATTCATTTGTCAACAAACAAGTTATGTGAGATTGTAAAACTCTTTAAAATAGATGTAATATCTCGAGAAAAGAAAAAATGATATAATCAGTCGGAGGTTGGTTTCATTCATTTGCGTTAGATGCCTTCTTTATTAGCCTGCTTTAAGTCACCACCAACCGTTTAACTAAACGAGCAATCTTTTTTCATTTCACAAAGCTGTTCAAAGATGAGATTATTTTTCAGAATGGGTTTCTAATTTCTTTACAATTTTTATAAGATTCAAATAGAAATCAAATTGCGGGTTAAACTTTTCTTAAGATGTTGCCTGTGTATCATAATTCACAAGGTAAATAGTGAATAGATATGTTCTTTATTCTATATTACTTATGAAGCCATTCAACCACTGATGGTTCCCTATATGTCTTTATAAGCTACATGCTTAAGCATGTAGGGGGGAAAGGAAGGGCCGTGCTCTTGGCATTCGTAAATGCCTGGAAACGTGCCACCATTATTCCTATACCAAAAAAGGGAAAAGATGCTTCCACTGCTGAGGGCTACAGGCCCATCTTACTCAAATCTTGTGTGGGAAAGATGGCTGAAAAATGGTAAATGAGCGTCTGGTTTTGTACCTTGAGAGTGCTCGTCTTATAGCTCCAGAACAGGCTGGTTTCAGGGCTGGAATGTCCGCTATAGACCAAGTCAACATCTTTGTGCAGAGCGTAGCAGATGGATTCCAAAGGACCGAAAGCACATACGCAGTCTTCATTGACTTAAAACAGGCATATGATAGTATGGCGGCCTGGTTTGCTTCATAAGATAAGAGCCGTTGGGGTGCGGGGACGGATATATTACTGGATTAGAGACTTCCTACAAGAGCGTACAATAAGAACAGGGATGTACGGAGAAGTCTCATGGGAAATGACCCTCGAGCACGGCCTCCCCAGGGCTCCGTCCTATCATGCGCCTTTTCACGGCCTTCATAAATGACCTACCGGCTCAGCTAAAGTGCCAAAAGCTGCTATATGCTGATGATATTGTCCTTTGAAAATCCGGAAGGAACGCAACCTCTATACAAAAAGTGCTACAAGAAGACCTCCATACGCTCTGCTCATACACACAAATGAAGGCTAGAAATAAACACCTCCAAGACGGTCTATTCTCTGTTCACGCTCGGGACTGGCATTCTCGGGCAACCTTTCCAGCTCTCCCTCAACGGAGTGGCTCTCAGCATGGAAAAGTACCTTGGTGTAACTTTAGATCGCAAACTAAAAACCCTAACCCTAACCCTAAACCTAACCCTAACATCCAGGATGTTGTAAGAGCCCGAGCAGACATGCTCCGATCCCTGTATTTAGGAGCAGTCCGATCACAGATAGACTACAGCCTACCTGTGCAAATTTATGGCTCTAGGACTCCTCTTGAACAACTTGATAAAATACAGTCCCAAGCACTAATAACCTTTAGGACGTCCAGTAAATGCGGCTGAAATAATGGCTAATATAGGTCCACTAAACCTTAGGAGAGATAAGGTCAGTGCTGACCTGCTATGAGCGGTATAAAAGGCTGGATGAATACCTCCCAGCTAGAAAACTAGTGGATGGTTGGAGATGCAGAAGACGTATCCAGATGCAGTCTTTTATGCATCATGCCACTAGACTATCTGATGAAGCTGGCCTCTCCACCAACCGAAAAAACATTCAACGCTTTCATCCCCTTCCCCCTTTGTGTCGCCCAACGACCCCAGACATACGCTTGAAATTAGAAGACCCTAATGCCACTAAGCAAAGCCGTTCATCTAACGACCTTCAAATCCTAGCTCTGGAGACCTTCAAGCCCAGTGCTATTTTTGCATACACTGATGGGTCGGCATCAATAGATTCTGGAAGAGCAGGCTATGGAGCCTACATCGACTTTCTTGGATCTTACACAGTCAAAATCTTTGGACAATGTGGTAGTGTTTGCAGTTTTGATGCGGAGACCATGGCAGTCTGTGAAGCCTTAAAAGTCATTGACTCTCAACTCGGCGAGGGACATTTGAGGGAAACACAGATTGTTGTGGTCACTGACTCAAAATCTGTACTACAGGCTTTGCAAAGTCCCGGACCATGGCCCCCCAATATCAACACTATCATCATGGCTTCACATAACATCAAACAACGCTATGGCACCCCTGTAATAATGCAGTGGGTACCGAGTCACATAGGTGTAACTGGCAACACAATCGCATACTCTTTGGCCCACCAGGGAGGGAAAATTCCACCCACTGATCAGGCTGTAAACTTTCATCAAGCCCTGGCTATAATACAAAAAACAGAAATGGAAAAGTGGTTTGAGTGCTGGGACAAGTCCCAAAAAGCCCGTGGAGTCTGGGAGCGCATGAGGCGCCCTGACCGCACTTCCCCGTGGTGGAGGCTGTCCAGGCCTGAGCACACTGCTGGACAGGCCACTGTCCTGTTGGCTCATATTTCTCGCGGCTATGGCCAAATTTTGATTCACGGTGCCCCCGCTGCGGGCAAGAAGAGGAAAACGTGCCTCATATTCTGACTGCCCCAGACTTGCTGATCTCCGTCTCGACAGGTCTGGGAAACCCAAAATTCTCGACCTGTATTGTCGACATTTACACACTACGCAAGACAGCAGGGTTTCTGTCCAGGGCTTTTGCAAGAGAGGATTTGAGCCTCTCAAGCCCTCACTCTAATGGAGTTTGATGATGATGATGATATAACTAGACAATTTTGAAATAAAATTTCATCACTAACAGAAAAAAAGTATTTTTATTGTTTTAACTGTAGATTTTTATAATTATGAATATTCTTAAATTCCTTTTGATGTTCCTGAAGCCGACTTGGTTTCATAACCTCATTTGAAAATGCCGTCTTTTAAAGTACAACATCGGAATACTTTTTTATCTAGTTAATCATTATCATTAAAACTCAACAATATCACATTACATACCAGCGAGTTGTCGTAACAATACTTTGTCAATGTTTTTTGTTTAAAAAAATTATTCTATTTGAATGTTAGCTTTAACGTTTTTTTCAATTAACATTTACATATATATAACATATGTAGGGAAAATAAAACTGTAATCTAAACGTGTATTACCTAGTTTGTTTATCACAAATCATAAACGTTTATGCGCGCAAGATCTAAGGACACTAGATACCCTACAATTACAGCAAAAGAGTAAGAATTTAAAAATAAACAATTTCTAACGTTGTTTCTGTTCTTAAATTAGAAGGAAGCTAACTATGTCTTTATGTAGTTTGCCGGCTTTAATTTTGAAGGCTTTTTTATCTTTTGTTTCAGTACACATTAGTTTCTTCTTTCCCCCTTTATGCCCAGCACCCCCTTACCGACCCATATTGTGTCCAGTGCCCCTCTACCGCCCCTTTGGCTCCCATCGCCCCCAAAAATCTCGAAAACTCCCCCAAGGGGGCGATATCGCCCCCGTTGAAGACCACTGGTCTAGAGGTTAAGTTAGCTTGCACTGCGTTACTGCTAGGCGGTGTTGTCCTTGATTTTCATCGCACTTAAATCTAATTCACAACTTATGTCTGGTGCTGCTTGTCATTTATGTTTAACATGTATCATTAATTTGTTTCAGTATCATTTAGAATAGATAACATAACATAACATGATTATTGGATATTGGATTAAATAGTGGTCCTAAAGGATTAACAAATGCTGAATGCTTAATGTACACAGAATACAATAATGATAACATCTTAACAGAAATAACACACAACATGAAAACAAATGTGTGATGTTATATTGCAATTTTATTTGCAGACAAAAGATACCACTTTTAAGTTTTCATTTCAATTGCTTAATGAACATATGGAGAAAAACTATATATTCCAATAATTTACAACACACATTTTAAAAATATAATGATTTCATATAATGTTAATGTTATTTAAATTACATATATATATATATATATATAGGATTTCTGCCTGGTCGTGACACGCTGGACTGTTGTTTGGGTTTATTGATGGTCCCGGTTTCAAATCCTAAGTGCTTCCATCCCCGTCAAGCAGTGATTCAATTTCTTTTGAATCACATGAACACATAACCAGTAACATTTCTTTATCTTATAGATTACACAATCTACTTCAAAAAAGATAACTACCCATTACATAACAACTAACAGTTAGATTTACAGTATCATCAAACCATTTCAGAAAATAATTGAATATCGCTAATTCTAACTTATTAACAAATTTCGGCCAATGATTTATATAAAATGAGCTATCCAATTGCAACAAACTCTTATTTATTCTTTCTGAAAATACTTGCAACTTGCTAGACAATTTTACTTTTCTATACATACAGCTTTTCTACATGCGTGATGGTGCAAACATTCAAATCAGCTCCATCCATCTTTGCCTGTGAAGGGTTTAGGGTCTGTGCCAATCGATAGCTGCTTTTGTGTGTACTGCACTAATGTTCGCAAATATATTCGAACTTAATAGAAATAAATTATTGTAAAATCTATTAATTATTTAAACTTCTGAACCTTTATCACTTACGATGAAGAGGCAATCATAAACTCTAAACTGCATTGAATATCAAACATTATTGACACAACAACCTGACACATTGATCACAAATCCATGTGCCGTTCCTCAAGGGACCGTTTCATAAAGCGGTTAGCTTGGTATAACGAAGGAAAATGGCTTAGGCTCCCGGTGTCCCGGCCATGCTCAGCCAAGCATGAGTCCGGGTCCAAAGGCATTGGAAACAGCAATGTTTTACATAGGCATTGACTCGGGTCTCTCTCAAACTTAGGGCCTTCGGCTCAACAAGGTAAGAACTTGAAGATTTGGAAACAAAACATTCCGATCTTTGTTTAGCGAGGGCAAGGTATTGAGAATTATATGGGCACTCGAAGAATATGTTCCTTGTAAGGACTGATGAAGAGTGAGGAGACAGACTTCACGCTTTGCAATGGACTGTTTACACGAAATCTTTCCCATTTATCCAGGCAAGCAAGTGAAAACAGGTTTTTTCATTTTCCTTTGGTATTTGGATTCCTTGATTTTGAAATATGAAATAAAATTTGAAGACGTTAAAAACTTGGAACCAGCTTTCAATGCCCTAAGCTCACCATTTAATACAGAAGCTGATTTAGCTCCAAAAGACATATCACCAAATATAACCAGTAAGTTCTTCCTATGGGTGCCAGAAGCTGTATTTCCACACTCGATAAACCGTTATACATACCGTAAACAAGAATTTTTCTGGTTTGAAAATAAAACAGTGTAACGTTAATTCGATTCTGACTGAATGTAATTCGATAGCCGTCACAATGATAAAATCTAGTAAGCTAGTTCCACAGTTACTAAACATTATGTACGAGTGTAAACATTTAGTACAATTGTACATTTGATGTGAAATGTAGTAAAAAAGACATAAAATTTTTAAAAATATTCATAAAATGAGTTTCAGATCTTGTAATTTCTCTATTTGGAGTCTAAAAATGAAATATAAATGCATAATACAGAACAAATGTGAATTTATAATCACTGTTAGATAACGTATTTCTCTAATTTGTAAGTCATAAGTCATGGGTCTATGGACCCACAAAGTGAGGTTCATCCCTTCTACTAAATGCTGATGGGACAATCCTATTGACAGATAAGGAAGAAATTCTAGAAACGCTTGGAGCACGTCAAAAAGGTTCTCAGTTCCATTATAAATGATGCCGCCATGTACAGGTTAAGCAAGTACCAATAAAACAGTGTTCCGCGTAACCCATGTGTTCCGTGAGGCCTCAATATGTGTTCCACGAGCTGCTGAAATAATTAAGCAGTAGGCCACCCCAGAATAAACCTCTCTAAAAAATAAGCATTGTGTTCCGCTAAATACTCCGAAATACACTGATTTATATAAACGAAAAGGAAACCGCCAAATCTGCAACAACCACAGAGGAATATCTCTTCTTTCTATTGCTGGGAAAATTATTGCACGCATCCTACTGATGCACAAATAGAACATGGTTTACTACCTACCAGAAACTCGTGCGGCTTCAGAACAGCTTGGAACCATTGACATGATGTTTGCGGCAAGGCAGCTGCAGAAAAATGCCAAGAACAAAATGCTGACACTACTCAATTTATGTCTACCTCAAAAAAGCCTTCGACACATCAGAAAACTATGGTTGCCCACGAAAATTCATAACCAATTCATGATGGCATGATGTCCAGGAAAGTGGAGAACCATCAGATCCCTTCGAAGTATCAAAAGGGGTAAAACAAGGCTGTGTCAGGACCTACACTGTTCAGTATCATAATCTCTGTTATGCTGAGACAAATAGAGAAAACAACGGGATAAATATAACATAAAGATTTGATGGTGGCCTATTCAACCCGAGGCGCACAAATCAAAACCAAAAACAAAAGCAGCAGTAATCAGGGGTTTGCTATTTGCTGACGACAGTGTCTGCTCTCAAAATGATCCGCAGAGCATCGTCAGTAACCTTTCAAGTGCATACTTGAACACCATTATATTTACCTGTTACTGGGAAAGCCTAGTCGGAACGCAGCACACTCTCCACAAACGGAAAGATTGATAATGAAATCGACCTGCATATTGCCAAAGCAAGTGCATCCTATGGTAGACTGTCTAAAAATGTCTGGAACCGACAAATACAAAACTAGGGATCTATCTAGCCGTCATCCTCCATACATTGTCTCAGAGACGTGGTCAGTGTACAGAAAACATGCTAAGAAACTGAACCACTTCCACATGACATGTCTATAAAGAATATACGGAAGTTCTTCGGAGAGTGAGTCTGCAAAGCATCCAAATCCTGATGCAGTCCCAGCTGTGAAGGGCAGGACACGTCTGCAGAATGAAAGACCGCCGCATCCCTAAACGACTCTTGTATGGCAACTAAGCGAAGGAAAGCGCTCTGAAGGTGGTCAAAGAAAGCGCTTCAAGGATACCCTTAAAGCTTCTCTGAAGACGTTTAGCATAGACCTAGCCAGAGACAGAGCATCATGGCGTCGCGCTGTGAAAACTGGCGCTAAGATGCTGACAGAAGAAAAATGTCAAAGAAAAGCAAGGCAAACGACACTAGCTCCAGCTGGAATAACCTGCCCTGCACATAGGTCTCACCAGCCACATGAGGTGGCACAACCCCAGTGCAAAGCCCTCATGGGATGACAGTGGTCATCATCAAACTATATTTTTCTAATTTGTTAGTACAAATATACATATAACTGTCGTAGAACGACTATGGTTCATCTCGAACAAATTTCATGTGTTTGTTGAGCCCTATTTTGGAGAAATTTCGCTTTGGTGGTACAGGATCTGGAATTTTTCTATTTCAAGAGTTTCTTCTAGATCTGAAGTTTGTTCGCTATCTATAGCTTTCTTTGGTCACCACCTCTATCCATTTAGTGCTGTCTAGGGCTATGTCTTCTCAATGGTATGTATCAATGGTCACTGTTTTCAGGTCTTTTATGTTTTTCTTGAGCCAGACGCGAGTTGCCCGTAAATAATTACTTTCAGTATGCGATTGTCCTCCATCAGGCGAACATATCCGATCCAGTGCAGGCGGCGTTGTCTGAGGACTGTAGAGACCCGATCTCAGTACTGCACTTTTTAAAAAAATGTGCGACCCCAAATTTCCCCCATTTTTTTAATGGGGCCCTCGAAAGAAAAAGGTTGCCCACCCCTGATCTAGATGATGAGGTTGACTTCCTTATTGCTTTGCCAATGCTGCTTTTGGCAGATTTCAAGAACAATTGTGGCAACGGAGAGGACTCAGCATATCCACAAAACTGAAAGTTTACAGTGCTGTAGTCGTCACTCCTATATGCATCAGTCCTGGACCCTATACTCCCGCCACACCAAAAGGCTAAATTCCTTCCATCTACGCTTAGTATTGATAAGGTGCGTTGGTCCGACAATGTACCAGAAACAGAAATCATAAAGCTGTCCAACATGCCTTCACAAGAGACTTCTGTACGGGGATTCGAATGCAGGAAAGCGCTCCCAAGGAGGCCAATACAAGCGCTACATAGACACTCTCAAGAAATGCGATATTGATATTCTTGGCTGGGAAGCACTAGTTCTCGATCTTCATTGCGTGAAGCTGTGTCTCGGAATCTCGATTTGAAGAAACAAGAAGTGGCCAGGGCGAAAGAGCGACGTGAGCGTTGTGATTTTAAAAAAATATATTTTATAGACTTTAATGTCGAATATTAATCTAAAGCATTGTTGCAAACACGCTTTCATCCGTATGTAGTACTTCTAGTAGTCGTCAATTCCTTATACATACTAAACGATAAACAAGAAAGGAATTTAATTTCTTAAAGAGATCGACGTTAGTGTGAATATATTCAGATGAATCTATAACGTTACGTCCTAGATAACATGAACAGTCACATACGAATTCTTATTGGTTTTGGTGGAGTTGTGGCATTATCTCGAGTTGTCGGAGTTAAGAAGCCCTTCACAAATCACAATTGGCTAATGGCTATCTTGGACAGTGTAGAAATATGTTGATTGAAATCAAAATGCAAAAGAATTTTAAAAAATAAAAAATTACTTAAATTAGTAATGTTTTTTTTTATTATGAATGGGCTCAAGGCAACAAGACGACAAAGGAATAGGAAATGGTAGAAATACCAAGAGGTTTTGGTAAAATATGAAACAATCTTGACAGTATTTGTTTTACTGGATATTAAATTGCCTTCCAACAAGTGGACAATGTTCTAAGATGCAGACAAACTATGTTTCTAAGTTATTAAGAAAGCAGTTAGAGTAAAGTTTCCCTTTTAGACCTTGCGATCTATAGGGATGATGTTAAGGTCATTTGTTTTTTTTTTGCCAATGGTTAACTAGCAGGCTGCCAGCACAATGACCAACCGCCTTTACGTTCCCCAACTAAAGTCAGGTACAAGTTAAAATTGGGACGCCCTAAAAAATCCCGAAATTCAAAATCTTCACCGAGATTTGATTTCGGAATCGCTTAATCCAGGGATCGAATGACCATTTGTCAGGGGTCGCCTAAGACCATTTAACAAAACAAAGGGACATTACCCGGATTGTTTCCAACTATGCAAATGAAACCATCGTCAAACAAAAATTTAATAAAAAATGAGGGGGACATATTTAAGGGATATTTTTTAGAGGATAAAGATGGCAATTAAAGTTAATGAGTTTGAGGGTAGACATGTCTTTTGTTCTTTGATAGATACTTGATGGCTTGATGGCTTCAACGTGCTCTGTTATTTCCGACTGATGTGACGTGGTTGTTAAGAGGCAAGGTTCTAAAATTGCCGACCTGGTACTGCCTGGTAGACATCTTTGTCACCTTGAATAATTAAATTTTTCAATGGAAGGATGAAATGTATTATGCCTTGATTTGTCTGAAAAGATCCGTTCGTTCAAATAAAACTTCTACTTACAAAACTGGATGAAAATAAAACTTATATCTTGCCAACTTTAACTGCTTTCTGTGAGGAAAAAGGGGCATTTAATCTAGACTACAATGGTCATTTCTGTCATAGAACATTACCACTAGCGTGCGTGCGCGTGAAATTTTTCATCAAAAGCTATGCAGCTAAAATGATTGTTTACAATGTCAGTAACAATTCTGGATCACATTTTTGCAGTCATATCCCATTTTGAGATTGTGTTGCGCCCTCTTTATCCATTTCTAACAGTAGGCATATATTTTTGAGAAGCAGGGTTTTCCAGCCTGTAAGGTATCAAGTCTAAATAAAGAAAATGACTTGATGCTGAAGATGAAATTCATTGAGGTCTTACAAAGACTCCCACAAGAATCCAGCCAACGTTGGCGTATTTACAAATATGTGGCAATGTAGTTGACCTTATTTAATATCATCCCCCATGTTTCGCCATACTTTTGAAATTGTCGCACAAGTCTGTGCACATGAAGATGGTGAATACGCAATAGAAAAGTTAATAAATGCAAGTCATAAAATAAACTTTTTGATAGCAATTTTATTATAAAAGACATTTATTTTAAACTCATTAAATTACATAAAGCTTTTTCCGTGTTCTTCTACCAATGAAACTACATCAGACAAATCAGATAACTATCATACACATAACGATAACGATTTTATAACATTAGCAAATTTTCATTGACCTAGTCCTATGAACGAAAACGAAAAAATACGGTTGGGGGTCGCTGTCTAGTGGGGAATCGTTTTAGGGGTCGCGGCAACAAAAAGGTTGAGAGCCGCTGGCTTAACCACTTAGACACTGTGCCCCAATGACCTTGTGAGATGGGCAGTTAAAATAGGAGGATGAAGAGTTGTATTTGTAAACTGAAGTCTATACGCCTGAGAAAATGGTAGGAGTGAAACTATATCATACACTATATGTTCGTTGATGGTTGACCTCCAGATGCCTTGTAAGCCTATATGGTAGAAGGAATTTTCTACCAATCCAACTGTTTATTCATTTAGTAAGTGCTATTTTATTATTATTAAGTTTATATTTATATTATATTATTTATATTATTTATTATTATTATTAATTTTATTATTATTATTATTATATACTTTCGATATATTATCAATCTTTACACAATATTTTTGAGGACAGGTAGGCTATGATTGGACGTCCATCAATTGGTGGGCAGGATTATATAGAAAAGCTCGGACCTGAATGTAGGTCGATTTCTATTTCAAAACGAAATCCTGAGCATTCTTAATCTATAACAATTTTTTTTATGTTTCAGCAAGAAAATTAAATGTAAAATAAGTCTAAAAATTATTTTCAATAAACGTTTCAAGTAAACAAATTTCTTATTTTAACCCTTAAAACGCGTGTGGTAGTTTAGCCTCTTAACATCAGAATTGTAATTCCATTGTGTATGCAATCACTGTAAAACAGATCAGCACTTTAAGGTTTAAAATCCTGAACAACCTATTGTCGATTTTTTTGAAAAAAAAAGCCATTTGAGATAAAGTTTTAAGATAAAAATACCGAACAATTTAATGATAATTAAACAATAGTGACGTATTTTCCAAGAATATAAGTGTGATATATTTGTAAATTATGTGAATCATACTATCATTTGACATAATTTATTTTTATAAAACAATATCCGGAATAACTTAATAGTTAATGAAATATAAGTCAGTATAGATATTTTTATTTAGCACTTATACGCTATATACTTTTTAAAAAAAACTATATACATATAGGCTACATATTTTAGCATCGTCTAAGCAGAGAATTTAAATGTAATACAAGTTAGAAGAGCAAACAAACATTATTTGGTATTGATTTGTTTTTCACACAAACATCCAGAATAATCTATTATAGATGCTTAAAACTATTGAGATGGTTAAATCAGATTTTCAATAGCTTTTAGTTGTTGTTTTTTATATGAACGTGACAAACAGACAAAACGCACAAAAATAAGTGACTTTGTTATTTGTAATATATTGTTTTAAAATTGGTGTATTTTTATAAAGTCGAAGTCTTTTTGGTGAGCGAAAAGGTGGTCGACGTGACAGAGGCGACAATGGTTTTGCTTGCCTCGAGCTGGCAAAATATGTAGGTCACAGCTGGGGCTGCGCAGCCACGGGAAATACTGCATTCCTCATTAATCTTGGGACAAGCTTATTATTTTTATGAAAAAATTGCTTGTATAATTAATTTTATAAACTAAACGGTTTGCTTTTAGAACAGATATTGTCCTTGTACTTCGATGTCTCAGCACAGATAACAACAGAGCTATTGGCATTTTCATTTAAATGGAACTAGAATGAGGATGTAACCTAAACTTCTGATTTAGCAACTCTTAAGATCTATATCTACTAGGGGTACACTGGACCGGATATTAAAATTTGATATTCGGCAGGAGCCGGAGACCTAAATGTAAATAACTTGTGTTGCTGAACATTTTACAAAACTTTTAAATAACATACCTATATTGGTTGGTATTATTTTTTTTTCCTTTTCCTTTTATATACCTTATTGTTTTAAACTCTGTTACTGATAGCATGAGTGTGTCTGTGTGTATGTACGATGCCACCATCTGTAAAGGATTTGTGTAGGAGGGTCAATGTAAAATATGTGTGAGTTTGCGCTCCCTGAGCTAGTTTTATATGTATTTTTGTTGTATAGGTTAGATCTATTTTTATATATTTTATTTTTATAGGTTAGTGTCAGATTTTATAGTTGTACTTCCGCATATTTATATAGGTTAGTGCGGGATAGTATAAAAGTAATGTACTACATGCTGTCTTAAAAACAGTTGAGTGTACATTTGACCAGTGGTCAGTACCATATCTATCTGTGTGACAGCTGAAGATCTTTGTGGTCTGTCGTCTAATTATTTTATTATTCCTGTACCTGGGACAGCCTGTCAGTTTGTAACTATTTTTTTTTCTAGATCTATGTCACACTATGTGTAAGGTAAATGTAAACATAAAGTTGAAGCTAGGTGCTGAAACAAATGATACATACATATATTAAACATAAATGAATAACAGCACCAGGGACCAAGTTTTTAAGAGAGAAAGTAGTGAATTAAAATGCTACGAAAATAAGGGCATGCGCCGACCGAGGCTCGAACCTGTGACACTGGATTCGACACCACCGCCTAGCGATAACGCACCAAGCGAAACTAGCCTCTAGACCAGGGGTGGGCAAATTACGGCCCGCGGGCCATATGCGGTCCGCCGAAGTATTTTATGCGGCCCGCCGACGACTAAAGAAATCAGGTATTCCCATACATTACACATATAAAAATCCAACTAAATAAATAATTTTAAATATTTATAGATCAAGAAATTATTTAAACTTTTGATTCTTATCACTCATCATGAGGAGGCTAAAGAAACATTGTCTTTAAACGTCATTCTAAAAAGTTTAAAGTAAACGAAGATTATTCCTAATGGTAATATTTCGAAACATTCAGTCAAAGACAAACACAAGCCAGTATTTATTCAATTCTATCAAAAACTGTTGGGTCGGCTTGTACAAGATGGCAAGTGTAACAACTAATGGAGCTCGTGCTTTAAGAAAAACAGGCTTTTTAATCAAAGAAAGCATTGAATAGCAAATATATTGTTGGAATTGATTTCTCAATGATCTTATTATTGGCACAGGGCCAGCCTTAGGCATAGACAAAGAGGGTCCCCAATCGGTGAGGGCCTTGCACTAATCGTTAGTTTTTTATTTTAGAGAAAAAATAGCGAAATTTTTCCTCAATGTTATTGTTGAAGTACAATAGGTTTTTAATAAATTGAATGATTTTACTGTTGTCGCTTTTTTTATTTTTTTTATTTTATTTGGTGCTACCAAATTCACTTTGCCAAGGGCCTCAAATTATCTACCGGCCAAGACTGGCAGTTCCGAGAAGTAATTGAAGATTTGGAACAAAACATTCCGATGTTCGGTTACACATTAGTATCCGCTGGCCTAGAAGAATATGGAATCTCAAGGAAGAAATAGCTAGGTTCATTGAAGGACATTAACTGTGACTAATATTTCTAATGAAGAGTTGAAGACAGTCTTCATGTTTATCATTGGAAATATTGCAATGTTTTGTTTGCAAATGAAATGTATGTGCATCTTAAATCTTTTCAAACAAAGTTATTCCACTTCTAGAGCCAGCAAGTGAAATCAGGTTTTATCATTTTCCTTAGCTGAAAGCTGAAACTATTTCTAATGAAATGGATGAAATTACAAGACTTATTTGGATTCCTTGATTGTGGACTTTGAAAGCAAATTTTAAGACGTCAAGAACTTGGAACTAGTTTTCAATACCATCAGCTCACCATTTAATGCAGAAGCTGATTTAGCTCCAGATGACATATCTCCAAGCAAATTATGATCTGAGAGAGTAATTCCAGTGAGTTCTTCCACAGAAGTTTCATGACTGCCAGAAGCTGTATTCCCATACTTCAGAAAACTTTGCTGCGAAGCTTTCACATTATTCGGAACCTAATTCATCTGTGAACACGCTTTATTTCGTTTGTTTGAAAATTATGAAGTGTTAGAACAGGTCGATGCTCACTGACTGTAATTTGACAGCAGTCGCAAGAACAAAACAACTAGTAAGCTAGTTCTACAGTTACAGAACATTATGCACGGATGTAAACAGTTAAATGCTTCACATTAAGTACAATTGTACTTTGAAATGTGAAATGTTGTGATGTAAAAAGAAAATAACAAAATTTAAAAAATTATTCCTAAAATTAGTTCAAGAAATTGCTAACTGTTATTGTAATTCCTCAATTGGGAGTATAAAAAAAATGTATATGGCCCGCCAGTCCCCAAATTTTTTTAATACGGCCCTCGGTAGAAAAAGGTTGCCCACCCCTGCTCTAGACCATCGGAATGTCCAAAAAAACATTCTTCTGATCCAGAGTCATTTCGCCCGTATGCAAATTACCACCCCAGTGGTCAAAGGTCACAAGCCCCAGCTAGCCCCTCCCCCACCCTCGCAGCATCCGTTCACTAACAACTTCGATAGAGCCGACACAGACAGCCGTTAGGCATGTATTAGACAAACGATGGCTCTATCTAATTGTTTATCTCTCACAAAGACAAGTGGACAACATAAACACATTACATATAGAAGCTTCAGTGGGTACAAGCAATAATGCTGTAAACATAAATGTAAACATAGAGTTGAAGCTAGGTGCTGAAACAAATGATACATACATATATTAAACATAAATGAATAACAGCACCAGGGACCAAGTTTTTAAGAGAGAAAGTAGTGAATTAAAATGCTACGAAAATAAGGGCATGCGCCGACCGAGGCTCGAACCTCGACATACTTAACTATACTAACTAACTAAGAAGAAGCAATAACGAAACTTTATATATATATGAGAATTTTTAAAAAGCAGCATTTCTCAACCTTTGGTGAAAAACAAAACAACTGGGGCATCGCTATAAGGTTTTCAAGTGGTGTTCGGGGCAAAGCCCCGACGACAAAATCGTTTTCTTGCTTTTTTCACTGCAGAAAAGTATTCTCCTGACATTTACAGCTCATTATTTATCAGTGGAGTTCGGGGCGAAGCCCCGCCGCCAAAAGCGTTTTCTTGCATTCTTCACTGTAGAAACGCATTCTCCTGACATCTACAACTCATTATTTATCAATGGAGTTCGGGGCGAAGTCCCGACGCCAAAAGCGTTTTCTTGCATTCTTCACTGTAGAAACGCATTCTCCTGACATCTACAACTCATTATTTATCAATGGAGTTCGGGGCGAAGTCCCGACGCCAAAAGTGTTTTCTTGCATTATTCATTGCAATAACGCATTCTCCTGACATCTACAACTCATTATTTATCAATGGAGTTCGGGGCGAAGCCCCGCCGCCAAAAGCGTTTTGTTGCATTCTTCATTGCAGTAACGAATTCTCCTGACATCTACAGCTCATTATTTATCAATGGAGTTCGGGGCGAAGCCCCGCCGCCAAAAGAGTTTTGTTGCATACCTCACTGCAGAAACGCATTCTCCTGACCTAAAACTCATTATTCATACTATTAAAAAAGGACCTTTTGAATAATGTTGTACTTGAAAAATATTCTAATATGAATTTATAGGCCCTTAATACATTGCAAAAAATCCGATTTGTTCCTTGAAAAGATAAGATACCCCACATATTTAGATTTTGGCTTTGAGGATCTCCGCCGAAAAAAAAATATTCGATAAATAATATTCAATAAAATCGAAGTATAAATTGTGAGTTATAGTCCCAAATTTATTTAACTAGAAAAATATCAGATTGAGTAAAGGTTAGAAAAGGCGACTGTGAAAAAATGATTTGGGTTTAGAACTCATCTCAATCGTGACTCTTATACTGAAAAATTGCGTTTAAATTCTAATTTTTTGAATGCAAAGTCTTTCTTAAAATAGTTATGATAAATTCATGTGAAATTACATAAACTCTGTCTGGAAATGGGAGGGGTGGTAGAGTGAAAACGATTAATCCTCGCTCCTTTAATAATTTCTGCTAAAGATTGCATTTGGCATTAAAGAATAGGGGTGTGGCGACTCGATATAAGAATTTAATTTATAGTATTTATAAATTATATTAGTGACAGATGTTTATGTTTTGTAATTTCCTAACTGTAATACAAAAAGAAAAAGTATTGGTTTGTCCGATGGGGGAAAGGCGATTGCATGAATCGCCCCTCCCACCTGGTACAACCCTTTTTCATTTAAATTTTACTAATGATAAAATTTGAGATTAGAGTGTGGTACGACATAATATACAATGAGTTCACATATCAATATGTAGTTTATATTATATAGATATTCAACTAATTTTGTTCACAAACTATGATTCTCCATAAAAATAGGACCGCCCCCCCCCCACTCAGAGGGCTAGAGTGGGAAGGGCAGTACATGCAATTTCCCCCTCCCCCAACCTCACCGAAACGGCCAAGATACAAGACGGCGAGCGACATAATATAAATCTATATATTAATTCAACTAATTTTGTTCACAAACTATGATTTCTCCATTAAAGTAGGACCGCCACCCCCCTCAAAAGGTTTAGGTGGGAAGGGCAGTAGAGATAAATTGGCAAACAGGGAACGACATAATACAAAGATCGGTTAAAATATCAATAACAAGTTTTTAATCACATAGATATTTAATTGATTCTGTTAGCAAGCTGTGATTTCTAGAAAGAAATTGGACCGCCCCCCCCACTCGAAAGTTTATGGGGGGGGGGCGGGATTGATACCATCGCCCCCTCCCGACCCCACCAAATCGGCCAACATACTAGAGGGGGGGCGAAATAATCTAAAAATAGGTTGAAATATAAATAATTAGTATATATTATTAACATAAGTAATGAATTCGTATACAAATTGTGTGAATTCTATACTAAAATTCGTCCGCCCCCCCCTTCGGGGGGGGGGTCGGCCGAGTGGGGGGGGGCGATCGCCCCTACCGCCCCCCCCCCTGGATCCGCCAGTGATTGTAGGCCTAAAACAAACTTAAGACCCTAAAAAAAAAAAAGTTGTCCGACTCTATTACAGCTATATTATTTTATGGATCTAGGTCATGTCTACAATGTTGACATAGAAAAGATCGAAAGGATTTAGACCTAGATCTAATTTTTAGAAATACACTTTGCGCAGATAGTTTTTTACTTTGACATATGAAAATACAAAAGAAGATCCATTGATTTTATTATATAATAAAATTAACCTTCAATTTTGTGTTTCAAAAGCATTTTTTGAATTAATTAGTTCGTTAAATCCGTGACTGCAGATTTCCTGACAAACATTCTTTCATTAGACAATACCGTAATGAATCGCGTACTAAAAATTAATTCGTTTAATTGTTTACTTTATAATCCCATCCCTAGATCTAAAACTCTAATTCAACTCTAAGATGATAAAACTTCTCTTCGCACAGATAGTTTTATACTTTAACACATGAACATACTAATTATAGTCCATTCATTTCATATTTTGATCAAATAAACATTCAAATTTGGTTTTCTAAAGCATTATTTGTAAGAGACTACATTCGTTTACAAAAGCTGCGAAGCCGAGTTGAGATAGGCCTAGATCATAGACATATATATATTGTTGTAACTCTAGGTTAGGCACTCAACGAATAGGCATGCAACTCAACACAGTGTAACAGGAAATAAATACAGGTGTTTATTCACTAGGACAAACACATAGCATCCTTCAGCTTCCTCAGAGTCTTTCTACTAATTTACCAGTCCTTTAGACAGCAACCCGAATGTGGACCAACGACAGCCTTCCCCGCTTCGCTCCAGGTCCCTTCTACAACCTTCAGGCAGCACCAAAAGCTGGCTTCTTAGTTTCCAAACATTCCGACTCTTCACAATCCCTGATGCAATGTTATTATCTCTCTCCTAGTGTCTTCCTGTTTACGTTCACTAGTGCGCTAGTGCGCACCTCAAGCACTGGTGCAAGGCAGGGTTACAACACTACCCCCACCTTAGTCTTTTCGTCCCGAAAAGAAACATGTTCACGGTTGGCCAGTGCAGGTGGAGGTCGGTCAGTGGGAGTCACAGATTGCATTGATCGTGCTCCCCACAAAGCAATCCACACTGCTCTCTGCAGGTGCCGCTTTCTCCTTCTGCTCCAATTGACCTGCCTTTGGTTAAGGGGAAGTCGTTTTCGTTGTCTGGCCTTTCTCTTAGTTACCACCGACGGCAGACTCATGGCAAGAAGCGATGCAGTGGATGTCATAGCGTAGGTCATCAAGACCATTTGTCTTACACGTTGCTCCAGCAGGCTTTCTTGATGTGCCGTGGGCCCCCAGGAGGCCAGGTTGTCAAACACGGTATAATCTTTAAGCTTGTCTGAAAGACATATCTGTGGGGCACGTTTACAACGTCCTATGTGTCCATCTGCTGTACCACCATCAGCGCTTCTCTTGCTGATACTGGTATCAGGACAAATACTTAGTTGGCAGGTCTTCCGGTGCTCAAATTCTCCCTTTGAGGAGGTCCCGTCATCACAGTTATTGTTCAACGTCTGAGTGTAGGCAGGAATCACGATAGCATGATAAGATCTGTGCTCAGTGCTTTCACAACAAATGTTAGGATTCTTGTCGTAGGAGCCAAGCTTGCACGGCTCGCTATTACAGTCATAGACAGCGCCACCATCAACGGCGTCTCCGTTGAGTAACGGATTGTTTATACCTGTCGACATGGTAGCCATCTGATCGTCGGTCTTGCTCATCACGGTATCAAACGTTTCATCAGTCTTGTTCAGCGTGGTACTGATACCTATCTGTTTAATCATGGTACAGATCTGCTCGTTGACCTCTTTTAGCTGTACCTGGAACGAGTTCGTCTGATCTGTCACGGTATTCATGAGCTCTCTGATATCTGGTTGTACTTCGAACAGATACGAGTCCGGATCTTCATCTTCGTCCAGCAAGGCTTGTCGAAGGCGTTCTCTCATCTTTTCTTTGGCAAAATCGATCTTCAACTCTCTGTCTCGGAGCTCTTCCTTCAACTGTTTGTAGCTCAGTTCGTCTAACTTCTTCAGCGTTGTCATTCTTTCCTTTCGTTGAGCTGCCTAAATCCCACTTCTGACACCAATTGTTGTAACTCTAGGTTAGGCACTCAACGAATAGGCATGCAACTCAACACAGTGTAACAGGAAATAAATACAGGTGTTTATTCACTAGGACAAACACATAGCATCCTTCAGCTTCCTCAGAGTCTTTCTACTAATTTACCAGTCCTTTAGACAGCAACCCGAATGTGGACCAACGACAGCCTTCCCCGCTTCGCTCCAGGTCCCTTCTACAACCTTCAGGCAGCACCAAAAGCTGGCTTCTTAGTTTCCAAACATTCCGACTCTTCACAATCCCTGATGCAATGTTATTATCTCTCTCCTAGTGTCTTCCTGTTTACGTTCACTAGTGCGCTAGTGCGCACCTCAAGCACTGGTGCAAGGCAGGGTTACAACAATATATAGACTGGACGATAAAAGAAAAATTATTATGGGAAACATTTGGGAAAAGATAAGTTTGTATGACTTATACAGCAGTTTTGAACAGTGTAAAATTAAAAGTATTTATAGTTTGTTTGTTTTTCAGCCATAACCTATATAATTGATAGAACCCCTTTTCTATTATTATATCTCTAATCGTGCCTAATTATAAATAGTTTTAAATGCTAGATTTAGATCTAGTCTATATAAATACTATAGTAAAAAAATACTACTTACTACTAGTACTATACTACTATACTATACTATAAACTATAATTGTAATCTGTATAGTCTAGTCTATAGTCTATAGTTAGTATATAAATAGTCTAGGACTAGATTCAAGATTGTCACTAGATCTATAATCTATACTTATACTAGATCTAGTCTATAGGCCGCATGCATAGATGATAGACTGACTAGTTTAATAGTTAGTAGTAAAAAGTATGAAAAGTATTAGACCTAGTTATTACAAAAATTAGTCATATTTATTAGATTTAGATCTATCAATATTAAACTAGTGACAGTCACAGTGTCAGTGATACTGAATTATTCTGACTTACTGAAACTGAAAGTTAATGTGTATAATATTCAATTTTTTTTCAACCTTTACAATTTATCCCTTGGCCTATCGTACTACGAACATTAGATTAGAGCACGTTCTGCTCATTTTTTTTTATACTAAAAACTAATTCTAACAATTTGAATCGATAAGACGACCGCCATACATTAATAAAGAAGCCATGTCAACAAACATAGATCCACATCACAAACCTATATATATATATATATATGCCTATGTCTATGATTATGAAACAAAGGCAAAATATTGGGAATATGGCAGTTTTGTACTTTTCAAAACTAAAGATCATAATTATATATTGGCTGAAATGTTAGTCCTAGAATTTATAGCTCGATTGCCGCCATTTTTTTTTTCCACGTAGATAGAGTACATAAAACATATTTGACTTCCCCCAAATAAAAATAACTTCCTACTTCCAGTCTATATTTATTTATGTCTATGGCCTAGATCTATATTCATTCATGAATCGCGTACTAAAAATTATTTCGTTTAATTGTTCACTTTATAATCCCATTCATTTATTAAAGCTATCGCTCTTTTAATAGATATGAATGTATCGGCTTCGGGTAAACCCATTTTCGCAAAACTAATTTTATTTTCGTAGCGAAAGAGAAAAAAAACTTTAAAGGATCATTAGCTAAGTTTACGCACGCAATAGTGTTGGGTGGTCAGTCAAAACACATTGGCATGGTCACTCAAACATATAGATAAATTATACCCGTCCACTAGTTTCAGAGGTTAAGGGTTGTATTTTTTTACACTCCAGCATATTGTTTTTTTTTGTTTGTTAGATCTAACTGCGGTACTATTATTTAATTTCTTTTATGCGATTTTAAAATTTACAGTAAGGTTTTCCGTTATTTATTAAAGTCAAAAGAATAAAATATTGAAATTAGCTTTCTTTCTGAAGGTTTTAATACAAGGCAAAAAAAAAAATACACACACGCAATCATGCACATCTTTGTTTTATTTTATTGTGCAAAGAACGTATGTAAGAAACATTAAATGCAAAGAACGTATGTTAGAAACATCTTCCTTATTACTGATTAATTATTAATTATTTTATTTGTGGTTTCAGTAACAGGTGTGTAAAAGTCGTCCCGGCCTGATTCACAATGGCTTAAGATGGTTATATCTAGCATATTTACACATAGTGTGACATAGATCAAGTAAAAGAAAATATAAAATATTTCTACACTTACAGGCCGTCCCAGGCACAGAAATATAGAAATGATTAAATAAGTATACGCCAGATCACTAAGATCATCAACTGTCACACAGACAGTGATATACTTTACTGACCGCTGGTCAACTGTACAGGATGTAACATGGATTTAACTATTTATACTACCCGCCCTAACATATAACAAAAAGCGGAAGTACAATTATTAATTCTGGCACTAGCCACAAAAAAAAAAAATAGAATACATAAAAAAAGCTATAGCCTATAAAAATACACACAAAAAAATAGCTCTGGGAGCGCAAGCTCACATATAAATAAACTCAATGTGATGGACTAAACAAATAAAAGGGGGTGGAAGTTGTTCATCTCTACTTCTGGAGATATACCCGCACAGCTAGACAGACGTCTGGTCAGCATGACGTAGTCAAGGTATGAAGCATTTCAATATCTTAACTAACCTACTCAAAGGTCAAGACAAATTGAAAAAATGTGCCAGCCATACGTAAAGCGCATTTATAATGTAAAGTTTCGTTTCTATTCATATTAATACGCCTTGTCTTTATAATAAACGATGTTTGGTGCATACTCATAATGGCTCTATTTTTAAGCACGTTATTTTGTTTTAATATAAACATTTATTCATTCTACAACAGACATTAATGGAAAGAGGGTTACTTTATGCATATTAAATAGATGTACTTTTTATTATCCGGTTTACTATCCGGTAGTGATTTCCGGCCAGAGCCGAATATCGCCTTATAGAGAAAAAATGCCGGATATTCGGTAGAAGCCGGAGCCGGAGCGACTTTCCGGTGCACCCCTAATATCTACTAGATCTAAAATATAAATTTTGAATAATTTAGATGCAATTTAGATTAGATTTATGCACAAAAAAAAGCCTAGATAATCTATCAAAAGACTGAATGCAACATTAAATTTAAAATTAGTAGATTAGTTTAAGTATATTATAACATCGCAATATTGGATATCGAAATATACTTTTAAAGTTTAGAATTTGAAATATTTTGATCTTTTCTATATCATTTTAAACTAGACCTAGAAATTCTAGATTTAAAATCTACAATGACTTTAATTAGAATATAAATACAGATCTAGTTTAAAAATCTAGATTAGATCTAAATCTAGATATAATGTCTTTTTTAAATACGAGTCAGATAACGAGGTTTAATAAACATTACTATACCGAGTTGTTTTAGCATTTTATTTTAAGAATTCATCCCATATGACGCCAAAGGAAAAAATCCTCTACGTCACACGGTCTAGTTAGACTAAAAAATGTCTTCATCAATACGAGCAAGTTTTCGAGGGTTCATTGGTGTTAGCATTACATTTTAAAAAATTGATTCATATGAAGTAAAAAGAAAAAACAAATATGTCACAATGGGCTAGTGCCAAAAAATGTCTTAACACGAGAGAATTAACGAGGGTTCATAGACATTGGTGCACCGAGTGAGTTTTTTTAAGCATTTTATTTAACTGTGACAGAGAAGAATGGAGAAAGAAGGTTGACCGATCTTGTGTGGTGGACCAACGGTCCAGAGACCAAGGGATAGGTGAAAGTGATGGTGAAGCTACCTGCCCTAACTGATTTCATATAATGATTATCTTATTGATATAATTGTTTTGTATAGGGTCATCTTATTTAAAGTCGTAAAAAAATCAAAAAAAATCCTTATTTAGGTGTCATATTGTTACGTATTTCTGATTTTCTGGCTAAATGTACTAGGCACACAAATAAAAGAAACACTGCAAAGAACTTGACGACTCAACTTTCAGCTTTATATAACTTTATTGAATTATAACTATAACAATTCGTCACTGTAACATGTAGCGTATACGTCTTACATCGACTGTATCGACTGTAACGGCTCAAGTCCACTCTCTTCTACTGTCTCGCACAGTAGAGAACAGTATCGACGACTGTACTGACCCTTTTCACATGAACTCTCTGGTTTATAAAGAGTCCCTAATCGCTTGTCTATTGTTGCAAAAACACTGCTAGTAACCTCTGGAACAACATGGGAGGAAACATCACATCCTGTTGTTGTTTATACATGTCGATTCCAGAGGATGCCTGCTGCAGTGTCATCTCGCCGAGGTCACACGTAGTGACCTCTAACTGTCACTGTTCATTTGTCACAATGCCCCCCTTCGTAAATCTGTTCGTCCTCTGGAACAACACGTGAGGCACGTCCCATCCTGTCTTTGTTTACATGCATAGATTCCAGATAACACTCGGTGCTGTGTCATCTCGCCGGGGTCACACATAGTGACCTCTACCTGTCACTGTTCATTCGTAACACTGCCCCCTTCTTAGATCTGTTCGTCCCGAACAGATTCTATTTCACCACGGTACTGATGTAGTCGGTCAACGTGGACAACCTTCAGCTTGGACCGTGGACTTTTCTGTATCCGGTAGACCACGTCGTTTATTCTTTTTACGACACGGTATGGACCTTCCCAGTCTCTTTGGAGTTTCGGGGATCTGCCTTTTCGTCTCTGTGGGTTATAGAGCCACACTAGATCATTCTCATGGAACCCCGACGTATTGGCCCGTTTGTCATACCTCGTTTTCATCAGGTCACTGTAGGTCTTGATGTTTCTGCGGGCCAATACATGAGCATTCTCCAATCGTCTTCGGAGATTGGTGACATATTCAGTTGAAGACACTGGCGTATCTCTCGGAATCCCAAATAACAGGTCACATGGTAGACGAAGCTCACGACCAAATAACATCTTCGCTGGGGTATATCCTGTGGTGCTATGAACGGATCCTCTGTATGACATGAGGAACATGGGGATATGGGTGTCCCAGTCGTCTTGTCGGTCATCAGTAACCTTAGACAGATGTTGTTCTAGGGTTCTGTTGAATCGCTCCACCATCCCATCAGATTGCGGATGGAGAGCTGTCGTGCGAGTCTTTTCGATGCCAAGTGTCTTGCACATCTCCTGGAAAACTTTGGACTCGAAGTTCCTGCCCTGGTCAGAGTGCAACTCATTAGGTACACCAAAGCGACTGATCCAGTTATCCACGAGTGTTTCGGCCACTGTGATAGCTTCTTGATTTGGTATGGCATAAGCTTCTGGCCATTTGCTGAAATAGTCCATGACTACCAAGATGTATTTGTTTCCTTTCTTGGTTTCAGGAAATGGGCCTGCTACATCTATTGCGATCCTCTCGAATGGAACACCAACATTATACTGTTGCAAAAGACCCCTAGTTTTGCGTCGAGGGCCTTTTGCTGCCGCACATATGTCGCACCTTCGACACCATTCCTCTACATCCTCTCTATATCTGAACCAGTAGAACCGCTGACGAACCTTTTCCAGAGTCTTATTGACACCAAGATGAGATCCGCTAGTGCCATTATGCATCTCTTTCAGTACTTCAGCAACTCTCACCTTCGGTAACATCAGCTGAAGGCGATTGGATGTTCCATCAGCAGATTCCCAAACTCTTTTGATGACACCATTGACCAACGTCAGCGAGTCCCACTGAGCCCAGTACGCCTTGGTGGCTACCCCATTCTCAGAGATGTCTTTCCAATCTGGCCGTTGTCCATCTTCTTTCCATAGAAGAATGGGAGCCAGATCTTCATCTTGCATTTGGTCCTCTCGAATCCTTTTATCACACCAGGGTCCGGAAACATCTACTCCGAGCCGAAGACAATTGACAGCTACCTCCTTTTCTTCAGCCCTCTTGCAGTGCTTACATTCTGCTTTGCAGGGTCGACGAATTCATAGGTTTGAAGACGTTCGATCCACCTTGCCACCTGACCTTCAGGGCTCTTAAACGAAAGCAACCATTGCAGAGCTGCGTGATCTGACCTTAAGATAAATTTCTGCCCGTATAGGTACTTGTGGAAATGTTTTATTGCATCCACAGCAGCCAGCAATTCACGTCTCGTCACACAGTAGTTCCTTTCAGCTCTCGATAGGCTTCGACTGAAGTATGCGATGACTCGTTCAGTTTCATCCACCTTTTGGGACAAGACTGCGCCTATTCCAGTGTTGCTTGCATCTGTGTCGAGTATGAATGTCTTCCCTGGAATGGGTTAGGCCAATACTGGTGATGAGGATAGTGTGTTTTTCAGCCTCTCGAAAGCTTCTTGACATTCAGATGTCCAAATAAATGGCCTCTTTTGCTCTGTCAGTTGATGAAGGACCTTACAGATGTTTGAGAAATTTGGCACGAAACGTCGGTAGTATGTACAGAGTCCCAAGAAACTTCTCAGCTCATGGATATTACTTGGCGTAGGCCATCGTTTCACTGCCTCAACTTTGTCAGGGTCAGTGCTGACTCCGTCATTTGACACAATGTGACCAAGGTACTTAACGTTTTTCCTGAATAAGGAACACTTCTTTGGGCTGAGTCTCATTCCCGCACTTCTTATCCGTTGAAATACTTCCTTCAGATTTGCAAGGTGCTCTTCAAACGTTTTGCCAATGACAATAATGTCATCAAGGTAAACAAGGCATGTAGTCCAATGAAGTCCTCGTAAAACCCTCTCCATCAATCGTTCAAAGGTGGCTGGTGCGTTGCAGAGACCGAATGGCATCACAGTAAATTGCCAGAGGCCATTGCCAGCAGAGAAGGCGGTTTTCTCTCTATCATTGGGATGCATTTCAACTTGCCAATACCCACTCTTTAGGTCGAGAGTAGAAAATACCTGGGACCCTGCAAGCGTGTCCAAAGTATCGTCGATTCTAGGAAGTGGATAACTATCTTTATGTGTGACTTCATTCAGAGCTCTGTAATCTACACAAAATCGCATAGATCCATCCTTCTTCTTTACTAAGACAATAGGCGAACACCAAGGACTATTTGAGGGCTCAATGATTCCTTGCTGCGTCATGCCCTCTATCATGTCCATAGCTTCTTGTTGCTTTGCTAGCGGCAAGCGACGTGGTGGCTGTCGAATCGGTCTGGTGTTTCCAGTGTCTATTCGATGTTGTACCATGTTTGTCCGTCCGCAGTCTGTTTCATCAGATGGCAGAATATCTTCAAACTTAATGATCAACTGTTCCGCTTTGCTGTACTGCTCATCTGATAAATTCACTTTCATTTCTGTCAGGAGCTTGGTAATTTGTGGATTGAAAGGTTTGGTGGAATTAACGATCGTGATATCATTATTACAGTTTCTGATCAGGTCAAGAGTATTACATATTGCGATGGGGCTGTCTTTCTCTAGATGTCTCTCCTGTAGGCCGAGGTTCATGATTCTGACGGGCACCTTTTGATCTTTTCCGACAAGGACCAATGTTTTTCCTACTGCCATTCCGCTGTTGTCATTTTCAATGCCTTCCACTATCGCCGTCATCGTTACAGTTTGACCATGCTCTAACTTTCCCCAGATAATTGCTTCAGACTGAGCTGGCAAACTTGTATCTTCTGTTAAAAGGATTCTTCTTATTTGACCATTCTCTTCATCTTCATCCCCGAGCAAGGGAATCTCAACATCACCACATTTCAAAGTACCACCTCCGATGTTCAGAGAGAATTCACATTTCTGCATAAAATCGAGCCCAATAATACAGTCATCCGTAATGTTAGCGATCAGAAATTCATGTATAAATGACTGATGCCCGAGCTCAAAGTTTATATTTGTCAGTCCATGTATAGGCATCATCTCTCCACTGGCCGTCTTCAAGGAGTAAGAGTTCACTCTCTTGATTTCGTTCTTTTTGACAATGTCTGGACGAATGACTGAACGTGAGGCACCAGTATCTAGAAGAAAACGGTAATTTCGAGATCCAATTCTACCATTGATGTACAGACTTTTATTCTTCCCTAACACAGCGACTGGAATTATAGTTGCAGGGGCTGTCATGTTCTTGATCGCCGGTTTTTGCCCCATAAAACCGGCGAAAGTTAGTTTCCCTGGTAGACATGAGCACCTGACCTTGCATCTGTCTCTGGTCTGTGCTGATACTCTGTTTGTCGGGGAAATCTTCTCGTGCAGTTCCTTTGTAGATGGCCAGGTTCTCCACAATTCCAACAACGTACACTGGTTCTATTCTGTCCTTCTTGCTTCTTATTTGGTCTGCGTTCTTTTAGCACTTCAGTTACCCTTCTGAGAAGTTGTGTAAGATCTTCTTCTTGGACTTCCAGCATACGCCCATGATGGATATTCTTAGAGGCGTCTTTGGCGGCTTTATAGGAGAGGGCGTAGACCAGAGCTTCGCTGGATTTGCGCTTACCACTGATTCTTATTGCCTTCTTCAGTTCTGGATCTCGAATAGCATCAATGAATGCATCAGTGATAATGACGTCCAGAAAGTCTTGTGCTGCTGTTGGATATGCCAAATGAGCAAGACGTTCTATGTCCGCCTCTAGCTCTTGCAAGGTTTCACCGGAGCGTTGTTGTCGGGTTTTCAACTGAACTCTATAAACTTCTTGTAAATGTTCGTCTCCGTAACGGAGCTCCATAGCCTTAACAATGGCAGCGTAATCTTGTTGATTTGTTATTGACTGAAGCAGTTCTGCTGCCTTCCCTCTTAAAGCTAACACCAGAGCAGTCGCTTTCTCTTCTTCAGTGTTCCAGTTATTAACCTTGGCCGCTGCCTCAAACTGTTTTTTGTAAACAGTCCATGAGATGGATCCATCAAACACAGGCGGCTTTATCTTCCCAGAGATTTCGGGCACTAATGTTTTTGTTCTAGTACCCCGTTCCTTACTCAGTTGTTCTTGGACATGAGTCCTTATCTCTTCCATTTCTTTTTCCACAGTGTTGACTCTCTGGTCAATCTTCTCGTTCATAGAGCTCATCTGTTCATTTACTTTTTCATTCATGGCGTTTATTTTCTTGAGGCTCTCCTTCATTAAGTCCATCTGGCCCTGCATGTTACTCAGGATCTCTGTCATATCTGGGTTTAATTCAAATATGTATTCATCTGGATCTTGATCTTCCTCAATAAGGGCCTGTCTTAGGCGTTCTGTTAGTGTTTCTTTGTTACCATTGAGCTGCAGACCTCTCTCACGAAGTTCTTGCCTTAATTCTTTGACCAACAGCTGGTTAAGTAGTTTCCTCGAAGACATTTCAGCCAGAAAACATCCCACTTCTGACACCAATTGTTACGTATTTCTGATTTTCTGGCTAAATGTACTAGGCACACAAATAAAAGAAACACTGCAAAGAACTTGACGACTCAACTTTCAGCTTTATATAACTTTATTGAATTATAACTATAACAATTCGTCACTGTAACATGTAGCGTATACGTCTTACATCGACTGTATCGACTGTAACGGCTCAAGTCCACTCTCTTCTACTGTCTCGCACAGTAGAGAACAGTATCGACGACTGTACTGACCCTTTTCACATGAACTCTCTGGTTTATAAAGAGTCCCTAATCGCTTGTCTATTGTTGCAAAAACACTGCTAGTAACCTCTGGAACAACATGGGAGGAAACATCACATACTGTTGTTGTTTATACATGTCGATTCCAGAGGATGCCTGCTGCAGTGTCATCTCGCCGAGGTCACACGTAGTGACCTCTAACTGTCACTGTTCATTTGTCACAATGCCCCCCTTCGTAAATCTGTTCGTCCTCTGGAACAACACGTGAGGCACGTCCCATCCTGTCTTTGTTTACATGCATAGATTCCAGATAACACTCGGTGCTGTGTCATCTCGCCGGGGTCACACATAGTGACCTCTACCTGTCACTGTTCATTCGTAACAATATGCATGTAATACCTTTAATTTTCCATTCGAAAAAAAGCAATAGTTTTAATTATCTATAATAGATTGTTCCATGTGTTTCTATATATTGAGAGAAAAAGAGAATTCCAGATAAATCTTATACAGTTAATTAAATTTTTGTGATGGTCTCGTATGTAAATTAAATGTGCCATAGCCTTGTGGCGAGATTTTTATACCATACTTTGGTGTTAGAAAGTTGTTTTCCTTAAAAATTGGAACATAATATTAACGATAATTAGATTTTGTAACGTTTTAGCTACATAAATAGAGAGAATAATTTTAATAAAAATCCGGAACAATTAATTTCCGTAAATAAGAAGATTATTGTTTAATTTATTAGAAGAGGGATTTTAAACAATTATTTTGTGTTAGTAGATTTTTCATATAAAATTCGATATAATTTTGGCGACAATTTGTAAAAAAATTAAAGTAATGTAGGTCGATTTCTATTTCAAAACCAAATGCGGAACATTCTTAACCGATAAAAATGTTTTGTTATGTTTCGGCAAGAAAATTAAATGTAAAATAAGTCCAAAAAATTATTTTCAATAATCGTTTTTAGTAAATTAATTAATTTTTTTAAAGTCCTGAACAACCTATTGTCGATACTTTTGAAAAAAAAAAGTAATTATTTGACATAAATTTGTTTTAAGATGAAAATACGGAACAATTTGATATCGATAATTAAACCACAGTTGGAGTAAGACAAGGCTGCATTCACCAACACTCTTCAATATATTTCCTGAAAGGATAATGGAAGATGCTTTCGAAAGTACTGTTAGCATTGGAGGAAGATAAATTACTAACTTTCGCTTCGTAGATGACATGGGCAGAAGAAAAACTAGCTGACCTGGTGACAAGACAAGACTTCCGCAGCATATGGCATGCAAATAAATGCCGAAAAAAACAACAAATTATGACCAATAGCCAACAAGGCTTTTAAAAAGTCATCAGTATTGGAGGTGAAAAGCTGATTAGTGTTAGCAGCTTCAAATACCTCAGAGCTATTGCCTCAGATGAGGGAACGAAACCCGAACTATTGGCACGAATAGCAGTCCACAGCAGCCCTTTCAAAACTTAAAATAATATGGAAAGACAAGGGCTTAGCCCTCAGCACCAAAATAACACAGATGCGCTCCCTGGTCATGGCCACATTTTTATATGCTTGCGAGTCTTGGACGCTGACTGCAGGGCTAGATGGATCCTAGCAATGGAATTGAGATGCTACAGAAGGATCCCAGGTTTTAAATTCAAAGACCGCATCACAAACCAAGAGATTAGAGACAGGTTTACTGCAGCGATCGGACCTGCTAACTATTGTAAAAAAAAAACGCAAGCTTAAATCATCATCATCGTCAAATTCCATTTGAGTAAGGGCTTGAGAGGCTCAAATCCTATCTTGCAAAAGCCCTGGACAGAAACCCTGCTGTCTTGCATATTGCATAAATGTCGCCATACAGGTCGAGAAATTTGGGTTTCCCAGACCTGTCGAGAGGGAGATCAGCAAGTCTGGGGCAGTCAAACAGAATATGAGGCACGGTTTCCTCTTCTTCTCCGCAGCGGGGGCACCGTGAATCAAAATTTGGCCATAGCCGCGAGAAATATGAACCAACAGAACAATGGCCTGTGCTATAATAGCTTGCTCAGGCCTGGACAGCCTCCACCACGGGAAAGTGCGGTCAGGGCGCCTCAAGCGCTCTCAGACTCCACGGGCTTTTAGGGACTTGTCCCAGCACTCAAACCACTTTTCCATTTCTGTTTTTGAATTATAGCCAGGGCTTGATGAAAGCTTACAGCCTGTTCAGTGGGTGGAATTTGCCCTCCCTGGTGGACCAAAGAGTCTGCAATTGTGTTGCCAGTCACACCTATGTGACTCGGTACCCACTGCATTATTACAGGGGTGCCATAGCGTTGTTTGATGTTATGTGAAGCCATGATGACAGTGTTGATATTGGGGGGCCATGGTCCGGGGCTTTACAAAGCCTGTAATACATATTTTGAGTCAGTGACCACAACAATCTGTGTTGCCCTCAAATGTCCTTCGCCGAGTTGAGAGTCAATGACTTTTAAGGCTTCACAGACTGCCATGGTCTCCGCATCAAAACTGCAAACACTACCACATGGTCCAAAGATTTTGACTGAGTAAGAGCCAAGAAAGTCGATGTAGGCTCCATAGCCTGCTCTTCCAGAATCTATTGATGCCGACCCATCAGTGTATGCAAAAATAGCACTGGGCTTGAAGGTATTAATGGTCTCCTTAGATAGAATTTGAAGCTTATAATCTATGGCCATATTACAAGATCTGCGGGGCTCGCAAAGACTTTCCTTTAAGGAACAGTACCAGAAAAAAGAAGAAGAGGCAGAGAAAGCGACGGGAAGAAAACATAAAAGAAAGAGGTTTTAAACAAGGCAAAAGACAGTGAGGAATGGAGAAAGACGGTCGACAAGTCTTGCTTGGTGCCATAACGGTCCAACAGTCTAAGGGATAGGTAAAGGTAAAAGGTAGGGGTGCACCGGATAGTACTTTGTTATATCCGGCCGGGGCCGGATATGACCGGATAGTAAAATTTGATATTCGGCCGGGGCCGGAGCCGGATACCTAAGTGTCTTGTTAATAGCTTGTGTTGCTGAACATTTTACGAAACTGTTAAATAACTTACCTATATTGGTTTGTTTTATTTATTTTCCTTTTATATACCTTATTGTTTTAAACTCTGTTACTGATTTATTTATTCAAGCTTAACAGTATTTCTAAAAATCTGTATAGTATGAGTGTGTCTGTGTGTATGTACGATGCCTTCAACTGTAAAGGATGTGTGTAGGAAGGTCAATGTAAATAATGTTAGTATATATTTAACTAGTTACTAATGTAAATCTCTTAAGTAAAGTGCAATCTGCCTTGTATAGTTGTCGGATGTATGTGTTCATGAATTTCAGACCAACAACCTGGTCAGATATACCTAGTGAGCCTACACATGTAGTCCTAGAGTAGTGTGTATAGTTGTTTGTGTTAACCATCAAGCTTTGTTTTTTTTTTGAGCATACGCACGCAATAGAGTTGGGTGGTCAGTCAATAAAGATAACACATTGGCATGGTCAGTCAAGCATATAGATAAATTATACCCGTCCACTAGTTAGAGGTCAATGGTTGTTTTTTTTTTGTTTTACACTCCAGCATATTGTTTCTTTGTTTGCTAGATCTAACTGCGGTACTATTGTTCAATTTATTTTATGCGATTTTAAAATTTACTGTAAGGTTTTCCGTTATTTATTAAGTCAAAAGAATTAAACAATGAAATTAGCTTTCTTTCTAAAGATTTTAATACAAGGCAAAAAAATACACACACACAAACATGCACATCTTTGTTTTATTTTATTGTGCAAAGAACGTACGTAAGAAACATTAAATGCAAAGAACGTATTGTTATAAACCTGGTGGTGGCACAAATGGGGGTAGTGGTGTGTGTGTAGTCAGCCGACGCAAATCGCCCCAGGCCAGCGCTAGACGAGCGGTCAACCGTGACGAGTTACGACGATCGGCCGAGACGAGTGTCAACAAGAGAGTTCGGGAAGGATCGCCGACGTGAACAGAGCTCAGGGGCGTCACGAGAGTTGTAGTCATCTGACCACCTAGAAACGTCGAGCGGCGTTCTGTTCGGTTCGAGAAGGCCAGTAGGGACCCTATATAAGAGCGGAGGTGACGCAGTCAAAACGGTTCAGAAAGCGGGTTCACGGCAGGAGTTCAGAACACGGTCGACTACAGCACAGTTCAACTGTGTGGTTCTGTACGGAGCATTACGACGGTTCAGTGCGGAGTACTGTCAAGTACAGTTGAGACGAACGGCGTCTTGATCTTGGTCTGTGATCGAGTCCGACACAACGAACCCACGTGTGTGAAGTCAGTCCCGAACGGTTGAACCCAGTGCAAGCCCGGAACGAGACGGAGAGGCCAGTGCAAGACTTGATACGGCGGAGAGATATTTGTTATCGCAGAGCTATTTGTACTGTTCTACGTGCTGCCAATTGTACAGTATTGGCTGTTATTTATGGACATTAAACCTTTACGTTATTTTGGAGCCCTGACTTGTCAAGTTCTTTAAGTTGGTGGTGTATGGTGCAGTTTGCAGAGAGCCTGGATAGTGAGATTCGTAACAGTATGTTAGAAACATCTTCCTTGATTATTACTTATTAATCATTTTATTCGTGGTTTCAGTAACTGTTACAAAAGGGAACGATAGTAAGCCTATTAAGAATATTGTTATCAAATCAAGACACTTAACTGCAGGAGTAATATTCAAGTTAACACGTTAGAAAAATTGTTTAACCGTAATATTCATTGACAGTGTAATATCCTTTGTTAGCACGTTGTGTTTTTTCATTCTGGCTTATAAATGGTCAATGTCTATCAATAAATTGGGTGTCAAGGACCAAAGAAATAAAATAAAGAGTAGGGGATGTTTAGCTCTCCATTTAAAGATAGTCTTCTACAAAATAATTAGTTACTGGCTTACTGGGCTATATAATCTCGCGGTTTGTGTTCTGTGTAGCTAAAGGTCATTCGTTAAGTTGCGTGTGATCTTTAGTCCAGCTTGCTAATTGAGATTTATGTTCAAGTAACTCGGCACACTTGAAAAGGTGTGGCATCTAGCCCAACCACGTGATTAAAATTTTCTCCAAATAAGCAAACTCTTTGTCCGGATACCCGTGTAGATGTTTGGCTTGAAGTCCAGTCCACCCCCCCCCCCAATTAAGATTAACTACTAAGTAAACAAACAGTTCCCTCGTGTGACCTCTAGAGAGTGCTTACGTCCATCGTATCTGACTTGGAGTCACCTGTCAATCAATGAACTCAATGTGATGGGCTAAACAAATAAAAGGGGGAGGGAGTTGTTCATCTGGAAATATACCTGGTTACCTTAGAGGTGTGGCTACTGTAGTCCAGCCCCCTAATAAAGATAAACTACTAAATAAACAAACTCAGTTTCCTCGAAAGGTGTGACCTCTAGAGAGTGTCAATACGCTGACATTAAACCTACGTCCATCGTATTTAACTTGTGGTCACCTGCCTATAAAAAAAACTCAATGTGATGGACAAAAAAAAAATAAAAGGGGTGGGAGTTGTTTATCTCTACCTCTGGAGATATACCCGCACAGCTAGACAGACGTCTGGTCAGCATGACGTAGTCAAGGAATGTAGCATTTTAACATGTTAACTAACCTACTCAAAGGTCAAGACAAATTGAAAAAAGTGTCAGCCATTGCTGCTCTGTATGTAAAGCGCATTTATGATGTAAAGTTTCATTTCTATTTATATTAAGTTATTAACACGCCTGCTCTTTATAATAAACGATGTTTGGTGCATATTCATAATGGCTCTATTTTTAAGCACATTATTTTGTTTTAATATAAACATTAATACATTCTACAACAGACATTAATGGAACGAGGTCAACGTTATGCATATTAAATAGGTGTATTTTTTACTATCCGGTTTACTATCCGGTAGTGATATCCGACCGGAGCCGATTAGCACCAGATAGTAAAAAAATGCCGGATATTCGGCAGAAGCCGGAGCCGGAGCGACTATCCGGTGCACCCCTAGTAAAAGGTAAGTTAAACTATAGGGACTTATTGTCCAAGAATCTAAGTGTAATATATTTTAATAAGTAATAAATTATACGATTTCAAACATTCATTTGACATAATTAATTTTTATAAAACAATATCCGGAACAACTTATTATTTAATGAAATTAATCGTTAACTGAAATTTTCAATACCTTTTAGTGTTTTTTTTAAATACAAACGTGACGACAGACCAACCAACAGACAAAACGCACAAAAATAAGCGGCTTTAATCCTGTTGGGGACACTAAACAAAAAATAAATAAAATCTGATTATTTAAAAATGTTTAGGGAACTAGTTTAGTACTATGTAATACCGAAGCATCACGCTACTGCACGAAAGTCGCTGCATCAAAAGTCCATTAAAAAAAATGTGCGTGATATCTACATACAAAGTGCATTCTTAGCCTTCATAAACAAACATAAATCTTTTCTTTTAATTTTAGCAGCTATTTGACTACAAAAATACAAATTTATATTTGTTGTGTACATTTCTTGTACATTTTATAAATATATTTCACTTAGTGATTCTTTAATACATAAAGAATGGGCTATGTTGGACTAGTCCGTTTCGTTTCTTTGATTAAAAGGTAGAATCACAAATTGGGCCGGAAGTGCCCTTTTTCCTTATATATCTTTGCATTTTTCAGTTCTCTTTTTAAATTAAACTGACATTATTATGCTAAAATTTTAAGTGTGCCTGATAGAGAAAAAAATTCTGCACAAAAATATGGGTAGTTGGAATCAATTCCAATAGAGGCTATAAAAAGAAAAGACCTGAAGAAAAAAGAAAAAACTAGCGCGTGAAACTACACATTTACAGTACTTTATTTGATGAGTATTTTACCCAAGATCTGTCGGTTTTTTTTTAGGACTAGCTTATTTCAAGTACCCGGCATTTTCCGATACAAAATTTCATACACAAATTAATTGTTGAAAAAAAAATGTAGTGATTTTAAACTTTAAATGATTACTTAAAATGGTGTTACTCTAATCAATTTTGAATATTAATTTGTTATGAATGTCACTGTCTATTTTGTGTCTGTTCTAGTTTCTTAAATTTTTCTTGAGTAAAGGGGTAGTGTTTTCTCCTAATGGGTATACCTGATTTCTCCAAGCAGCCTTTGTAAAATATTGGTCCTTAATAATGCTATGTTCATAAACAAAAAATCGCATGGCTGCATTATGATGAATGTACGTGTTAGTTCAATATATTTTATATTACTAGGTTGTCATTGCCGCGAGTAGTAATTGATGTAAGCACTCCACTACCTATAAAATGCTTCCTAATGGCATGCGTCTCAAATAGCCTCTGACAACCAGTCCAACTCCTGGCCTTCACGTGTGGCGGAACTGTTCTTACTAACAGGAGAAGGGGCAAAGGCGAGTAACTGGCGCCTTAACCAGTAAGCTTCGGGCAGGAGGGGCTCGTTAGCCATTGCTGGCTACCCACATAGGAGAAGGAAAACTCTGAATTCAAACCTCTGTTGCAGCTATACCCAATCATGGGAAAGGCTTCGGGAGTCAACTCTGAGGAAGAATCAGGAGCTGGCGACCCTAAGGCAGTTTGCAGCACCCAGTGCTACACTCTGGCAGAACCTGCGACGCCGCTGAACCCAAACTGTATCGGCACTGCCGTTCCTTTGGATACATCAGCTGCGTGGAGAGGGGGGAACTGATGTATGGGCGGCATCGTTCCGAACACAGCTAATGCCCAGGCATTCATCTCATTTCCAATGTGATGATTGATAGTCGCTTCGCTACTGAAGGAGGCCATTTATTTATTTAGGTAACTAAAAATAACTGTATAAATAGACGTAAGTTTAATTGTTTCTGTTAGACAAAGTTATATGGCAAATTTTTGTTAATATCCTTATTCTAAAAAGGAATATTAATAGAATTATACAGTAAAAATAATCACTAAGTTGTTTTTTTTTAGTAGTTTTGAAAGTCTAATTGATAAGGTTACAAAGAGAGTTTGTGTTTTTGCAAATGTACATAAGGTACATTATGAGTCAGTCCATCTCTTCTAAATGTTTAGAAATAAGTGTAAAAATGTAGGCTTCGATATTTTTAGCCTGAATTTTAGAAGTTACAAACTACAAACAACTAATATACTGCTTCTTCCATAAAACTTTGCATTTTAAAAAATAAATTTATCAAATGCTCGAGATCCTGCTTGAATACTTAGGCCCTATATAAATCGATCCGGTATCAATGTATTAAGTAGCAATAACCCCGCAAAAAAATTAAATGAAAGAAGATTGAGATATATATACATATATTTTTGTGACGGTACGCACCTGTACGGGGTACCGACACCTTTTTTCAATGTCGGGAAAAATGATTACTTTTCTTGTATTTCAACGTTAATTGTTAATTCATTAATAGTTGAAAGTTAGGCAATCTATCACTCAGTACCGGCACCTACTGTTTTTTAACAAAAACAAGCACTTTATATACTTTCTGCCGACATGCCGTATTATTAACAACACTTGTATGTGAAAGTCTCAATCATCTAGAGTCTTAGACGATCATTATTTTAGACTAGATTTAAGTAGAGTCTAGACCTAAATATAGTACGCCTATTACTATAAAAAACAAGATTACAAAGAGAGTTTGTGTTGACACACAAACTCAGAGGCGGCCCGTGGGAGACGGACCCCTTTCGGATCCGCATATTCGCAAGGAATATCCAAGACGTGATTTTGTTTTGATTGTTAAAAGTAATAATGTTTCAAAGATTCATTTGACGTTTTAAAAAATTTTTTTTAGTCTAAATCATGGCTGTCGGGTAGTGCGGTTTGCGCGCTGGACTGTCATTTGGATTCATCGATGGTCCCAGGTTCAAACCCAACCCGCTCCCATTCCTCGTCGTCCTGAGGGAGGTTTGGACTGTATGTATAGTTCGTCCATCGTGATTCGATGATGACCACTTTGTCATCCAGGGGGCTGAGGGCTTTGCACTGGGGTTTTATGCCTCCTCATGTGGCTGGTTTGGACTACAACTCTGAAGGAACATCCGAAACATGTAAAACAACAAACGTTCTAAACTAGACCAAGAAATTCTAGATCTAGATTCTACAATGATTTTAACTAGAACTTAAATCTAAATCTAGTTTTTAAAAATCTAGTTCTAGTGTTTAAAAAAAATCTAGATCTAGTATAAAAAATCTAGATTAGATCTAAATCTAGCTATTGTATTCTTAAAATGCGAGTCACATTACGAGGTTTAATAAACATTACTATACCGAGTTGTTTTAGCATTTAAAGAATTTATTCCATATGACGTCAGAGGAAAAAAATCCAATACGTCACACGGCCTAGTTAGACTAAAAAATATCATCTATACGAGCAGCTTGTTGAGGGTTCATAGACATTGGTGCACAGAGTGATTTCTTTTAGCATTTCATTTAAAGAATTAACTCCATATGACGTCAAAGGAAAAAAATTCCATTACGTCACACGTCCTAGTTAGACTAAAAAATGTCTTCTATACGAGCAGCTTCTCGAGGGTTCATAGACATTGGTGCACCGAGTGAGTTCTTTTAGCATTTCATTTGATGATTAGTTAGACTAAATATGTATATAACATATATATAAAGGGATTAAAGACGCTTTTTTTATTTTGTCTGTCAGTCTGTCTGTCCGTCATGTTAATAGCGAGAAAAAAAAAAGACTAAAAGTTATTGAAAATCTGATTAAAATTTAATTTCGCTTCCGAAACATTGCATTAGTTTTAAGTTTCTATAATAGATTGTTCCGGATGTTTATGTATTTATAGTGAGATACCGTTAATTAAATTTGTGGGATGGTCTATTATGAAAATTAGATGTACCATAGCCTTATGGAGAGATTTTCAAACCATACTTTGGTGTTAGGAAGTTGTTTTCCTTAAAAATCGGAACATAATATTAACGATAATAAGATTTTCTAACGTTTTAGCTAGAAAGTTAAATGTAGTGTAAGAGAAGTGCGATTTTACATAAATAGAGTTAAAATATTTTTCATAAAAAATCCGGAACAACCAATTTTCGTAAAAGAGAAATTTATTTCTTTATTTATTAGAAGAGGGATTTCAAACATTTCGAAGCAAAATCCGGAACATTCTTTACCGATTAAACAACTTTTATTATGTTTCGGCAAGAAAATTAACTGTAAAATAAAATAAAAAGTGATTTTCAATAATCGTTTCTATTAAATTACTTTCTTATTAGAAAACAACTACGACTACTCGAACACTTTCACCAAAGATGCTTGTGCTTCATCATGGACATAAGAGGCCCGACCGCACTACAAACAACGATGTCCTTGCGAACTCCCGTATGGACAGTATAGAAGGACTTCTTATGGTCCGAAGTTTACGCTTGGCAGGGCACGTATCCGTATGGGGATGAACGTATGCCAAAAGCGGTGCAGTCTTATTGGTGAGCTGAAAAGTAGTCGATGTAACAGAGGTGCCCCACGAAAGACGAGCTTAGGCGCCAACTTGCTTTGACTGACATAGAACAGAGCACCTGGTTGCATGCCGCCTCAGAACGAGACATCTGGAGTTCACTTACAAAGGCCACGGGATACACATTTGAGACCAAAAGAAAATCTGCTGCCGAGGATAGATGTAGACGACGAAAAGAAAATGTAACTCGACTACCGGCGGATAATGGTTTTGCCTGTGCTGGTATGGCAAAATATGTAGGTCACAGATGGGGCTGCGTAGCAAATGGAAATACTGCATTCCTCATTAATTATCGGATTCGAGTACAAGACTTATTATTATAATAACTTTCCTGGCTAGAAAAAACAAGCACATTTACTAACAACACCCTCTGTGGTGAAATAGTTCATACTTGAGTTTGTTTATGTTTGTGTAACGTTGTGATAATGTGATTTCGTCTGTTATTGTCTATATATCTTTGGTGAGTTTATGTGTCATTCTAGTTTAATAAAGTCTTGTTTAGGTTTCTCTACAGTGTTGCTTAAATTCTTATTACACCCACCCCCTTTTGTGTCGGCACCAACACGTCGTTTATTGTTGCAGAAATGCTGATCTAGATAGAAATACATTTTATTTGTTTCTTTAAAATTATTTTTAAAAATCTGGCTACGTTTTCCATAACAGCAATACAACCAATGATTAGAGTCGGATCTATTGATTCTATACTGATTGTACTATAGTCTAGATCGCTTTCTAGTCACAGAACTAGGCTAGTTTAAGTCCAGATGTTAAAAGAATTCTAAAGTAAGTTGCAGCCTTGATCTAGATCTAGAATCCATAAATTTCAGCCACTTCTTCAGTCTAGATCGAGACTAATTTATCGTATAGACTATTATAGATCTAATTTAGTTTCGTTATCTACATGTTAATGATGTTTATCTAGAAATCTAGATCTATGTCTATTATTATTATATAAAGCAGAAAGTAAGGCGTATGTCTGATGTATGTTTGTATGTTGGTGCGGACCATTAGCTGTGGTCGGAACGATGTCGCCACACATCAGTCCTCCCTCTTCTCTACGCCGCTGACCCCAAACTGTATCGGCACTGCTGTTTCTTTGGATACATCAGCTGGATACAACTTCTAATGCCCATGCATTCATCTCATTTCCATGAGATGATCCATAGTCGTTTCGCGACTGAAGGAGGCCATATGTAAGCCTTTGTATCAGCAGGGGCGGACTGGGTGTCAAAATCAGCCAGGGCATTTCTATACAATCCGGCCCACAAATTGAATGCCACATGATGGGCGTCCAATCATACATTTCTTCAAAAGCATTGTGTATGATATTGAAAGTAGTCAATAGATGTATAAGTTATTAGATCATTCTGTGTGTGTGTGTGGGGGGGGGGAATGGATCTACTTCACTCCCCACTATAGCCCAATGAGGTGGGGGCGGTCCTATTTTTATGGAGAAATCAAAGTTTGTGAACAAAATTAGTTGCATATCTAAATAATATAAGCTACATATTGATATTTGAACCCATTTGTATATTATGTTGCACCACACTCTAACTCAAATTTTATTATTAAATAAGGGTTGTGCCAGGTGGGAGGGGCGATACCTGCAATCGCCCTCGGTCCGTCGGACAAACCAATACTTTTTCTTTTTGTATTTTAGTTAGGAAATTAAAAAATTAAAATAAAAATCATCCACTAATATAATTTATATATGCTATAAATTAAATTCTTATATCGCGTCGCCCCACCGCCTATTCTTTAATGCCAAATGCAAGCATAAGCAGGAATTATATAAAGGAGCGAGGATTAATCGTTTTTACTATATCGCCCCTCCCCTTTCCAGGCGAAACATGACGTTTTAAAACAGTAGTGAAATATGGCGACAGAGCAGTGGCGTAGCTAGGGTATATGATGCCCAGTGCGGCAGCTCGTGATGATGCCCCGCACCCCCGCCCCCCCCCCTAAAAAAAGCGAAATAAAACAGGGAAAAGTCTTTTTTTTTCTCAAACTAATGTGAATTTATTCAAATTGACAATCCATGTAGACTTGCGTGTCCATTATTTTAGTTAATACAGCGACCACTACAACAAGGTGAGAAAATAAATGTAGGCTGCATAGTAACTAACAAATCGCCTGCTTCAGATCTAGTAGAAGATTTTTCATCTGTGCTAGTCATGTCTCTAGAGTTTCTATAATTTTGAAAATTAAACCATAACCATCTTGACGGCTTCTCCCCTGGCGCTCCAGTGGGTTTTAACCAAGCGCTTAAGGCTAGTTCCGGTTATTTTGGTTAGGACGTCCAAGCGGTGTTCTGAAGTTGAAAAAAAGGTTTGTAAACAGTCCAGTGTACCTAAAAATAGAAAAGTACTAAATTGATTTCAAGTTCAGCAACCCGAATACCTGCCAAACTCGGAGTATTGTTCAAGCAGACAAGGAATTAAGATGATGTCAGTGAAAGAATTAGTACAACATTATCCAAGACAACGTAACCTTAACATTTGGAAAATTATCTAGAAATATCTGTATTTGTGTGGAAATTTACACATTCGGTCTAAAAGCAGCTTGATTCGGACTACATGTGGATCTTACTTGGATAGTAATTACCTAGCTTTTGTCTTGCAACTCTTCATTAACTTGTTTGCGATGCCCATTGAGTGCCAGATTTTTTTTTTGAAAGAAAAGGAATGATATTTTACCCTTTGAACCGTCAACAATTTTTAACCCGTGATGACTATCTCTCCGTCTGAGCTAGCACTATGCACACCAACAGGACAATCTCTCTGTCTGAGCTAGCACTATGCACACCAACAGGACAATCTCTCCATCCGAGCTAGCACTATGCACACCAATAGGACAATCTCTCCGTCTGAGCTAGCACTATGCACACCAACAGGACAATCTCTCCGTCTGAGCTAGCACTATGCACATCAACAGGACAATCTCTCCGTCTGAGCTAGCACTATGCACACCAACAGGACAATCTCTCTGTCTGAGCTAGCACTATGCACACCAACAGGACAATCTCTCCATCTGAGCTAGCACTATGCACACCAACAGGACAATCTCTCCATCTGAGCTAGCAATATGCACACCAACAGGACAATCTCTCCGTCTGAGCTAGCACTATGCACACCAAACTAGACTTTTCAGTCTTGAGCAACGCCGATAATATTGTTTACCTTACAGTATTACAATTAACTAGTAATTGATGAATAAAAACATGTAAAACAAGGTTACAAAGATAGTTTGTGTGGAGACACAAACTCAGAATCGGTCCCCGAAGTGGTCCACCCAGGCAGGTAAAAAGGTAGGTTTCAATATTTTCAGAAAGAACATCAGAATGAAATTATATCAAAGACAAATGACAGAGAAGAATGGAGAAAGAAAGTAAACTTTTTTGTGTGTAAATGTAGTAGTTATATATAAAAAAAAAATTTGACTACAAAAAAATATAAAACCGTTTGCATTAATGTGTTATAGTATAGTATATGGTTATCTACCTAACCAAGGAGCCTCCCGTGTTTGTTACTATTAATTGTGAATAGTTGTAAAAGTGGAGTATTTTTATGAAAAAACTGCTTGTATAAGTGATTTTAAAAAATTAGATTTTTCGCTTTCAGAAAAGAAAAAAGTAGCCGTTGCATTCAGAACTTTGAATGATCTAAAATATTATGATGTCGGATTTTCACTATCTTTTCTAGTTTAAGAGATCTAAATGGGACAGACGGACAGGCATTCCACACAAAACTAATAGCGTCTTTTCCCCTTTCGGGGGCCGCTAAAAAGATAATTTGCATAAAAAATATTGATATCACGACCATTTCTTAATGGTCATTAAAATTTACAAGAAACTAACAAGAATTATAGTGAAATGAAAATAAACAACGACAATTAGTCTAGATTTAGAGTCTAGAGGTTTAAGCTCTAGATCAAGATGAAATCAGCGTACCGAGCAATGGAGTAACAACATGTACCATGTGCTCCAGAAGAAAATGGGCACGCAAAAGTGCGTCGCCTTAAGAAATGTTAAAAAATCTAGTAAATTTGATACAACCTGGACTACAATTTATACTTAATTGAAGAAAGAACATAGGAGATGAACAGTGTAATAAATTAAAATTTAAAAAATTAAAATAATTAAATTTGTAATTAACATTTCAAATACACAGTTTGTCTTAGTTCATGTATGTACAATGTGTTGTTTTTACTAAGAAAGTTTATCCTTAGTTTGATGCCCCTCACCACTTGATGCACCTTGCGGCCCGCACCACCCTCACATTGCCACTGCGACAGAGTTTATGTAATTGCACATGAATTTATCATAATTATTTAAGAAAGACTTTGTTTTGGAAAATTTAGAATTCATACGAAATTTTTCAGTATTAAGAGTAACAATTGACATGAGTTATGAACCCAAATATTCTTTTCCTAGTCGCTTTTTCCCAACCTTTACTCAATTTGATATTTTTCTATTGCCAAAACGTCAAAACGTCAAGTACCGTTCCGAACCTGGGGTGCTATGTAGGCCTACGAATCTCGGTGAATACTAGGATTTGAATGTTGTATTTTTACGGCTCCCCTGAGCCCACCCAACTCTAAAGGGTACCTGACTGAAGTTGGGGAAAGTAAAGACGTTAATACCCTGCTCGTTGGCAAAGAAAGAGAGGACCTTAACATCATCTGCCCTATAAATCGCAAGGTCTGAAAGATAACTTACTCACATATACTGCTTTAACTTACTCGCATGTGCTGCTTTCTCAATAGCTTGAAACCTAGTCTAACTGCATCTTAGAAGCTAGCTACACACACAACAGAACATGTCCAGTTACTATCAGTGAAACAAATTCTGTCAAGATTGCTTCAAATTTTAGCAAAGCCTCATTGTATTTCGACTGAAGTCAAAAACTTTGTCGTCTTGGCATTGTTTCTTACGGCGTTGAGCTTGTTTATTCGTAAATGCTGTCATCATAACGTTTGTGAATCTCTAGTGCTTGCGAAAAAATATTAATAATAATTTTTTTTGCAATTGTTGCTTCTTATCTTAATTATTTTCTGCTCCATTTTGATTACAATCAATGCACTGCTAAACTGTTCAAGATAATAATTATTTGTGAAAGTATTCGTAGCGGGGCCAACTCGAGGTCATGCGACAACTCCATTAAAATTATGAGAATTCGTTTGTTACTGGACATGTCATCTATGGGAACGTTGTTATTGGTCCCTTTATAGATTTATCCAAATATGTTGACACTAACGTGGATCTCTATCGTTTAATCTATAAGGAATTGACGTCTACTAGAGGCCCTATATACGGATGAAGAATATTTACGACAAATCAACAATGCTTTAGATTAGTATTAGATTTTTAAAAATTAAGTAACAATGGATAATCGCTTAGAAACCTTCCACATATCGACGGGGATGGTAGCGGGCAGAATATGAATCAGGGACCAACGAGAAACCGAACGACAGTTGAGCCTGCATACCAGATAGCCACCCTACTAGATCTACTACTTAGATTTAGATCAAATTTGATTTTTTTTTAGACTAGATCTAATTTAGATTTTCTACACTGGATCTTAATCTAAATTCTAATTAAAGTTATTGTAGAAGTTCTAGATCTAGTCTAGAGTTATATAGACTAGATCAAGATCTAGAATTTCAATTTCGATATCGAAATCTAGACTGTAACTGAAGATTGATTTTTAGATGTCTAATCTATATCTACTTTACCATATTCTTCTTCTTCTTCTAGCCAGCTTTATTGCTGTGAGCTCTTTTGCAGACTGTGCCAAGGAAAAAATGCTGTTTTCATCAGTTGTTCAGCACTGCCGTACAGGGTGTTGGTTATGTTGGGCTGTAGTGGAAGTAGGGTCATTTGGGAGGAGCATTCAAAGAGGATATGGTTTACGGTTTCAAAGGGGTGGGCGCAGTGTCTGCAAAGGGGGAGTTGTGTGGAGTTTATTTTGTTCAGATGGTAATTTAATAGTGGTGTGTGTCCTCTTCTTAGTTGGAAAATTGTAGATTGTTCTTTGCGGGGGAGGAAGTTAATACTGTCCAGTTTGTTAGGCTTAGTCATTTCTTTGTACATGTGTTTCCTGATGCCCATTGGTTGAGCCACTACTCTTTGTGATTGTTGACTAACTACCATGTTATAAAATATTAGAGCTAATCTACTATTTTTAAGTTTAATGTTGCTTTCAGTCTATTGATAGATTGTCTTAATTATTTACGTAAATCTAATCTATTAGATCTACATTATTCGATTCTAGATCTAGTGATATAGATCTTAAGAGTGCTAAATCAGAAGTTTAGATTAGGTAGTTCTACATCTATATTCTAGTTCCATATAATGAAAATGCCAATAGCTCTGTTGGTAACTGTGCTGGGACACTAAGCAGACGTTGCCGAAGTACTGTATACAATTACACTAGTTGTCTTGCCCCCCCCCCCCCCCAAAAAAAAAGTCTAAAGTCTCTTTATCAATAATAAGCTATTAATTTATTATTACGGCAACGCCTGGTCGTGCGGTATGCAAGCTGGACTGATTGTTTTGATGGTCCTGGGTTCAAACCCTGCTCTCTGCCATCCCCGATCGTTCAGCGGGAAGTTTGGACTTGGAAGTAGATCATATTTAACTTTGAAAGAACATCATAGACATATAAAACATTTTACAATAAACATTTTTTTACAACTGCAATATTATTACCTTTGACAATCAAAACAAAATCATGTCTTCAATATTCCTTGCAAATATGCGGATACGATGGAGATCCAATGGAGCCGCATCTGAGTTTGTGTGATAACAAAGACTCTCTTTGTAATATCGTTTAAATATTTTTTTGCATCGCGTCTAAAAAGAATGGATATGACGTAAAGCATATTAACAAGAAAAACAAAAAAATATTTTAAATACTTTCTTGTGTTGTCAGGTAAAAGAAATAATTGTGCAACATTTCAGCTTAATCCGAGTTTGTTGGAGAAACAACGTTTACAAACTTTATACCAGACAGACAGTCAGAGTGAGTTCATATAAGGTTTGTCAAAATAAATAGACTTAGTGAAAATGAAAACAAAAATTGCTTTAGAAATTTGGAATTCAATAGAAAGCTTGCGTTTTATTTTTCGCGAACGCGCTGACCCGATTTGAGATAGGTACAATGTCCTCATTCTGTGAACAACGAGGTGTCACTAGGAACTGTTTTTGTAATTTAGGCTATGTTAATTTTGTTTCCCTGCTGTAGTCTTGAACTAAGTTTTAATCTGCGTTTTTCTGGCATTTAAGCGTGGGTACGCTAACCTGATTTGAGATAGGTGCAATGTCCTCATTTTGTAAACGATGAGGTGTCACTTGGGACGTGACACATACATATGCCTTACTTTATACTTTATAGAATAGATATATAGTCAACCCATGGCGTAAGATACGCCGCTATTTTGCAGGGCCGGCCATAGGCCATCGCAACCTACGCGACCGCAATGGGCCCCGCACTTTCAAAGGACCCGCGCTAATTCTAGGTGTAAATGATTAAATTAAACCATTTTATAACTTATAACTGATTTTCCGCCTGATTTACCAGGAGGTCCCGGAAATTTTCTGAAATTACAAAATATACGGAAAAAGTGGAAATCTCCAGAAATTATTAAAAAATCTTTTGAAAACTCTTACAAATCTCATGAAATATATAGACAAAAATTGTCATTTTGAGGTGTCATTTATTTTCTATTACAAACTCTTAAATTTCACTTATTATCCGTTTCCCTACCCAAACTTGGCCCCGCGAAATCCATTTCGCATAGGGCCCCTCAAAGTTTAAGTCGGCCCTGCTATTTAGTGACGGGTGAATACAGAGTAGATTACTTGTTTTCCTCCCCCCCCCTCTTTTTTTCGCCGCTAAAACTACGTGGGGTAGAAATAAAAAAGTGATCTTTCCATGACTTCTTGGTCACAACGGTTAAGCCCGGCCCTGCTATTTTGTGACGGGTGAATACTTCTTGTTCTTCCCCCTCTTTTTTTCGTAGGGTAACTCTATTCCAACTTGCAGAAATTAAAGAGTGATCTTTCCTTTACTTCTTGGCCATGAAGAGAATTATATATAGAAAGGATCTAGATAGATTAGCAAGATGAAATTTACATAGGCCTATGAATGAAATACATTTTACGGTTGGGGTCGCTCCCTAGTGGGGAATCGTATTAGGGGGTCGTCGATCAAGAAAGGTTGAGAACCGTTGGTATAATAGATATCTTGATCACTAAATGAACTTTGAAATGTAATTTTGATTGAAAATACAATACGTTAATGCACAGTTAAGGTATAAATAAAACTTCTATAGCGCTTAAAAAAAGATATGTGATTTAGAGTATATATTCTCTTTCCTGCTAATAGATACCGAGTTCGGTAGTGACGTAGTCCATCTGACCATGCATTTTTTGTTTTTGAAATATTTTTGATTTCGTTTTTAATGCCTTTAATGTAGTTCTTACTAAAATTCCAGACATGGACATAGAAAAACTTTTGAAGCGACGAGTTAGTTTCGAAGCTGATTTGGAATGTTTAACAATGAACGAGTCTAACGAAGGTGAAAATATTGTTGCCGGACAATGGGCGAATCAAAGCATAGGAGTCTTTACAAGTGGAGGAGATGCACAAGGTAACTCATGCACTATTTTTTAAAAGTATTATCTTAACTTTCTTGATAAGCTCTTTTTTTTTTCACCTGACAATTTCTAGAGGGTGCTATTGTATGATAAGAACATTTCCACAGAAACATCAGAAATTAAATTAAATCCAAGAGGTGATTCTGCATTATCCTATCATTTTCTTAAATGAAAGTAACTCTAATTTTACATGAACAAGATTACAAAGACAGATTGTGTTATGACACAAACTCAAAGGCGGTCCCCATCTAGGGGTGCATTTGATCTCCGATCGGAGACAGATATGGCCGGATTGTAAAGTATGGTATTCAGCCGGAGCCGGATACCTACATGTCTTGTAAATAGCTTTTGTTGCTGAACATTTTGCCGGAGCCGGATACCTACATGTCTTGTAAATAGCTTGTGTTGCTGAATATTTTGCCAGAGCCGGATACTTAAATGTCTTGTAAATAGCGTGGGTTCCTGAACATTTTGACGGAGCCGGATACCTACATTTTTTGTAAATTTGAGGAGTTGGTCTCTACCATAATAGATAGTTATAGGACTAGATCGGCCACTATCTTGGGTCGCCATTTTCTTCTTTTATTTATATTAGAATAACTAAAATTGAAGAAATCTAGATCTAGTAACACGTGTAATGTAAATACTCATTGTGGAGCCCACCTTGAAAGCCAGAAGTCTTCATCCACATAACTAATAACAAATGAACATCAAAAATACATCCTTCAAAGCAATATTAGAATTCAATTTGAAAGCACAAATTGCATGTCGCTACAGTGCAGCACCGTTTTGAAAAAAAATATTGTAAGATATAGTTTGTATTTGTATTTAAGCAGAAACTAACAAAAAATATTGCAAAACAAGATCAGCGTATAATAGATTATGAATTACTTTCTCTTTTTGTGTTGCGTGTAGACAGTTTTACCCGCTCCATATTTCTACATCTTTAATTTATTATTTTAGTCTACTTAGAAGAAACTAAATAATTTTGTATGTACTAATGTACAATAGGCCTACTATTTTAAAATACGTCTTGTAGATTTAAAAAATGATTTGAATATTTAAAATTTGAAATTAATCATATGGTATAAAAACTTGGGTCTACAAAGTTTTTTTTTAGTGTTAAAAAATCCTGTTGTTTATTAATGTTTTTTTTTCCCACATTTTTTATATTTAATGTATACATATCTTTCTAAATAATACGCTTTTTTACCGTGCCTGAAGCAGAACTATTCATTCTAAACAATGCTTAAGCAAAGTTGTAAATGGAGATTATTTCGTACTTTTCCATATAACTAAATATAACACATAACAAAAATGTTTTTGACATGAGTTCGGGTAAATATCTTTCCTTAACAAATCATTGAACCTAGCCAGGCACGGTCACCAGGTACTTAGTTTTTATTAGTCAGTGAGTCATTTGGGACTAAGATTTTCTATACTAGATATTAATTCTAGCACACTTAGTTCACTATGAATGAGAAGGAAATATAAAGATACAAATACACATTTTTCAATTCAAGATTTAACAGTTCATGCTATGTAATACTAGTTAATATACTAGTACGTATATGCTAATGTTTTTTAAACTTTTATCGGTGGCCCCACCATAAATAAAAATAAAAAACTTCTTCGCCCATCCTTTAGCTTGCTGGTAACCGAGTGGAGAATGTAATGAAAGAAAAAATAAACCTAAAGATAAATACTTAACGTACTCCTGTGATCATTGTGTGCGGGGGGGGGGGGCGTTCCAATTAAATGTTGCAGATACTAAAATTTAAGGACCAAAATATGTGCTGGGGAAGGATGTTACTGGTCAAAATAAAAAAAATGTACCCTAAAACAAATTAACGGGTGTAGGTATACATATATTGTTGATTATCTTCAACTTTGAAGGAACACCCGAAACATGTAAAACATTTTACAAAAAAAAAACATTTTTTTACAACACCAAATAAATCTTTGAAACATTATTATTTTGGATAATCAGAACAAAATCACGTGTTAAATATTCCTTGCAAATAGGCGGATCCGATAGAGATCCAACGGGAGTCGCCTCTTAGTAATCTTGTTTTTAACAGAACTATGTATATATCTTCACTCATTTGATTGCGTGTGATTCACATTTACAGTCCATTTATATTTGTGTCTATTAAAGCATTTGACATAGTCAGCAAAAGTGGCCTACTAGAAATAGGATGCCCTCCCAAACTATAACTACTACAATTCATTGAATGTTTTCACGAGGAAACGAAATGTACACTGACATTTAAAGGAGCCCTTTTGAGATCAGAAACTGTTTCACATCTACTCTGTAACATGTTTGGTCCGACGGGTGTATTTCTCCATACAAGACCCCGTAGAAAGCTCTCTAATGTATCCATATTGAGGGAAACATTAGAAAGGTTTAAATTAGTCTAAGCAAGACTTACATACTAATTCAAAATATAAGCAATGTACCTCACGTGACCATCAAAGGCTGGAAATTATTGACCATTTCTGCTATCTTAGCTCCATCATCTCTTGCGATAAAAGATAGGATAGCCAAGGCTATGGGTTTCAGAAAAGAGTGTGGGACAATACCTTGCTAACTAAAAATAAAAATCCCAAGTCGACCGGACCTGTGAGATGAACAACTCTACTATATGTTAGTAAAACATGGTACACATAACTAATGAAGAAGTGCTGCAAAGAGCTGGGGGCCAGGCATGGGCGTAGCCAGGAGGGGGTTGGGGTTCAACCTCCCCGAAATGCGGGGGGGGGGGTGTCGGAATTTAGTGACTGGTTTTTTGCTTGATTTTGTTTATTTTAGGTGAGATTTTAATACTAAGCCATCACTTGTCCCAGCACAGCCAAGGGTGTTCTGATTTTAAAAAACCCTAACAAGGGGTTTTGCAGTTAAATCCCCCTCTTCTATAAAACAATAAAAAAAAAAATGCAAACGACAATCCCCAAATTCCAAGAACACAGCTATGGGAGATTTTGATTTTAAAACCCCCTCCAAAATTTACGATAAACCCCCTCTTCAATATCCAAAAAGCAAATTTCAAACTCAAAATTCTATGAGCGTAGCCAAAGGCGTTTTGAGTTTAAACCCCCCTTCAGCGGGGTTTGAAGCTAAAAATTCCTCTTCAATTTAAAAAAAGAATTACGCACTCAAAGTGCTATGAGCATAGCCAAATGGGTTTTGAGTTTAAACCCCCCTTCAGCGGGGTTTGAAGCTAAAAAATACCTCTTCAATATAAAAAAAGCAAATTACGCACTCAAAATGCTATGATCGTTTAAACCCCTCTTCCGTTTGATGCTAAAAAAAAAACCCTCTTCAAAATAAATAAAAAAGCAAATTACACACAAAAATTCATTAAGCGTAGCCAAGCCAATGGGGGGGGGTTGAGTTTAAACCCCCCTCCTCCAGATGGCTTTTTAAAAAGTTTAAAACCCCTCCAGATGGTTTTGAGTTTAAAATTTCCCTACAGAGAGTTTTGAGGTTGAAAACCTCTCTCTTCAATATTATTCTAAAGCAAACCACCGTCACCAAATTCTATGACCGTAGCTAGATGGGATTTTGAATTTAAAGAATTTTTGTTAGTTTAACCCCCCCCCCCCAACAGATAATTTTGACAATAAAACTTCCCTTTTCGATATAATATCTAAAGCAAACTACAGTCACCTAATTCCAAGAGCGTAGTCAAGAGAGGTTACACATTTTTTACCAGTGGCTGGGCTCCATTAATAAAGTGCAGTGAATAGTCATCTGCCGAAATTGAAAAACACTAAATGTGGCTCAACAAAGATGGCTAAGACAGATTTTAGGAGTCAGTTATAGAGATCGGGTCTAAATCAATGAAATCCTTTGCCGAACTGGGAGTCGACCCCTAAGTAAGGTTGTGAAAGAGCATTTCATGAGGTTTTCGGTACATGTTGTCCGACAAAATGAATTATGCATAATAAGAGTTGCGATGACATCCTAGTACAACTTGGCGTCACACTTTCATGGAGGTCATTAGAGCAGGAGTTATCAGCAGTAGACGCGCTTGGTTGGCTTGATCATGTTAACAAAATTCAAGGTCGATTCCCAAAAGACATTTGGTATAAGGATCTAATAGAAGGCAGGAGAGCCTCTGATCGCCAATTAATGTATGCAAACGTTAAATGAAGCTCTTCAAAATGGACACCAACAGTTGCGAAATTTGAGGCACTGGACAGATCCAGATGGAGAGCAAGCATAAAGGAAAGGTCATGGATTGCAGATGACGTACACTCCAGAAGTAAACGAAACCCGTGACTTCAGCAGTGTATCAAGGTAATTTCGACGTAACGCTCCTAGGTCAGCTAGGAAAAAAAAAGAAAAAGGGTCCTGCAGGTGTACACTTTGTTTCTGTCAATGTTCTTGATGTTCAGGCAACCTGTTTACCTTCGTCCATGATCCTAATCTTTTTAAGAAGCGTCACACTGACAAAACATAATGACGTAATAGATAGTATCAGCTCAGCATAATAAAAAGAAAATCTGACTACAGACCAACAGAGATTAAGGAAAAAGTGAACTGTTTTCTACAAACCAATTATCCTTGCAATCAGTGGATCAGAGTTTACACGGATGGCTCATCCCATAAAGCCACCACAAATGGAGGAGCTGGAATACTCATCGAATGGCCAGATGGAGAAAAACTAGAAAAATCCATTGCAACTGGATAGCTCTCTGATAGTCACAGAGCAGAAAGGGAAGCACTAGCTGCTACCATGCTAGCAAATTATCCAAGTTCCCCACACAGTCAGATTGTCTTTCTAACCGATGCGAAAACAACCCTCCAAAGCTTGCAAAACTCTGATTCCTCTTATATTAAAATCCTCAGAACAGCACTTACAAAGCTCAACAACAACACAAAAAATGTTATTCAATGGATACCAGCTCATATAGAACAAGAAGGAAACGAGAAGGCTGACACACTCGCCAAGAGTGGGAGAACTAACTCACAAATAAACTCTGCACTCTATCCAGAAGAATTGAAGAAATTAATTGTAAATAAAATAAATGAGAAATGGACGAGCTCTCATCCAAATCACAAGAAAGATGACGCTTACTATAAACTGTCCCTACAAGATCAACGTCTAATCTTTCGACTCAGGACCGGACAGAATGCGACAACACATGTACCGGAAGCTCAAAATTGGAACCAGTGAAATCTGCCATGTGGAGTATCACCAGAGAATGCCGACCACGTCCTTCAAATCTGTTCTCTTTACCAAGAGGCCCGTATAAGACACTGGCCCCAAAACACCCCAATAGAAAGAAAACTATATGGAGAGCTCCCTGATTTGGAAACCACTGCGCAGTTCTTCTCATGTATTGGTCTAGTCATCTGAACGCTCCAACATAACAATGAGAACGAAGAAGAAGAAGAAGCTCTGCCCTGCGCTCTGTCCCCGCACTGACCCTTCACCCGTCAGCTTTGTCTCATCCGCATTCCCCCCCCCCCCCCCCTTAAAAAATCTTACACCACTTTTGTTAAAGATCGCAAGTTTTGGCTTTACGCCTGCTACAATTTGGCATTCGTCCAGGTTAATTTAACGGCCTGAGGGTTGACATTTGAAATGGTTGCATTGTCGGGATTTCAGTAGATGTATATTGCTGGCACTGTAATGGCCACGCGGGTAGGGTAGCCGTCTGTGTAATCAGCTGACATATGTGACACAGGCGAGCGGTCAACCCTACCGATGTCGATTCGTTCAATATTTTCCTTCAGACTGCATTCTTGAACAACGTTCTTCCGAAATTTGGGCTCTCATTGATCCAATAGAAAAAAATAGGTCAGCGATCTTTCATCCAGAGGGAATCCAGATCCTGTCAAGGAATGAGTCACATAGTCTGGGAGGAATACAATAATACCCTCAACCTACCTACAATAAAATAATTTCTTAAAATGTCAGTAAAAGTTAAAAGCTAAAAATTTAAAACAAAGAAAAAAATTAAAATTACTTTTTAAAAAATATGTCAACTTTAAATTGTCCTATTGTTGATATGTAATGGTAATATGAATTACATTTGTGATAGCCATCTAAGAGCTTATATATTTTCTTTTAAGGAATGAACGCTGCGGTAAGAGCCATTGTAAGAGTTGGCATGTATATCGGCTGCAAAGTTTATTACATAAAAGAAGTAAGTAATGAGATCACTGATAGATTCACTGACTCACCTATTACTGATTCTCCCACTTGCCGTGGACAAAAAAAAGGCGAAAATTTTATTTTACCAGCTATTATTTTCCGTGTGCCTAAACAACTTTTATGATCGAATTCGTAGCGGTTAAATTTACAGAAAACGATTTTTTATCCGCAATTTCAACCAAACATGTTCTTTTTTTAAATCCAACATTTTGAAAAGTACTAGATTATACTTTCGTTTACTTTTTGTACGTAATTTCCACTGAGATTATTAATTATCAGTTAGTTCATTTGGTAGAGCATCAGATATAAGATCTGAGGGCCAGTGGTTCAAGTCTCTAATCGTACGTAATTTTTTAATTTTTTAATATATATTCTTTTTAAATATTGTTTCTTTAAGCGGCCCCCAAAAGGTGGATAGCCGCTATTAGTTTTGTGTGGTCTGTCCGTCCGTCCGTCGGTCCCGTTTAGATCTTAGAAACTAGAAAAGAAAACGAAAATCGGACATCATGATATTCAAGTTGTGATGCAACGGCTACTTTCCTCTTTACACAAAGTGAACCATTTAAGTTTTAAAATTAACTATGCATGCTCATTAAAAAAAAATTCTAAATGAATAACTTCAGGGTAGGTAAGTTTTCAAAAAGGACTTCTTCATTAATAATTCAAGCTTCATTCATAGTTTCGTGCATTGGTACAAAAATGTGCATCAAAGGTCCAGGGCCGACCCTAACTATTGCGAGGCCCTATGCGAAACGGATTGCGCGGGGCCCAGTCTGGGTAGGGAAAAGGATAATAAGTGAAAATTAAGATTTTGTATTAGAAAATAAATTCGTCTTTGCATTTTATTCATTCTTTACTAAGTACAACATCACGATTAAGTTAACTTTACGAGCCTTGCGTGTAAAGAAGTCATTTTCGTGAGATTCATATCAAACGAATAATATTCCCATTTGACTAGAGTAACATCTTTAGTAAAATCACTAAATTTAGAAAGCCTTCAGGACAGAAGACTCAAAAGTAAAGTAGCAATCATACATAAAACACTGAACCATAATCTTCAAATACAAAAACAAAATCTAATAAAATACTCAGAAAGACAAAAAGATAAAGGCACATTCCTCGTCCCATATGCTAGGACACATTTTTACAAATGTACTTTCCCTAGTGCTATTAAAGCATGGAATGGGTTGCCTGAACCAGCCAGGAAAACCAGTGACTAGGCAGAATTTAAGTCATTGGTTAACATGCATGACTAGATGCATGACGCGTAAGACGTAATCATCATTTTGTTAAATAAGGTCTGTATTATATAAGATAAGACAAGTATATCATCAAAATTATACATAGATCACGCTTAAAAGCAATAGCAAGTATTGCCAAAATGTTCAATCTATCTTTGTGAATTGTTGCCCTCAAGCAGGGGCGGAGTGGGTATCAAAATCGACCCGGGCATACCATATAAACCGGCCCAAAAATGAATAACATGTCATATCATGGGCGTAGTCAGGAGTTTTTCGTTGTGGGGGGGGATTTTTTTTCTACCCCCCTCTGCAATGTATATGTATGTAATTAATCTTCATTACATTCTGACCTTTCATTCTTTTGGGCGTTTTTGTTTAGCCTAGAATAGGTTCTTTTAATTAGTGGAAAGACAGTACACACAACCAAGAACAGCTAGGGAGTCTCACAGCGCTCCCCCAGCTGGGTCCGGGGCTTTGGAAATTCAGTTTGACACAATTGACAACATCGTTACATCATTAACTACTGTACAATAACAGTATAGATGAAAAATTCGAACAACATTCACACACGAAACACATACACATTCACAACCAGCGCTTTATGAATTTGACTTCTATGTACTTCTCGATGACGACAGCTGATCTTGTAACACTCTGACCGAAAGTTGGATAAAGGAGTTTTTAAATCTTTCTGTTTTAGTCCTTCGTTCAGATCTTATGTAACAGTGGTTTAATGAGTGCAGGTTGTCCTTAAGAATCGAGAGTGTTTTGGAAAGGCATCTGTCATGAAAAAGCTCTTCAAGAGATGGTAGTTGTATTCGAGTGATATGCGATGCTTTTTTAATTAGTCTCTTTAGTCTAAGTCTTTGTGCCAATGAAGTATTTCCATACCAGCAGGTGATGGCAAAGTTAATTAGACTGCTGATGGTTGCTGTATAAAAAATTTTAATAATTGTTTTGTCGATGTTAAATTTTCTTAGCTTTCTGAGATAGAAGAGTCGCTGGTGAATTTTTGTGTATATGTTTTGACAATGTTTACTCCATTTTAGTTTGTTGTTGATGGTTGTTCTTAGATATTTATATTCGTGTACTTGTTCTATGGTTTGATTGTTTATCTGAATTTCTGCAATATGGCCTTTATGTTTCCTAAAGTCAATAATCAATTCTTTAGTTTTCTGAACATTTAAAATTAGAAAGTTATCTATACACCATTGAATATATCATGCCCCATTATTGAAAATATAAATCTCCTTTCATTAAATATCCGATGTGACAGCGCTATAAGCCTATAAATTATAAGAATTTCAATCATTAATAACTGCATACTTAGCATAAGTCTGCCATTAATTATAATAGTAAAAAAAATGATTTAGATCTAGATTTGTCTTTTTTTAATTAAATAATTTTTTTTGTAAGCCTTAAGTGTAGTATTTTTAGATCGATGTTATTAAAAATAAACAAAAAGGAAACTTACTATTTCTGTACAAATCTCATATTGAGCTGTGAATAAGTTGGGTGGCTTGCAATTTCGTGGCTGTGTGTGTTAATTGTTGAAGAGCTTCTTCTTCCTCGTTCTCATTTTTATGTTGGAACGTCCAGATGACTAGACCAATATACGAGATGAACTGCGCAGTGGTTTCCAAATCAGGGAGCTCTCCATATAGTTTTCTTTCTATTGGGGTGCTTTGAGGCCAGTGTCTTGTACAGGTCTCATGGTAAAGAGAATAGTGTTGAAGGACATGTCTCATTCTGCTGTGTCCGATCCTGAGTCGTAAGATTAGAGTTGATCTTGTCAGGATAGCTTATAATAGGCATCATCTTTCTTGTGATTCGGATGAGAGCTTGTCCATTTCTCATTTATTTTATTTACAATTAGTTTCTTCATTTCTAATGAATAGAGTGCAATTTAATTGTGAATTTGTTCTCCCACTCTTAGCGAGTGTGTCAGCCTTCTCATTTTCTTCTAGTTCTATATGTGCTGGTATCCATTGTATCCGTTAAAGAGCTAATTGTCGCCCCAATTTTTTTCTGCGTTATATCTATGTTTTGTAACTTAATTAACCTCTCTCATCCCTCTTTTTCGTTAACTGACAATGGAACCATCAAAAGACGGGGAAGGGAAGGCGCAAAAACAAAAGAGAGTGCCATCAAACGTCCATGCCGAACAGCAAAATGATAAGCCAAACACAACCTCGAAGACATCAAAGCATTGTTGAAGTTCATGCCGCTCGTGCATAGCAAAAAGTACGGTCTAACGTTTTGCAAATGATAATACGTAGGATACAGTGTATAGTGTAGATTTTTTTGATATTCTTGTTGAATTTCAAACAAAATTAAGTGTAATAAATAAATTGAAAAAAAAGAAAAGAAAACGTGTTCGGGCATCTGTGTCTCGATGCTATCACTTTAAAAAAAAAGTGGTCTGCATTGAAGAATTTTTTTTTCCTTGGTCGCGACCAGACCGGCCCATTTGGTACCGGCCCACCGGGCATTTGCCCGTTTGCGCATATAGCCAGTCCGCCCCTGCCCTCAAGTAATTGAATAACACCCCAATATGACAATTTCGTCTACTTTTCATGAGATTTTTAATATTTCAGGAGATTTCCATGAGCCCGTGGAAAATCAGGAGGCGGAGGGAACCCTGTAATATAAGTTATAATGGTTAAATTTTATAATATACAGCGCGGGGCCTATGAAAGTGCGGGGCCCACTTCGACCACATAGCTTGCATTGCCCTAAGACCGGCCCTGCTAAGGTAACAATGGAAAAAGTATCAATTATAAGATATAATTTCCATTTATTAAGAAACTTACGGAATGAAATACTGAATCAAATGTTGTTTAAAAAAAAACTATTCGACCCACGGCGTAGCATACTCCGTTATTTTGCAGGGCCGGCCTTAGGCCAATGCAACCTATGCGACCGCAGTGAGCCCCGCACTTTCAAAGGACCCACGCTAATTCTAGGTGTAAATTCCCGCAGCCTCCTGATTTACCAGGAGCTCCTTGAAATCTCCGTAAATCGCAAAATTTACGAAAAAGTCAAGGAAATCTCCGGAAATTATTTAAATCTTTAGAAAATTCAAACAAAAAATAATTTCCCTAAATATATAGACGAAATTGTCATTTTGGGGTGTCATTCAAGATGGAAAAAAGTAATTATGCAATACCCGTTATTGTGGAATCTGGTGAAAGAAGCTTCTCGCGCCTACAAAATAATGAAGAATTACTTGAGGTCAACAATTCTCGTAGATAGATTGAAATATTTGGTAATTCTTGCTATTAAGCGCGATCTGTATAGGAAATAAAAATTTTATGATATACTGTATGACTTTGCTACACTCAAGGCTTGTAAAGTAGTTCTGTAAGTAGTAAAAAATGAATAAAATGCAAAGACGAATTTATTTTCTAATACAAACTCTTAAATTTCAGTTATTATCCGTACCCTACCCAAACTTCGCCCCGCTAAATCCGTTTCGCATAGGGCCTCACAACGGTTGAGTCCGGTACTGCTATTTAGTGACGGGTGAATACAGAGTAGATTACTGTTCTCCTCCCCCCTCTTTTTTTCGCCGCTAAAACTACGTGGGGTAGAAATAAAAAAGAGTGATCTTTACATGACTTCTTGGTTACAAAGGTTAAGTACGGCCCTGCTATTTTATGACGGGTGAATACTACTTGTTCTCCCCCGCCCTTTTTTTTTGTTTCGTAGGGTAACTCTAGTCCGAGTTGCAGAAATAAAAGAGTGATCTCTCTTTTATTTCTTGTCCAAACTTTCATACGACCCGCGCTAATCTCCTTAAATATATTGACAAAAAATTCTCATTTTGGGGTGTCATTCAATATGGAAAACGCCAATCCTACGTGCGCTAAAAAAAAAACAACAACACGTCATTATGCAATACCCGTTATTGTGGAATCTGGTGAAAGAAGCTTCTCGCTCCTCAAACTAATGAAGAATTACTTGAGGTCAACAATTCTCGTAGATAGATTGAGACATTTGGTAATTCTTGCTATTGAGCGTGAACTATGTAGGAAATAGAATTTTTAAATATATACTGTATGACTTCGCTACACGCAAGGCTCGTAAAGTAACTCTGTATGTAGTAAAAAATGAATAAAATGCAAAGACAAATTTATTTTTAATTCAAACTTGTAATTTTCACTTATTTTCTGTATCCCTACCCAAACTTGGCCCCGCGAAATTAGTTTCTCGTAGGGTCCCACAACGGTTGAATTCGGCCCTGCTATTTAGTGACGGGTGAATACAGAGTAGGTTACTTGTTCTCCCCCCCCCCTTCTTTTTTTTTCGCCACTAAAGTTACATGGGGTAGAAATAAAAAAGAGTGATCTTTACATGACTTCTTGGTCACAATGGATTAGTCCGGTCCTGCTATTTAGTGACGGGTGAATATTACTTGTTCTCTCCCCCCCCCCCTCTCTTTTTTGCTAAGACATCGCTGTTAGTAGTGTGGTCTTGCCACCTTCTATTCCCAGTTTAGACAGCTTAGCATAAGCAGGGAGATATTTTATTTTGCTGGTGTTTAATTACAATATATATAAATCCATATTTTAAAAGAAACGTTATATTTATGTTTACACATTACCGCTCCGACATTTTGTCCAAAAATGGATTTGATGAAACCTTTTTTAGAATACTAGCGCTATGCTTTTAAGTCTTAGTGAGAAAGAACGCCATTGTTACATAGCCCATGCTCTATCGCAGTCTTTCCCAAAGTGTAGTTCGGATACCCTCGGGGGTACAAAAAGAGTTTGAAGGGGGTACGCGTTGCACATAGTTAACTATGCTGATTTTTCTTTAAAAATACCAATGCAGTTTATTAATTAGAATAAAATAACATAAGTTTGAAATCCTTTTTAGCGGCCCCCGAAAGGGAAAGCGACGCTATTAGTTTTGTGCGGAATGTCGGTCCGTCCGACCGTCCCGTTTAGATCTCGTTAACCAGAAAAGATAGTGAAAATCCGACATCATAATATTTTAGACCATTCAAAGTTCTGATGCAACGGCTACTTTTTCTTTTCTGAAAGCGAAAAATCTAGTTTTTAAAATCACTTGTGCAAGCAGTTTTTTCATAAAAATACACCACTTTTACAACTATTCACTATTAATAGTGTTATAACTCTATTGGCGGTGCAAAAGGGAGAATACATATGCGGAATACTGACACACACGACTCAGGCTAATCACACAGGTCAAGGGCTGTCGATAGACAAAGGACAGTACTGGTATGAACTTTACACGCAAATATGACGATTGTTATGGTCATCTGATCATAGGCCTGCGTGGACCAGAGACACACTGTGTGTAAGTTAAGGCAGGGCAGTTCAAGACAAGACAGCGAGTAGACTGGGACTGTTAGTCTGCCATGAAGTCGGTCCTGGTGGAGTCCTGAAGTGAATGAACGAGTCCAGGAAGAGATAGAGACAGTAGAGTTTATTAGTTTAGTACGGTGATTCATAGTATAGCATTTTTAGTGTTGATGTACTGCCAATTGTGTCATATTGGCTGTTTTAATTGACCATTATTAAAGCTCTTGTTGTCAGGTTCTTGATGTGTTAGATGTGCTGTGTTGTGTTTAGCAGTGTTTAAAGAAGGCCTGATTAGGAGAGATCGTAACAGACATGTACAGGCAGCAATGCAGATGGCCCCATCGAGATGGCAATACAAGCCCTCTGCCGATCCCACTTCTCGGTGGGGGTGACAGTGGGCTTGGCTCTTGAGCTAGACGAAGCCATCCACGTCACATTCAGCAAATGTCCCTTTCGTCTTCTCCTCCAGTTGACCTTCACCTGGTTGCCTTGACGTGGTCAAACACGGGAGGCTCTTTAGTAGGGGAGAACACTATTTACCATATTTTTTAATACATTTATGAAAACGGCTTTATATTTTTGTCAATTTTTTTTTTAAATTTGTATTGCTAAGTTATGTAAGTTCTGTCATACTAACTACTACATTTACACACAAATTTTTTTTACTTTTTTTAAAAGAGAAAACATCTATTTAGTATGCATATAACGTGAACATAATTTAAAACAACAATTAATAAGTAGTTTTTCATTTCATCGAATAGACCACGAGGAGAGCATCCAAATATAGCAAAGTAGAGGAAAATTATTATTTTTTTATGGCAGCTCTCTATTTAGGATTTGAATAAGAGATTATCCTATACTGGCCTATACAAAACAGTTAGATCAATTAGATATTCATTATAAGAGATCAGTTAGGCCAGGTTCACATCTAACTTCACATTCAGGTATCCTTTGGTCTGCTGGACCGCTGGGGCACCACACAAGATCTGTCAACCTTCTTTCTCCATTCTTCTCTGTCATTTGTCTTTGATAGAATTTCATTCAGATGTTCTTTCTGAAAATATTGAAACCTGCCTTTTTACCTGCCTGGGTGGACCACTTCGGCGACCGGTTTTGAGTTTGTGTTTCCACACAAACTGTCTTTGTAACCTTGTTATTATTTATTTTACATCTGTCTTAACTCAAATACCGTGCTAGTTTTACATTTTAATACTAAGTTTTACAAAGAAGAGGAAACGGATAGGGATGTTACAACTACCGTCGACACACCCACATTTTCTAAGTAAAAACTATTTCCATTTTCTTAGAATGTATTTGATGTGTCTCTGAAGCATGCGAAAAATAAGCTCACTAATTGAATACTTAATTGTAATAGAGTAATTATTATTTTGTGTGTATCTAGGCCTACAAAAAAGAAATTTTGATTGTTATTAAAATAAATCCTCTTTTTTTGGGGAGGGGGGGGAGCGGTGCGAAAGGGTACTCAGTGTTAAGTAAATTCTAGAGGGGGTACGCATAGATCAAAAGTTTTGGGAAACACTGTACTACCCCTATAACCTAGAGATTTTTTATCACTTGAAGTTCCATAATAAAACCATAATAATAATAATATTAAGGCTTGTTTTCGAGTCCAAAGATGAGGAATGCATTATTTCCAGTGGCTACGCAGCCCCAGCACTGCCACATCCAGAGCAAGCATAACCATTGTTCGCAGGTGGTTGATTAAGATTTTCTTTTCGCCATCTGCGTCTGTCCCCGGCAGCGGATTTTCTTTTGGTCTCAAATATGTATCCCGCTGCTTTTGTGAGTGACCTCCATCTGTCTCGTTCTGAAGCCGCATACAACCAGGTGCTCTCTTCTATGTCAGCTAAGGCAAGTTGGCATCAAAGCTGGTCTTTAAAGCGTTTCGTGGGGCACCTCTGTTACGTCGACCATCTTTAAGCTCACCAAAAAAAAGACTTTTGGCATACGTTCGTCTCCCATACGGGACAGCGTAGCTGTAGGACCATAAGAAGTTCCTCTATACCAGGGGTGGGCAACCTTTTTGTTTGGAGGGCCGCATTAAAAACTAATTGGGAAGGCGGGCCGCATATATATATATGCTGTATTGGATATTCTGTTCCATTGGTCACATCAACTGCACGGAGAGGGGGGAACTAGGAACATATTGACAATCTAGACTTCAGAAATAAAAATCTACACTTTAAGTCTAGAAATAAAAGTTATAGATCTTGATCTAGTCTAAATCATGGCTGTCTGGTAGTGCGGTTTGCGCGCTGGACTGTCGTTTAGATTCATCGATGGTCCTAGGTTCAAACCCTGCCCGCTGCCATCCCCCGTCGTCCTGCGGGAGGTTTGGACTACAACTCTGAAGGAACATCCAAAACATGTAAAACAACATACATTCTAAACTAGACCAAGAAATTCTAGATCTAGATTCTACAATGATTTTAATTAGAACTTAAATATAAATCTAGTTTTAAAAATCTAGTTCTAGTGTAAAAAAAAATCTACATCTAGTGTAAAAAATTAGATCTAAATCTAGCTATTATGTCTTTTTATAATGCGAGTCACATTATGAGGTTTTCTTATTAGAAAAAGACATTAACCAACCAGTCGATGACCTCTGGAATTTCATTAAAAACCATCTTAAAAGCATTATAGAAAATCAAATACCAACTAAATACACATCAAACAAAATAAATAAATGCTGGTTTAATAATAGACTAAAGAAGCTTTGTAAACAGAAGGAAAACCTATATAGAAAATTTAAAGAAACTAATGCAGAAAGAGTTTACAAAAAGTATATAAAAATTAAACACTTAACCCAAAAAGTAAGCAGACAGCTGCAGAGTGAATACATAAACAATGTAATATCTAAAGACAACAACAAAAACCTATGGTCATACATTAAGTCTAAGAAAATGGAAACAACAGGCGTAGCGCCATTAAAAGATGAACATAACATAATACATAATGATAATGAAACTAAAGCAAACATTCTAAACAAATACTTTGCATCAGCATTCTCAGCCCCAGGAGACAAAGACATATTACTGAATTTGAACCAAGTAGACAACATAGAAGATATAGTAGTACAAGAAAATGGAATTCAAAAACTATTAGCCAACACCAAACCAAATAAAGCTTCTGGACCTGATGGTATTCCAGCTAGATTACTCAAAGAACTAAGTAATGAGCTAGCCCCAGTGTTCAAAATACTCTTTCAGGCTTCACTTAACCAGGGCAGAGTACCAAAGGACTGGAAAGAAGCTAATGTCACCCCCCTATTTAAAAAAGGAGAAAAATCTGACCCAGGAAACTACAGACCAGTATCACTTACCAGCATCACATGTAAAATCCTAGAACACATAATATGTAGCAACATCATAAACCACTTAGACAAACATAATGTCCTCACACCATACCAACATGGCTTTAGGAAATATAGATCATGTGAAACACAACTAATAGGACTAATTGATGATTTTTCAAAAGGTTTAGATAATAGTGAACAAATAGATGCTATCTTACTAGATTTTTCTAAGGCTTTTGACAAAGTTCACCACCATAGTTTGCTTAAAAAATTAAAATATTTCGGCATTAATGGTCCACTGCATCAGTGGATTAAAGACTTTCTGATAGGGAGAGAACAAATTGTAATAATAAATGGCTCTAAATCAACACCGATAACAGTAAACTCAGGTGTACCTCAAGGAACAGTCTTGGGTCCACTACTATTTTTAATTTACATAAATGATTTACCAAATTGCATTACTTCAGGAACAAAAGTCAGATTATTTGCAGACGATTGCATAATATATAGAACAATAAAAACAACACAAGACACAGATATTTTACAAAGAGAATTAGATGAATTACAGAAATGGGAATCAAATTGGAGCATGTCTTTCCACCCAGAAAAATGTCAATTGTTAAGAGTAACAAAAAAACTAAAACAAATTAATTCCACTTATCTTATTCATGGCAAACCAGTAACACAGAGTAAAAACGCAAAATACCTAGGTGTTATAATAAATGAAAAACTGTCATGGAATCCACATATTGATGAAACTACAAAAAAATCAAACAAAGCATTAGGATTTATTAAAAGAAATTTCTATAAATCAAATAAGAACATAAAACTAAAATGTTATTTAACCTTGGTTAGGCCAATAATAGAATATGCATCCTCTGTTTGGGACCCCTCAACTCAAGAAAACATTAAGAAACTAGAACAGACACAAAATAGAGCAGTGCGATTCATAACAAACGAATATTCACATTTGACTAGAGTAACACCTTTAGTAAAATCACTAAATTTTGAAAGCCTTCAGGACAGAAGGCTCAAAAGTAAAGTAGCAATGATACATAAAACACTGAACCATAATCTTCAAATACAAAAACAAAATTTAATAAAATACTCTGAAAGACACAAAGATAAAGGCACATTCCTCGTCCCATATGCTAGGACAAATTTGTACAAATACTCCTTCTTCCCTAGTGCTATTAGAGCATGGAATGGGTTGCCTGAGCTAGCCAGGAAAACCAGTGACTTGGCAGAATTTAAGTCATTGGTTAATATGCATGACTAAATGCATGACGCGTAGGACGTAATCATCTTCTTTTTTGAAGTAACGTCTGTATTATATAAGATAAGATAAGATAATAAACATTACTATACCGAGTTGTTTTAGCATTTTATTTAAAGAGTTTATTCCATATGACGTCAAAGGGAAAAAATCCACTACGTCACACGGTCTAGTTAGACTAAAAAATATCATCTATACGAGAAGCTTGTTGAGGGTTCATATACATTGGTGCACCGAGTGATTTCTTTTAGCATTTCATTTAAAGAATTAACTCCATATGACGTCAAAGGAAAAAATATTCCATTACGTCACACATCCTAGTTAGACTAAAAAATGTCTTCTGTACGAGCAGTTTTTCGAGGGTTCATAGACATTGGTGCACCGAGTGAGTTCTTTAAGCATTTCATTTGAAGGGCTAGTTAGACTAAATATGTATATATAAGGATTAAAGACGCTTTTTGTTTTGTTTTGTCTGTAAGTCTGTCTGTCCGTCATGTTAATAGCGAGAAAAAAAAAGATTAAAAGTTATTGAAAATCTGATTAAAATTTAATTTCCCTTCCGAAACATTAGTTTTAAGTTTCTATAATAGATTGTTCCGGATGTTTATATATTTATAGTGAGAGAAAATAAGAATTCCAGATTAATCAAATACCGTTGATTAAATTTGTGGGATGGTCTGTTATGAAAATTAGATGTACCATAGCCTTATGGAGAGATTTTTAAACCATACTTTGGTTTTAGGAAGTTGTTTTCCTTAAAAATCGGAACATAATATTAACGATAATTAGATTTTTTAACGTTTTAGCTAGAAAGTTAAATGTAGTGTAAGAGAGAAGTGCGATTTTACATAAATAGGGTTAAAATATTTTTCAGAAAAATCCGGAACAACCAATTTTCGTAAATGAGAAAAAATTTTGTTTTATATAGAAGAGGAATTTCAAACATTTATTAGCGTTATTAGAGTTTTAATATAAAATTCGGATCTTTTTTTGCGAAGATTTGTAAGAAAATTAATGTAAAGTAGGTCGATTTCTTTTTCGAAACAAAATCAGTAACATTCTTTACTGATTAAACAACTTTTATTGTGTTTCGACAAGAAAATTAACTGTAAAACAAGTCTAAAAAGTGATTTTCAACAACCTATTGTCGATATTTTTGAAAAAATAAGTCATTTGACATAAATTTGTTTTAAGTTAAAAATTTCAAACAATTTATATTGATAAATAAACTATAGTGACGTAGTGTCAAAGAATATAAGTGTAATATTAGTCAATTAAGGGATTTCAAAAAATCATTTGACATAATTTACTTTTTATAAAACAATATCTGGAACAACTTTATAGTTAATGAAATATAAATTAGTATAGATATTTTTATTTAGTGTTTATATGCTATTTACATTTAAAAACCAGAACAATGTTTTAAAGATCATGTATTAAAATCTAATTTAAGTTAGAAGAGCAAACAAATATTCGTTGGCATTGATTTGTTTTTCACAAAACATCCGGAACAATCTATTATAGATACTTAAAACTATTGCAATATACCTGAATGAAAAATTAAAGGTTAAATCAGATTTACTATAGCCTTTAGTGTTATTTGTTAATCTAATCGTTACGGACAGACTGACCAACAGACAAAACACACAAAAATAAGTTTCTTTTATTCGGATGAGGGCACTAAACAAAAAATAAATAAAATCTGATTTTTTAAAAAAGTTTAAGGAATTGGTTTAGCACCGTGTTATTTGTTAATCTAATCGTTACGGACAGACTGACCAACAGACAAAACACACAAAAATAAGTTTCTTTTATTCGGATGAGGGCACTAAACAAAAAATAAATAAAATCTGATTTTTTAAAAAAGTTTAAGGAATTGGTTTAGCACCACTACATGTTGCGACGTTACGATACTGCACGAAAGTCGCTGCATAAAAGGTCCATTTAAAAAAATGTGCTTGATATTTACATACAAAGTGCATTATTAGCCTTTATAAACAAACATAAATGTTTTCTTTTAATTTTAGCAACTAGTTGACCAGAAAAAACACCTTTAACTATTATTTATATTTGTTGTAAACATTTCCAGTACATTTTATAAATATATTTGACTTAGTGATACTGGAAATAAACTGGAAACGTTGATATTTGTTAGCATATTGTAACATTGCCTCCCTTAAATTTACGTAATTGTTTTAGAATTGGTGTAATGTTATGAAAAAATCGCTTGCATAATTAATTTTAGAAAACCAAAAGTAGCCGTTGCACCTTAACTTTTCAAGCCGCATTTAATGGTGAAATAATATTTTTCATATCTCTTTTCGTTTTCGAGATCTGAGTGTGACAGACGGACAGAAGGACATTTTGCACAAACCTAATAGCGGCTTTTTCCCCTTACGGGGGCCGCTAAAAAGTGTGAACGGATCATTATAAAATATATTTTCCATTTATTAACTAACTCATTGAATGAAATACTGATTGAAATGTTGTTTTTAAAAAAAGAATTTTGATTTAAACTTCTTTTTAATTATAAGTTTAAAAAAAAGAACTCCTTTTATAGGCGCAGTTTTGACATATCCTCATAATACACTAGTCAGTGTAAATATGACTAAATAAAGTAAAGATCTAGATATATTTATAATATATATATATTTCATAACTGTATTAATAATTGGAATAAAATTTTAATTATTAAGGCAATAACTTATCTTCTGACAGCTGAGGGGTGCAGATTTATTTATTCTGTAAACGGCAGTATCACTTTGAAGTGAATCGGATTCGAGCAGCATAGTACCATTACCCGGTACCAAAAGGCCTACTATTCCTGATCATAACATTGGCCTAGGTCTAGTAATTTAAGATTATATTATCTTCGTGATCGAAGATGAGCCCATTTCTCATTTTCTATGGACACGAAGATGACTGTAAAGTCCAATCCTCGCTTTAAAAAGCCGGCCGCATACGTGGCATGGGTGGGTTAGGTCAGTTGCAGATAGGCCTACTTCTTCTCTCAGCTTTTTGTTGGTTCGGCACTCTTTCGCCCTGGCCACTCTCCTTGCTTAAAATCTTGAGACTCCGAGACTCACAGCTTCGTGCCATGCTGAGCGATCGAGAGCTAGTGCTTCCCAGCCAAGAATATCAATATCGCATTCCTTGAGAGTGTCATTGTAGCGCTTGTATTGGCCTCCCTGGGAGCGCTTTCCTGCACACCTCCCCGTACAGAAGTCGTTTGGGAAGGCGACTACATGTCCCGCCCATTGAAGTTGGGACTTTTTACTGTGACATTGATACTGTAAATGTTGGAGCTACTGCGCTGGGCATCAAATACCTAGCTTAAGAGGCTAAAAAAAAGGGAAAGTGATTTATCTAATTCTGTTTTGTTATATGTTCTAATCATAGGGGTATCAAGGAATGGTGGACGGCGGTAACAATATCCAGGAAGCTACATGGCTGAGCAGTTCAAATATGATACACATGGTAAGGTACAATTAAAAAAAATAATTAAAAACAAATATTATTACTTCCCGATAGTTGTAACTGCCCCTGTTTGTATAAGTTCAAATAACAGAACCAGATGACATGTTAATACCAATCCCTGGGAGAGTCCTCAAATAAAATGATCGGCGGTGGTCCTTGTTATTAAGTTTGAAAGGCTTAAGGTCTTCCACTATTTCATGCGATCTTTGAATATCATCCAGTCAAACGACAAAAATCAATAGACTGTGTCTTTGGTGAACAAGTCTCTGAAAGTAGTCACTCGTAGACAAGTTAAAGGGAAACTCAGATGGTTTTTCAAATGTGTGTTATTAACATATTTAAATTCTGTGTCAAAAAAGTTGTAATAGTAAACATTTTAAAATTTTTAGCGGCCTCCGTAAGGGGAAAAGCCGCTATTAGGTTAGTGGAAGATGTCCGTCTGTCCGTCTATCACACTCAGATCTCAAAAACTAGAAGAGAAATGAAAAACATTATTTCACCATGCGATGCGGCTTGCAAAGTTTAGGTGCAATGACTACTTTTGGTTTTCTAAAAGCTAAAAAAGGGTTTAGTTAATACAATTTATTATGCAAGCAGTTTTTTCATAAAAATACAACAATTCTAAAATAATACAGTCTAAGTAGCCTATTGTGACGTAATGGAATTATTTTCCTTTGACGTCGTATGGAGTTGATTCTTTAAATGAAATGTTAAAATAACTCGGTGCACCAATGTCTATGAACCCTTAACAACTTGCTAGTTAGACTAAAAAATGTCTTGAATATTCCTTGCGAATAGGCGGATCCGACAGGGATCCGACTCCGACCGGGGGCCCCTTTGAGTTTGTGTTATTTTGTGTAATTTTGTTATTTAAATGAATAGAAACATTTATTTTTTATAAATTAGTCAGTATATTCTTGACATCTAAAAAATGTTTTTTTTTTTAGATTTTTTTTTAGCTTAGGCAAACGTCACTTCCCTCAACTATACTGAAAGGTAAACTAGATTTAACCAATCGTATCGCTTCATTCTTACAGTAGCTGTTAGGCTTAGTGACGGACTAGTTCAGAGCTATGGTACAGTTATGTATATATAAAGATAGATCTTAATCTTGTGATAACCAACTCGAGAAAAAAAAAGTTACTTTTTCATCTAAGCCCCTCCCGTCCCAAAAAGTAAATAGATCGTGTGGTCATTGGTTAATATGGTCACTAAGTGCATGACGCGTGGTACCTAATCATTTTCTTTTTTGCAGTAACTGATTCTAACAAACAGGTCAGTGTAAGGCTAGTCTAGACTACATGTAGTTGGTCATGACAAGACAACCAAGCGATAGTGTTTGTTGTGTGTTGAGTGGTCAGGCGAGAAAATACACACTGCCGTGGTTAGTCAAGCATGTAAATCTATTTTTAACAAGCATTTTTTTCTTTGCTTACAAGATCTAGATCTAACTGCATAGACGAAGATATATTTCTCTTATGAGAATGTTGTATGGTTTTCCGTTATACTGTAAGTCAGTAGATTAACTTAATAGGTTTGTGGGACATCAAATAGAAACCCGGTGAAAGTCTGACCGTTTTGGATGCGCAGGAATATTGTCAGAAAAACATCAATAACTAAGTTATTATTGCAAATTTAAAAAAAAGAATAATATATTCATTATGTTTAAATCAAAACACGTTATATCAAAAATTGTCAAAACCATCTGAGTTTAACTTTAAATACAGAAATGGGCATCCATTCCGTTTGGCCTCCCTCCCTCCCTCCCCCCCCCCTTAGATTCTGAGTAGCCAAATTTTATCCAATTTTTTTTGGCATCATCAAATCAATTAAGTTGCAGCTTTAACAACTAGTGCTTCCACAGAAGTACAGTTGTAAGAATAAATTATTATTATCCAGTCGTTGATAAGCAAGTTGCAAAAAACCGACGAAAATTAGAATCAGTTTTGTTTTTGTCTACCATTATTTATTGCAGAACCCCATGACATTTTTTTTTTTTACAAATTTAAATTTATGAAGTAATAATCATGAAAAATGTCAGTGGCTGCTGGTAATTAAAAATTGAAAATGAAATATTGGTTGCCATTTTGAATGTTACTGTCACGATGTTGTTTGGATAGACTTGTGTTGTCTCTTCCGCTGATTTGGTGCTGCTAGTGATATTAGTAGCAAACACTACTAAGATGCAATAAAATGAGACAGTGTAGATATAATTTTCTTGAGTTTAATTCTTTTAAACTCGAACTTAAGACAATACACAGTAAATATAATTGAAATACAGGATATTGTAACATTAGTAATGATCAGCATAGTTGGCAAAATCTTTGCTATTGTCGCACTATCCAGGCTGCTAGTGATAGCTTCTAGAGTCTACACAGAGTCTCAATGTGGATTCAGGAGTGTTAGATCCACCATAGACATGATATCCTCTCCACGACTATTGCATGAGAAATTCAGAGAGAGAGAGGGAGGGACATCGTTTTTGTCGATCTGACTAAAACCTTTTACATGGTCAGCAGAAGTGGCCTTTTCAGACTCCTAAGGAAAATAGGTTGCCCTCCCAAACTACTGTAGTTCATTGAGTGTTTTCACGAGGAAACAAAATTTACTGTGAAATGCAATGGAGGCCAATCAGCATCTTTTGAGGTTAACAGTGGTGTCAAGCAGGGATGTATGCTCGCACCTACTCTGTTTGGCATATTTTTCTTTTGCCTACTGCATTATGCATACAACGACTTCATTAATGGCCAACCTCTAGAAATTGTTGATCACTTTTGCTATCTTGGCTCCATCATATTCAACAATGCACTACTGGATAAAGACAACAATAGGATAGCCAAAGCAATGGACACCATGTCAAGGTTGCAGAAAAGAGTGTGGGACAATACCTTGCTGACTAACAATACCAAAGTCTTAGTCTACCAACCTGTATCATCAGCACTTTGCTATACGAACCGAAGTGAAACATAATCAAACATTTCATGGCAGGAAGAAAACCTAAATATCTTCCACCTCCGGTGCCTAAGGCGGAATTTTAAAATAAGGTGGCACGATAAGGTCGACTTCTACAAGACCTTCTGTATGGTAATCTAACTGAAGGCAGAAGAGCCGCTGGTCGTACACTTTTATGGTATGCAAGCGCGACACGAAGCGCTTCAAAATCGACACTAGCAGCTGGGAAAAAGTGGTACTGGATAGATCCACATGGAGAGAGAGAGAGCATAAAGGAAGGGTCTCGGATAGCAGATTCCATACACAACAGTAGTAGAAAGAGGGGTGAAAATGCAACGGCGCCTGGTGATTACATATGCCCAACCTGCGATCGCAGCTGTGTATCAAGGATTGGCCTCTTTAGTCACACAAGAAGTTGCAAAGGGAAAATATTATCTCTCGAGATATAAAATGCCACAGGTTAATGATCAAATAAACTAATCAACTTTGTACCTTAACTAGCGACATCTAAGTTTCACTCTAATTCTAATTGACTAGTCCCCAAAAATCTCTAGAATCTTCCTTCCACGCTTTTGTTTCTTTCTATGTCTACAGGGTAAAAAAATGAAAATGAAACTTCTAGAATTAAAAATTAAGAGTTGGGGCGAAAAGGAAGTAGATTTTTTTTGTAATAAAAAAAAGTACAAATTTTGTGCAACATTTGTATGTTGGCTTACTAAAAACATATTGAGATGAAACTGCATATAAAAAATCGTTTTGGTAAAAACTAACCCACTACCATTTCTATATTTGTTCTAGTAATAAGGTAAGTAATAACAGTTTAAGTTTTCATATTTTTCGTCCAGCCCAAGTAAGAGAATTAGTGATGAGTTGTGAGTCATTCGGCATGGGCTGTTGTAAATATCTAATAGATTAGGCTACCTAATTTTAAAAAATTAAGCAATTAATTATAACGGTTTGAATCTAGATTGATGCGAACTTATTATTGAATACTTATGACGCCAGACAAGGTCAAGGGAAGATATGAAATTTTTTAATTATATTATAAGTAAAATTTTGGAATTAATAATGCAGATTTAGAATCACTATGTTCAGCCAGCCCTGTGGAATTTAATTAAACTTCGGAGATTATGATCTTGCGATTGTAATATTAGCGTTATTAGAAAACATGATTCCAGACTGTCCGAAAATTGAGCTTTTAAATATTTTATTCTATTATTCCAGGGTGGTACACTCATTGGTAGCGCTCGTTGTATGGATTTTAGAGAAAGATGGGGAAGACTAAAAGCAGCTCAAAATTTGATTCAGTGGGGAATAACTAACCTCATAGCTATTGGTAAGTGCAATATATTTTTTTACTTAAAATTGTGACGTAGGTGTAATAAAATTAATTTACTAGTTATTAATTTTAAGATGGCGCTGTAAAATTTCAGGGGGTTCTAACAGCAAACCATAGACCAGAGCGCCCTTCTTGCACACACTGAACAATTTGCCTCGTTTGGTTTGTCCATCAACATAGAAAAAAAACGAAGGTAAAGCTTCAGAAGTCCCCAATGGGAACTAATCCAGATCAATTTGAATAGCCGTCTCCTTGATATTGTTGACCACTACTTTAGCAGCACGGTGCCCAACGATGCGTGACTGTCCAGAGAAATAGACAACCGCCTCGCAAATGCCAACGGCGCTTTTGGTTGCCTTAGACTGAGACTATGGCGAAATAGGTCTCATCATATGGCTACATATATCAATGTTTATAAAGCAGTGGTTCTCACCACACTTTTATATGGCTCTGAGACATGGTTGCTCTACCGAAGGCATTTAAAGCTCCTCGAAAGCTTCCATCAAAGGTGCCATTGCTTCATGATAGGCATACTCTGGCAAATAACTATGTTCTGCTGGAGGCCGTTGTGGACAGTATAGATGCAATAATTACCATTTGACAGCTGCGCTGGGTAGGACACATAACTCGGATGGGAGACGACTGCATGTCAAAGGCGATCTTCTTTGGCAAGCTTAAAGGAGGACGGCGTAACAGAGGTGCCCCCCATAAGCGCTATAAAGATAAATTCAGGCGTCATTTTGCCCTCACTGGCATAAGGGAAAGTAGCTGGCAGCAGATGGCCTGTGAAAGAGAGTTGGAGAGCTCTCGCAAAGGCTGTGGGATAAATATTTGAGTCCCAAAGAAAAACCATTATTGAAGGCAGGCGCAGAAGACGGAAAGAAAACTTAGTCCGCCAACGAAAAAGGCTTTGTCTTCACGAGGAGCGGGAAAATACGCAGGTCGCAACAGGGTATGCATAGTCACTACACGCATCCTTAATATTCGGAATCGAAGACATTGCTGTTATTAATTATTTTGTTTGATATTGAATAAGGGAAATAATTTCTTCATTATTGATAGATATAGTTGTAAAACGGAGTTCTTTCCCTTAGATAAGCGTTGTTATAAAAAAATATTTTTTATATTTAGCTTGCTATATTGTATGAATTCTTGAGTTATATTGGATGACCCTCCATCGGAAGTCCGACAGTTACACTGGGCGGGGGGGGGGGGCATATCCCGTATGGGGACGAACGTAAGCTAGTCTTTTTTGGTGAGCTAATAAGTGGTCGACGTTACAGAGGTACCACACGGAAACGCTTTAAAAGACCAGCTTAGGCGCCAACTCGCCTTAGGTGACATAGAAAAGAGCAGCGGTTGCATGCGGCTTCAGAACGAGACAGCTGGAGGACAGTTATAAGGGCCGCGGAATACACATTTGAGACAAAAAGAAAATCCGCTGCCGAGGACAGACAGACAGCGAAAACAACATCGAAATCGACCACTGGCGGACAGTAATTATGAGTTTGAGTTTTTTGTCAAATCGGCACATTTTAGGCCATGTCGTGCCCGTAATCCCTAAAAGGTTACTCTCCCTTCATACCACAAGAGCTAAATTTTATTTAGTTAAGTTATTAAAAACAAGTTCTATTCACAGATGTTAAAATAGTAAAGGTAGTGAAAATTTTATAATTTAGTAAAAATCTTTTGTAAATACACAATTCACAATTTCACAAATCAAATCTTCGTAAACAACCCGGACAAATCCCAGTACCTCCCCAGGGTCGACACTATCTAACAGTGTTTTTTAAGTTGTGCGCTCTAAGAAATGTTCCCCTAATATCGTGGTATCTTGGACAATCAATGAGGATAGGTTCCACGGTGAGACGAGAGTCACAGTACTCACAAAGTGGGGGCTCCTCTCTCTCTTCAGCACAAAGGAGTGCGTAATGTAGGTGTGGCAAATCCTAAGTCAGGACATGGTCGTGCTACCACGCCTTGTCAGACGCTTAGATGTGGGCCGGCACCTGACATCCGCCACAACCTGTCTGAGTTTGTTGTGAGTCTCAGCCTCCCACCGATCCTGCCACTGTCGATAGGTGGCAGAGGCAATACTTTGTCTCAGGTCCGAGTAGGGAATTTGTGTTCGTGACACTGCTTGATTTAGGGCTCTCTTTGCTTCTCTGCGGTTTCGTTTCCCTCTATGCCCACATGTGAGGGGACCCAGATGAAGGTGACATCCCTATGGTCGGCTGTTATTTGGTCCAAAACCCTTAGGCTCTTATGTACCAATGGAATGTCAGTCTTCATCCGTCCCTAAGCTTGCAATGCAGATTTGGAGTTGGAGCATATGATAATTTTTATCCTTTCTGATGCTTTGACGGCCATTAGTGCAAGCGATATTGCATGTAATTTGGCCGTAAAGATGGAGCAGCCATCGGGGAGTCTACGGGAGATTGTTTTGTTCCGAAAGGAGCAGGCACACGCGACCTTTCCATCTGTTACGTCTTCATATTGGATGAGACTCTTTAGACATGAAAACGACAAATCACAGTTTTATAAATACTTTAATCGTTATTAATACTGCAAACACTTTCTTGTTTATATTCCTCCATTTCGGTTCTTCCTTCCTTTCAACACGCAATCACACCATTTCACATTCACACTAAGATGCGCACGTAACACCCCCCCTGTTTAACAAGTTCGATGCACATCGAACGTCCAAAATACAAATCACTGAATATATTATCAGACTATTCCAAGTTAAAAAAAAATCGGTAACATATAAAACCATAATGTAATAACTAAACAAAATCAAACACAATGTCATGTTAATACCAATGCAATTCCAACATGGAATAACAATTATATTCATCACAATAATAACTGTTATTATGAGCAATTGAACCCACTTCTGTTAACATATATCTATAAGTAATCATATTCTATTAATACAACTCCCCACTCATAATTGTATGCCTGTACAAAACACCATTATTCCAGTCGCAATCAAATAGTTAACCAACAAAGTCTATCTTGCTCCATGCATATTGTAACAACAACATTCAATTCATTACACATATATTTATTCATTGTAGAATAGAACAATAATTAGTGTCGATCATTCCTACCTTTTCTAATCATATCTATATAATTCTAACATTATTGACATGCCATCCTTTCCGCTTCCCTCCTTTGCAATGATGTCCCATTGTGATCCTACTACCTAATGATCTAGCTGTACTGTTTTCTAGGCTGCTAATATCACTCTCTTTCCTCGTATACGCCTCTTCACTATTGTACCTTGAATCCTTAATTCTAATTAACTGTTGACACTGTCTTCTAATATGCCCCCTTCTCCCACAATTAAAGCATAAGATGTATGGACTTGTACGTCTATATGTGGGTTTAAATCGCTTTCCCTGTACCACTGATTGCCTTACTTTACTTTGATTTGGACCCATTCCTATTGCATTGCTTTCTACCTTATCTGTTAATTCTTTCTTCTCTTGCTCTCTGCTACCCATGTCATCTGATGTATGAGATCTTATGTCTTCTTCCACATCCCCATTTCTACCTCGCGTAGACTTTATCCCATAATATTTCTTCCAATTCTCAATCTCCCTTACTGAACATATTTTCACCCCATGAATATTCCCAATAATTAAATCTATCTCACCCTGATCTACAACACAAGCTTCCACTGTCCCCTTAAAATACGGTGTGTCTATACTAACTTTAGCAATCGGTAATTGTACAATATTTCCATTAAACATAACACACTTCCTAGATTCGCCTGTATATTCATGGTCTTCCACTAAATTCTTATTCACTCCAATAATAGTGCTCCCTGTATCCCTGATGGTCTTGGCTGCCTTGTTCCCTACGAATGTCTGAAAAATCTCCAATGTTCCAGTATCAGATGACAATGATAAGCCTTGCTCTATTCTACCTTTCTCCCAGTCCTTTCTTTCCTGTCTGTTTCCTTGATATCTTCCGTTGCGGCTATCACTTTGTCTTTCATATGTACCACTTCTATACTGTCTATCCTGTGTCTCCCTTGTTCTGTGAGAGTTATTCTGTGTCTCACATGTTCTGTTAAAGGCAACTATTTCTTCTATATCACTGCCTCTAGATAATTTCTTCTCGGGATGTGCCACTTTATAAGCCCTTATCAGTCTTACTATGTCTTCTATGGATTTCGGTTTCCTCTCCAACAGAAATATTTTTAATTCCTCCTGACACTCGTACATCACTTTGTCCAGCATGAGAAATGTCTTAAGACTGTCAAAGGTTTTTTCTACCTCAGCGGTTTCTATCCAGTTATCGAAATGGCTGCTCATTTTGTCCAAGAAGGTCTGCGGGTCATCCTCTGGTTCTATCTCACAATTAACAAACTGTTGGCGATAGAAAGCTTCTGTTTTCCCGAAAGTTCGAAGTAGTTGTTCTTTCACAATGCTGTAGTTACCCTGGTTCATACATATTTTTGAAGGCACCTCCGCTGTAAATGATCTCGACAATAAGAATGTCCATTTGTCTTCAGGGTACTCCAGTTCTCTCATTTCTATTTCGAACCTCTTCAAAAAAATGTCTATGTCCATTTTGTCTTCGTTGAATATCAAACCTTTATATTTTGCCAGTTTATTCCCTGTAGAGTCACTCTTTCTTTTATCATTCTCTTTTCCTTGGTCTGTTTTTAACTTTTTCTCTGCTGTCTCTTTTTCAAATGCTAATTTTTCTCTTTCAATGGCGACTAATTCATTTTTCTTTTCCCTTTCAATTGCTACTATCTCCTTATCCTTTTCTCTTTCTCTTTTGTCCTCCTTATCTAATCTCTCCTTTTCTTTGTCTCTTTCCATCGCTAATCTCTCCTTTTCTTTTTCCCTTTCTCTTTTGTCCTCCTTATCTAATCTCTCCTTTTCTTTGTCTCTTTCCATCGCTAATCTCTCCTTTTCTTTTTCTCTTTCCATCGCTAATCTCTCCTTTTCTTTTTCTCTTTCCATCGCTAATCTCTCCTTTTCTTTTTCTCTTTCCATCGCTAATCTCTCCCTCTCCATCAACCTTTCTTGTACGTATTTTCTTAGTTCTGCCCCTTCAAGCTCCAACAACCTTCCCTATTCCTTCAACGCTGCTACCTCAGCCTTGTCCGCCATAGTCGATTACTAATAATATCGAATCGAATGTTCTCCTGTCTCTAGATCTAGACTTTACTATCTCTACTGTCTGTTGACAGGAGATCCACTGTGTATAGAGGGATACGTGGGTTTTACCTTTAAGTTGGGCGCCACTTGTTACTTCTTCATATTGGATGAGACTCTTTAGACATGAAAACGACAAATCACAGTTTTATAAATACTTTAATCGTTATTAATACTGCAAACACTTTCTTGTTTATATTCCTCCATTTCGGTTCTTCCTTCCTTTCAACACGCAATCACACCATTTCACATTCACACTAAGATGCGCACGTAACACCATCCATTTTGGATCCGTCAGTGTAAATGGTGCCACAATCTCCGTAGCTCTCCTGCAGTTCCCTAAAGTGGACTTGTAGTATGCTTGGGCCTGTATTTTATTTTTTTAAATGAAGGAGAGATAAATTTAATTTGGGTTTATTCAACAACCAAGGAGGGTTCTGTGGGATTTCTATTTTAGAGATTTGGTCGATGGGTGGGGTTAAATTTTGGATGGGTTCTCTCATTCGAAGGCCCAACGGCTGTACGACGTTAGGTCTTCGATTGTATAGGTCTGCATCTGTAGGGTTAAATATGGAGTCGAAAGCAGGGTTGGATTTTAGCTTGACTATATACTGCATTGCAAGCTTTTTCATTCCATGGGGAGTTCTCCAGCCTCCACGTGGAGACTTGGGATTGGTGATGTACGAAACGCGCCAAGCTGCAACGAATTCAGAACAACGCCGCACGAATAGTCCTAAGAAAAACAATACGAGATTCTGCTACTACTCTCTTGCGCACGCTCCATTGGCTTCCCGTGAAAGCGAAAATCGACTACAAGGTGGCTACACTTTGTCATCGGTGTATCTGTAATAAAGCAATGCCCGTGTACCTTAACAAACTGACTCCATATGTCCCTAAGAGAGCCCGGCGCTCCATGGACTCAACGCTTCTAGTGGTGCCATCAAAAGCTACGGTCCGCGGGCTTTTTCTGTGCACGGACCAAAGGTTTGGAACTCACTCAACATTGATCTTAGACTGACAACATGCTACACTACATTCAAGAAGAACATTAAGACCTACCCGTTAAAAACTTTTTTTTAGATTAGTTTGTCATTTTAGCTCCCGTGTTGATGTTTGTAATGTTATCACAGCGCCTTGAGCCTACATTTTGTTTGTTAACAGTGCTTTATAAATAAAATTATTATTATTATTATTATTATTATTATTTAAATACTTGGGTCAAAGATAAGAGACGGAGAATCAATAAAAGTGATAAAAACCCGTTTAAGCTTGGCATAGGGGGGCGACGTAATATAAAATTGGATAAAATGTGAATAATAATAATAACAAAAATCTTTATATCCGTAAGGAAATTTGCCTTACAATGTGTGCATAAATAAAAGTTAGATATCCTTGTAGTTTGAAAATGTTGTCTTGATCTACTCTTGTACGGTTTTTTGAATGACTTTGCCCTTTTTAAGTTTCCTGCGGTAATTAGGCAGCAGTTGTACAGTTTAGTGGTCCAATGATCCTAGTGGTGGCTTTTTACGAGACGTGAATGCTCCTTTGATGTTACAGTAACATAAGTCCAGAGTTCTGTTCTGTCTTGTTGGGCATAAGGTGTGTTGCTAGAAGGTAGATAGGTCAAACTTCAAGGTGCATTTATTAAAATCACCCAGTATAACTACTGGTGCGTTCGGTGACCTTGTCTGAAACTCATGCACTACGTCAGAGATGATTGCAGCTGCGACTTCCGTCTTGGCTTTAGGGGGAACATATGTGATAAGGTGGATTAAAATATTGGCCGTTAAGGGTGTCTAGGGGATTTTATGATTTGAGAACCCACACTTGCACATATTATCTACAGGCACAGCGTTATAATGCAGGCAACAAATACTATATTTAGATGTAAAATTATGTACAGTTTATTATACAAAAGAAGATAATTAAAAAGGTGAGAAGCTGTACAGTTGCTAGGATGGGATCTAGTGTATTTACATGTATAGGTCTATCATCATTAGATTTGAGAACCAAGTGGTCTGAGTGTCATTAGGCTGGTTGCTTAGCTTTAGGTCCGGTGCTGCACTGATGAGACGGGTGTGGCTGGTACTGACGCTGTCTGCTGGTGGGCTGGCGTACTGGATCCAGGCTCCGGGTGCAGTCCAACGATGTATGGCTGCAGAGCTAAGCTGCGTCTACCATTCAGTCAAGCCAGTGACGAGTCTGTTGATAGGTTGATAGGACACCTAGTGGAGGTTGCCTATAAATAAAAGCTGCAACGACATGATATAATAATCGGTTTAGCCATAATGATAACTCTGGGAGGTAGATGCCTTTCCGTGAAGGACATCTTCAGAATGATGTAGAGAAACTATAATCTAGTTTCATAAATCTCAAAGGGAACTAAGAAATAAACATTGTATCCCATCAAGGGAGACAACAATAATAATAAGCAATAAATGATAAGGTGATACAAGTGATGTTCACCAGTCACGGTGAATAGCAATTACATGCATTGCTTAGATTAATGAGATGAATGGGAAGGGGAGATCAACGACTGATACTCGCACATGCTTTCACATAAGTAAACATAGCTGGGACGAAGTCTCCAAACTAGAGAATAAGTTATTAAACATGATTTACTAACGTAGTATGTGTTGGCCGATATGGCCGGTAAATGTAGTACATAAATAGCTAATAAAATGATATGCTTACAGAAATATTATGATAATTCCCTGCCAAGGAATTAATCAAAAATATATTTAAGGCTCATGCTAAGCGATAATTATCAGCGATAAAGTAATAATAGTTACAGAGCTAAAAACATGTGGTAGAAATTGTTAATAAATTCCAGTCCAGATGGCTTGAACTTTTAGCCACAAAAGTCATGATATAAAATAAAAGCTTAAGGTAATCTACTTACATTATCCATAAGGAATACACAAATATGTACACAAATAATGTAGTAATAAATGCACAACTAAGTAAAATGGTTCTCAAGCACTTTACTAAGTTACATACCACCAATCCAAAGTGAAATAAGGGAATGAAAATAGTCCAGAGCTGAAGTAAGAGATAGATGCGCTCCCTGTCAGCTCCCCAGCAAGAATGAGATTGGACGATGAAACTTTGTCCATATACACGTGGAGAGGGGGTGTGTGGCCTCGTATGTGGCCAGACTATCTGGCGTCTTTTTACAAAGAGATCCCCGTTTGACCGTGACGATATGAAAATGGGATTATCAGAGCTTGGCCAGATCAAGGGAGATTATACCTTGATGATGGCTAGCGCTAGACGATCGGGGAGATCGCCGCCCGAGGTGTTGAGTTGAATGGGACTCTTTGACCAGCCGCTCCCCAAAAAGGGGGGGGGGTCAACGGATGTTTGTCAAGATAGGTAAAGGGGAGGGTACCCTTGTCAGGAGTCTAGTGTGGCACGTGTCGAGGTGGGGATAGTAAAATGTGACATCTGTGCCAAAGGGGGTGGGGTTGGATTGGAGGGGTGGTGGCTGTGTTTTTAGCGCTTGATGGGCTAAATTAGTAAAATTGATGATAAAATGTTAAATTTAAATTAATTAAATGCTTAGACCTGAGTGATACCTTGAGTGAGCTAAAACGGTTTGTCACAAACATAAACCAGGACAATGTTAATAACACCAAAGTCTCGTGGCATATACAAAGATCTCTATGAGAGCGCCAAAAGTTCTAGATCAGGACGGCACATTTTCTTTTTAACCGTGTAGTTGTACTTGATGTTGATTTACTCACACAGCCCCACCCCCCGTCTTCCTCCATAGACCCAGACTTTCTGTCAGATCAAACGCAAGAGAAACCATCAATAGCAATCAGATCGTCTTTGTCCTCCTCCTCTAACCATGGCTCAGTAAACGCTAGTAAACAACTTTCCCTAAAGACGTGGTCGTGGCGTACATGGGAACACATCTCTACCATTTTGTTTCTAATTGAGCGGACGTTAGCTAGAATAATTGTAGGAAGTGGTGGACGAAAACTTCTTCTTCTCAGTCTTTGCCGTAGTCCTCCTTTTTTCCCTCTTATCCTTGTACTACTAACAGAGGGAGAGTACAGACAATGTATATGTGTATAACATGATGGGAGAGGCTTCCTATTTGAACAAAGTCTCTACCATAATGGATAGATCTAGGACTAGATCGGCCGCCATTATTAAGAGCGTATTATTTTGGGATCTTTGGGCGCCTCTGAGTCCACCCAGCTCAAAATGCTACCTAACATTAGGTGGGCAAAAGTAAAGGCGGTTGGTCGTTGTGCTGGCCACATGACACCCTCGTTAATCGTAGGCCATAGAAACAGATGACCTCAACATCATCTGCCCTATAGACCACAAGGTCTGAAAGGGGAATTTTACTTTTTTTTTTAAGAGCGTAAATAATTTTTTACTCAAATTGTATGATTTCTGTATCTATCTTCAAGCCTATCCAGCCCCATCTCGAGCCTTGATTTTACGCCCTTTTTTAAGGATGATTTTTTGGGGACCTGCTAATTTAAGTGAAATATCTCTTTAGAAGGTCCTCCATTTTTTAACCCTTTGGATATCATTTTATCGGTAACCTTGTTGGGTCCCGGAGCTATCCTGTGTTTCACTTATCAATCACACTGTACAGCTCAGCATAGTGTTATTAGGTACAGTGTATCTTAAAATAAGGCTTTTTTTTTGGGGGGTGAGCTTAAAGGTGGTCGATGTAACAGAGCTGCCCCACGGAAACGCTTTAAAGACCAGCTTAGGCGCCAATTTGTCTTAGCTGACATAGAAGAGAGCACCTGGCTGCATGCGGCCTCGGAACGAGACAACTGGAGGTCACTCACAAAGGACGCGGGATACAAATTTGAGACCAAAAGAAGAAAATCCGCTGCCGAGGACAGAAGCAGACGGTGAAAAGAAAATCTTAATCGACTAGAGGCGGACTATAGTTATGCTTGCCTTGGATGTGACAAAATATGTTGGTCATAGCTGTGGCTGCGTAGCCACTGGAAATACTGCTTTCCTCATTAATCTTCGGGCTCAAAGACAAGCCTTATTATTATTATTATCTTAAAATATGGTCTTAAATTACACATTTCTTGATTTAAATGAACTAAACATTCAACTAAAGGTTGCCACTGATTAAACATTATATCTGAAAAAGGTCCTCTTAATGAAAAATGTGAATCCTACATGCATTTTTGTGTAATCTTGGTACTACTAATTCTAGATCATGACATTTAAGACTTTAACTGCGTAAAATCATTCATTACAATTTGAGAAAAGTATTAGGATGTGTGGTCATTTGTGATGATAATATTTACTGCTAAGCGGAGTGGTGTTTAAATTGACACTTTTATTTCTATTCTTTTCTTATACGCAATGTGATGTTACGAAGTTCTTGTCGAACATTGTTGTCGAGTACAGGTCCTGCGCACATCCAGAAGATTTAGTTTTTCTTCTATTAGTAATGCTCTTTTTAAGTTATCAAATTCTTAATGATAATTGTATTAAAATTGTACTCGTAGTTGTAAATACAATATTAATATATTTAATATATTATGTTCTAGTGTTCCGCTTGGGCTGAAAAGGTGTTCCACTAGTAATAATTGACTAGTAGGCTTACACGTGAAATAATTCCTAAGTAAATATAGAAAATAAGGTTACAAAGACAGTTTGTATAGAAATACAAACTCAAAATTGGCCCCAGAAGTAGTCCGCTTAAGCAGGTAATAGGCAAGTTTCAATATTTTCAGAAAAAATATCAGAAACTAAGAACTACAAACTATCACTCATACAACCCTATCTCCGTCGATACAAAAAGGGACTTTCTCAAAAGTGTTGCCGATACTGTTGTATTGATATTTTGACTAACGACTTGATACCACAGGATACGGAGATTTATTAATGTTATTATTGAATGATTATCTAATTGATTTAATGGTGTTGTAAAGGGCCTATCTCATTCAAAGCCTCAACAAATAAACTTATTCTATAGTTCAGTGTATAAGTTCGTTTACCGTGTAACATTTCATGTGTAGGCATATAATATGAAACACTTCTTATTAATTGTTGTTTTTAATTATTTTAACTTATATGCATGCTAAATATTGTTATAAACCTGGTGGTGGCACAGATGGGGGTGGTGTGTGTGTGTGTAGTCAGCCAACGCCAATCGCCCCAGGCCAGCGCTAGATGAGCGGTCGAGCGTGACGAGTTACGACGGTCAGCCGAGACGAGTTTCCACATGACGGTTCGGGAAGGATCGGCGTCGTGAACACAGCTCAGGAGCGTCACGAGAATTGTAGTCATCTGACCACCCAGAATGGTCGAGCGACGTTCTGTCCGGTTCTAGAAGGCCAGCAGGGACCCTATATAAAGAGCGAAGGTATGAGAGACGAGTCAGTCACAACTTCCCGATCTACAGTTCGTTACAACGGCTCAGTACAAGTCCGAGACGAGACAGAGAGAGACCAGTGCAAGAGTTGATACGGCGGAGAGATATTTGTACAGTCTTGTGTTACGTGCTGCCAATTGTACAGTGTTGGCTGTTATTTATTGACATTAAACTATTACGTTACTTTGAAGCCCAGAGTTGTCAAGTTCTTTAAGTTGGTGGTGTCGTTTGGTGCCATTTGCAGCGAGCCTTGATAGGGAGATTCGTAACAATATATTTTTTCTCTATATAAAAAATAAAAACTTTGTTTAAATTCGGAGTAGTTAGTATGGCAGAAAGTACTTGAATTAGCAATACAATACAAACATGCTAAATAGTTGCCTCCTGGACTAGATAGTCCTCTCTCTGCTTTCTTTTACTATTGATAGTGAATATATTTGTCAAAATGGTGTATTTGGATGAAAAAAAAACTGCTTGCATAGTTTATTTTAAAAATTACATTTTTCGCTTTCAGAAAAGAAAAAAGTACCCTTTACAGACAGACCACACAAAAATATTGGCTATTCTCCTTGATTTTATTAGCTCTTCCGATAACCGAAAAGAAAGGTCCTTATGAATTATTAACTGATCTAGATTCTGACTCTAATTTGAAACAGAGCTAGAAAGATTAACAATATAATGATATATTCTCGAGTTTGTCTGAAGAGTATAACAATATTTCAAAAACAAGCTATTGTCATTATAAATTCGTTTCTTCAGCCTATCTGTGTGAAGCAGGGTTTACTTATTGAGTTGTAACAAAATCAAATGATAGATAACAGATTTTGACGTCACGTTAGAATTGAGATTAACAATATCGAAGCTCTGTAATTCAAGGAAACATACCTTGTCATTCTATGTTAACATCGCTAAATCTTTATGTCTGTATTTCATACTCGAAATAAATAAGAATGCTAAATTTATAATATGCTTTTGATTAATATTTTGAAATATTTAATGATCCAACCTAAACTAATAAGCAGTGTTTTTCACTAGATTCTAGGAAAGCACGAAGTATTCCGTTCAAGAAAAAGTGTGTAAAACACTACGCTTAGACGACGATGGTCTGTATTTTGTTATGAAATTTTTACAATTTGTTCTCAATTAGGTGGTGATGGAAGTCTTACTGGAGCAAATTGTTTCCGTCAAGAATGGCCAAGTTTGGTTAGAGAATTATTTGATAAAGGTAAAAAACATATGGTGGCATCAAATAACTATAAGACCCATGCAGCCACCAATCCCTAAGATTACAGATACAAACGTTATAACTGCTCTAGCAATCTAATCATTAAATAGAATTGATCTGACTTATGTAAGAAACAAAATCTCTTGTACAAATAGTATAACTTGACTGACGTGTAATATTGTTGTTAAATACATGAGGTACATTACTGATCAATAAATTCTGAACTCTGAACAATAACCCAAATAGTTATTGTCGCTTTCCTTTTATAGTTTTCCAGAAATACTTTTCTGGATAGTTACATAATTTATTTATCCTATCTGCGAACTTTATTTCTAAATCCCACCTATTTGTTTAGATCAACAATATCTTTTCCAGGTTTTACAATTAACTCAAAATCTTGACCCATGTTTCCCATCTTTTTAACACATACACAATGTGTGCTCTTGCAATAGCTTTTTAGTGAACCAAAGAAAGAAAGGATTTTTGAAGATGGTGTTCATATACAACTGCTAGAGTCTATACTAAAGAATAACTATAAATCGAACCATATTTCGTTTTGTCTCTTTTTAAGCGGCCCCCGTAAGTGGAAAAGCCGCTATTAGGTTTGTGCAAAATGTCCGTCTGTCACATTAGATCTTGAAAACTAGAAGAGATATGAAAAATATTATTTTTGAAAAGTTTAGGTGCAAAGGCTACTTTTGGTTTTCTAAAAGCAAACCGTTTAATTTATAAAATTAATTATGCAAGCGATTTTTTCATAAAAATACACTATTTCTAAAACAATTACATAAATGTAAGGGAGGCAAGGTTACAAAATGCTAACAAAGAAGGACAGTCCTTTGTGTATTTTCAGTATCACTAAGTCAAACTGTTATTCTAGCAGTTGTGTTTATGTTTGTAATGTTGTTACAGCGCCTTGAGCCTACATTTTGTTTGTTAACAGCGCTTTATAAATAAAATTATTATTATTATTATTATTAAATATATTTATAAAATGTACTAGAAATGTTTACAACAAATATAAATATAAGTTAAAGGTGATTTTTCTGGTCAACTAGCTGCTAAAAATAAAACATTTATATTTGTTTATAAAGGCTAAGAATGCACTTTGTATGTAAATATCACGCACAATTTTTAAAATGGACTTTTTATGCATCGACTTTCGTGTAGTAGCGTAAAGCCCGGCTATGACATAGTGCTAAACCAGGGGTAGGCAACCTTTTTAAATGGAGGGCCACATAAAAAGTGTTTTTCATATAAGTGGCCACATATATATTGTTATAAACCTGGTGGTGGCACAAATGGGGGTAGTGGTGTGTGTGTAGTCAGCCGACGCAAATCGCCCCAGGCCAGCGCTAGACGAGCGGTCAACCGTGACGAGTTACGACGGTCAGCCGAGTCGAGTGTCAACAGGACGGTTCGGGAAGGATCGCCGTCGTGAACAGAGCTCAGGAGCGTCACGAGACTTGTAGTCATCTGACCACCTAGAAACGTCGAGCGGCGTTCTGTCCGGTTCGAGAAGGCCAGTAGGGACCCTATATAAGAGCGGAGGTGTCGCAGTCAAGACGGTTCAGAAAAGGCGTCCACGACAGAAGGTTCACTACAGCACAGTTCAACGGTGTGGTTCTGTACGGAGCATTACGACGGTTCAGTGCGGAGTACTGTCAAGTACAGTTGAGACGACTGGCGTCTTGATCTTGGTCTGCGATCGAGTCCCACACAACGAGCCTAGTGTGTGAAGTCAGTCCTGAACTGTTGAACCCAGTGCAAGCCCGGAACGAGACGGAGAGGCCAGCGCAAGAGTTGATACGGCGGAACGGTGTTATCGGAGAGATATTTGTACAGTGTATGTGTTGCCAATTAAACAGTATTGGCTGTTATTTATTCAACTATTAAAGTGTTACGTTACTTTAGAGCCCTGAGTTGTCAAGTTCTTTAAGTTGGTGGTGTAAGGTGCAGTTTGCAGAGAGCCTGGATAGTGAGATTCGTAACAATATATATCCTATACTCTTAAGCGAGCAACTCTTGTATATATATATATATATATATATATATATATATATATGTTATAAACCTGGTGGTGGCACAGATGGGGGTAGTGGTGTGTGTGTAGTCAGCCGACGCAAATCGCCCCAGGCCAGCGCTAGACGAGCGGTCAACCGTGACGAGCTAGAACGGTCAGCCAAAACGAGTGTCAACAGGACGGTTCGGGAAGGATCGCCCTCGTGAACAGAGCTCAGGAGCGTCACGAGAGTTGTAGTCATCTGACCACCTAGAAACGTCGAGCGGCGTTCTGTCCGGTTCGAGAAGGCCAGTAGGGACCCTATATAAGAGCGGAGGTGTCGCAGTCAAGACGGTTCAGAAAAGGCGTCCACGACAGAAGGTTCACTACAGCACAGTTCAACGGTGTGGTTCTGTACGGAGCATTACGACGGTTCAGTGCGGAGTACTGTCAAGTACAGTTGAGACGACTGGCGTATTGATCTTGGTCTGCGATCGAGTCCGACACAACGAGCCCTCTGTGTGAAGTCGGTCCTGAACTGTTGAACCCAGTGCAAGCCCGGAACGAGACGGAGAGGCCAGTGCAAGAATTGATACGACGGAACGGTGTTATCGTAGAGATATTTGTACAGTGTACGTGTTGCCAATTGTACAGTATTGGCTGTTATTTATTCAACTTTTGAAGTGTTACGTTACTTTGGAGCCCTGAGTTGTCAAGTTCTTTAAGTTGGTGGTGTAAGGTGCAGTTTGCAGAGAGCCTGGATAGTGAGATTCGTAACAATATATATCCTATACTCTTAAGCGAGCAACTCTTGTATATATATATACTAGACATATGTTACCCGCGACCCGCGGGTCTTTATTTGCGCATTACTGTCGATATAGTCACTGAGAGTGTTTTGTAAACAATTAAACGAAATAATAATGTAATAAGTAAAGCGAATGTGTCAATGTAAAAATAGCTAATAGGCTTAAATCCATTTTTTTTTTTATTAAAACATTTGCTTTTGAATAATCTAGTGGATTGGATTTAGATGTATGTTAAACGTAGCTAATGATCCTTTCACGTTATTTCTCTTTCGCTACGAAAATAAAATTAGTTTTGCGAAAATGGTTTACCCAAAGTCGATACATTCTTATCTATTAAAAACGAAAAGAGCGATAGCTTTGTTAAATAAATGGGATTATAAAGTGAACAATTAAACGAAATAATTTTTAGTATGCTATTCATGAATGAATATAGATCTAGGCCAATCTCAACTCGGCTTTGCAGCTTTCGTAAACGAATGTAGCTTTAGAAAACCAAATTTGAATGTTTATTTGATCAAAATATGAAATGAATGGACTTTAATTAATATATTTATGTGTTAAAGTATAAAACTATCTGTGCGAAGAGAAGTTTTATCATCTTAGAGTTGGATTAGAGTTTTAGATCTAGGGATGGGATTATAAAGTAAACAATTAAACGAAATAATTTTTAGTACGCGATTCATGAATGAATATAGATCTAGGCCTATCTCAACTCGGCTTCGCAGCTTTCGTAAACGAATACAGCTTTAGAAAACCAAATTTGAATGTTTATTTGATCAAAATATGAAATGAATGGATTTTAATTAATATGTTTATGTGTTAAAGTATAAAACTATCTGTGCGAAGAGAAGTTTTATCATCTTAGAGTTGAATTAGAGTTTTAGATCTAGGGATGGGATTATAAAGTAAACAATTAAACGAATTAATTTTTAGTACGCGATTCATTACGGTATTGTCTAATGAAAGAATGTTCGTCAGGAAATCTGTAGTCACAGATATCAGGAACTAATTAATGTAAAAAATGCTTTTGAAACACAAAATTGAAGGTTAATTTTATTATATAATGAAATCAAGGGATCTTCTTTTGTCTTTTCATGTGTCAAAGTAAAAAACTATCTGCGCAAAGTGTATTTCTTAAAATTAGATCTAGGTCTAAATCCTTTCTATCTTTTCTCATGTCAACATTGTAGACATGGCCTAGATCCATAAAATACTATAGCTGTAATAGAGTCGGACAACTTTATTTTTTTTGAGGGTCTTACATTTGTTTTAGGGCTACAATACATTCACTAAGGTCTAAGTTGGTACCCAAGGAACATTCCTGCCTAGTTTTATCAAGATTGGTCAAGCGGTTTTGATGTCTATAAGTAACATACATACATACATACCCCTCACATTCTACTTTATAATATAGATATATATATATATATACATATATATATATATATATATATATATATATGTTATAAACCTGGTGGTGGCACAGATGGGGGTAGTGGTGTGTGTGTAGTCAGCCGACGCAAATCGCCCCAGGCCAGCGCTAGACGAGCGGTCAACCGTGACGAGCTACGACGGTCAGCCGAAACGAGTGTCAACAGGACGGTTCGGGAAGGATCGCCCTCGTGAACAGAGCTCAGGAGCGTCACGAGAGTTGTAGTCATCTGACCACCTAGAAACGTCGAGCGGCGTTCTGTCCGGTTCGAGAAGGCCAGTAGGGACCCTATGTAAGAGCGGAGGTGTCGCAGTCAAGACGGTTCAGAAAAGGCGTCCACGACAGAAGGTTCACTACAGCACAGTTCAACGGTGTGGTTCTGTACGGAGCATTACGACGGTTCAGTGCGGAGTACTGTCAAGTACAGTTGAGACGACTGGCGTATTGATCTTGGTCTGCGATCGAGTCCGACACAACGAGCCCTCTGTGTGAAGTCGGTCCTGAACTGTTGAACCCAGTGCAAGCCCGGAACGAGACGGAGAGGCCAGTGCAAGAGTTGATACGACGGAACGGTGTTATCGGAGAGATATTTGTACAGTGTACGTGTTGCCAATTGTACAGTATTGGCTGTTATTTATTCAACTATTGAAGTGTTACGTTACTTTGGAGCCCTGAGTTGTCAAGTTCTTTAAGTTGGTGGTGTATGGTGCAGTTTGCAGAGAGCCTGGATAGTGAGATTCGTAACAATATATACATATACATATATATATATATATATATATATATATATATATATATATAACTTTTATTTCGAAAACGGCTCTAACGATTTTCTTTAAAATTTCAAGATACGTGCATATTAGTGAGAAAAAAAATTCTCAACTCATTGGCCACATCGAGAAAACTCGAGGTCGACCGTTATATCGGTTTGAAAATGTCTCATCTCATTATCGAAAAATTAATTCTGGCTAAATGTTTTATGAATGAAATTTTCTCTGTGACGTCAAAGGGAAAAAACTTGTCACCGCTTACGTCACTAGGCTCACAGCAGTACACTAAGACATTTCTTCGCAAACAAGAACACGTTTTAATGAATCCATTGGCATAATTAAACATTTGCGCACCGTCTTATTGTAGATTGATCTATTATGAAACTATGTCTATGTATGATTAGTTATTGTGTTTTAAAGACTTTATAGATATTTTACACTTTAAACCGTAGGTAGCTTTTACTTTGTTGTTATTTTGCTGGTGAATTATTGCAATGTGTTCAAACTTCGAAGTCTACTGTCCCATACCAAAACACAGGAAATGGTTATAACACAGCTTCTCTACTCCTTACTTGCACACATTGAACAAGATATCCAATGCCGGCCCTAATATTTGCGGGGCCCTATGTGAAATGGATTACGCGCGGATCAGTCATAGTAGGGATAAGGATAATAAGTGAAAATTAAAATTTTGTATTAGAAAATAAATTCGTCTTTGCATTACATTTTTACTAAATGAAAGCTGATTTTTTTTTTAGCGCTTAGGATTGGCGTTTACCATATTGATTGACACACCAAAATGACAATGTCTATTTTAATGACCTTTTTTATGAGTTTTCAGGAGATTTCAATAATTTCATGAGATTTCCAGACTGTTAGTATATTTGGCAATTTCAGTAGATTTCCGGGAGCTCCTTAAAAAATAAGGAGACTACGGGAACACTGTTATAGTTACAATGGTTTAGTTTAAGAATTTACAACTAGAATTAGCGCGGAGCTTATGAAAGTCCGGGGCCCATTTCGGTCGCATAGGTTACACTGGCCTAAGGCCTCCCTGATAATATCCAGCTCGCGGTCAACGAATTTTCATTACGCTGCCGTCTCTTTTGGTTTAACCATAGACCTCTGTAAAACGGAAGTCATGTTCTAGACGTCACCCAATAAAATCTACTCAGCCCCAAAGATCAACGTGAATAGCCATCCCTTATAGTGGTAGACAACTTCGCATATCTGGGAACCATAGTATCAAATGACGCATTGCTTTAAAGGGAGGTTGATATGTGATCAGGGATAGTCGTGCTTCTGGACGCCTCCAAGCGAAAGTGTGGTGAAATAAATCGCTCCGCCTGCCTACAAAAATCAGTGTCTACCAAACAGTGGTTCTATCAACGCCTCTTTGTGGATCTGAGACATGGGTACTTTATAGAAAGCAACTAAGACTTCTTGAACGCCTTCACCAAATATATTTGCACACCATCATGGTCATACGCTGACAAGATCGCACTACAAACAGCGATGTTCTTGCGAAATGGTATGAACTTATTATAGTCCGACCGTCACGCTGGGCTATTTTACTTTGTTACAAGGTGCACGTTTACCCTGTAACGTAGAGATTTTGTATCACTTGATGCTTTGTACTAAAGCCATAATGAATATATTAAGAGGTCTGCCTAAAAAATCAGTGTCTACCAAGCAGTGGTTCCTTTACCTCTCTATTATGATCTTAAACATGGGTACTTGACAGAAAGCAACTAAGACTTCTTGAACGCTTTCACCGAAGATGTTTGCACACCATCATGGACATACGGTGGCAGGACCGCACACAAACAGCGATGTTCTTGCGAAATGGTATGAACTTCCATAATATCACGCTGGGCAGGGAACTTATCCCGTATGGGGCCCTAACATCTGCCAAAGGCATTTTAGTGAACTTAAAGGTGTTCGGCTTAACAAAGGTGCTCGAAGGGAAACGCTTCTTTACAATACTAACGAGATGTTTTTAAGTCTCTAAGGGGAAAATGCGCCTTTTTAGTTTGTTACAAAGTGTATGTTTTATCCAATAATGTAGAGATTTGTATCATTTGATGTTTCGTACTAATGTCATAATTGATATATTAATTGCAAAATTAAATTCTGAACGTAATCATTTGAGAAGTTACAATTCAAAGACTTTATACCAAGCCTATAATAGGCCATAGTTTAACGCAAAAGTTTCAATGTGAGATTTATTTTTCGAGACTATAGGGAGACTTTCTATTCGAATCGCAATGTACGATGTCATTTAGAACTAAAAGAACACAAAAACAACTCTTCAGATTGGTAGTCCTCTACCAGATCGCTTATATTCGCCACAAAAAAAAAGTTCGAGTAAATTTTTTGCGGTAATAGATTATTCCTCCGAGCGAGGCTCGGCCACTTGGGTACTATATATATATATATATATATATATATATATATATAAATATTGTTATAACTCTGCAATGCGCACCGCCATCCAGGCTAGTGCTAGAAGGTGCGCACTGTGATAGACTAGACTTAAAAGGATGTCAACATTAGAAAGAAGAACGATTTTCGCCCAAGTAGAGAGCCAATATGAAGAGACTGCTAAGAGAGGATGTTGTTTTGTGTAACTGTAATGTCCTGTAAATAAATACCAATATCTTGTTGAGTTGCCTCCCTTAAGTTATTACAATTGGTGTCAGAAGTAGGATTGAAGGCAACTCAACGAGAGGAGGTAGGCTTTGATTACAATGACATATTTGAAACTATTACATCAGCTCTCAGTTAAAGAGTTAAGACAAGAGCTTTGGGACCGAGGTTTAAAACCCGTCGGTAGCAGGGAAACACTCACGGCTCGTCTGCGGCAATCTCTGATCGATGAAGAAGATGATCCGGAGACCTATCAATTTGAAATTGAACCTGGGATTGTTGATGTCATGGGCAAGATCCAGGACTGCGTGGATGCATTTAAGGAACAAATGAACACGATTAGGATCATGATGGGGAACATGAGTAGGATTATAATGTTGAACAAGGTAGATGAAAGTGTATTGCAAGTAGAAGGCCAAATAGACCAAAGTGAAAAAAATGTGTCGCAAGCGAAAGAAGGAATAAACTCGTTAGTGAAAAGGCAGTTACCTGGTCAGGACTGTGGCGGCTCAAACAGTGGCGATGGAGGCGCTGGGGATTGTAGCGCCGTCTGTGACTGTGTTGTGCGCAAGTCTTGCGGGAGTGACTTTCAAGGCGAGAAACGTGACGACGATTTCTGCGACGATCTGAACGGTATGTTTCAAATCGAAAGGAAAGAAAGAAATGAAGAAACAGGAGAAGTCTGTTATGTGCCTGAAGTTTTTGTACCTGTTGTGACTGTTACCAGTACCTCAATGAGCCGGACATATCAAGACATCGTTGGGTCTACGTCCAAGCTTGCTGCTGTGGACCTTAAAGACCTCTGTTTATATGTCAATACCTTTGACGAGAATTCAAATCATGAAAGCCTCAGGACCGTTTCTGATTCCTTGCCTTGGATGTCGTCGGGTGAAATTGCGAATACGGGCCCCAACAATGGCCGAGACAGAAACAACGAATTTGACTTTGGCAGCGGCATAAGAGAGAACTTGATGCTCTTGGAAACTGCATTCAGGCGATTGACAAGAACTGTATAAGCGGCGCCCTGCGTGGACAATGCCCATGCCAAGAAACCCAGCTACAAGATCTGAACTTAACAAAAATTCGTACTTCTGACCACATCAGTGAGAGTGACTTGAACGGTTGTGAATTATTTCCAGCGGCGAAACCTGATGTAGTGGTGGATGAACACTACAAGGATGTTTCATGGGCATACCTTACAAATGAAGCTGAGAAAGACTATGTGTTGGAAACCATGGCTACCTGTGGACCTACAACTGTGTCACGAGACGTTCATGGAAAAGATCTGCTAACTTGGCGTCTTAGAACAACGGACCTCGGAACTACAGTGGTCGCCACAACCTCTATTTGTGTTAAGTGGATGGCAACACTGACCTCCACTTACTCCCCCCTTGTCAGCTGGCTGGCGTCAGCGACCATCTTCATGAGGTCGAAGCAGCGACCACGATATCGTTTCAAGCATAGACTGGCCAACTGGAAGAAGAGAAAGCGACGGCCTCGGAAAACTGTGCAGATGGCTTCGTGGGCAACAGGCACTCTACCGTCTGTGGTTCCCACCGATCGACCTCCACCTGAACTGTCAAACCTCCACTGCACTGTTTCTTTTCGGGACGAAAAGCTCTAATAAGGGGGCAATGTTATAACTCTGCACCGCCATCTAGGCTAGTGCTAGAAGGTGCGCACTGTGATAGACTAGACCTAAAAAGGATGTCAACATTAGAAAGAAGAACGATTTCCGCCCAAGTAGAGAGCCAATATGAAGAGACTGTGCTAAGAGAAGATGTTGTTTTGTGTAACTGTAATGTCCTGTATATAAACACCAATATCTCGTTGAGTTGCTTCCCTTAAGTTATAACAATATCTATTTATAATAGACATATTTTACCCTCGACCCGCGGGTCTTTATTTGCGTATTACTGTCGATATAGTCACTGAGAGTGTTTTTAAAACATGTAAACGAAATAATAATGTAATAAATAAAGCGAGTGTGTAAATGTAAAAATAGTATGAATGAAGCCATCAAATCAAAATAGTTAATCTACTTAAATCCATTTTTTTCAAATTAAAACATTTTCTTGTAGGCCTACATATATTTGATTAAAATTTGAAATGAATAGACTTAATTTTGTATGTTCATGTGTTAAAGTATAAAGTTGATCTTAAGGTAGACATAGATCTAGATCTAGGCTAATCTAGAGTTAAAATTGGATTATATAGAGTTCATTCTTTGCTGCGTGAAGGCTTTGCTCTGCGCATGCGTGACCTTTTTTCATGAATGAATATTTGCCTATCTCAACACGGCTACGCAGCTTTAGCGAACAGCGAACGAATGTATTAAAAATGCTTTAGAAAAACAAATTTGAATGTTAATTTGATTAAAATATGAAATGAATGGGCTATTATTAATATGTTCATGTGTTAAAGCATAAAACTATCTTTGCGAAAAGAAGTTTTATCATCAAGGAGTTCAATAAGAGTTTTAGACCTAGGATAGACTCAGTAGAGAGATGTGTTAATGTGTAACCATTTGGTAATGTCTAATAAAAGAATGTGCATCGGGATATCTAAATTCGCAGATATAAATAACGAATTAATGTAAAAATGGTTTTGAAACACAAATTTGAAGGTTAATTTTATTGTATAATGAAATCAATGGACCCTCTTTTGAATTTTCATGTGTCAAAGTAAAAAACTGGCTGCGCAAAGTGTATTAGATTTAAATTAGATCTAGATGTAAATCCTTTCGATCTTTTCTCATGTCAACATTGTAAACATGGCCTAGATCCATAAAATACTATATCTGTAAAAGAGTTGGTCTTTTGTTTTTGAGGGTTTTAAGTTTGTTTTAGGGCTACAATACATACACTACGGTCTAAGTTGGTACCCAAGGAACATTTGTGCCAAGTTTTATCAACATTGGTCAAGCGGTTTTTATTTCTATTCGGGGACATACATACATACATACCTACATACACACATACATACGCCAAACATTCTGCATTATATAATAGATTGTTACAAATGACCAGTGACAGGAAGAGGTTAACGTGTGACCCCGGTAAGATAACACAGCAGCGAGTATTCTCTGGAATCGACATGTATAAACAAAGACAGGATTTGAGTTTCCTCACGTGTTGTTCCAGAAGATAAGATACTAGCAGTATTTGTGCAACTTTGGAGGAGCGATTAGGGACTCTATATAAGCCAGAGAGTTAATGTGAAAGTTAGTCGTGAGTGAGTCGTATGAAGTCGTAGGTAGAATCGTCGGTACAGTCTTCGCTACTGTTTCCTACTGTGCGAGACAGTAGAAGAGAAATGTGTTAACTAGGGTAGAGTTAACTGGAGTGGACTACTGTCGTTAAAGTCTATACAGCGAACTACAGTGGACTTGAGCCGTTACAGTCGATACAGACGATGTAAGACGTGTGCGGCTCTAGTGGAAGTGAAATGTGTACGACTCGATGCAAGTTAACTAGGGTAGAGTTAACTGGAGTGGACTACTGTCGTTAAAGTCTATACAGCGAACTACAGTGGACTTGAGCCGTTACAGTTGATACAGTCAATGTAAGACGTGTACGGCTCTGATTTGGTAGACTTGGTTCAGCTTTGGGAGACCTGGAGCGACACTGGGAAGTGTGTCGTTGGTCTGTTCTGTGGAATACGGCTCGATGCAAGTTGAGAAGAGATGAATTGTAACGAAGTGAAGAGATGAGTTGCAACGGAGTATAGCTAACTGTAAACTGATAGATATTGTACAGTCTTCTACGCTACATGTTACAGTGACGAATTGTTAGAGTTAATAGTCAATAAAGTTATATGAAACTGAAAGTTGAGTCGTCAAGTTCTTTGCAGTGTTTTTATTTGTGTGCCTACTAGTATATTTAGCCAGAAGATTCAGAAATACGTAACAATTCGTTGCCTTGAAGTTTCATGTTTAATTCATTCATTTTCTCCATAATATCAATGGCAAACATGAAATATGTCTTCTACTCTTTGTTAGAAATATTTTTAACAAAGTCACAGTCAATGTCCGTCATTTCAAGGAACATGACGATTTTTTCCTTGAGATCCCACACTCTTCTTAATACCTTGCCTATGCTACGCCAGCGGATACTACTGTGGTACAGAATATCCGAGTGTTCAGTTTCTAAGTCTTCTAGTAGTTTTCTAAACTGCGTGTGATTAGGACCCCTAACCCTGAGTAGGTTGATCAGTCAATAACATGCTTAATGTTTAATGCAGCTTTACACAAATTTTCTTGGTGAATAACACAGTGGAAATGTAAAAGTGTATGGTCAGGATATTGTTCTTTAATTTTATCACTCATCAACTTCAATAAACCTTTGTTTTTCCCAGTCAAAGCACGCGCTCCGTCAGTAGTTACACTTACTATCTTGTTCCGTGCCAACCCAACCCTTTCAACACAGTTCTTAATAGCATCAAATAAATCCTTGCCTGAGGTTGTGTCTTTGAGTGGTTCAACACTGAATAACTCTTCCGTGAGCTGAAACGTAGTATCAACTCCCCGGATGAATATCAGTAATTGTGCTGTGTCCTGTATATCAGTACTTTCGTCCAATGCCAGAGAGTACCACAAAAAGTCCTTGCTGACATTGTGTAGTTGGTGCATCAAATTATCAGAAATCTTTTCAACACGCCTAACTACAGTTCTCCTTGACAGAGTAGTGCTATCAAATTTGTTTTTCTGTTCGGGGCTTATAATACCGGCTGCTTCTGACAAGCATTCCTTAATAAATTCTCCATCTGAAAAGGGCTTGTTCCGTTTAACAATCTTGTGGCATAGCACTAAACTAGCTTCTGTGACAGCTTCTTGTAATGAGTCAGTAACGACGATTGTTTGGTAAAAATACTTTGCTGCTTCGTCAATTTATCAAGTAACTCCTGGCTTTTTATTTGTCTTTCTTCATTTGTGAGATTGCACCCGAAACCAGGATGCTTCGTTTGGTAGTGTCGTTTTAAATTGTACTCTTTAAAAACCGCGATCGGTTCACAACATAGCAAGCACACTGCTTTACCACGATGGTTACTGAGAAAATACTTAGCCGTCCATTCATTGTTAAAAACACGACATTCATCTTCTATTTTACTTTTTTAAAAGCATTCATGATAAAGAGTAGAGTTTTAAAACGTTTCTATCTTCAATGCAACACTAATTAAATATTCAATTATTACGCTATATTTTAAACTAGACATATGTTACCCGCGACCCGCGGGTCTTTATTTGCGCATTACTTTCGATATAGTCATTGAGAGTGTTTTGTAAACAATTAAACGAAATAATAATGTAATAAGTAAAGCGAATGTGTCAATGTAAAAATAGCTAATAGGCTTAATTAAATCCATTTTTTTTAAATTAAAACATTTGCTTTTGAATAATCTAGTGGATTGGATTTAGATGTATGTTAAACGTAGCTAATGATCTTTTCACGTTATTTCTCTTTCGCTACGAAAATAAAATTAGTTTTGCGAAAATGGTTTACCCGAAGTCGATACATTCTTATCTATTAAAAACGAAAAGAGCGATAGCTTTGTTAAATAAATGGGATTATAAAGTGAACAATTAAACGAAATAATTTTTAGTACGCGATTAATGAATGAATATAGATCTAGGCCTATCTCAACTCGGCTTCGCAGCTTTCGTAAACGAATGTAGCTTTAGAAAACCAAATTTGAATGTTTATTTGATCAAAATATGAAATGAATGGACTTTAATTAATATATTTATGTGTTAAAGTATAAAACTATCTGTGCGAAGAGAAGTTTTATCATCTTAGAGTTGGATTAGAGTTTTAGATCTAGGGATGGGATTATAAAGTAAACAATTAAACGAAATAATTTTTAGTACGCGATTCATGAATGAATATAGATCTAGGCCTATCTCAACTCGGCTTCGCAGCTTTCGTAAACGAATGTAGGCCTAGCTTTAGAAAACTTAATTTGAATGTTTATTTGATCAAAATATGAAATGAATGGACTTTAATTAATATATTTATGTGTTTAAGTATAAAACTATCTGTGCGAAGAGAAGTTTTATCATCTTAGAGTTGAATTAGAGTTTTAGATCTAGGGATGGGATTATAAAGTAAACAATTAAACGAATTAATATTTAGTACGCGATTCATTACTGAATTGTCTAATGAAAGAATGTTCGTCAGGAAATCTGTAGTCACAGATATCAGGAACATATTAATGTAAAAAATGCTTTTGAAACACAAAATTGAAGGTTAATTTTATTATATAATGAAATCAATGGATCTTCTTTTGTCTTTTCATGTGTCAAAGTAAAAAACTATCTGCGCAAAGTGTATTTCTTAAAATTAGATCTAGGTCTAAATCCTTTCTATCTTTTCTCATGTCAACATTGTAGACATGGCCTAGATCCATAAAATACTATAGCTGTAATAGAGTCGGACAACTTTATTTTTTTTGAGGGTCTTACATTTGTTTTAGGGCTACAATACATTCACTAAGGTCTAAGTTGGTACCCAAGGAACATTCCTGCCTAGTTTTATCAAGATTGGTCTAGCGGTTTTGATGTCTATAAGTAACATACATACATACATACATACATACGCCACACATTCTACTTTATAATATAGATAACTTTAAAACAATGTGAAGACAACTTCCGGTTGATTGAAAACGCAAATCGAATCTTTACCTTAATGTTTCAACCATAGACATATATATATAGACTGGACGATAAAGTAGAAATTATTATGGGAAACATTTGGGAACAGATAAGTTTGTATGAGTTATACAGCAGTTATAAGCAGTGTAAAATTAAAATAATTATAAATAGTTTTAAATACTAGATTTAGATCTAGTCTATATAAATACTATAGTAAAAAAAATATTACTTACTACTAGTACTATACTACTATACTATACTATAAACTATAATTGTAATCTGTATAGTCTAGTCTATAGTCTATTGTTAGTAGGCCTATATAAATAGTCTAGGACTAGATTATCACTAGAATCTAGATCTAAAATCTATACTTATACTAGATCTAGTCTATTATAGTCTGCATGCATAGATGATAGACTGACTAGTTTAATAGTTAGTAGATCTAGTAAAAAGTATGAAAAGTGTTAGACCTAGTTATTACAAATAATAGTCATATTTATTAGATTTAGAAAGTTAGATCTATCAATATTAAATTTAAAATTTGTGACAGTCACAGTGATGAGTGATACTGAATTATTCTGACTTACTGAAACTGCAAGTTACTGTGTATAATATTCATTTTCTTTTCAACCTTTAGAATTTATCCCTTGGCCTATCGTACTACGAACATTAGAGCACGTTCTGCTCATTTTCTTTGACTTTTTTGAGTAAAAACTAATTCTAACAATTTGAATCGATAAGACGACCGCCATCGTACATTAATAAAGAAGCCATGTCAACAAACATAGATCCACATCACAAACCTATATATATTTGCATATGTCTATGATTATGAAATAAAGGCAAAATGTTGGGAACATAGACATATATATATAGACTGGACTCTGGACGATAAAATAAAAATTATTATGGGAAACATTTGGGAAAAGATAAGTTTGTATGAGTTATACAGCAGTTATGAGCAGTGTAAAATTAAAAGTATTTATAGTTATTGTTTTTTCAGCCATAACCTATATAATTGATAGAACCCCTTCTGTATTATATCTCTAATTGTGCCTACCAAATCTATTAAATTTACATAATTAAAATAATTATAAATAGTTTTAAATACTAGATTTAGATCTAGTCTATATAAATACTTTAGTAAAAAAATACTAGGCCTCCTTACTACTAGTACTATACTAATATACTATAAACTATAATTGTAATCGGTATAGTCTAGTCTATAGTTAGTATATAAATAGTCTAGGACTAGATTGTCACTAGATCTATAATCTATAATTATACTAGATCTAGTCTATAGTCTGCATGCATAGATGATAGACTGACTAGTTTAATAGTTAGTAGTAAAAAGTATGAAAAGTATTAGACCTAGTTATTACAAATATTAGTCATATTTTTTAGATTTAGATCTATCAATATTAAATTAGTGACAGTCACAGTCACAGTGATACTGAATTATTCTGACTTACTGAAACTGAAAGTTACTGTGTATAATATTCAATGTTTTTCAACCTTTAGAATTTATCCTTGGCCTATCGTACTACGAACATTAGAGCACGTTCTGCTCATTTTCTTTGACTTTTTTGACTAAAAACTAATTCTAACAATTTGAATCGATAAGACGACCGCCATACATTAATAAAGAAGCCATATGTCAACAAACATAGATCCACATCACAAACCTATATATATTTGCCAATGTCTATGATTATGAAACAAAGGCAAAATATTGGGAATATGGCAGTTTTGTACTTTTCAAAACTAAAGATCATAATTATATATTGGCTGAAATGTTAGTCCTAGAATTTATAGCTCAATTACCGCCATTTTTTTTTCACATAGATATAGTACATAAAACATATTTGACTTCCCCCAAATAAAAATAACTTCCTACTTCCAGTCTATATTTATTTATGTCTATGGTTTCAACATATTACCGATAGGAATCATTTTTGTTTACTTACAACTTTTTATAAGTATAGAGAATATCGTATTTAGCTTCTTCATGATCAAAATTGATAATATAAAATACAACAAATATAAAACTGTAGACAGAAGTTTAAAAAATTATATTGATATTTAAATTTATATATTTTTACATTTATAGATATAAGTTGTGAATGCACCTAATTTCTCTAGATGTTCGCGGGCCGCATAAAAAGTTGTGGCGGGCCACATGTGGCCCACGGAACGTAATTTGCCCACCCCTGTGCTAAACCAATTTCTTTAACTTGTTTTAAAAATCAGATTTTTTTTTTGTTTAGTGCCCCCATCAGAATGCAAGAAGCTTTTTTTTTGTGCGTTTTGTCTGTTGGTCGGTCTGTCCGTCACGGTTAGATTTTTAAAAATACACTAAAAGGAATTGAAAATCTGATTTAACCTTAATGTTCCTTCCGAAACATCTCTATAGTTTTAACTATCTATAATAGATTGTTCCTGATGGTTTTGTAAAAACAAATCAATGTCAACAAATGTCTGTTTGCACTTCTAATTTATATTATATTTAATTTTCGTGCTTAAATGTTGCAAAACACTTGATCAATCATATGTTGCTCCGGTTTTTTAATGTAAATAGCATATAAATGCTAAATGAAAATCTCTATACTGACTGTCACAGATGCCAATATAGATTTATTGTATATTTCACATTTAAAAGCTTATGTGTAAATAGAATTATAAACCCTTGACTGAGCCTCAGGAATTACCCCACAAATCTAGATCCTTAACAGCGCCTCAGGTTTTACCCAAGACGTAATTATGATGTTGCAAATCTATTGGTTGATTTGAAAATAAATAAAGACATTTTTTTAAAAAGAATTAGCGCCAGAGAATTGACGAGGGAAAAAGAAGGCCAGTCGATGAAAGAATGTCCTAGTAGATAGTCACGTTTCTAAGAGCTCTGATTTAAAGCCTTTGTAATGTTTTTTTTTTGAGCTTGTTGATCTGTAACTTGTACATAAGCTGTACTTACGTTTTATATTTAAATAAAGTTCCAGAGTTGTGTTTAACAAAGAATCTTTTATTTTGAATCCTAGATCGTCATTTGTTCAACTATTTTAATTCAAGTGAAATCCCCGGCACCACAGCACACGTTGTGACATCTTTTGTTGTGACACTGACTTATATTTCAAAAAATAAAAAGTTGTTCCGGAAGTTGTTACATAAAAAATAAATTATGTCAAATGATTGTTTGAAATCGCATCATTGACTTACATTACACTTATATTCTTTGACAATACTTCATTGTAGTTTAATTATCGATATCAAATCGTTCCGTTTTTTCAACTTAAAAGTATCGAAAGTAGGTTGTTCAGGATTTTAAAATAAAGTAATTTACTAGAAACGATTATTGAATATCACTTTTAGTGGCCCCCGTAGGGAAAAAAGCCGCTATAAGGTTTGTTAGAATTATTTTACATTTAATTTTCTTGCTGAAACATAGCAAAAGTTTTTAAATCGGTAAAGAATGTTCCTGATTAAGTTTTGAAAAAGAAATCGATCTACTTAACATTAATAATCATACAAATCGTCGCCAAAATTGTTCCGAATTTTATTAGAAAAATCTACTAACGCCAATAACTGTTTGAAATCCCTCTTCTAACAAATAAAACAAATAATCTTCTTCTCATTTACAAAAATTGGTTGTTCCGGATTCTTATGAAAAACATTTTATTTAAAATCGCACTTCTATCTTACACTACAATTAATTTTCTTGCTTAAACGTTACAAAATCTAATTGTATCTTAATATTATGTTCCGAATTTTTAAGGAAAACAACTTCCTAACACCAAAGTATTGTATGAAAATCTCTAAACAAGGCTATGGTACATATAATTTTTATACTAGATCATCCCAAAAATGTAATTAACGGTATTTGATTTATCTGAGATTCTCTCTCTCTCTATCTCAGTTAAATAGCTTTTGGTCTTCTTTTTTCGATATAAACATGACAGACAGACAAACTGACAGACAAAACGAAAAAGAAATTGCGGATTTTATCCTGATATATATATATATATATATATATATATATATATATATATATATATAGAGAGAGAGAGAGAGAGAGAGAGAGAGAGGTCACACATCTTTAAATGAAATACTATTAGAACTCAGTTCCTCCATAGGTATGTACCCTCGCTAGCTCTCTCTCTCTCTCGTGTAATAAAGACATTTTTAGTTTAACTATATAATAGGCCGTGTGACGTCATGTATTTTCTTTTCCTTTAAAGTCACATGGAATGAATTCTTTAAATGAAATATTCATAAGAACTCCGTGCATTTATGTTTATTGAAGCTCGCCAACGTTCTCGTATTATTAAAGATATTTTTAGTCTAACTAGGCCGTGTGACGTAAAGGATTGTTTTCCTTTGACGTTATATGGAATGAATTCTTTAAATGAAATGTTAATAAGAACTCGGTGCACTAATGTTTTTCAAAGCTCGTCAACATTCTCGTATAAGATAAAAACACATTTAAGTTTAACTAGGGCGTGTGACGTAGGCTAAAGGATTCTTTCTAATCTAGATTTTTTCAACTAGATCTGGATTTTAACACTAAATTAGATTTTTAACACTATATCTACATATATTTTTTTTACAATAAATTTAGTTTTATATTCTGATTGAAATCATTGTAGATTCTAGATCTAGAATTTCTAGGTCTAGTTAAGAATTATATAGACTAGATCAAGATCTAGAATTTCAATTTCTAGATCTCAATCGAGAATTAAAGTGTAGATTTAGATTTCCATATGTCTAGATCTATATTGCAATGTTATAATATACTAAAACGAATCTTCTATTTTTAAATTTAATGTTGCATTCATTCTATTGATAGATTATCTAGGCTTTTTTTGTATTTTACGTAAATCTTATCTAAATTATATCCAAAATATTTAAAATTTAGATCTTAGATCTAGGATATATATATATATCTTAAGAGTGCTAAATCAGAAGTTTAGTTTATGTAGATGTACATCCCTACAAATCAATACTGAAAGATTATTTAAAATCGCTCGTCTGACATTGTACATATCAGGTAGATGTCATGCCGTAATGTGTAATATATCTCTTTATCAATAATAGGCTATTAGTTTGTAACCAGTTTGTTATTAAGTTAAGAGCAATGTCTGGTCGTGCGGTTAGCGTGCTGAACTGATTATCTTGACGGTCCCGGGTTATGTGTCTGTTTTACATGTTTCGGATGTTCCTTCAGAGTTGAAGATAGTTTATTTTCTAGACCAAACCTCCCGCAGGAGGGGGATTGGAGCGGGCAGAGATTCAACCAGGGACCATCGATAAATGCAAACTACAGTCTAGCGCGCAAACATCACGACCAGACAAGGTTCATACCCTGCTCGCTGCCATCCTCCGTCGTCCAGCGAGAAGCTAATTATTTTCAACTTAGAACGAACATCCGAAACATGTAAAACAAAAAAACAAACAACATTTTTACAACGGCAAATGAATCTTTGAAACATTATTACTTTTGACCATCAAAATTAAATCATGTCTTGACTATTTCTTGTGAATAGGCGGATCCGACAGGGATGAGGGGGCCGCCTCTAAGTTTGTGTGATAACACAAACTCTCTTTATAATCTTGTTTATATTTTCTTAATAGCCTTGATATCTAAAGAAAAACAGGCACAATTCTCACATTTAAACATCGTTGGATTAGTTGGCTCTATAGATAATGACTTTTGTGGTACAGACATGACCATCGGCGTTGACACAGCACTACACAGAATACTAGAAGCTGTTGATAATATTATGACCACAGCTGTCAGGTAAATCTATTGTAAAAATACTAAATTGTTCAATGCGAATGATTATACAACCATGGACGTAGCCAGGATATTTTGGGGGGAGGGGGGTTGGGTGGAATTTCTTCTCCCCCCCCCGGCCAAATATATATATATATATGCATACAGTGGCGTCACCAGGGTCGGTTTCACCGTGACCTCGTGACCCAGTAGGTCAGCCACCAATATTTTGTATCGTAACCAGAACATGGTTGCGTGTTTGCATTAGTGCTTAGGCGAAGTGTTGTTAACTGTAACACTACCAACGTGTAGTTGTTATCCTCACCACTGTTAACAGAAGTATCTTTTTCTCTCCTAATTAACGATACTATCGTTGATTTTACCCCATTAAATTAAATATTTGGCTTCATAAACTTGAAATAGTGTTATATGAAAAAGCATGCATTCTCCAATAATTCTTTACCAAAAGTAACGTTTTCTAATAACCAACAAAAAATTTAATTAAAGTTTAATCATAACAGGGTAGAACGCAAAAATGTGAAAAAAAAAAAACATTTCAGAAAGTGGCAATAATTACGGAGGTAAAGAGGTGTTATTAAAGTAAATCAACTACTAGATCTAGACTTTATGTATTTACTAAATATACACAATACTTTGTGTGCTCTTTAGCACTTCTTTTTGTGTAGAAACGTCTCTAACAAATATGATAAGATAATTTACAGAAAATACAACGCTATAAAACAAGGATAATAAGTTATCGAAGGTGCCGATGTCACCCGGTGCGGTAAGCTCCCCAAAAACGAAAATATATTTAGAGATAGTGTATTGTTTATTTTGTTTCTTTTTTGTTTTGTTAATAAATAAAACTGTAAGCTAATTAATTGATGGTTGCAACCTAAAATGGTTTTCGATTCTATTTCAAAATGTCGTTGTTTTTGACATTTTACCAATACTTATTAAATACATTAAAAATATAACATTGTTGAATGTAGAAACATTGAGTTGAACATATTTTATTATTAGAGATTATTTAACAGCTCCTTGCGGAAAAGGTTTTATATTATACACAAGTTCTTCTCAGCTACCTCGAAAAGGCATTTCAAGAACTGAACAGATTTTCGTCTTGCGAAATATCGTCGAGCAAAGCCTCGAATACAAAAAAAGGATGATCAGTTTTGTAGATAGCTTTTGATAGCTTTCATCGGAATCACTCTGGAAAACATCAAGAAAATAAGGAATGTTGCAACAATTTCCAATGAAAGCGAAATCTCTAAAGCAAATCAAGCTGTTGTGTCACAACAGATGGTGGAATAATGAATTTCTTCAACATCGAGACGAGATCTTATCCCCATTTCTCTTTCTTCTAGCCATCGATGGCGTCATAAAAAACACATTAAACAGTCTGCATTTGGGTTCTCATGGCCTTAACGAAAACTGTTGAATTTTGCAAAAATATAGCATTACTTGGAAATACAATTAAATGTTTGCACAAGATGACGGATAAAGAAGCCCACAAAGCTATGCATATTGGGTGCAGGTCAATCAGTAATCCCCTCGGTCAGTATTAGTCATACAGAACTTACTTAACTTAGCAATACATATGTAAATTTTTTTGTTTAAATCTAAAACCGTTTGCATAAATGTGTTCAGAATATGGTAAAAAGTCATCCCCCTTACTAAATAGCCTCCCATGTTTGTTACTATTAAGAGTGAATAGTTGTAAAAATGTAGCATTTTTATGGAAAAAAAAACTGCTTGCATAGTTGATTTTAAAAATTAAAATTTTCGCTTTCAGAAAAGAAAAAAGTAGCAGTTGCATCAGAACTTTGCAAGGTCGAAAATATCATGATGTCGGATTTTTAATATCTTTTCTAGTTTTAAGAGATTTAAACGGGACGGAGGGACGGACAGACCACACAAAGCTAATAGCGTCTATTCCCCTTTCGGGGGCCGCTAAAAAGCAAGGCCGTCTACGTCTAACATAGACATGGCCTAACTTGCAGAGAGCTTGAAACACTATGCTTCGAATGGCGCGGTAGGGAGCTTAAGTCTATGTTTTTCTCAACATTTTACAACCACTGAACTTGTCAGATAAGATGTTTAGGGGAGGGTTACGATCACTGAGTTGTCCGGGACGAAGCACCAGGCACCAAGCGTTTTTCTGCATTTCTGAGCTTCAGAAACTCTTCTGGCGTCTACAATACATTGTAAGAAGATTTAAGAAGGGTTAGGGCATGTGCATACTGAACTGTGAAAAACATTCGAGGCATTATATTTTATTTTTAAAAGTCGCATTTCGGAAAAGTGCATTTTTACCACTTGGCTGTTACCCCGTTGTGAGTGTCACCTGTTGCGGCCCGCACCCCCAAGTAACGCCACTATATGTATATAAAACCCTTTTCAATATTATTCTCTCTCTATATATATATACATACATATTGTTATAAACCTGGTGGTGAGACAGATGGGGGTAGTGCTGTGTTTGTTTTTGGACTAAGCATATCGCCCCAGGCCATCGCTAGAAGAGCGGTCAAACGTAACGAGTGACAGTACACGCCAGTTCAGCAAGGACCTGTGTTGTAAATATTACGCACGCAGGTGACGGTGAATATTATCAAGCGAGTAGTCAAGCGACGTTCCATCCGGTTTTAGAAGGCCAGTTGGGACCCTATATAAGATAAGAGCGAGTGTGTTAAGAACCAGCACGGTGTCTGAAGTCAGCAGAGACTAGGTTTTTGGACAGTTAGTGTAATGTTGTAGCCAACTGTACAGTAATTGTGATGTATTTGAAATTAAACGGTTACTGATACTTTGGAGCCCTGAGTTGTGAGGTTCTTTAAGTTCGTTGTGTCGTGTGGTGCAGTTTGCAGAGAGCCTGGAGAGTGGAGAACGTAGCAATATATATATATATGTGTGTGTATGTGTGTCTGTGTGTGTGTACGTAATTAATGTTATTACATTCCAACCCTTCATTCTTTCAGATAACGTTTACTGTGCTCTAAAATAGGTCCTTTCTGGAGTTAGTGGAAAGACTGTTGACACCCCGCCCTTGTCAGCCAGGGGTCATTTGGGTCCGGGGCGGAATACATGGATATGGTGACTAGTTTGCTTTAGATTTTATATCGAAAAGGGAAGTTTTATCGTCAAAATCATCTGTCGGGGGGGGGGGGGTTAAGACGAAAAAATCTCTCGAGTTTTTTTTGTAAACAAACTCAAAACCCCTTTATAGAATTTAGTTAATCTAGTTTGCTTTAGAATAATATTGAAAAGGGTTTTTTTAACCTCAAAACTCTCTGTAGGGGGGGGGGGGTTACACTCAAACCCCCCTTGGCTACTCTAGTTTGCTTTAATTTTATATTGAGAGGTGCTTTTTTGCTTCAAACCCACCTCTTGGCTACGCTCTTAGAATCTGGTTACTTGAATGCTTTAGTCTTATTTTGAGTTAGACTAGACCTGTATGCAACCACTTCACCGTCTCTTCAATTAGCCGTTGGCGTCAAATGAAATCAATGAGATTGAATAAGACCTTCATAATGAAAGCAAAAGAGGAACAGTAGCATTGTTAGCGGGAGTAGTTGCTAGCATTTAGATAATAATTATAATATTTTATAGGATACAGGATTTGAAATTGGACCGTCGCTGCATTTTGGACAAACAACCAACACAATGAACAAAACCGAAAGAGAGAGAAAAAGAAAGTATATAGAATAGCGACATGTTTAAAGTTTTCTAGCCCAAAGGACTGCTTACAACAGAGGCAAAGTCCATATATATATATATTGTAATAACTTAAGTGAGGCAACTCAACGAAACATAGACGTTTATTTACAAGACATCACAGGTACACAAAACAACATCTATCTCAGCACAGTCTTTTCATTTCGGCTCTCAACTTCGGCGGAAATCGTTCTCCTCTCTCTTCTTAATGGTCTTGTTTATTACAGTGCGCACCTTATAGCACTAGCCTGGATGGCTGTGCGCATGGCAGAGTTATAACAGTATTTGATTTATCTGAGATTCTCTCTCTCTCTATCTCAATTAAAATAGCTTTTGGTCTTCTTTTTTCGATATAAACATGACAGACAGACAAACTGACAGACAAAACGAAAAAGAAAATGCGGATTTTATCCTGATATATATATATATATATATATATATATAGAGAGAGAGAGAGAGAGAGAGAGGTCACACATCTTTAAATGAAATACTATTAGAACTCAGTTCCTCCATAGGTATGTACCCTCGCTAGCTCTCTCTCTCTCGTGCGCATGGCAGAGTTATAACAACATATATATATATATAGTTACAATAAATTACAATAACTTCTAACGTCCCTACTGTACTTGTTGAATGGAGGATCGGCTCCTTGAAAAGGGCGAAAGGCACGACATAGCTTACATTGGGCCGATGTTCCATTAAATCTAAAATCTTTTTAAAAAATCTATTTGTACGTTCTTTCATTTTGTTTGATGTTGCAGTCATAAAAGAGCATTTGTTCTGGAAATCATGGGACGGACATGTGGGTAAGAAAACTTTATTTGTTATCGCTGTTATCGTAAGATATAAAAATATATTATAATATTAATAATGTTGACCTATAAAATTTTAATATCTATATCTTATTTTAAGAGGACCTATTATTATTAAGAGGAGAATTTTCTGTTAGTTTAGTGTAGTCTGTCAGAAACTACTAAAGCTGATTCCACCATATTTGTAAAAAGCTTATATTAAGTAACTCTGTCTGGTAAATATTGTGTACACGTTATGTCTCCCACACTCATTCTCGGATAAAGCTGAAACTTTGTACAATTATTCATTGACATAGACACGACATGAATCAGTAGTAAAAAAAAAAGAACCGATTTGAGAATTAATTACTGATAATTCATTATTTTGTTTTATACCAACAAGGGAAGCTGCTAAGACTTCGGTATTCACATATGTGGCTATATTTGTTGGGTTTAGTCCCCTTAAATAATTTTTAACGCTATTTCTCCCTCACACATCAAGCTCATATTTTAAACAGTTATTTATTGTACCTGACAAAACTCGAATCCATTAACAAAAATACTCAATTAGTCAATTAATTATTGGTATAGGTAATTAATTATTGTTCGATTTCAAATAAGGGAAATAACTTTTATTGGTATGTATAGTTTTTAGGATGGAGCTCTTCCCCTTTAGATAAGCTTTGTTTTGTTTTTTTAAAGGATTTTTAATACTTTGCTTGTTTGGTTTGCTACGTTAAGGTGCAACGGCTATTTTTGGTTTTCTGAAGGCAAACCATTTTATATTTAAAACTGAAGATGTATACCGTTTTTATTTTTAAATGTAAGGGAAGTATAACTAATGAATGGCAATTGACGTAGCATAGGTGATACCCAAATAATCAGTGGCGTAGATAAGGTAAATAATGCCCGGTGCAACAGACCTTGTGATGCTCTACAAAAGTTAGTGAAATTAGTAAGTCGTAAATTTGTGTCATTGTTGATCGCAAGTAATTGTTGATCAAATCTAGTTTGGAAAAAGATTTGCTCGCATATAGCCATACTTACCCAATAGTAAAAAAAATATGCAAATCAAGATGATATTTGGGACTGAGTCATCTAGCCGATATTTAAAATAAAACTAAAGATTTTAGCTCAACAGAAGACTTCTGAAGAAACCGTAGATACTTCTTTCGCTCTTCTCTCCAGACGAAATTCATTTTTGTAAATGTCGCTAGGATTAGTATCGAGATTATCTTAAATATCATAAAATTGCTAAAATGGGGTGATTTTTTCTTGAACAATTCGGTCCAATAATAAATTACCTCTGCAGCTCTGCATTGTGATTTAATACATAACCTTCATCTTGTTTGTCTGGCATCTTATTCATTTGGCTAATACTTCTTTGAGGCTCCACACTAATTCTGGTTTCAGCGATGTTGTCCTTTGACCAGTAGTAAGTCTTCAATGTTTTCAGCTTGAATAAGTAGTCTCGAATTGACTATCCTTATTTTTGAAGGTAGAATTGCGCGTTGATCATTTCGGTTAATTCAGGGGCCCAAAACCCAAGGTAGGTGAGAAAATTAAAAGACTGTATTAAGGCTTGTCTTCGAGTCCGAATATTAATGAGGAATGCAGTATTTCCCGTGGCTACGCTGCCCTAGCTTTGAATTACATATTTTCCACATCCAGCGCAGGCGTAACCATTGTCCCCCGATGGTCGATTTAGATTGTCTTTTCAAGGTCTAAGTCTGTCCTCGAAAGTGGATTTTCTTTTTGGTCTCAAATATGTATCCCGCGGCCTTTGTAACTGACCTCCAGTTTTCTTGTTCTGAAGCATGCAACCAGGTGCTGCTCTCTTCTATGTCACTTAAAGCGAGTTGGTGGATAAGCTGGTCTTTAAAGCATTTCCGTGGGGCACCTCTGTTACGTCGACCACCTTTCAGCTCACCAAAAAAGACTGCTTTTGGCATACGTTCTTCCTCAATAGAATAATAAAATAAAATAAACTAGATTACAAAGAGAGAGTTTGTGTTCTTCTACAGACTCAGAGGCGGCCCCAATCAAATTCACCAATGGACAAGAAATATATTCAAGCCATAGTCTTGTTTTGATCGTTTAAAGAAATTTAAAACATTTGGAATTATTTTTCACATAAAACCAATTAGTGCAAAACGTCGTCTTTGATAAGACTCTTCTAACTATTCTGGAAAAAGTAGAGTAGCGTTATCCCCTAAGATCAGCATGGAAACCTCCCGATACAGTATCGGTGGCACCTAGTGCGGTAGCTCAGGTGTCACCCCTCCCCATTAACTTTCTTGAAATATGTTACAATAAACACTATTGCTAGCTAGTTCTTGTTGAACCAATACAAAGAGCTGATTACCTACTTTTATTGATTTTTATTCAAATGTAAAATCCCAATTTTATTACATTTATTCAAATGTTATTGCAAATTTTACAATAAAATTTAATTAAAAGTACAAACGGATTTAACATCATATGAACAGGTTTTCTTTGTTATACTTTAAGACAGAAATGGTATAACGTTGTGCTGTGTTATTTACACCTAAACTACCATCTAGATTTGTCTAGGCATATATTTAGAGATTTTATTATTTTCTTTTCCCATGTGTCTGCTCTTACCAAGTTATAATTTTTCCAACTTGGTTGTCACCCCCAAAATGGTGTCGACCGGTGCGGACCTCATTCCTCACCCCCCAGTGACGCCACTGCTCCAAGATATATCTTGAGATTTTATTATTATCTTTTTCAATGTGTCTGCTTTTGCCAAGTTATAATTTTGCAAACTTGGTTGCCACCCCCAAAATGGTGTCGACCGGTGTGGACCGCACCCTCGCCCCCCCCCCCCAATGACGCCACTGCTCCTAGTTACCTACTTCTTCCCAACAATTTCGATTAATATATTGGAGTAGACGTAATAAGAAATAAAAAAAAACTAAACAGGTTTCACATACGAACAGCATAGACCTAATTCGCATAATAGTAGTACTACACTATTACCCACTAGTAGGCCTACTAATCCTGATAATAATCGCTTTCTTTACTTAATAGGTCTAGACTAGATCCAGAATATAGAATATATCTAGATCTAGACAAGATCTAGATTTCTAGACTAGTTCTAGATATAGTCTAGATCTAGACCTACATTTAAGCTAGATCTCTAGACTAGTTCTTGATCAGGATCTAGACTTGATATAAGCTAGATAGAAATAGAAATAGAATCTATAGAATTAAAATTCAGACTAAAGCTAGAATAGTGATCTAGGCTAGAACTATATTTCTAGACTAGTTCTATCATAATCATCATCATCAAACTCCATTTGAGTGAGGGCTTGAGAGGCTCAAATCCTCTCTTGCAAAAGCCCTGGATAAAAACCCTGCTGTTTGCGTAGTGCATAAAAGTCGCCATACAGGTCGAGAATTTTGGGTTTCCCAGACCTGTCGAGACGGAGATCAGCAAGTCTGGGGCAGTCAAACAGAATATAAGGCACGGTTTCCTTTTCTTCCCCGCAGCGGGGGCACCATGAATCAAAATTAGGCCATAGCCGCGAGAAATATGAGCCAACAGGACAGTGGCCTGTCCTGCACTGTGCTAAAATAGCTTGCTCAGTCCTGGACAGCCTCCACCACGGGTAAGTGCGGTCAGGGCGCCTCATGCGCTCCCAGACTACACGGGCTTTTTGGGACTTGTCCCAGCACTCAAACTACTTTTCCATTTCTGTTTTTCGTATTATAGCCAGGGCTTGATGAAAGCTTACAGCCTGTTCAGTGGGTGGAATTTGCCCTCCCTGGTGGGCCAAAGAGTCTGCAATTGTGTTGCCAGTCACACCTATGTGACTCGGTACCCACTGCATTATTACAGGGATGCCATAGGGTTCTTTAATGTTATGTGAAGCCATGATGACAGTGCTGATAATTGGGGGCCATGGTCCGGGGCTTTGCAAAGCCTGTCGTACAGATTTTGAGTCAGTGACCACAACAATCTGTGTTGCCCTCAAATGTCCTTCGCCGAGTTGAGAGTCAATGACTCTTAAGGCTTCACAGACTGCCATGGTCTCCGCATCAAAACTGCAAACACTACCACATGGTCCAAAGATTTTCACTGAGTAAGAGCCAAGAAAGTCGATGTAGGCTCCATAGCCTGCTCTTCCAGAATCTATTGATGCCGACCCATCAGTGTATGCAAAAATAGCACTGGGTTAGGGTATTAATGGTCTCCATAGACTAGTTCTATAGCTAGATTTAGTTTAGATCTGGATCTAGACTCTTGATCTAGATTTAGATCTCGATTTAGAATCTAGACTAGGTCTAGATTTAGACTTGGTGTAGATTTAGACTAAATAGAATCAATTCTCTAGATCAAGATCCAGAACTAAAAATCTAAATCTAGACTAGAATCTAGACTAGATCTAGAAATCTAGAAATAGAATGTAGATCTATTAGAGCTAGATCTAGGACAATATTATGACCAGGATTAGTAGGCCTACTACTGGGTTATAGTGCACTAATGCTGTTCACATCAGATTCACTTCTTGATGTGATACTACTACTTACAAAATAAATAAATCTGCACCCCTAAGCTATAAGAAGATTTACTATTTCCTTTTATACATGTAAATTTTGTTCAAATTGTTTAATACAATTAAATAAAAAACTAGATATGTCTGGCCTCTATTTATTGTAATTTATATTGTTGTCAATTGTATAGCCTAATGACGATGTGTGAAAACTGCGCGGTATAAATGTAGTTCGTTTTTTTATTTAAACTTACAATTGAAACGAAGTATTAGAATTCTTTTTAAAAACAATATTCAAATCAGTATTCTATTCCATGAGTTAGCTAATAAACGGAAAATCTTTTTTATAATGATCCATAGATACTTATTCAATCGTGATCTTAGATGCATTTTTTGTACCAATGCGCGAATCTATGAATGAAGCTTGATTTATTAATGAAGAAGCTTGTGAACTTTTTAATAAGACTTACTTCCCCTGAAGTTTTTAATTGAAAAGTGATGTAATTTTTTGAAAAATCTGCATACATATACAATTAAAAAAATTAGATGGTTCACTTTCGGAAAAGAAAAAAGTAGCTGTTGCATCATAACTTTGAATGATCTAAAATATCATGATGTCAGATTTTCATTTTCTCTTCTAGTTTCTGAGATCTAAACGGGACGGACGGACATACAGGCCACACAAAACTAATAGCGTCTTTTCCCCTTTCAGGGACCGCTAAAAAATTTGGTTAGAGAACGAGAAAATATTTATCTTGAACGAACTATTAGTCTTCGGGTATTTCCGTATGTAGACATTCATTCAAGAGTTTCAAAAATTTTGCGCATTGTCTTCTAGAGTCTAGATCTAAAGTATCTAAAGGCCTGTTATTTCAATTTTATAAATTCTAAAAGATCTATACATTCACTAAGCCAGGATTCTTTCGGTTTCTTTCGATTCTTTCATTTTTTTAAGTCATCAGAGATGAAGACAAAAGTAATCGCTTTATAAGATGTATCAAGGAGGTACTGCCTTTTTTTACAAAAAAAAAAAGATGGTTATGTTATTTTTGTTTCAATGTATACACAATGTGTTTTTTTTTATTTATTTATTTATCGGTAGTTTGATGCCACTTGATGCCCCGTGCGGTCCACACATCTACGTCTCTACGTAGATCGACGATATTTTGTTATTCTTCGCTAATAAAAGTTAATTACTGTTAATTTATTTTTCAATTGTACACCTTCAACCTCCCCAGTTTAAATCTAATTACTGTTCATTATATGTTATAGCAAAGTAAGTCGTGACCTTTGTTTTGTAGTTTCCTTTTGACCTACTCATTACGTCTTCGTTTGGAAGAACACAAAAAGGTCGTGTTTTATTATGCACCACAAGGACGTGTAATTAGTTAGAAAGAGACCGCCATGTTAAAGTAGTTACAAAAAGTCCATGAAATCTTTGCTCCACTTGCTAAATATTGTCCTTACTTTAAAATCTAGTCTTCACTATTTGCTATGTTTTAATTTCATGTGTTGTAACGCAAATATTTAATTGAAATTAAATTCATTTGTTTTGAGATGTAGGGTAATTAGCTAATGCTCAAATGAATATTTCACCAGATACTTGGCACTAGCCGCAGGAATAGCATGCGAGGCCAGCGTTATTTTTATACCTGAGGACCCGCCAGCAGGTGACTGGCGACAATATTTATGCGATAATTTGATGGAGGTCAGTGTTGATGTTAATGTTGTAAGTTAATGTTCAAGAGTTTGTGATTTAAGGTTGAGAAAAAAATTCTGCTCTTGGGTCGACAATGCAGGGAGACAGACAAATGACAAACTGTATGAATATACTCCTATAGATTACAATTAATTTGTAACGTATGTGTTAGTTAGTGTTGTGTGAACTCAGGAGCGACCTAAATATTCTTCATCTATATTCGAATTCACTTTACCACTTGGTCGCCACGCCACTTTCTTAACATAAAAAGTAAACAAAAAAGTAAATTACCTTCCCCTTCAGACCTTATGAACAATAAGGTAGATGATGTAAAAGTTATTTGTTTATGGCCGACGGTTAAAGAGGGTGGCCAGCAAAACGACCAACTGCCTTTAATCTCCCCAACTATAATCTCCCCAACAAGAGTCCCTTTTAAAGGGGCATGATAAAAATCCTAAATTAAAAATACCTGTCTTCACCGAGATTAGAAATCGGGACTTCTCGGATCGAAAACCAAGCGCTTACCACTAATCCACCATATCCCTTCCTTAATATAACCTCTCTTAATTACAAACCTTATAATATCAACTTGATCTGTCTATCTTGTACCAATTGTGCGCACGTTATTTCTACCACTCCCCATTCTTGGATCAAGATGAAACATTGCAATTAACAAAACATGAATCGATCGAAAATTGACAAGTTATTCTATCAATTCGTATTCGTAATTAGGGGATATAAGTCTTAGATAACCTATAGTTTATGAGATCTAAACGTGACAGACGGAAAGACAGACAGACTACAAAAAAAAAACGAAACTAAAGTTTCTTTATACCTTTCGAGGCTGATAAAATGTTTTTTTTTTGTTTAAGTTTCTAATTAATTTCTAGATAATAGCTGGAATCTGAAGCGTTGTAGGTCAATATTTATTGTTTTAGATGAAGAAAAATCTCAATCACGTGGCTGGACCAAATAAGCAAACTCATTGTCACGGTTACCCTTGTTGAGGTGTGGCTTAAGTTCATCCCCCTAATTAAGATTAGCTACCAAGTAAACAAACTCAGTTCTCTCGCGTGACCTTTCTAGAGTACTTACGTCCATGGTATTTGACTTGGTGGTCACCTGTCTATCAATAAACTAAATGTAATGGGCTAAACAAATAAAAGGGGTGGGTGTTGTTCATCTCTACCCTTGTTACCTGCGTAGAGGTGTGGCTTGAAGTCCAGCTCTCACCCCCTAATAGAGATTCTTCTCCAAGCAAACACACTAAGTTCCCTCATAAGGTGTGACCTCTAGACAGTGTCAAGTTGTCAATATGAACTCAATGTTATGGACTAAACAAACAAAAGAATTTGGGGGTTGTTCATCTCTAGCTTTGGAGATATACCCACACATCTAGATTTATGTCTTGTCAGCATGACATCGTTAAGGAATATTACACGTTAACAAGCCCACTCAAAGGTCAAGACAAAATTTTAAAATGTGCCAGCCATCACTGCTATGTATGTAATGCGAATTATAAATGTAAAGTTTTATTTCTATTTAGATGGACACACTTTGTCTTTGTACTAAACAATGGTGCATAGTCACAGTTTTAAAAGCATATTCTTTTATTTGAAACATAAACGTTAATGTATTTTAGAACTGACATTATTGAATCATGTCCACTTTATGAATATTAGCGGGTTTTTATTGACGTAGAGATTTGGTTTGACGACATTCGACTGTTCCCTTCATTAAGTATTAAACTTCTTGTTCGACATCGTTTATCAGCGTCGACTACCCTTATATTGTTCGTCTTTCGCCTGCTTTGTTTCGTTATTTAAGTGTTTGACATATCTGGAAAAGACTTAGCGCCGAGGCACCTAACAATATTAATAGAAATATAGGTACTACAGTGTAGTTTTTACTATCCGGCCAACTATTCGGCAGTGATATTCGGCTTCGGCCGAATATCGCCGAATAGTGAAAAATCGCCGAATATTCGGCCGAAGCCGGAGCGACTATTCGGTGCACCCCTAAAACATATAATGTAAAAGTGGTGGCATGATGTGATGGCACAGATTCTTCTGCATCGTAAAAGCCCATCAGAGTGTGTTCTGATCATTTGTGTAGCTTAGATACACTCTTGGGCTCTCCCACTACTGACTTAAGTCCCTTGTAAATGAGAAAAGGGCTCATCTTTTGTCAGGCTTTTCCCCTTCTCTGTGCACCTGACCACCAGAAATGATGGCCAAGTAGTACAGCTTCTTGTGGCCTCCTCCTTTTTTGACTCTGTTCTTCGCCTCTTGCCCAGACACAAATCTGGGGCAAGTAGTTTTTTGTGTGTTTTTTTTGTCAATGGGCGTTAGCAGTAATTCAACACATGTGCTCCCCGTCCGCCATCGAGTCCAACAAGGGGATGGGCCATTTGGATGTCCAGAACGAGCCCGCCAGGGCTACAAAGGTGCTATACTCAGTCAGCTGCTGCGTCGGACATGTGTACGATACAGTAACTCCCTGATTGACCCTCCAGCCACTGCCCTCCATCTGAACGTGACCAACCGTTGCCCCAGAGCGGGCCATCTGGGCCTCAGGTCTAGAGGAACTTGGAGCCAAAGTATTGTATTGTGGTAGTTTATCCTCGGATAGACACGTACTCAAATACCAGGGTCTCTTTATCCCCGCTTACCCGTCGCAGTCCAAAAGTGCTAAGGAAAGAGTAGCGCAGTTTAACGACATGTCTCGGGACAAATGCCAAAATGACCTGGTCCCTGTTCAGCCTAGGAATCGACATTCTTAAGGCTCCATTCGAGCTTCAACTCTGTGGGCTGCGACTCCAACGTGTAAACACGCCAAAATATCTAGGGGTGACCCTGGATAGAAAACTGCCAATGCTTCAGCACGTCCAGGATGTTGAAAGAAAAGCCTCGGAGAAGTTAGTGTTACTAAGAAAGCTGGCCAGCACAAAGTGGGGCGCCAAAGCTGACATGCTACGCACATTGCACTTAGGGGCAGTCAGATCACAAATTGAGTACAGCTATACAGTTCAAATATATGCTTATAAAACTGTTCTCGAATCACTCGATCGAGTACAAGCACAGGCCCTAAGGTTCATTTGTGATACCTTTTGGACAAGCCCAACAAACGCTGCTGAAATCTTTAACAAACGTGGCCCCTTTAAATCTTAGAAGGAAGAGGGTGGTAATTACGGCCTATGAGCGCTATAAAAGAGGCGACTCTATTCTACCCACCTTAATCTTAATGCAACAGTGGAGAGAGAGGAACCGCATAAAAATGCGATCGTTCCTCCAAATAGCGGTCAATTTGTCAAAATCAGCTGGGCTCTCCATTGACAGAATCCCAATAAAAAGAATTAGTACTTGCTCTCCTTGGAGGAGATTTCCTGCCCCACAAATAAATCTGTCCCTTATAGGGCAAGAGGGAGCCACCAAGAGGCGATTAACACCTGCCATTCTTTAAAATTCTGCATCAGCAACAATTAAGTCCTACCCATCAGATGCCATTTTCTGCTATACCGATGGGTCGATATTGGAGGATCCCGATAGATCTGGGTATGGGGCCTTTATAGTCTACCCAGACCGGACAGAACCAGATCGGTTCTCTGGTCCATGCGGCTACTCTGCATGCTTCATGGACGCCGAGTTAACAGGGATAACTCTGGCGTTCGAGGCTATTAGAGCCCGAATGACCCAACATGAAACTGGTGCCACTACTGTGGTACTAGTCACCGACTCTCGCTCCAGTCTCCTAGCTATAGTGTCGCACTTCTTGTACGAGTGTCCCCAGCTCTGTGAGCTAAGGGGGGACGTGTCTGAGCAGTTACTCGACTTGTATGGTAGCTATGAGGCACTACGCCGAACGGCCCAGTTTCTTGCCATAGCACTACGGGAGGATTAGACCGTTTAGAAAATAGGAAAAAAAAGAGGTCTCCCGATTGGGTAACTTATAAAACCAAATTCATGCTTTTTGGCGGGAATGAAAAACGCCTTTATCTGTCACAATCCATCACACTTTTCCTCAAATAGAAATGAAAATGTGAAGCTTATTGTTGAACTATTGTATAATGCATACATATTACATATTCAAAGGCAGCAGTTAGGACGCATGGTGATACAATAAATTCCATTCTATACTGGAATCAGAAGCAACGAAACAACCGACATTTTCGCTATGTTAGGAACGCTTATTGACCCAGAAGAGGAAATTACCAGTGTAAAAGAGCAACAATTTATGATTGGATCAAGCCCGAATGTTATGATAGCTTGGCCATTGCAGCACGGGGCGGGAAATCTGGGACTACCTGAAAAGCCCAAACATAAAGGACGAGTGGTGGCAGCTAGACAGAAAGGATCAAGCAATTTCGGCCTGTTTTCGCACAGGAAAGTGGTAGAATCCTACTTTACTAGAACTATTATCCCAAATGTCGACACTGTCATATAGATTATTGTGTATGAAACAGTAGAACACATCCTTGACGCTTGCAGGCACTGGCGGATCCAGGGGGGGGCGGTAGGGGCGATCGCCCCCCCCCCACTCGGCCGACCCCCCCCCCCCCCCGAAGGGGGGGGCGGACGAATTTTAGTATAGAATTCACACAATTTGTATACGAATTCATTACTTATGTTAATAATATATACTAATTATTTATATTTCAACCTATTTTTAGATTATTTCGCCCCCCCTCTAGTATGTTGGCCGATTTGGTGGGGTCGGGAGGGGGCGATGGTATCAATCCCGCCCCCCCCCCCCCCCATAAACTTTCGAGTGGGGGGGGCGGTCCAATTTCTTTCTAGAAATCACAGCTTGCTAACAGAATCAATTAAATATCTATGTGATTAAAAACTTGTTATTGATATTTTAACCGATCTTTGTATTATGTCGTTCCCTGTTTGCCAATTTATCTCTACTGCCCTTCCCACCTAAACCTTTTGAGGGGGGTGGCGGTCCTACTTTAATGGAGAAATCATAGTTTGTGAACAAAATTAGTTGAATTAATATATAGATTTATATTATGTCGCTCGCCGTCTTGTATCTTGGCCGTTTCGGTGAGGTTGGGGGAGGGGGAAATTGCATGTACTGCCCTTCCCACTCTAGCCCTCTGAGTGGGGGGGGGCGGTCCTATTTTTATGGAGAATCATAGTTTGTGAACAAAATTAGTTGAATATCTATATAATATAAACTACATATTGATATGTGAACTCATTGTATATTATGTCGTACCACACTCTAATCTCAAATTTTATCATTAGTAAAATTTAAATGAAAAAGGGTTGTACCAGGTGGGAGGGGCGATTCATGCAATCGCCTTTCCCCCATCGGACAAACCAATACTTTTTCTTTTTGTATTACAGTTAGGAAATTACAAAACATAAACATCTGTCACTAATATAATTTATATATACTATAAATTAAATTCTTATATCGAGTCGCCACACCCCTATTCTTTAATGCCAAATGCAATCTTTAGCAGAAATTATTAAAGGAGCGAGGATTAATCGTTTTCACTCTACCGCCCCTCCCATTTCCAGACAGAGTTTATGTAATTTCACATGAATTTATCATAACTATTTTAAGAAAGACTTTGCATTCAAAAAATTAGAATTTAAACGCAATTTTTCAGTATAAGAGTCACGATTGAGATGAGTTCTAAACCCAAATCATTTTTTCACAGTCGCCTTTTCTAACCTTTACTCAATCTGATATTTTTCTAGTTAAATAAATTTGGGACTATAACTCACAATTTATACTTCGATTTTATTGAATATTATTTATCGAATAATTTTTTTTCGGCGGAGATCCTCAAAGCCAAAATCTAAATATGTGGGGTATCTTATCTTTTCAAGGAACAAATCGGATTTTTTGCAATGTATTAAGGGCCTATAAATTCATATTAGAATATTTTTCAAGTACAACATTATTCAAAAGGTCCTTTTTTAATAGTATGAATAATGAGTTTTAGGTCAGGAGAATGCGTTTCTGCAGTGAGGTATGCAACAAAACTCTTTTGGCGGCGGGGCTTCGCCCCGAACTCCATTGATAAATAATGAGCTGTAGATGTCAGGAGAATTCGTTACTGCAATGAAGAATGCAACAAAACGCTTTTGGCGGCGGGGCTTCGCCCCGAACTCCATTGATAAATAATGAGTTGTAGATGTCAGGAGAATGCGTTATTGCAATGAATAATGCAAGAAAACACTTTTGGCGTCGGGACTTCGCCCCGAACTCCATTGATAAATAATGAGTTGTAGATGTCAGGAGAATGCGTTTCTACAGTGAAGAATGCAAGAAAACGCTTTTGGCGGCGGGGCTTCGCCCCGAACTCCACTGATGAATAATGAGTTGTAGATGTCAGGAGAATGCGTTTCTGAGGGGAAGAATGCAAGAAAACGCTTTTGGCGGCGGGGCTTCGCCCCGAACACCACTTGAAAACCTTATAGCGATGCCCCAGTTGTTTTGTTTTTCACCAAAGGTTGAGAAATGCTGCTTTTTAAAAATTTTCATATATATATATATATATATATATATATAAATATATACATATATATATATATATATATATATATATATATATATATATATATATATATATATATATATATATATATATATATATACGCAAGTTTATGCATAGGGTTAGGGTTTCCTGGGCATTAGGGTTAGGGTTTGGAAAAAAATCGCCCCCCCCCACTCAAAAGTTCTGGATCCGCCAGTGCTTGCAGGATACTCAGCCGAAATTTCAAAGGCACACTTGGACATGAAACTGATAGAACTTTTGTATATGGGGGTTGTACGAAAATAGGGACACCGTGACTGCCAGACACCTTTAGTTACAAAGGGTGAGAACAAGTGCATTAATTAAAGATTTTTATTGTTAGGCATTTTCTCAATTTGCGGCGACCAAAAGGGCTGTGGGACTTAGCCAGACAGGTGTCACTGTCGATGAACAGTGTGCTACCTAGGTACGTGAAATGGTCGACAACATAAAGGAGTTGGACATTTACGTAGATTAGCGTCAATGATTTTGCTCTTCAGCCGGAATCACCGCACTCGACTCCAATGTTTCTTTGTATTCAATATGGAATGAAATAAATAAATAGAAGCACATGAACATTTTGAGAACCATCTTATGTAGGCTTAATAATAGCAAGAGTAAGCTCCAAAAACATTTATTTAAAATACTAGACTAAAGGAGATTCTATATTAATAATTGTGCAAAGATCATTGGCAATATGACCCATGGCGATGGCCTCCTTCAGTTTCCATCTCGTCTTATGGAATGGAAAAAAATGCCTGGGTATATCTATGGTTGGAAGATGCTACCCACACAGTAGTTACCCCTCTCCACGTAGCTGATGTATCCAAAGGAACGGCAAGTGCGATAAAGGAATCATGGAATCAAGAGCATCAAAGGCTCTGCCACGGTGTATTATTGTTTGCTTCAAGCTACCTAAGAGTCACCGGACCCTGATTTTTCCCCAGGCTTGACTCACAAAACCTTTCCCATGTTTGGGTGTAGCTGCAAGGTAGCAGAGCTTACAGATTTAGGCGCCAGCTACTCGCTTTGTCCGTTCTCTTGATAACACGTGAATGCCAGGAGTTGGACTGGTTGTTAGAGGCTATTTGAGACGCATGCCATTGGAAGCATTTTATATAGCGTTTCCATTACCACTTCCAGCAATGACAAACTTACAGAACCATACGAATGCAATACGGTTACGCCCGTTGATTTGTTTCTAGGCTTTTTATTGTTTATTAGTCGACCCGCGGCGTTGCATACGCTGCTATTTAGTGACGGTTGAACACTTCCTGAAAGTCACAGTTGTCCAAATGTGGTGGGTTTGAGCAAACGACTGTGTACGCATGCCTATAGAGCGAGGAAGCGCCGGAGGAGGCGGGAGGAGGGTTAGAGAGTCGGCGTGCGTGGTCTCCCGCATCGTTGGGCGACGTAGAGAATTATATATACAGATTATTGCCGGATTTTTTCATAGGCTTTATATTATTTTCTTTATGGTCGGAACACCCCCTTCTTTTTTTTTTTTTACTTCAATAAACGGGACACATTTTAACGATCAACCTAACATACATTTTAGCCCGTGATTTAGTGTATCCGTTACAATGAAATTTCACGACCCGCTCTCCTTTTCTCACTTTCTCTTTTTCGCTCTCTGGAATCCTCATTTTGTTTTGTTTTTTACTTGTGCATCGTAATTTCTACCACATAGACTTGATTTGGAAAGACCCGCTTCATCATGCACCTCGACACATACAGGCTCTCTTATTTTGGGTCCGTTGATTTTAGTAACACTTTTGCTTATCCCCTCTCCGCCGCAACAACAAAAAGTTAGTCCTTCGTACACATTCCCGTTTCTTCTTTTAAATTTTTAGCGGCCCCCGTAAGGGGAAAAAGCAGCTATTAGGTTTGTGCAAAATGTTCGTCTGTCCGTCTGTCAGTCACATCTCGAAAACTAGAAGAGATATGAAAAATATTATTTCCCCATTTATTGCGGCTTGAAAAGTTTAAGGGAAACTCCGATAGTTTTTCAAATTTTAGTTATTGACATATTTAAATTCTGCGTAAAAAGTTGTAATAGTAAACATTATATCATTTTTTATTTCAATGCTCGGAAAAATTTATATTTAATAAATTAGACAGAAAATTCTTCACGCCCCCCAAAAAAACGGGGTTCTGCGAGATGTTTTTAGTTTTTAAAAACGTGACGTCACAAGGGTGCTGGCTAAGTTTAGATCAAGACCTATATAACCGATAAACTCTCTAGTCTAGATCTAGACCAGTGATTCCCAAAGTGGTCCATATAGACCCCCAGGGGTCCACGAAGACCTCCAAGGGGTCTACGAAAGTAAAAAAATAAATTGGGGGTCTATGAGATGTCCACGGGGGTCTACGGTAATAGATTTCATTTAAGCAGGTCGTAACTTGATTTTCACATTCCATTAATGTAATTATTTCATACACTAATATATGATTTGTACCCGAGTTAATCCTTTCAATATTTATCCTGCTATTGAAACGAAACATTGTTGTATTCAATTTCAATATTTATCTAAATAGCTTAATTTTGTCTACATGTAACTAATATTTAAAAAAAAAAAAGATGTAGACTGTACAGCGTTAATTATTTAAAATTGGGATTCCTTTCTTCCTTGTCAAACAAGCAGTTGCCTAAGTGACTTTTTTATGACGATATGAACCAGTTACGCTGGAGGATCATCTGAGACAATGCCACCCTGACAAAAATTAAGATTTGAACAACTTTCGAACACTCAAAGTTCAGAATAGACCCACAAAATCTCTGTTCGACATCATATAGAGAAGATGATGGTTTGTGAGCGTCTTACAAGATTTCATTACTTAAAGCAAAATACGGAAAACAGCAAAGGTCAAACATTGTTATTACCTTTTTACAAAAACCTACATCTGTTACTATTAAAAGAATTTCTTTAAGCGACAATACAGTTTAAGGTACTTCGGTGGCATGAGTTATAAAATTAAAACCTTCTTATGTAAATCTTTGCAAAAGATAGAAATACAGTTTGGTCAGACAAGGTGTAGCGCTGTGTGCTACAAACTTTCTAATGGTCACCATCTTATCTCATCTCATCTCATCTATGCCTGTGGTCCTTTCTGGGCATAGACCACCGCCCACCAACCAGCTTTCTCCAGGCATCTCGGTTCTGGGCGAGACTCTCCAACTGTCTCCACGTCTTGCCCATCTGCTTGGCATCTGCTTCCAAATCGCGGTGCCATGGTAAAGCTCAAGCAGCCTTCCATTAGCTGAAGAACACCTGGGGATCTAGGGAAAAAAGCACCACCACCAAGATTAGGCTATGTAACACCATTGTTAAGCCGATACTACTTTATGGAGAAGAGACCTGGAGAACCACCATCACCACCATGAAACAATCCAGGTATTCATCAATAGCTGCCTGAGGAAGATTCTTATAATCCGCTGGCCAGACAAGTTCTCGAATGAGGAACAGTGGCAAAGAACAAAGCAGCAGCCCATTGAAGTAGATATCCTTCAGAGACGCTGGAAATGGATAGGTCACACCCTTCGCAAGCCTGCATCTAGCATAACAAGGCAAGCCCTAGCCTGGAACCCATAAGGAAAGAGGAAGAGGGGACGGCCCAGGGATACATGGCGCTAATGGTCACCGTCTCCTTATATTTCCTTAAGGTTGACCGACGAGACCTGGTTTAGGCTCCAGTTACTCGCCTTTGCCCCTCTCCTGTTAATAAAAACAGTTCCGCAGATTTAATATTTGAGCCACACGTGAGAGATCAAGAAATACACTAGAAACTGCTCTTTGCGAAACCTTTTACAATGATACTTAAGGCATATTCATTAATTAATTAATTAATATTTAATGTTAGGAAGACTAATTCATAGAAAAACAGATTTGTATATAAAACATTATATCCGTAGTTGTGTAGTTTTAAATTACTATTTCACTCTTCAACGCACTACAGTTAGAAATTTGTTTAAAAATAATGTTGATGAATTTGCAAAAATTTGCAAGTTGAGTAGGGGGTCTACCGAAAACCAGAAAACATGGCAGGAGGTCTACGAGACAAAAAAGTTTGGGAACCACTGATCTAGACCTATCGGATCGCATTTATTGTTACGCTTCACAGCTAGATCTAGTCTCCACGTTGATTTATAATCGGTCATTGTTTATAAATAATATTCTAGATCTAAACCTCTATTTCTACTTGAAGAAAATTAAATATTGTTCTTCAGCTTATTGCAAAATCCCAAAGATAAAATCAGCAAGTATGCTAATACAGAAATTAGTGTCTCTTTTCATTTGTTTCCAAGAGATGAAGTTTTAAAGGGAAAATGGGAAAAATTTATTCGCCTGAAGAGCAAATATTTTACAAAGGCATTAGCTAATTCCTGTTTATGCTCAAACCATTTTGAGAGAAGCTGTTTCAGCAACTTCATTGCTGTGGAAATGGGATTTGAAAAAAATTGAAGTTAATACCAGGTGCAGTACCAACAATACATTGGATTTCCAGGCCAAATAATTCAATTAATGATAATACTGAGACATTTTAAACAACTGAAGTTCATAAATATAAATGAATCAGATTTGTGAGCTAGAAATTTACTACGAATACTATATCTACTATTAAATCTCTTATTTAATAAGTAGATCTATCGTCTACGAAACTCAATTCCAACTTTTTAACTTTTGACCTTGGGGGTGTGTCTCGCCGGCTGAGCCAGCGTCAAGCTCTCTCATCACTTTTTCCATGTCAACCAATGTTAGGTCAAAACGGCACAAAAAAATCATAATTTTCTAACTGTCAAACATACAGTCATAATTTATACACCATTAGAAATTTCTTTTAAAGTATTTTAATGATGTACTAACGAAAATTTTTTTTATCAAAGATAATTTTTTTTCGCCTCCCTATCTATAGGATTTGAGTGCACACTCGTGACGTCACACAGAAATTCAGTGAAAATCTGACTGTTTTGGATGCGCAGAAAAATTATGTCACAAAAACATCAATTACTAAGTTATTCTTGCAAATAAAAAAAAAAGAATAATATATTCATTATCTATAAATCAAAACACATATTATATTAAAAATTGTCAAAACCATCGGAGTTTCCCTTTAAGTGCAACGGCTACTTTTGGTTTTCTAAAAGCAAACCGTTTTTTTTATAAAATTAATTATGCAAGCGATTTTTTTCATAAAAATACACTATTTCTAAAACAATTACATAAATGTAAGGGAGGCAATGTTACATACAATATGCTAGCAAAGATGAACAATTCTTGTGTATTTTCAGTATCACTAAGTCAAATATATACAAGAAATGTACAAGAAATGTTGACAACAAATATAAATAATAGTTAAAGGTGTTTTTTTCTGGTTAACTAGCTGCTAAAATTAAAAGAAAACATTTATGTTTGTTTATAAAGGCTAAGAATGCACTTTGTATGTAAATATCAAGCACATTTTTTAAAATGGACATTTTATGCAGCGACTTTCGTGCAGTATCGTAACGTTGCAACATGTTGCGGTGCTTATCCAATTCCATTAACTTTTTACAAAAAATCAAATTTTATTTAATTTTTGTTTAGTGCCCTCATACGAATAAAAATTTTTATTTTTGTGCGTTTTGTCTGTTGGTCGGTCTGTCCGTCACGATAAGATTAACAAATAACACTAAAGGCTATAGTAAATCTGATTTAACCTTTAATTTTTCATTCAGGTATATTGCAATAGTTTTAAGTATTTATAATAAAATGTTCCGGATGTTTTGTGAAAAACAAATCAATGCCAACGAATATTTCTTTGCTCTTCTAACTTATATATAATTTCCATGCTTAAACGTTGCAATAAACACATGATCTTTCATACATTGTTCCGGTTTTTTTAATGTAAATAGCATATAAATGCTAAATAAAAAAATCTATACTGATTTATATTTCAATAACTATAAAGTTGTTCCGGATATTGTTTTATAAAAAATAAATTATGTCAAATGATTGTTTGAAATCGCATAATTAACTAATATTACACTTATATTCTTTGACACTACGTCACTATAATTTATTTATCAATATCAATTGTTCCGAATTTTTAACTTAAAACAAATTTATGTCAAATGACTTTATTTTTTTTAAATTTCGACAATAGGTTGTTCAGAATTTTAAAATAAGAAAGTAATTTACTAGAAACGATTATTGAAAATCACTTTTTAGACTTGTTTTACAGTTAATTTTCTTGCCGAAACATAATACAAATTGTTTAAATCAGTAAAGAATGTTCCGGATTTTGTTTCCAAAAAGAAATCGACCTACATTACCTTAATTTTCTTACAAATCGTCGCCAAAAATGATCCGAATTTTATATGAAAAATCTAATAACGCTAATAAAGGTTTGAAATCCCTCTTCTAATAAATAAAACAAATAATTTTCTCATTTACGAAAATTGGTTGTTCCGGATTTTTTATGAAAAATATTTTAACTCTATTTATGTAATATCGCACTTCTCTCTTACACTACATTTAACTTTCTAGCTAAAACGTCAGAAAATCTAATTATCGTTAATATTATGTATCGAATTTTAAGGAAAACAACTTCTAACACCAAAGTATGGTCTGAAAATCTCTCCATAAGGCTATGGTACATTTAATTTTCATAACAGACCATCCCACAAATTTAATTAACGGTATTTGATTAATCTGGAATTCTTATTTTCTCTCACTATAAATATATAAATATCCGGAACAATCTATTATATAGCCTAACTAGCTCATCAAATGAAATGCTAAAAGAACTCACTCGGTGCACCAATGTCTATGAACCCTCGAGAAGCTGCTCGTATAGATGATATTTTTTAGTCTAACTAGGCCGTGTGACGAAGTGGATTTTTTTCCTTTGACGTCATATGGAGTTAATTCTTTAAATGAAATGCTAAAAGAAATCACTCGGTGCACCAATGTCTATGAACCCTCAACAAGCTGCTCGTATAGAAGACATTTTTTAGTCTAACTAGGCCTTGTGACGTAGTGGATTTTTTTCCCTTTGACGTCATATGAAAAAAATTCTTTTAATGAAATGCTAAAACAACTCAGTATAGTAATGTTTATTAAACCTCATAATGTGACTCGCATTTTAAAAAGACATAATAGCTAGATTTAGATCTAATCTAGATTTTTTACACTAGATCTAGATTTTTTAAAGACTAGAGCTAGATTTTTTACACTAGATCTAGATATTTTTTTACACTAGAGCTTGGTTATTAAAACTAGATTTAGATTTAAGTTTTAATTCAATTCATTGTAGAATCTAGATCTAGAATTTATTGGTCTAGTTTAGAATGTTTGTTGTTTTACATGTTTTGGATGTTCCTTCAGAATTGTAGTCCAAACCTCCCGCAGGACGACGGGCGATGGGAGCGGGCATGGTTTGAACCTGGGACCATCAATGAATCCAAACGACAGTCCAGCACGCAAACTGCACTACCAAACAGCCATGATTTAGACTAGATCAAGATCTAGAATTTTAATTTCTAGACTTAAAGTGTAGATTTTTATTTCTAAAGTCTACATTGTAGGGCATAGGGGATATTGGAAAGGGGTAGTACCTTTGATGGTCCGGCATGCTGCACCTTTAGGTGGACGGCCTCACTGGTCCCCTTCCAACACCTAAATCTCTCACATGTGGCTCCAAGCGCCATGCCCTGGAAAGCAGCTTCAGCTGGCGGACTAAACCATGTGAGGGGGTGGTGATAACATGGCACTACTGCCTTCTAGACTAAGGTCACCGGCCAGGGCGGAAGAGTCCCAGGATGGACTACAACGGCCACGTGTTCAGGACCAAGGCGATCCACCTAATTGGAGGCATTCGGCCGTGGTCAGCATGGAGAGGGATGGGCGCCGCCATGCAAGTAACTAGCCCTCGTTACACCAAATGAGATGATGACCGTTAATAAACCCATACCGGCTCGGCGGTCGCCCGGGTTACCAAGGGCCGCGCATACCGTTACAGACCAGGGCGGGGGTGAGGAGTATACTACTGGTCCATGCAAAACTAAAATAAATACCAGAAATAAAATCACCATAGGAACATGGAATGTGAGATCACTAAGAGACGAAGGAAAAGTTGAAAAGCTCACACATGAACTTAACCGACTCCGTTTCAACATCATAGGACTCTCTGAAATGCGCTGGAAAAACAAAGGTGAAACAACAACAGAAGAGGGTCATAAACTGTACTGCAGTGGACTACCAGATGTTCAGGAACAAGGAGTAGGATTTCTTGTACCCAGGAACTACAACAACTGCGTTGTGAAATGTTACCCTTTATCCAGTCAACTCATCTCCATTCGTTTAAAGGCATCACCCTTCAATATCGCCATCATTCAAGCCTACGCTCCTACATCAACATATGACGATGAGGCAGTAGAAGATTTTTATGATCAATTACAGGAAGTGGTCAATAAGGTGCCGATAAAGGACATAATTGTTGTACAAGGAGACTGGAATGTCAAAGTAGGAAGTGACTCCTACCAAACCTGGAAAGGCACCTGTGGAAAATACAGTAACCTCTCAACCAATGAACGAGGTCAAAGACTATTAGAATTTGCGAAATACAACAATCTCTTACTGGCTAACACACTAGGATGCCACAAAAAAATCGCGTACAACCACATGGCACAGTCCAAACGGAGAACACCACAACCAGATCGACTATATCATGGTGCAACAGCGTTTTAAGACAAGCATCCATATGGCTAAAACAAGAAGTTTTCCTGGAGCTGACATTGGAAGCGACCATGACCTTGTTATGATGACCCTTGAAGTACACCTAAAAAAGGTAACAAAACAAGGTCCTACCAGGATAAAATTTAACCTGGATAAGCTGAAAGACCCCCCAAGTAGCTGCCATATTCGAGGCACAAGTAGGAGGACGCTTTGCAGCCCTCAATATCTTGGACTCCAATGGCCAGGATATCGATACGCAAGTCAATATGCTAAACACAGCAGTCACAGATACAGCCCTGGAAATATTAGGGAAGCTCCGCCCGCCCAAAAAACCCTGGGTAACAGAGGATATACTCCAACTCTGACAAGCAACGGGAGCTTAGAGGGAAAAAGCTGTCCGACCCAAAATATGTCCACGAATACAAATGCGTCAACAAACGGATTAGAAAGGGAATGAAAGAAGCGAAGAAAAAGTGGATAGAGAATAAGTGTCAAGAAATTGAACAGGGACTTAATAGGAACAACAGCAAAAAAGCGTACCAATTAGTAAAGGACCTCACTACCTCAAAGCATGGAAGAACCAACACAATACAAGACAAAAACAACAAATGCTTAACGGAGGACAAAGATGTGTTGAAAAGATGGACGGAATACTGTTCAGAGTTGTATAACTTTGAAATCTCAGGAGATCCAGAGATACTAAAAGTCCCGGCAGTCTCCAACATTGACGACTATCCGATTCTTCGCTCGGTAGTAGCAGCAGCAGTAAAAGCCCTGAAAAAGGGAAAATCGGCCGGAGTTGACAACATTCCTGGTGAACTTCTTCAGGCGGGAGGAGAAACTATGATAAACGCACTCTATATGATTTGCAACAAGATCTGGCAATTAGGAGAATGGCCCAAACCCTGGACCCAATCACTCATAATAACCCTTCCAAAGAAAGGCAACTTTGTCAAAACTATCGCACCATTAGCCTCATAAGTCACCCCAGCAAAGTACTGTTAAAAATTATATTAAACCGGCTAAAACCGATAGCAGACAACATCATGTCAGAAGAACAAGCGGGTTTTAGACAAGTTCGCAGCACAACAGAACAAATCCTAAACCTCAGAACACTCTGTGAGAAATATCTCCAACACCAAGAGAATCTTTTCCATGTCTTTATTGATTTCAAGAAAGCTTTCGATCGAGTATGGCACAGAGCACTCTGGGCGACAATGGAAAAGTACAACATTAATAAAAACAATCAAAGTTATCCAGAACCTCTACAAGGATGCCACCAGTGCGGTGTACTTCAACAATAATATTGGGGACTGGTTCAAAACCACAGTTGGAGTAAGACAAGGCTGCCTAACCCTAACCCTAACCCTTTCACCAACACGCTTCAATATCTTCCTTGAAAGGATAATGGAAGATGCCCTTGAGGGCTATGACGGTACTGTTAGCATTGGAGGAAGAAGAATTACTAACTTGCGCTTCGCAGATGACATTGACGGCCTAGCAGGGACATAAGAAGAACTAGCTGACCTGGTGATGTGCATTGACAAGACTTCCGCAGCATTTGGCATGCAAATAAATGCCGAAAAAAAACAAATTATGACCAATAGCCATCAGGGCTTTAAAAGAGGCATCAGTATTGGAGGTGAAAAGCTAACTAGTGTTAACAGCTTCAAATACCTCGGAGCTATTGTCTCAGATGGGGGAACAATGCCCGAACTATTGGCCCGAATAGCACAGTTCACAGCAGCCCTTGCAAAACTTAAAATAATATGGAAAGATAAGGGCTTAGCCCTCGGCACCAAAATCAAACTGATGCGCTCCCTGGTCATGGTCACATTTTTATATGCTTGCGAGTCGTGGACGCTGACTGCAGAGCTAGAGAGGAGGATCCTAGCAATGGAATTGAGATACTACAGAACTAACCCTAACCCTAACCCTAACCCTAACCCTAACCCTAACCCTAACCCTAGGCATCACATTCAAAGACCCCATCACAAACCAAGAAATCAGAGACAGGGTTACTGCAGCGATCGGAGCCCATGACGACCTGCTAACTATTGTAAAAAGACGAAAGCTTAAAACCTATGGCCACATTACCGGGCTCGCAAAGACCTTCCTTCAGGGAACAGTGTCAGGGAAAGAAGAAGAGGCAGACAGAAAAAGCGATGGGAGGACAACATTAAAGAATGGACGGGCCTGCCATTGAGAGAGGTTCTAAACAAGGCAAAAAAAAAAAGAAGGAATGGAGAAAGACGGTAGACAAAACTTGTCTGGTGCCCCAACGGTCCAACAGACTAAGGGATAGGTAAAGGTAAAAGATTGTCAATATGTCAATATTGCAATGTTATAAAATACTAAAACTAATCTACTATTTTAAAATTAAATATTGCAATTAGTCTATTAATTGATTATCTAGTGCGTTTTTTTTTTTACATAAATCTTATCTAAATTACATATACATTATCCTAAATACATATTTTATATCTAGATCTAGTAGATATAGATATTGAGAGTGCTAAATTAGAAGTTTTATTTAGGTAGATCTACATCCTTATTCTAGTTCCATTTAAATGAAAATGCTCAATACCAAAAGATTATCTAAAATCGATCTTCTGACATATTGTACATATCCGGTAGTTGTCATTCCGTAATAGGCTATTAGTTTGTAATCACTTTGTCATTAGGTTAAGAGCAATGGCTGGTCGTGCGGTTAGCGCGCAGGACTGATTATCTCTACGGTCTCGGTTTCATACCCTGCTCGATGCCATCCTCCGTCCACCAACGGAAGCTTTTACATTTAAAAAATATTTTTTTACAACGCCAAATGAATCTTTGAAACATTATTACTTTTAACAATCAAAACAAAATCAGGTCTTGAATATTCCTTGCGAATATGCGGATCCGACAGGGATCCGTCTCCCACGGGGGCCGCCTCTGAGTTTGTGTGGCAACACAAACTCTCTTAGTAATCTTGTTCTTGATATTTTGTTGTTTATTCAATTTAAAGTTTCTTTAAGTTTATTGAAAAATTATCTACGCTTTCCTTATATTTTTAAGTAAATCTAATATAAATTACATCTAGATTGTAGATGTAGAAGTAAATTTAGATATAGATCTAGACTAGATCTTAAGTACCAATAAATAATTGCACAAATTGGCATTGCCAGCTGGCTGAATAGGTAACATCGTTCGTTCAAGCATGGAACTATACTAAAGGAACGCTGACTTAAAACATGTCTTTGCGGATTTTACGCCTCGAACGCGCGCGAATTACCCGTGTTGATTAGAACATGTTTTTTAAGCTCTTTATAAACAGTCTTAAAAACTTCATCCATTTTCAGACAAGCTGTTATGGTAGATATATTTTTTTAGAGTAAGAGATCATCACAAAATTAGTTTATTTTAATCATCCTACTCAAAATTATATGTTTTCAGGGATTCCAAGTTGTTTTTTCTACAAGATTTGGTGCATTTTATGTGCACTTGCAGATGAGCCTACCGTTCCAAATTAAGCGGAACCGTCCCGCTAAAACATTAAAAAATTAATTAAAACTCACATGTTACGCCGTTCCTCTTTGGCACTTTTATTTTATTCCGCATAGTCCGAATTACGACAAAATATAGCGTCATTATTTTTTTATTAATATAAAAAGAAAATATTGAATACAAAATTCATGTATTGTTTACATTTCGTCCTATTGTGGCCTACATTTGGTTATGCTAAGCACTAATGCTTCGTTTATTCAATGACAAGGGTCATTTATAATCATGCCAAAACATTTTCCCGATATGTCTCTAACACATTAATTTCTAAGGAAAGAATAAAATTTAATAAGGACAAGGATTCTAGACTGTCTAAATTTTAGTACAGACTTATTTGAAAGATTTGTTTTGAATGTAGATCCCGATCTACTGCCTATTTGATGTTCTAGGTCTAGATCTAGATTCAAGTTGTAGTCTTGACTTAAATATTGATCTAGATCTATCTATACATTTAAATCTATCCTAGATCAGATTTACATCAAAATGTACACGAGATCCAGTAACTAGTAAATTAAGATTGGATCTAGATATTAGATAATTATCTAGATCTAGATTATATTTAGAAAATAATCTAGAGTGGATCTAGAGTCCTAAAGTGTCTAAAATATATTTTAAATCATTATCAGTCTGGATTGATAATCTAGATCTATTTCCGTAATTTGTAATGTAGGTATAGATTCTAGATCTAGCCAATAATGACTAGGTTAGATCTAGATAATATGTATATGTAAAAGGATTTCTTTTTAAACTACTTGGCCTAATTACGGCAGTCAAACTGAAAACTCATCATTTAGATTTAAGCATTTATGGGACATAATTATGATACTTATATTAAAAAAATATATTACATTTTTCCCATTTGTTTCTAACTCACGATAAAGATATATATATATATATATATATATATATATATATATATATATATATATATATATATATATATATATATATATATATATATATATATATATATAAAACTACTTCAACTCTAAGATGATAGAACTTCTCTTAGCAAAGATAGTTTTATTGTTTAACACATAAACATACCTAATTATAGTCCATTCATTTCATATTTTAATCAAATGAAGATTCAAATTTGTTTTTCTAAAGCATTGTTTATACATTCGTTCGCTAAAGCTTAAGCTTAAGCTTAAGATATATTCTAATAGTTTCATTCATGAATCTCGTAATCTAATCTAATAAAAAAAAGGTCCCGCATGCGCAGAGCGAAGCCTTCACGAACGCGCAGAATGAACTCTATCAAAGATTAGTCTAGATTTAGATCTATTTCTAACTCAAGGTCTACTTTATACTTTAACACATGAACATACAAAATTAAGTCTATTTATTAAAAATTTTGCCTACAAGCAAATGTTTTTATTTGAAAAATAAATTTAAGTCGATTAGCTATTTTGATATATCCATTCATAGTATTTTTACATTCACGCATTTCTCATTCGCTGTACTTATAAAATTATTATTTCTTTTAATTGTTTACAAAGCACTCTCATTGACTATATCGAAATTGATACGCATATTAAGACCCGCGGGCCGTGGATAACATATGGCTAGTAACAAATAAAGCAAAAAAAGATACTGTACCAATCTTAATGAAACTTTCCATGAACATATATAAAAACATAATTCAAAACCCAAAAATAAAAAAAAAATATTTTAAAAGCCTGGTAAAATAGGTAGTTGTAGATAATCATGTATAAAATCTGGCAATCTGGATATATTTAAAACTTGAATATAGATTTAGGCATTTTCATTATCGAATATTGATCTACAGGTAAGATGCCTCTTCTATACTGTCGTAATATATAAACGTAGTAATAATTCTTCTGATAATAGATCTAGATTAGAAAATATTATAGACAAGCGCTATAATTCACTAGAAATAGGCATTATATCTAGTATTACTTTAGATTACTGCATTTTACTTTGTTGGTAAACACTGTAGATCAATATTTAATAATGAAAATGCCTAGATCTATTTTCTAGTTTTAAATATACCCAGATTAATAGTACTTTATTAACATGGTTTTAAGTAGCATCATATATTAGATCTATTCTAGGCTCATAAATATCGTCTGCAAAAAAGCATACTAGATCTGATAGGCACATTAATTAGGTAGACTTACACGATTTCATTTGATTATTTTTTAAAATAGTCTAGAATTAAAATGTCCGTTTCTAATGTTTCTAATATCGTAAAGATAGATGAGCTCGACATTTATAAACATTGCTAAAAAATATAATAGCATCTAAATATAGCGTCTGCGAATTAAGTCTACTTTCAATAGACCTAATAGGCTTTTTTTTTTCTTAGTCTAGATCTAGATTTTAAAAATCTCTTAATACTATATATAGATTTTAGATTTATAAAAATTTACTGTTTAATAAAAGGGATCGCACTTTTATTAACTTCGTTTACATTAGGTCTATATTTAGGACTTCGTTTTGTATTAATTACTGTTGACTGTTCTTATGCAAATATTATTATTATAGCTTTTATATAGCGCTACTTTCATGCTTATAGCATGCTCAGAGCGCTTTTGGTGCAATCTCATTTGTGGACCAGAGAGGGGCTATCTAGGAGTTGGTTTTCTGTGCTGCCTTTAGGCGTCAGTAAACACAACTCTGCCCGAGTCGGGAGTCGAACCTCGAGCCCCTTTCTAGGTAGCCAAGCAGCCAAGTTCAAGCGCACTTGGCCTCTCGACCACGCTTCCCACCATATGAATTAAAACTAATGAGAGATATGAATGACATTCTCTATGGATTTCGTTTTTCTTTAAATGTATATGAGTAGGCCTACATTTATATGTATATGAGTAGGCCTACATTTATAAGTAGCGCATAAAAAAAATTACCCAAATCTAGTAGAAAATACCTAATACGAACTTTACTAAACGAAAGGCTACTTCAAAACAGAAGCATCGACTTAGAGTGAATTTAACGCGAAGGGTGATAAAAAATAAAATCATTTGTGATAACTCTTTCTCTAATAAATTATATCTACCATAACAGCTTGTCTGAAAATGGTTAAAGTTCTTATCGACCTGTTTATAAAAAGCTAAAAAACATTTGTAGGCATTGCAGGATGCGCGAGAACATGTGCAAAGAACATGTTTTCTATAAGGCTTTGTAAAAAAAAAACTCGGAAGACAGCGTTCCTTTAGTATAGTTCATGGCTCAAGCAGCCGAAGGTGTCAAAATCACTGGTTCCATATCCGGTTTGAACCAAACATTTTAAAAAATTACTTTAGTAAAATATGTTATTATATTTTAAGTTGTATAATGGAGGTATAGTCTTATTAAAAAGGAATTTTAAATTCTTTTTTGTTTGATTAAAAAAACATTTTTTTATCCCGCCCCAGCCCACTCACCCACTCGAGAAAAAAAATTATTGTTACGCAAATGTATAAATCTACTAGACTTTATAATATTCTAATGATATCCATTTAGATCAAGAAAAGTCTTAGAAAGGCAAAATGTTCATGAACATTAATTCATTAAAAGAAAAATACCTGCATTCGGAAATACCCGAAGATGTATAGTCCGTTCAAGATAATTATTTTCTCGTTCTCTAGCCAGATTCTTTTCTCAGCAATATAGGGCCTACATCAACTGTTAATTTTATAGGAAAATTGTTAGAGCCTTTTTTTTTTTTTTTGAGATCCGTGTTCAGGTGTTACCCTCCACCTTTCATGGAGTTGTGACTTAAATAGAGGTAGATTATTTTTCTCTTAGATCTACTACACTTTATAATATTTTAATGACATGCCTTTAGATCTAGACTTAGAAGACGGTGCGCAAAATTTTATTAAACTTTAATGTATTAAATCAATAATACCTTATATTCGGAAATTCCCGAACGCGATAGCCCTTTCAAGAATGCAATAGTTATTTCAAGACCGATGTTGGATTTAGATCTAGGCCTAGTTCTCTAGTGAAATTAATTTTTTTTCTTTGAAAAAGCATAACTGTCAAACTAACGTTTTCCCGGCGTGGCCAACGAGCTAGTAATTCTTTTCTCAGCGATATACAACTGTTGAATTTCTAGGAAAATCGTTAGAGACGTATTTGAGATTCGTGACCAGTTTCCTCCCCCTCCAGGTTCCATGAAGGTTTGACTTGAATAAAGGTATTGTAAAAATGGATGAGAAAATGAAAACTATGTCAATTAGGACAGATCCATTTGAAGAGCAAGTGTAGACATATTATCTTATAAGTTTACTAGAAACTTTGTGGAAAAGTACCTTAGTGTCGTTTTACCAACTTGTTTAGTTATGCGCGAGTATCACCTCTTTATTGTATATGACTGATATAGCAAATGTGTGAACTCTAATTTTAGAAATCTAAAAGCGGAGAGTCAAGAAGGACACACATAGTTCTTGTAGCCGAAGGTGCGGTTGACAGAGAAGGAAATCCAATTAAATGCAATGATGTTCAAAAAGTAAGTATATTTTAAAGATATTTCTATTTGAATTCCAAACACACCTGATCTAGATTTATATTTCAAGGTCACATGGAAGATTTAAAATAGATAGGTAGCTAAGGAAGTAAGACTGAAACAGAACCATGCATTTTAACAATATAGTAGCGCGTAAAACACAATAAGATTTTTCATTCCTTTATCATTGTGGAACCAGTAGTGAAATGTACTTTACTTATTAATCATCTACAATCTAATATATAAAGCACAATGTAAGGAGTATGTATGTATGTTGCTTATAGAAATCAAAACCGATTAACCCGGCTTGATTAAATTAGGCTTGAATGTTCCTTAGATTACGGCGGAGACCGTAGTTAAATGTCCAATGTCTCTCCCACAACAAGAAGGCTCAAAAATAAATATTTAAAATACCAACGTTTATCTCTATTGAAGAACGAAACTTTTTAACAAATCGGGTAAACCCATTTTCACAGTCTACTTTCATTTCGTGTGAACATTAACAAGTATTAAGGGAACATCTTGCCATGTTTGACATAGATGTAGATCCAATGCACTAGATCAGTGATTCACAGACTAAGGCAGGCGAGCCTCGGGTTATATCCGGCTAGTCTAATATAGGCCCTTTATATAATTGAATGTATATAAATGTATATATGTATGTATGCACTGTTACGACGTGGGAGTGAACTAAAGAAAATAACTCACCGATCCTCAGGTCGCCGGTATATTCCTGATTGCAGAATCACAACCAACTATAATCAGTCAATACGCCCGGTAAAAAGAAACACTTTTACAACACTCCAAATGAAATTAATATATTCCGATTCTCTAACACAGAAAGAAAACAATCCTCAATCCTCAGTCCAGAAATCAAAATCATAACTAAAGTTCCTTAACACATTCACACACTCATGTCATTTACGCCCGACAGCATAAACAAAATTCACATAGTTCGCACGTGGGAAAAAGGTTATGGTGAACACGTTTACAACAGTATGTATGTTTCTACGTATTTATGTATGTATGTATGTATGTATGTAGTATGTATGTATGTATGTATGTATGTATGTATGTATGTATGTATGTATGTATGTATGTATGTATGTATGTATGTATGTGTGTGTGTGTGTGTGTGTATGTATGTATGTATGTATGTATGTATGTATGTATGTATGTATGTATGTATGTATGTATGAATGTATGTATGTATGAATGTATGTATCTACGTATGTATGTATGTATGTATGTATGTATGTATGTATGTATGTATGTATGTATGTATGTATGTATGTTACGAATAAAAAGCAAAACCAATCTTGATAAAATTGTATATGAACGTTCCTATACAAATCGAATAAGCATGTAATTTCAAAAACAAAAAAATATATTAAAGACGTACTATTGATGAACTTGTTGACCATTTATAAAGTTAATTATATAATACAGTTCACTTTCCGATGTGTTTTTTTTAAACATATACTGTACTAAGCAGGATATCAAAAGAGAGACCGGTTTATTCCTTTATGTTAAGTAACCAGTATTTCTTTGGACGACCGTTTCTTCGTGCCGATGTGCCTAAAGTCAAAACTCAAACTTACAATATGACCAATCCACCTCTTTTTCGCCTCTTCATAGTATTTGGAATTTTTTCCTTTTTGCCAGCCAGAGTATTGACTTCTAACAGTACAAACTCATTTGTCTGCTTTTCTTGGTATTTGATACCCAGCAATTCTCTGTAGCATTTACTCTCAAAGCTTGGATTCTTCTTTAAGCCTCAGCTCAGCGTTCAGTGTCCAACTTTCACAACCATATAGGAGTACTGTACAGGGCCGGTCCTACAGTTTACGGGGTCATATGTAAATGGATTGCGCGGGGCCCAGTCTGGGTAGGGATAAGAATAATAAGTGAAAATTAAGATTTTGTGTACGAAAATAAATTCGTCTTTACATTTTATTCATACTTTACTTAGTACAAAATGACGGTCAAATTAAATTTACGAGCCATCTACAGTAGATTATAATTTTTGCAACAAGAAGATACAGATCTGCCATTTAGATTTACTATCGACTAGCAAAATACCGCTTTTGATTTTATTTTTCAAGAAGTCGAGATAGATTTAGTTCTATATTTATATGCCTGTGACTATTAAAGTAAATTAAGTAACTTCCGAAATATCGGTTAAAATTGCCTTATTGTTACATTTGTATTAAATGAAAGCTGACAAAACCAGTTTTATTATTTTTTTATCGCGAGTAGGATTGGCGTTTTTCATATTGAATGACATCCCGAAATGAAAATTTTGTCTATTTTTCAGGAGATTTGTACGAGTTTTCAGAAGATTTTAATAATTTCAGGAGATTTTAATGACAATTTCGTATATTTTGCAATTTCAGGAGATTTCCAGTAGCTCATGGAGTCCGCGGTAACCCTTTAATTATAATTTGAAACGGTTTAATTGGTTTAATTTTAAAATTTACACATAGAATTATCGCGGAGCCTATAAAAGTGTGGGGCCCACTGCGGCCGCATAGGTTGCAGTGGCATAAGGCCGGCCATGGGAGTACAGAGACTACTAGCGAAGAATACAGTTTTAATTTAAGTGGAAAGATTATTTTACTCTTCAAGATTTTCTACAGTTTGGTCATGGCAGCGGATGTCAAGCTTAAACTTTTTAAAATCTTCTTTTATTAATCCTCCGTCTCTTGTTATGTTTGACCCTAAATGAGTCAACTTCTAATGTTGTTTTGTTTGCAACCTCTAGTACATCTCCACCACAAACTTGTATTTTCCTCTTTTCATCAAAGATATCCATGCCATATGCTCTAGCTGACAGGACATATAACAGGATTATTAGCGGCCCCCGTAAGGGGAAAGACGCTATTAGTTTTGTGTGGCCTGTCTGTCCGTCCGTCGTCCCGTTTAGATCTCAGAAGCTAGAAGAGAAAATGAAAATCGGACATCAAGATATTTTAGATCATTCAAAGTTCTGATACAATGGCTATTTTTTTTCTTTTCCGAAATTATTGTTAAACTGTGTCATTATAAAAATTTTCAAGTAATCAAAGATTATTCTTATTGGCTTCAATAAACTTAGTCAAAGACACAATCTTAGGCCAGCATTTATTCAATGCTATGAAGAACTGTGTTGAGTTTTTGGTATGCTTGGAACAAGATGGCATGCGATACAACCGATGGAGGTTAATCCATTGACTGAGAAAAACGTTGTTTTGTTTAAAGAATATCCCAACCATAAACTGTAAACAGGAAAGTTTTCACAAAGCTGCATAAGATAACAATATAATAACGGCACACGCTATACATACATCAGACTTATCAGGACTAGGGGTCTTGACTACAGACAGTTCATAAAAGTACTTGACGATTTAGAAACAAACTATTCTGATGTATCCTCTGGCTTAGCATGGGCAAGGTAGTGAGAAGAATATAAAATCTCAAGGAAGAAATTTTATGTTCCTTGAAGGATTTTGACAGTAATATTTCTAATGAAGAGTGGAAGACAGACTTCATGTTTTTCATGATTACTATTACTATGGAGTTCTTGCATATGAAATGCATGTTCATGTTAAATCTTTTTCAAACAAAGCTTTCCCATTTCCCCAGGCTAGATAGTGCAAATTGGTTTTGCCATTTTTCTTTTGCTGAAAGGTGAAACTATTTCTAGTGAAATGGTTGAACGTAGAAGACTTATTTGAATTCAATACAATCAGTTCACCATTTAGCGCAGAAGCTGATTTAGCTCCAGAGGACATAACTTTAAGCAAATTATGATCTGAAAGAGAAGTTCCAGTCAGTTCTTCCGCGAGAGTCTTATGGGTGTCAGAAGTTATATTTACACACTTTAAGTTTGCAACAAAACTTTCGCATTATTTGGGTACACATTATATATGTGAACAAGTAATTTTTTGTCGATGGTGACTGACTGTAACTTGACAGCAGTAACAAGGATAACAATTAGTAAGCTAGTTCCACAGTTCTGGAACATTACGCACGAGTGTAAACAGTGAAATACTTCCCATTAAGTACAACTGTACATTTGTGGCGAAATGTTGTGATGAAATGTTGTGATGTAAAAAGACATTATCAAAGTGTGTTGTTTTTTAAAATCGTTAATTGGCTTCGGAAAGTGTTGTAATTCTTCAATAGGGATAGTGAGGGCTTAGTTTTCTTTAAATTTCCTAGCCCGTCTACTCTAATATATTAATCGACATTGTTGGGGAGAGGTATGTATCTGGAAGCAGTAGCGTCACTAGGGAGGTGCGAATGGTGCGGTCACACCGGATAAAAACATTTTGGGGATGACAACCAAGTTGATAAAATTATATCTTGGCAAAAGCAGACAAATCGAAAAAGATAATTATATTAAAATCTCTAGATATATGCCAAAACATGCCAAGACAGGTCTAGATGGAAGTCAAAGCACAACGTTATACTACTTCTGTCTTAAAGTATAACAAAAAAAAACCTGTTCAGGTGATGTTAAGTCTGTTTCTAATTTAAATTAAATATCATTGTAAAATTTGCAATAACATTTGAATAAATGTCATAAACAGTGGATTTTATATTTTACATTAGAGTAAAAATCAATAATAGTAGGTAATCAGCTCACTGTGTTTGTTCAACAAAAAGAATTAACTAGCAATAGTGTTTATTGGAAAATAATTGATGAAAGTTGATGGGAAGGGATGACACCCTGACACTGTCTGGGATGTTTCCATTCTGTTTTTAGGTAATCAGTTGGATCTCTACTCTCCTTATTCCAGAAGAGTTACAAAAGTCTTATCATAGACGAAGTGTTGTCCTGTTTGCTTTTATGTGGAAAAAAAACGCCTAATGATATTTTGCAATTTTATTAATTTAAACGATCAAAACAAGATATTTCTCGTCCATTGGTGACTTTGGTGGAGTTTGTGTGATAACATTTTGTAATCTTGTTGTTATTTTTTTGTTACGGAAATTTTGTATTTGCTGAGGCTTTGAATAAGAGATTTACCCATTGCAAAAAAAATATATCTGTTAGGTAATCATTATATGACATCAGCAAAATATGTAGGTCACGGATGGGGCTGCATACCACGGGAAATACTGCATTCCTCATTAATCTTGGTACTCGAAGACAAGCCTTATTATTATATGACATCAGTTAGGCTAGGTTCACATCGAAGTTCACCTTCACTTTCACCTATTCCTTGGTCTGCTGGACCGTTGGGGCACCACACAAGATCAGTCAACCTTCTTTCTCCATTCTTCTATGTCTTTTTTCTTTGATATTCTGATATTCTTTCTGAAAATAATGAAACCTGCCTTTTGACATGCCTGGGTGGACCACTTCGGGGGCCGATTTTGAGATTGTGTATTCACACAAACTGTCTTTGTAACCTTGTTATGTAGAAGCCTAGTGAAATGGTACCACCAAGAAAATATTATTGGGAATAGTTTGGATTTTTTTTTTACCACTCTATTCCACATTATCAATTATTTTTTTAATATTTCAACCTAATCTACTTGAACTGAAATAATTATAGTCTAGAGTAGTGGCTAACTTCAAGATGAATTGTTTTTATACAATTTTATATATTGTTATCATTTAGTTAATATTTGTATTAATCGTAAAATTATAGGTATTAAGCGACCAGATGAAAATGGATGTCCGGGTGACAGTATTAGGTCACGTGCAGAGAGGCGGTAATGCTTCGGCGTTTGACAGATTATTGGTAAATTCTTTTTTTTTTAATTCTTTTATTTCTGTTTAGAAAACGTACGATGTTGTTGTTGTTGTTGTTTTTACAATATTATACATTTAAACTAGAAAGACACAATGGGGTCATTAAGTGCAGAGTAAGTATCCGACCATATTTAACAACGGAGTCAACAAAAAGCTAGCTGTGGCATTCATACTCTCCCGTGTTAGCAGGTATACCCGATGACAAAATCGCCAAGCTGCAACGAATTCAGAGCAACGCCGCACGAATAGTCCATAGTCCTAAGAAAAACAAGGCGAGATTCTGCTACTACTCTCTTGCGCACGCTCCATTGGTTTCCTGTGAAAGCGAGAATCGACTACAAAGTGGCTACACTTTATCACCAGTGTATCTGTAATAAAGAAATGCTCTTGTACCTTAGCGAATTGTTAACTCCATATGTCCCTCAAATAGCCCTGCGCTCTATTGTGCCACGTTTCTCCCTCAAAAGCTACTGTCGACTCCTTTTCTGTGCAGGGACCAAAGGTTTGGAAATCACTCCCCACTGATCTCAGACAGACAACATGCTACACTACATTTAAGAAGAACATTAGGACCTACCTTTCATTTTAGCTCTCGTGTTTATATTTGTAATGTTATCATAGCACCTTGAGCTTACATTTTGTTTGTTAACAGCGCTTTATATAATAAAATTATTATTATTATTATAACTAAAAAGGAACCTCCACATACAGCTATGTGTATTTCTTGATATTGTATTGACTAAGAGAACCATGTTTTCTTGATTGAAGGGATCAAGGATGGGAGCTGAGGCTGTCCTGGCTCTAATGGATGCAGCTCCCACTACACCTGCCTGTGTCATATGCTTAGATGGCAGTGATATTGTTCGAGTGCCATTACTTAAGGCAGTACAAAGGGTAAGTTCATTCATTCATTTACTTTAATTCAACATTTTTCACTTGAATTTAATTCTTTATATAGAAGCTTATTATACATTTTAATAAAATGTGACGTCACGCAGCACTAGTTGATGTGCGAAATTTCAGCTCGATAGAATAATAATGAAAAGTTGTCGAGCTATAGAATTCAAATTTTGGTTTATGGTTCAATAGAAAATGTGGGCTAATTGAAATGGAAGGCGTAGATGCTGCGCTTCCCTGCAGTGAGACTGATAGAATCTGAGTTGATTTGGGGTAAAAGTATTGTTATGACTTTGCCATGCGCACCGCCATCCAGGCTAGTGCAGAGATGCGCACTTCTAGTAACCAGACTAGAAAAGGATGTTGACATTAGGAGACAAACGATTTCCACCCAAGTTGAGAGCCTAGATAAAGATGTTGTGATCAATACATGTTGTTTTACATGTATTTGTGATGTCCTGTAAATTAACATCGATGTGCCTCGTTGAGTTGCCTCACTTAAGTAATTACAATTGGTGTCAGAAGTGGGATTATAGGCGACTCAACGAGAGGAGGTAGGATTCGATCACAATGGCATCTTTGAAACAACTAGACCAACTCTTATTTAAAGAGCTAAGGCGGGAACTTCGTTACCGATATATGAATATAGGTGGTACCAAGGAGGTGCTTACAGCTCGTCTCCGGCAAGCCCTGATCGATGAAGACGAAGATCCGGATACTTACCTATTTGAAATTAAACCCGAGATTTATGAGCTTATTGGCAAGATACATGAAGGTATTGATGCAATGTGTGAACAAATTAACAAGGGAGATAAAAGCGAAAGAAGAAATAGGCTTGTTGGTGAAGAAGCAGTTGCCTGTAGACTCGTTGGTGAAGAAGTTGCATGGTTAGGACTGTGGCTGCACAAATAGTGGTGACGGAGACGCTGGGGATTGGAGCGCCGTCTGTGGCTGTGTTGTTGGCAGGTCTTGTGGGCGTGACTTTCTAGACGAGAAAAGTGACAACGATTGCTGCGACGATCTCAACGGAATGTACCGAATTGAAGGGAAAGAGACAAATGAAGAAACTGAAGTCTGTTACGTGCCTGAAGCGTTTGTTCCTGCTCTACCTGTTACCAGTACCTTAATGAGCTGGACAGATCGAGACAACGTTGGGTCTGCGTTCAAGCCTGTTGTTATAGATAGGGGTGCACCGGATAGTCCCTCCGGCTCCGACTTCTGCCGAATATCCGGCATTTTTTACTATCCGGTGCTATTCGGCTCCGGTCGGATATCACTACCGGATAGTAAACCGGATAGTAAAAAATACACCTATTTAATATGCATAAAGTGGACCTCGTTCCATTACTGTCTGTTATAGAATGTATTAATGCTTATATGAAAACAAAATAATGTGCTTAAAAATAGAGCCATTATGAATATGCACCAAACATCGTTTATTATAAAGACAAGGCGTGTTAATAACTTAATATAAATAGAGATGAAACTTTACATCATAAATGCGCTTTACATACAGAGCAGGAATGGCTGGCACTTTTTTCAATTTGTCTTGACCTTTGAGTAAGTTAGTTAACATGTTAAAATGCTACATTCCTTGACTACGTCATGCTGACCAGACGTCTGTCTAGCTGTGCGGGTATATCTCCAGAGGTAGAGATGAACAACTCCCACCCCCTTTTATTTGTTTAGTCCATCACATTGAGTTTTTTATGGGTGGGTAACCACAAGTTAAATACGATGGACGTAGGTTTAATGTCAGCGTATTGACACTCTCTAGTGGTCACACCTTTCGAGGGAACTGAGTTTGTTTACTTAGTAGTTAATCTTTATTAGGGGGGGGGGGCTGGACTACAAGAGCCACACCTCTAATGTAACCAGATATATTTCTAGATGAACAACTCCCTTCCCCTTTTATTTGTTTAGCCCATCACATTGAGTTCATTGATTGACAGGTGACCCCAAGTCAGATACGATGGACGTAAGCACTCTCTAGAGGTCACACGAGGGAACTAGGTTTGTTATTGGGGGGGGGGTGGACTAGACTTTACATTATAAATTCGTATTACATACGTAGCAGCGATGTCTGGCACATTTGAAAAGCTTGTCTTGACCTTTGAGTGGTCTTGTAAACACGTAATATTCCTTAACTACGTCACGCTGATAATCTGTCTAGATGTGCGAGTATATCTCCAGAGGTAGAGATGAGCACCCCCACCTCCTTTTGTTTGTTTAGTCCATAACATTGAGTTCACGGATAGGCAGCTGACCACATTAAGCCAGATGTCAACGTGTTGACACTTTCTAGAGGTCACATCTTATGAGGGAACTGAGTTTGTTTACTTGGAGTAGAATTTTTATTAGGGGCGGGACTACAAGCCAAATCTCTATAAGGTTAATCTGGTATGAGTTTGTTTATTATGAGATAGGTTGTCAATCAAGGGTCTGGTCCACAAACCAAATTGTTAAGACATATTGACACTGTCTAGAGGTCACTAGATGATGACACTAAGTTTGTTTACTTGGAGAGAAATGTCAATTAGGGCGCTGAACTACAGGACACATCCCTACAAGTATTTTGTTACACAAGCCACGGGTATAAAAGTGGTTTGCAAGGGCATTTAGTAAATTAAATAGTAATAATAATAGCTGATAAAAAGTCATCACTTATATGGCGTTACTTTAATGTCAAAACAATGAACTACTCTAAAGCAGTTTGCAATGCTTGTAAAATAGTACTGTCACGTGGTAAACCAGGCAAACCTAAAGACTTCTCAACCACCACTATGATTAGTCATCTACGCTCGAAACACCCAGACTTATTCAACGAAATGACTGCATTGAAATCAGCATCAAGTAATATCACTGCCTGTGCCAGTACGTCTACGAGCTCCAGTGATTCGTCAAGCCTCACACACAAGCAGCAACCAGGGATTAAAGAGGTCTTAGACAAAGCTAAATTGTGGGATATTAATAGTGATAATGCTAAACGCATTCACTTGGCCATAGCAAAGATGATTGCAACTGACATGGAACCTTACCAAGTAGTTGAGAAGCCTGGATTTATTGGACTTTTAAAAGTACTGGAGAAAAGATACACTGTGCCTAGTCGCAAATATTTTACAGAACGTGTTATTCCAGATATCTACGACAATATTTCCTCAAAGCTTCGTGAAATGCTATCTGATGCTAAAAGCATCGCTTTCTCAACGGTCACTTGGACAGCTGATAATACCACCGAATCATATTTTGGTTTAACTGCCCATTGGTTGAATGAGTCATTTGACCGAAGCAGCTATGTTTTGCATTGTACAAAATTTAATGGCCAGCATACGGCTGCAAATTTGCTGTACTTAAGATATTTACTAAGCCATTATCTGTATTAGATACAAACCAGAAGCGGTTTGTGGCCTTTAAAACACGAGCCTAATGACAAGTTGATGGTGTCAAATACATGAACACAAACATCTACCCACTATACAACTTAGATTGTACTTAAGAAAGATTTACGCTATAAAACCAAGAGTGAACTTTACCTTTGAAAGATTTACATTAGTTACATATATGTTTATATATTCTGCATGAGTTATCCCACATTCTACTTTACAATACATACGCACACACCATCTCATGTTACAAAGATTAGTTTATGATTAGCATATCTGTAAAAAAAAATGCTGTTCATTTTAATTTATCAATCAGTGATAGAGTTTAAAGTAAGAAAGTAAATAACAAAATAATATGAATATAGGTATGTTATATAGAAGATTTGCAAAAACTTCAGTAAAACGAGCTGTTTGAGTCATGTAGGTATCCGGCTAAGGCTCCGGCCGAATATCTAATTGTACTATCCAGTTATATCCGGCTCCGGCCGGATATCAAAAAGTACTATCCGGTGCACCCCTAGTTATAGACCTTAAAGACCTCTGCCTATCTGCCGGTGCTCACGAGGGAAATTCGAAGCTTGACAACTGCATCCAGAAGTTTAGCATAAATTGTACGTGCGTTGCATCACACATATAATTTAGATGCCAAGAAAACCACCAACAAAGCATGTGTACTTATACCATCATCATCGACATTGGCATAGATGAATGTCAATCAAACAACCACTCTCAATCTGAGCTGTCAAGAGGAAGACATTTTCCACTTGAACCTGAAGAGACCTATCTTCTGGACGTGAGACTGTTAGCTGCTGAGGATGACTGCGGTGCATTGGACTTTGTTTGCAACGTGGCTGCATGTGAACCTGCAGCTCCCTTGAGAGGCGTCTGTCGGGAAGGTCTGCTGAGACAACGTGTCCGATCAAAGGCTGTGCTGAAGAAAACAGTGCTCGACACTATCTCTTTGTGTGTCAAACGGCCACGTCATCGTCGCAACAACAGCCTGGTCAACTGGAGAAAGAGAAAGCGGCACTGGTGGAAAACAATGCGGATGGCTTCGTGGGGAACACGCTCCCTGCCGCCTGTGGCTCACACTGATCGACCTCCACCTGAACTGTCAAACCTCAGCTGCAGTGTTTCTTTTCGAGACAAAAAGTGCTAAGACGGGGCAATGTTATCACTCTGCCATGCGCACCGCCATCCAGGCTAGTGCAGAGATGCGCACTTCTGACTAGAAAAGGTTGTTGACATTAGGAGACAAACGATTTCCGCCCAAGTTGAGAGCCTAGATAAAGATGTTGTGATCAATACATGTTGTTCTACATGTATTTGTGATGTCCTGTAAATAAACATCGATGTGCCTCGTTGAGTTGCCTCACTTAAGTTATTACAGTATATATACATAATATACTAGCAATACGCTCCGGCTACGCCTGTTAATTTGTTCCAAGGCTTTTTATTGTTTATTATGGACGGAACACACCTTTTTTAAAAATTTTAATAAACTAGCCACATTTTTAGCCCGTGATTTAGTGTATATGTTACAATGAAATTTCACTGCCCTCTCTCTTTCTTATCTCTCTTTCTCTCTTTTCTTTTTTTACCTGCGCATCGTAATTTGTACAACATAGACTGATTTAGAAAGACCCGCTTCATAATGCGCCACCCACACGTTCATGCTCTCATATTTTGGGCTTGTTTATTTTAGTAGCACTTTTACTTATCTCTCCCCCCCCCCCCCCGCCCCAGCAACAAAAAGTGAGTCCTTCGTGCACATTCCCGTTTCACTTTCATTTCTCTAGGTATTTTGTACTCTAACTAAAAAGAAATATTACTTTGGTTTTATTTATTGTAAACGTTTAATTCATCCCTTTTGAATGTAGCGAATGTATCCCTTGTTCTCCTTTTCTCTCTCGAACAAAAGCAAAAGGCTCTAGATTTAGTTTCTAGTTCATAGACATATGTAAATTGAGTCTAGATCTATCTTAGTTATGCTATTAGGAATAGTTGTTTTTTTTTATTTAGACCGCAGTGGAAATGACTTAAGGTAAGTTTAAAAAGTTCACTTAGGAGAAAAGAAATAAAATACAAGAAGTCCTATTTTCGTGATATTTTTAAAATGCTTTCCTATCAGACAGCGTCTTCTTGGGGAAATACCGAAAATAAAGTACATAGGTTTGATAGAGCTTGCGGTTTTTCGCTAATTACGGCGGTCAGGTTGCTTATCTATTTTATTGATAGTTTATTAACTAAAACTAGAATTTTTATATTCGAATTATAAATAAGCTAAGTTTAATACTTAATTTGTAACTTGCATAGCTTTTAGCTTTCAGTTTTATTTACAGAGTAAACAAACAAAATCCTTGAAAAATTCAAGGTCACGACATGGCCTAAAAATGTGCCGATGTGCCAAAAAGCAAATCTTTGAATTCATTTGAGTTGGACAAGCAGATCAATACAGTGACTTCTAATGTCAATAATAAATATGTTTCTTTCCATTAGACAAGACGAGTGGCTGAACTAATGGCCGAGAGAAAGTTTGATGAAGTTTTACAGTTAAGAGGCAGGTCTGTCATAATTATTAACAATAATTACTATCAACAAGTATTATTATAATCACAACTAAAACCTTTCTTTTTTTCGTCTTTCAATTGAACGGCTCCAATGAAAACAAAGACTCTCGTGACCCGTCAGATTCCCAAGTATCGTGGCTTTTCTTTGATTAGCATCGGCCAAGCTATATATTATATAACATATACCCCCCCCCCTTTTTTCGTATTTCTTTAAATGTGTTTTTTTTAACTGAGTGAGCTCTATGCCTCACATGCACTATCTAATGATTGCATGGCATATGAAAGTTTCAATGTATTGCCATGAGGAAGTTTCAAAGTGCTTCTTTCTTCTCAGCCTGGTTGTTATGTGTAGTGCAAAACTGCATACATTAGACCTGCAGCTTCTACCCTTATTAGATCTGCACGTCATCCGATAGATCTACAGCATCACAAAACCTGAGCCAACAACGCCCGACCCCCCCCCCCGGTCAGCGAGAATATGTCTTTTTAGTGCCTACTACAAACGGCTTAAAGCACAGTGCCCACTACCGATTGCCTCCGGTCCAGTGCCCAGAGACTATTGCCCAGAGTTCAGCGCCTACTGCTCAGTCTCCGGCCCCCAGCTGTCCACACCCCAATATCTACTACCGACTGCCTAGCGCATACACTCTCCACCTTTCGCTGCAGACGGTAAGCCTCTACGAGCCAACCTTGTCCCTCTACAAGATGAGTGAAAAGATAAGGAGCGATAATAGAGACACTGATCCACTACTACTTTTCTGAAAGCGAAAAATTTAATTGTTAAAATCAACTATGCAAGCATTTTTTTCCCCATAAAAATACACTATTTTTACAACTATTCACTAATAATATTAAAAATAAACACGGGAGACTATTTAGTAAGGGAAGCGTGGTCGAGAGGCCAAGTGCGCTTGAACTTGGCTTGGCTTGGCTACCTAGAAGGGGGCTCGAGGTTTGACACCCGAGTTGTGTTTACTGAGCTGCCTAAAGGCAGCACGGAAAACCAACTCCTACATACCCCCTCCCCACCCCCCACTGGTCCACAAATGAGATTGGACCAAAAGCGCTCTAAGCATGCTATAAGCATGAAAGTAGCGCTATATAAAAGCTATAATAATAATAATTAATAATAACTATTTACCATATTTTCAATACCTTTTTGCAAAACGTTTTTTTAAAAATTACTTAGTTAAGTAATTTCTGTCATACATTTACACCAAAAATCTACTTTTTTTAAAAGAGAAAAAAATCTATTTAGTATGCATATAAATGGAATATAATTTAAATGAACAATTAATAAGTAATGTTTCACATTAAACACGTTCACTGTACTGAAGTAACAGAGACACCCACACCTAACTAAATGGACACATTTTGTTTTTTAGGGGTAGACATTTGTTGAGGCTTTGAATGAGAGATTGGCCCTTTACGAAACAATTATATCAATTAGATAATCATTCGATAACATCAGATAGGCCAGGTTCGCATTTAACTTTATTCACCTTATCCTGTTACCACCTCAAAGTTGGTTCCATACAGTAGATCTCCTATTTTGATATTATGAGTGGAATTCATTTTTCATGGTTTCTTAAGGTGAACACCTTTAACTTTTAACTTTGAGCTAAGTTACTTGATAACAGTCAGTAAGAACAGTCAGTGAGGAGCAGTCATGGAATGTAGTCACCTTAGAAAGTTATTGCTAGAGCCACTATATAGTCATTCTTAGTAATTGAGATTTGTACCAGTCAAGAAGATAGAACCATTGTCAAAATTTTTTAAATAAAATTTCATAAAATAACTGATTATTCAAGAATTTTGTGTATCATATCTTCTATGTGGTTTTATTATTGTTATCTTAATATATAAAGTAGAATGTTTGGCGTATGTATGTATGTATGTATGTATGTATGTATGTATTTACCCGTATAGAAATAACCGCTTGACCAATCTTGATAAAACTTGGCAGAAATGTTCCTTGGGTACCAACTTAGACCGTAGTGTATGTATTGTGGCCCTAAAACAAACTTAAGACCCTAATAAAAAAAAAACAACAAAAAACAACTCTATTACAGCAATAGTATTTTATGGATCTAGGCCATGTTTACAATGTTGACATGAGAAAAGATCGAAAGGATTTAGATCTAGATCTAATTTTAAGAACTAAACTTTGCACTTATAGTTATTTTTTTTTGACACATGATCTAGATCTAGATCTTTGTCTACCTCAATATCTACTTTATACTTTAACACATGAACATACAAAATTAAGTCTATCCATTTCAAATTTTAATCAAATATATGTAGGCATATAATCAAATGTTTTAATTTGAAAAAAATGGATTTAAGTAGATTAGCTATTTTGATTTGATGGCTTCATTAATACTATTTTTACATTTACACATTTGCTTTATTTATTACATTATTATTTCATTTCAATGTTTTAAAAACACTCTCAGTGACTATATCGACAGTAATACGTAAATAATGACCCGCGGGTCGCGGGTTACATATGTTTAGTATATATATGTGTGTGTGTAAAAACACGCCACTGTCCACGGTCTCTTGCTACTTTTTATATATATATATATATTAAACGTATTATTAGTGTAGTCAAGAGTTATTTCCTCATTTACGAGCGAGAGAGAGAGTGTGAACGTAAGAGAATGCATCCTGACAATGCCTACATGTAATATTATAAAATGAACCCGATATCACCCACAATCATCTAAAATAACTTGGTGACATTTATTGGTGTCAGAAGTGAGATTTCGCAATATATTGGTGTCATAAGTGTCAAGGACTTAAAGAATCTAGAAGGATAGGCAACATTTATTGGTATCAGAAGTAGTAAGCTGTACTCAGAAGGACACATTCCACAGTAACTTTTAAACTGTATGCCATAGTCTTTTTGTTAGAAAGCGGATGGCTACAATCGGATGGCTACAATGGCAGCACAAGAAGTTCAATACACACCACGTAAGGTTACAAGAACTATTTTTTCCTAGATGGAGGCTTGATTTGGGCGTGATTTAGATCCAGAAGTTTATCGTGAAATTTATAAAGTCCTTCTACAATTCAAGTTATTTATTACAGATGACTATTTTGACATTACAACTTGAGCCTCATATTATTACAAGATCTAGATCCACTATTTTAAATTGAATGTCAACATGACATTAAATTATAAACAAGTAAAGCCAGGCTACAAAAGTTAAATTGGAGGTCAGTGAACATGACCTCACAGCTGAGCCAGAATTGTCTATTTTCTCATTAGTTGACCTCAATCGCACTGACACCTCAATATGAATGTGTCACACATGAGAGTTATTAACACAGTAAATCAATATTCAGAAGGCAAAATAATTCTTTTACCATCTTATATTTATCATGTCAACTAAATAACGTTTAAAACCAGATGAACTATTAACTGTATCTATTTTAATACTTCATCAAAACAAATGACCTGTACATCTACAAGAAACGCACTTGTAAAGATTAAAGCCTCTCATCTGCCAATTTAATTTGGACTTAATAATTACTGGTGGTATAACCAGGCCAACGCTGCAATCTCTATTTTGTTGACATCTTGAGATCCATTAGTCTACTGTGTGATATCATCTGCAGAGACAGCCCTGATACATCCTTGTGTGTGAAAGTACACAACCTTACATCTGTGAGGGTGATACACGGTATCGTACTGAAGCACATCATGTCAGCCCAGCACCAATAGCTGCCGTTCGTGGTGCCCTCACAAGTCATCGATGAGAGCTCGACAATCACTATCTCTTGAAACGCTCCGACATTGTTTGTAGAAAGAGCGTCCTCTATACAAACCTCACTACATATAGTCATTATACTCATTTTTTTCAGCGACTTTATTTTGTGATTTATCGGAGCTATAGTTAAATACTCACGATTTTTCAAGTGGACTCTACTGAAGTTGTACTTGTTGACGTCCTCCTCTTGATCGTTAGATTCTAAGGACATAGCACGTACCTGTACCACTGTGCATATTGTATCTAACCTGTTGGATTTTTATATAACCGAGCTTTGAGCTGATTGGATTATTTTTGTACCTAATTTTCTGGATTCTTACCGTACCTGAGCATATATAAGTATATTTGATACTCTTTTCATTGAACATGGACACTCATTAGTGAACAAGCATAAGTTGATGAACATATTAAAGTGAAAAGAATTAGATTACTATTTATCAGACTAAATAAGACTGTTAAGTAATTGAGCATTATTTGTTGCAATAACTTTTACATTGCAATTTGAGCTACTAAAACATATGTAATAAATAATTGACTACCTGAGTATTACATATTACTCACATTAATAACAAGACAAAAAAGTCACCATTGATAAGTGACTTACTAAGAATATAAATTGAAAATTTCATGATAACCTCTGTTGTTGAACCCAAAGTATTTATCTACTATTATTAGAATTAATTCATACATGAGCAATAATAATTGTTAATTATTATACTATTTCCATTTATAACTAGCTAGTGCCCAAATATCTAATCTAATTGCAACTAAACAGATCTTAGATTTTTTCTTATAGAACATGGACATAAAATAATGTATTTGATGGAGTATTTTCATTTCTTAAGGAACAAAAAAAGTAAAAAATGAAGCTGAACTTGTATCACACTTAGTTACATATAAAGACTGTCACCCAAACATCACTATTGATAAAAGAGGAATGTATAACTGAGCAGCAACAGTTACAGAAAATCTCCCAAGATCTCCTAATAAATTTAAATATGCCATAAACCTGTAATGTTTTTTCTGTGGCCTAGTGAGTTATACCCAAGCAGAATGTAAGAAAAGAAGAGCACCACAACAGCAATATTCAAAACAGAAACAATAGATGTGAAAGAGAGAGAAATAGCAGAAATGATCAGAGCTTTAGCCCAACAATATAACAGTGAAGCAAGAAACAGAACATGGCAAAGCTACAGCCCAACTAACACTAGATCATATCAAGCAAATAGAAGATGGCTAAACAATAACAGAATGTCAAGAAGAGATAAGTATCAAAGACAAGAGAGACAACTTGCAACGTACCACAATAAAAAAACAATTATAGCACTAGACAAAATATAGCAGCAGTAGTGACTGAAAGATCAATTCAAAACAGCAGCATATGTACAAACAAAAGTAGCTAAATTGAAAGTTTATCCTGCCTATGTAGATGGCATGAAAATCACTTGTGAAACCTGAGCAGATATTAGAAGACAACGTCACACTGAAATATAATAATAAAGATCTATTTGAAGTTTGTGAAACAGCATTAGTCTTCATAGAATTACCATGGTTAGCTGGTGAACATAAAGCCCTCATAAAAGATAACCCAACTGTAGATTTGATTATTGGAGAAATACCAGGAATTAAAGAATTAACTGAAGAAGATTTAACAGAATGGACTCATAGTAGTGTCACACACCGCTGTGACACAAAGTGAACTACTAGTGATTTTTAGTAATCATGTAACTACTTCGTGCCAATGCACGAGGAAACATTGGGTCGGTAGCAGACCACGGGGTGATTTCAGTTAGTTGATCTTGGACTCTTGTAGAGAGAGAAGTATTATGGATGTCCTATCCAGTGTAGTGATGTATAAGTATTAAAGTTATTATAATTGATTTGTATTCAGGATATATTTCATTGGATTATGATTTATGATGGCTGAAGTCGCCAATATCTTTTGTGAAATATTTTATATAATAAAAACCATGTCTGCTACCATGGTGTCTATTAATGATTCTAAGTGTTATGGTCGGAGAGTTCAGTATGTTAGTGTTCTTACGCACCAGCAAATCTAGTGCGTGTGAGAAAGTATTTAGTTAAGAAGATAAAGAACATTATAGTAGTACCAGAAGAGGTATCTACAACACACAGAGGTAGACCAATTCAAGACCGTCCAGGCCTACACAAATATCCAGAGGCCGTGACAAGTAGACATGAGCATGAACAAAATGAAACTACTAGGATGTAGACCAAAGACCATCCAAAATAACGTGCTGACTGATCTTTATGGAAATTTGTGGTGAGGACTTTTTTCTCTTATAAAGACAACACAACAGAAACATTCACATAAATAGAACAGACACAACATAAAGAGTTTATTCAGCGACTACACACAGACATCTTGATCCTTTTCATGTTTCCTGATCAACGAGTCTGACCAAATAAGAAGCGAACAAGCTTTTGTACCGCTCGGTTCTAGTCTTGATTAACAGAAGTCGCCCACTTCACGACGACTGTTGTCTTTAAGATTTTTCCGATTTTTTCTTAAACATTTTTGTTCAAAAAGTTCATTCAAATAGGATAGTGTTGTGCCTTTTATTTTTGATGCTTTGTTGTCTAAGTTGCGCAACAGTTTAGAATAAGAGTTGCCTTGCCAAAAACTTACACATGCTGTTTGTTTACAGTTTGTTTACAGTTTCACTGATTAAAATCTAATTCACTAGGTCTCATTTGATTCCCTTCGACTCAGTGGCGTAGCAAGGTACCAGTGGTCCAGGGTTCAAGAATATGTTGATGGGCCTCTCCTCTCCCTCCCCCCCATATGAAAAATTTTGTGTGACATAGAAATTGAAAAGTTTATGTGTATTGGTAAATTTACTAAAAAACATTCGAATCCAACTTCATGAACACATCTGACAGAATCATTTATCATTATTTTTGTTATTTCTAAAGCTAGGCTTTTGAAAATTGTTATGGTAACATATTGATATTCTAAAATAAATAATGTTAAAAAAATGTTTTTTTTAATGATGGTTGCTATGGTTACGGCGGCTGTATTGTTTATTGAATACAAATTAAAACTCATTTGTAAATACTAAGGATCAGAATTACATGAAATTTAATTAAAACATAAGAGAAAATGATATTTTAAATTGCTACAAGATTATTTTTTATTTTTTAAAATAATTTTTTAATTTTTAGTTTATTTTGACATAAAAAACAGGATAAATATTAATAAAAAAATTGAAAAAAAACCTCTGTACGAGTAAAGCATATTATGTCCTGAAGAAGTGTTTCAAATTTCAATAATTTTTTAACTTTTGGTTTATTTTGATATAAAAAACAGGATAAATATTAATTAAAAAAAACCTTTGTACGAGTAAAGCATGTCCTGAAGAAGTGTTTCAAATTTCATCAAAATCTAACAAGTAGTTGGGGAGAAATCCTCTGTAAGGCATAATGACATATGCAAAAACTAATATTCTGAGAAATGAGTTTAAAGTTTAGATTTGAAAATTCAGAATAAAAAGTATTAAAAAGTTTCACAAAAATTCATTATACAAATAAGATATATCATGTCTAGAAATCCTCTGTAAGGCATAATGACATATGCAAAAACTAATATTCTGAGAAATGAGTTTAAAGTTTAGATTTGAAAATTCAGAATAAAAAGTATTAAAAAGTTTCACAAAAATTCATTATACAAATAAGATATATCATGTCTAGAAATCCTCTGTAAGGCATAATGACATATGCAAAAACTAATATTCTGAGAAATGAGTTTAAAGTTTAGATTTGAAAATTCAGAATAAAAAGTATTAAAAAGTTTCACAAAAATTCATTATACAAATAAGATATATCATGTCTAGAACAAGTGTCTCACATTTCATTAAAATCTAACAATTAGTTTAGAAGAAATCCTATGTACAGTTAAATGACATATATGTGAAATTTTGATTTGTCGATTTCTGAAAAATGAAGAAAAAGCAGAAGAAAAAAAAGCTAAAACTGTCCTGCTTCATAAATAGGTCCCTATGCATCTCTTAACTCTTCCCTTCAAGCTTTTGCATCTTTCCTCATCTGGAGTCGTCTCATGACCACTTACTTTTTTAATACGCAGACCCACTTAATCGCTGGTTCTGTCGACTCAAACCAGCACGATGGGCATGAAACGTGTTTTTGCAGAACAGAATGTTTTTCATTCTCTTTGAAGCAACAAATCTAAAGTGAAAGTCACAAATATGACTGAAAATGTTACTTTGTTTAAAGAAGAAAATTTCTTTTTATCGCAAGTACTCCAAATCTTGGAATGCAATGACTCGTTGGCGTTTTAGGTAGCACCGAAAAAAACAATGTTGTAAGAGGGCTGGCTCGGAAAGGCGTTTGTATATTGTTTTCAAGTGGTCAACTTGTAGTTTATAATTTAGAAGAGTGCAGAGAAGCTTGCTATGTGGACCAAGAGCCTTATTTTTAGCAACAGCAGCATTGTAGAGGCACCACGAACCAGATCCAGTTGGGCACAATTTCTGCATATCAGAAACATTTTTGTGCTTTCTAATGGCTCTAGAGTCTAGAGTAATAAAGTGTTAACTTTTTTATAGTGAAGTACCTTTTTTTTACTACAATCAACAAATAAATTTTGAAGTGCATATCCTATGTCAACATGGTTGACACATTCTTCTTTCACTATGGGAATGTCACCATAAGGTCTAAGCTCAGTTATTCTTTTAAAACATTTAGCATCTCCATCATATAACTTTAATGTGTAGCGAAGCTTAAACTTTTAACTGACCTCAGCCATAATACCTCTAAATACCTGTAAATATAAAGAAAATTAAATAAAATATAGTTTAAAAACTTATTATTAATATTGTTTAGTGAATCTACAAAAAAAAAATCACAACTAATAGAAATTTAGAGAACAGAATTAAAAACTATACACAAAGACTTGATAGAAGTGTTAATTATATTAATAGACCTTCACCTGTGTAGTTGATTTCACAAAAAGGCTTGTGTGTTTCAAACCATTCTGCATACTGTGATGGGGATGTTTCTTTCATCTTTCTGCCAGTAGTTTGATGCGCACCATCAGTGTGGCGCGGAAGCAGAGTTACAACAATATATATATATATATATATATATATATATATAGTCTAACTAGCCCATTGTGACATAATGGATTTTTTTCCTTTGACGTAATTTGTAGTTAATTCTTTAAATGAAATGCTAAAATAACTCGGTACACCAATGTCTATTAACCCTCGAGAGCCTGCTCGTATTGATAAAGACATTTTTAGTCTCACTTTGAAGTGTGACGTGGTGGATTTGTTTTTCTAACATGGAGTTAATTCTTTAAATGAAATGCTAAAAGTACTCACTCGGTGCACCAATGTCTATGAACCCTCGACAACCTGCCCGTATTGATGACATTTTTTTACTCTAACTAGGCCGTGTGACGTAGTGGATTTTTTCCTTTGACGTCATATGGAATAAATTCTTCAAATGAAATACTAAAACAACTCGGTATAGTAATGTTTAATCTGACTCGTATGGCATAATAGCTAGATTTAGATCTAATCTAGATTTTTTTACACTAGATCTAGATTTTTTTTTTACACTAGATCTAGATTTTTTTCTTACTGTTTATTTTTAAAACTAGATTTAGATTTATATTGTAATTAAAATCATTGTAGATTCTAGACCAAGATTTTCTAGATCTAGTTTAGAATGTTTGTTGTTTTACATGTTTCAAATGTTCCTTCAGAGTTAAAGATGTTTACTTCCTAGTCCAAACCTCCCCCAAGACGACGGGGGATGGGAGCGGTAAGGGTTTGAACCTGGGACCATCGATAAATCCAAACGACAGTCCAGCGCGCAAAGCGCACGACCAGGCAACCATGATTTAGACTAGATCAAGATCTATAATTTAATTTTCTAGACTTAAAGTGTAGATTTTTATTTCCAAATGTCTAGATCAATATTGCAGTGTTATAAGATACTAAAACTAATATACTATTTTTAAATTTAATATTGCATTCAGTCTATTAATAGATTATTTAGTTGTTTTTTTTTTAATAAATCTTTTCTAAATGACATCTTCATTATTCCAGATTTATATTTTAGATCTAGATCTAGTAGATATAGATTTTAAAGGGAAACTCCGATGGTTTTGACAATTTTTGATATAATATGTGTTTTGATTTACAGATAATGAATATATAATTCTTTTATTTTTCTTTGCAATAATAACTTAGTAATTGATGTTTTTTTCCGACGTAATTTTCCTGCGCATCCAAAACAGTCAGACTTTCACCGGGTTTCTATGTGACGTCACAAATGCGTTTTAATCTATTGACTTATTGTATAACAGGAGACCATACAGCAAAGTTTACATTCTCGTAAAAGAAATATATCTTGGTCTATGCAGTTAGATCTAGGATCTTGTAAGCAAAGAGAAAATGCGTATTAAAAGTAGATTTACATGCTTGACTAACCACGGCAGTGTGCATTTTCTCGCCAGACCACTCAACACAAAACAAACACTATCGCTTGGTTGTCTTGTCATGACCAACTGCACGTAGTCTCGACTAGCCTTACACTGACCAGTTTGTTCGAATCAGTCAGACACACGATCTATTTACTTCTTGGGACATGGTCAGGGTTAGATGAAAATGTTTTTTTTTCTCGAGTTGATTATCTAATTGCTTTTAGATCTATCTATACATGTATATATATATTGTTATGACTCTACATTGCGCACTGTCATTTGGCGCGACATTGTGTACCAGAGGACACGATAGAGAACAGAGGAAGGAAGATGGCCGATGATTAGCAATGTAAACAAGAAGGCCTGAGATGTGATTCTAAGTTTGGCTCTAGATGTAGTTTATAATTTATTATTAAACATTCTGTTTTATATCCCTTTCGTTGAGGTTAATTGCTAAGTTAAAGCAATTGGTGTCAGAAGTGGGATCCTCAACGAAAGGGGAGAAGATGGTCTAGATCTATGTATAGGACATTGAACGATTCCATTTTCGGGTAAATCGACATAAGTTTCGGTTTTAGTTGATCAACGTTTGAATACTGGATGGCGTCTAAGAAAACACTTAGTCAACTGTCATTACAGGAACTTAGACATTAACTCAGAGGTAGAGAGCTGAAGGTGAGCGGCAACAAGGAGGCACTTATGGAGCGTCTTAGGCAAAACATGATAGAGGAAGAACAGGACCCGGAGACCTATTTATTTGAAATAGAACCGACTATGATGGAGCTTTGGAACATGATACAAGAACAAGGCAAAACAAATACTGACTTAGGACACTCATTGAAGGAAGACATGAAATCAGGACAGGATGAACTTAAAAAAGAAATGGGTAATGAACTGGGCTCTATAAAATCATTTGTGACCGAATTGAAAAATGGCATAGACAGTTTCAAACAACAATTAAGAAATGAGGTCGCTGAATTAAGGTCCCAAATGGTGGGAGATGTTGATTCTAAAATTCAACAATTACGAAATGAAATGAAGGCGGAGCTGGAAAAGAAACAAGATGGGGGGCCACTGTGACTGAAATGACGGGGAAGATTAAACCACCGGTGTTTGACGGCTCTGTGTCTTGGTCGGCGTATCGATTACAATTCGAGGCGGAGGCGCAAGTCAACAGATGGGTTACCAAGGCAGAGAAGGCAACTGGTCTTATGTTGGCACTCAGAGGAAAGGCAGCCGAATTGTTACAGACTATGACGGATCGGACAGACTACGATGTCATGGTCAAAACAATGGAACTACGATACGGCAATGAACACCTGCAGGAAGTTTTCAGGATGCAATTAAAGAATCGACAACAGAAAAACGGAGAGACCTTACAGGAATTAGCAGCAGACGTAGAACGTCTCGCCCGTCTTGCTTACCCATCGGCAACACAGGAACTTTTGGATGTTCTGGTCAGATGCTTTCATAGATGGAGTGCGAGATTCGGAACTTAAGAAAGCCATCCGAATAAACGGAAAACGGAAAATCAACAAAGCCCTCATCTATGCCCTGTCCTACGAAGGTTTCAGCGAGGAACATACACTATTGTTGAACGTTAAATGTGCGGAAGAGGAGGATCTGCCGAGGCTGATTCGAAGAATGGTGGAAAAGGCTTTCAATGAACGGAAACATTATCAGACCTCAAGGCGTAGTAAAAAGACTTTTCGTTGTTGGAAGTGTAACACTCCAGGTCATTTACGGAGGAATTGTAACATGTTGTCCCAAGGCCAAGGCTGTGCATCGGAACGTCAACCCCTACGATTCTACGGGCTTAGGGAGCAAGAATTGGCAACCCAGAAAATCGAAACTCCGAGAATAAAGACTCCTTTCAGAGTGTTAGAACAAAGCAGAACCTTCAGAGTGCAGGGAAAGATTGGCGCTGGTTCTTATAGGTTCCTCTTGGACACAGGCGCTACGCGGTCGATAGTTGGACCCAGTCTGATTGCTGATCAGGAAATAATACGAGTGAATGGCTACACTCTTAAAACGGCAGGTGGCAAACTGTTACCTATATTAGGACAGGTACGGCTTAACTTTGAAATAGGAAGTCAACCATTTAGTCATGATTTTTTGATCGCCAATGTTGTCGTCGATTGCATCCTTGGTCTGGATTTTATGCAGGAATTCGGTTTATCTCTAAACATTGGAAGTGGAACTGTACAATATGGACACATAGAGTTCCCATTGCTTGATGATAGTGTTGAAGGCATTCAGGTGAAACGAATCGAACATACGACCTTACCAGAATGGTCTAATCAGTCAGTAAACAGGTATCATAAAAGGGACAAACTGAAGTGGAACAAGCTGGAAGGCAAGCTACATCCTAGAAGAGCGGAGATTGAAACATCAACCAATCATTGTTGTGGCTATACGGGTAGTTACAAGGAAAGTGTTGGTGGTGGCAGCGCCGTCGATGATCATAATGACAAATCAGATGCGTCTAGCTTTCAAAATAAACAAAAGTGGCAACCTTTTCAACGATAAGCGCAGACCCGAAAAGAAAACGCTAGATGAAGAAAATAAAGGAGTGACCTTATAGGCAGAGTGAAACTATTGCTTTCGATGTCCTTGATATGAGTGCTTCAATGGGCATGACCAAATCAGACAACGTTAGGTCTGTGTCCAATACTCCTGTTTGGCTACCAGTACTAACTGCAGACAGAAATTTAATAAGAACTGTCCGGGCGGCACCTCGAATGAACAATTACAAATACCAGAAAAATCATCAACATGTCTGTACTTGACAAACGTGTGTACGTCTGCCTTCACAAAGCAGAGTAAAAGATGAATCAATTTCAGCGGAAACTGGACACTGATAATGTGGTTAATGGACATGTGTAGAAAGGCCTACCTTCTGGAGATGGCTGAGAATGACAGTGTGTTTATGGCCTGGCCTCCAGTGGGACTATAACTTTCTTGCCAGAACTTGATCTGCACTGACAATTCTTCAGCCCTGTCGTAAATCTGGTCATGTTCGGGACGAACATAACTAAGGAGGGGGCAGTGTTATGACTCTACATTACGCACTGTCATTTGGCGCGACATTGTGTACCAGAGGACACGATAGAGAACAGAGGAAGGAAGATGGCCGATGATTAGAGATGTAAACAAGAAGGCCTGAGATGTGATTCTAAGTTTGGCTCTAGATGTAGTTTATAATTTATTATTAAACGCTCTGTTTTATATCACTTTTGTTGAGGTTAATTGCTAAGTTATAGCAATATATATATATATATATATATATATATATATATATATATATATATATATATATATATATATATATATATATATATATATATGTACTAGCTTTAATTTTACCCGGCTTTGCTCGGGTTTTTCTTTCTACAAATAGCATGCATATATTCCGTTTGAATAATCAATAATGACGTGAACAAAAAGATGATAATTTAAAAAATAAATCATTTCATCTAGTATTTTATAATCAAATCGAACGCGTGAACGTAATTGTTTATTGTTAGTTTAATTTTCTGTAGCCTTAGATTTAGAATCTAAACAATTTGAATGCCACAGTAGTCTAGTCAATAAATACAAACTTTGAGCCTATTATAGTAAAAGACTATAAACACTGTGATGTGAGCTTGTGTCGACCTAGGTGTAATGTGTTGATCTAGATACATTAGCCGTGTTTCATTCATCATTTTGTAGCTAAAATGCTAAGAGGTCTAAATGCGCATAAGTAAATCTTAAAGAAAAAAGTAAATTGAAAATAAAGACTTAAAATTAAACCGAATCGGTAACTGTAGGCTTAAATGCTTTAAAAAAACATATTGGAAAGTAAATTGTACTATGTAAGTAGTTTATTAGTTTAATAATATGCCTTTATAGTGCGCGATGTTATGACCTCTGACGTTCATTTCATTTGTATCACTACGCGATATAATGGTGCCGCAAGTTACGGAAGAGTATGTCAAGACGTTTAAAGCTATTTACATTTAGAGCGAACGATTTTATGTAAAAAATGTTTTGTAAACTTAAATTTGAAGATTAATGTGCATCAAAAAAATGAAATGAATAGACATGTATTTGTATTTCGATGTGTAAAATAACAAAATTATGTTTTCTTGAATGAGAGCTAATTTAGGTCTAGAGATTTTCATCTCTGCGCATGCGTGACCTCTCCATCTTGTCTCGTCGTTTAGACACAGAATGTAAACATGGCCTAGATTTATAAGATACAATACTTGTATAGAGTTGGGCAACTTTTTTTTTGAGGGTCTTAAGTTTGTTTTAGGGCTACAATACATACACTATGGTCTAAGTTAGTACCCAAGGAACATTTTTGACACGTTTTATCAAGATCGGTGAAACAGTTTTGATTTCTATGCGGGGACATACATACATACATACGCCTTACTTTCTGCTTTATATATTAGATAACTGTATCATAGCTCTGGACTAGGCCGTCACTAAGCCTAACAGCCTAACAGCTACTGTAAGAATGAAGCGATACGATTGGTCAAATCTAGTTTCTCTTTCAGTATTGTTGAGGCAAGTGACGTTTGACATGGTTTAAAACAAAAATCTCATAGAACCCCCTTTTTTTTAGATGTCAAGAATTTGCTGACTAATATATTAAATATAAATGTTTCTAAGCATTTAAATAAAAATGGTAAAATGTTTACTATTACAACTTTTTACGCAGAATTTAAATTTGTGAATCTCTGTAATTCGAAAAACCATCGGAGTTTCCCTTTAAGACTGCTAAATCAGAAGTTTAATTTAGGTAGATCTACATCCTCATTCTAGTTCCATATAAATCAAAATAACAATAGCTCTGTTGGAGCTGGGACATCGAGCAGACGTTGCCGAAGTACAAGCTCAATGCCTTGTTCTTTTCTTTTTTTTCAATTACAAATTAATACCAAAAGATTATCTAAAATCGCTCGTCTGACATATTGTACACATCCGGTAGTTATCATTCCTTATTGTGTAATATATCTCTTTATCAATAATAGGCTATAAGTTATTAAGTTAACAGCAATGCCTGGTGGTAGGGTTAGCGCGCTGGAGAGATTATCTCGACGGTCCTGGTTTTATACCCGGTGTCATACCCTGCTCGCTGCCATCCACCGTCGTCCAGCGTGAGATTTGGATAAGGAAGTAAATTATCTTTAACTTTGAAGGAACATCCAAAACATGTAAAACATTTTACAGAAAAAAATATTTTTACAAGCCAAATGAATCTTTGAAACATTATTACTTTTGACAATCAAAACAGAATTACGTCTTGAATATTCCTTTGCGAGTAGGCGGATCCGACTCCGACGGGGGACTTCTTTGAGTTTGTGTGACAACACAAACTCTCTTTGTAATCTTGTTTTCCACTGAGATAAGTCCTTGATCTACTATTGATAACAAATATAAAAACCTTTATAGATTTTCTGTATGATACCAAAAAAACGTCAATGTGTGAGAATTGCATTTAGTCAGGTCTGGACAGTGTACAGAAAACATGCAAAGAAACTGAACCACTTCCACATGACATATCTGAGAAAGATACTGAATGCCAAATGGCAAGACAAATTACATGCAACACAGACCCAGCCACCTGGGAGACAGAGGCACGTGACAGAGCATCATGGCGTCGCGCTGAGAAAACTGGCGCACAGGTTGCTGAGGAAAAGAGAACAACGCTGGCAGAAGAAAAACGCCAGAGGAGAAAAGAAAGGCAAACGACACTAGCTCCAGCTGGAATAACCTGCCCAGTGTGCGGCCGAACATTCCGGGCTCACTTAGGTCTCACCAGCCACATGAGGAGGCATAAAACCCCAGTGCAAAGCCCTCAGTCCCCTGGATGACAAAGTGGTCATCATCGAACCACGATGGACGAACTATAGTCAGGTCTTCTAAAACCAGGTTAAAATATGACAGCCGCAAGGAGAGTCAAAGGCTTGAATGTTCATGCAAAGAACGTGCACTTCATGTTTGCACTATTGTTATATCCCTGGCCAGGACAATCGGCGATATCCAAACTTCCAAGAATGGCGAAAAGAACCTATAACAAATCCTTTCTGTTGAGTAGTCAACGTCTAGAAATTCCATGAAGTGTTCTCCACCTTAACTTCTGAATTTGATACGTTCACAAAACGCAATAGAAAAGACATCTGTGTTTTGTGGCTAACATCGACAAGTGAAAATGTTGTCTTTACCGAAACTGAAAGTGGTATTTCGAAACCAAAAATATCATGTTAAGAGCTTGCATGGTACCGGGTAATTAGTATCATAAAGGTACTACGAAAGGCTACAAAAGTATTAAGTAACATGTCATAGTTTATAAGAACTGATCTGGTTTTCGAAGCTGAAAGTGACAATATAATCTTAGATTGCGGGGCCCCAACCTATCGATAGATAGGTTGTTGAAATCTCCACTGTGTATTTTATAACTGTAAATAAATACATCCTCTATTTCTACCTCCTTTCGTTGAGTTCTTGATTTACCACAATATTTTTCGTTTCCTTGCCTTCGATGTTCAATATAATGTTTTATTTACATGGCAATCTTGTTGAGCTGGACATTGTAGAAGATGTCAAATGTTCTAGTTAAGAATGGCTATTGACATCCCAATATTTTTTAAAATTTTTAGGTGTACATGTGTTTGAACATTGTAATTTGTGTTCATTTATTTTTATTATTATTATAATTGGTGGAAGAGAGGCAAATGAAAAAAAAACTAAGTTCAGCTCCAAGCTCAGCTTGAGAACTAGTACAGGGCTGATAAACAATACATATATATATTGTTACGAATCTCTCTATGCAGGCTCTCTGCAAACTGCACCATAAACCACCAACGTAAAGAACTTGACAACTCAGGGCACCAGAGTAACGTAACACTTTAATAGTTGAATAAATAACAGCCAATACTGTACAATTGACAACACGTACACTGTACAAATATCTCTCCGTTAATAGCCGTACCGCCGTATCAACTCTTGCACTGGCCTCTCCGTCTCGTTCCGGGCTTGCACTGGGTTCAACAGTTCAGGACTGACTTCACACACTGGGCTCATTATGTCGGACTCGATCACAGACCAAGATCAAGACGCCAGTCGTCTCAACTGTACTTTACAGTACTCCGCACTGAACCGTCGTAATGCTCCGTACAGAACCACACCGTTGAACTGTGCTGTAGTCGACCGTGTTCTGAACCCCTGCCGTGAACCTTCTGGGGCGATTTGCGTCGGCTGACTACACACACACCACTACCCCCATCTGTTCCACCACCAGATTTATAACAATATATATATATATTATATATATATATATATATATATATTTATACATGGGCGTAGCCAGGATTTTTTTTCGAGGGGGGCTTTGGGGGGGGGATCCCCCCGACCCCCCCCCCCTCGCAAATAATCTTTATTGCATTCTGACCCTTCATTCTTTCGGAAGAAGTTCTTCCATGAGTTAGGGGAAAAATTGTAGATTCTCCGCCATTACTAGCAAAGGGGGTCTGGGGGAGTGCTAGGAGCTCCCCCAGCGCGGGGCGTAGCCCCGCCGCCAAGCACTATTTCTGATATTGAAAGCCAACAAAATGCATATTCTGAGGTATCTACAGTGCATTTTCCTGCTATTAAAAAGTTGTATTTCAAAAACCTAATGTGCTATTCTTACTGACTTAGACCCTCCCGCGCCGTTTGGCGCATTTGCCGTCAAGCTGTTTCCATAAAATTGTAGATTTGTGCCGCCAAGCACTATTTCTGATATTGAAAGCCAACAAAATGCATATTCTGAGGTATCTACAGTGCATTTTCCTGCTATTAAAAAGTTTTATTTCAAAAACCTAATGTGCTATTCTTACTGACTTAGAACCTCCCGCGCGGTTCGGAGCATTTGACGTCAAGCTGTTTCCATAAAAATCTGTCACTGGTAATGTCTGAAGCCTCTTCCCACCTCAATGAATGAGTGGCGTCAAGTTGTACTAGAATATCATTGCAACTCTTCTTATGCGTAATTCATTTTGTCGGAGAACATGCCCCGCAAACCTCATGCGTCGCTCTCTCACAATCCTACTAAAGGGTCGACTCCCAGTTCGGCATAGGATTTCCTTGATTTAGACCCGATCTCTATAACTGACTCCTAAAATCTCTTAGCCATCTTTGTTGAGCCACATTTAGTGTTTTTCAATTTCGGCAGATGACTATTCACTGCAGTTTATTAAGGTAGCCCTGCCACTGGTAAAAATGTGTAACCTCTCTTGAATACGTTCTCGGAATTAAGTGACTGTAGTTTGCATTAGATTTTATATCGAAAAGAGAAGTTTTATCGTCAAAATCATCTGTTGGGGGTTTTCCACCTCAAAATGCTCTGTAGGGGGATCTTAAACTCAAAACCATCTGGAGGGGTTTTAAACTTTAAAAAAAACGCCATCTGTAGAAGAGGGGTTTAAACTCAAAATCCCCTATTGGATTGGCTACGCTCAAATAATTTTAGTGTGTAATTTGCTTTTTTTTTATATTGAAGAGGTATTTTTTAGCATCAAACCCCTCTGAATGGGGGTTTAAACTCAGAACCCCTTTTGGCAACGCTCATACCATTTTGAGTGCGTAATTTGCTTTTTTTCTTACACTGAAGATGTATTTTTTAGCCTCAAACCACCTGGCGGGGGGTTTCAACTCAAAACCCCTTTGGCTACGCTCATAGATTTTAGAGTGAGTAATTTGCTTTTATTTATATTGAAGAGGTACTTTTTAGCTTCAAACTCCACTGGAGGGGAGTTTAAACTCAAAATCCTTTTGACTACACTCATAACATTTTGAGTGTATAATTTGCTTTATTTTTATTATTAAAGAGGTATTTTTTACATTCAAACCCCGCTGAAGTGGGGTTTAAACTCAAAACTAAGTCAAAACCCATTTAGCTACGCTCATAACATTTTGAGTGCGTATTTAGCTTTTTTTTTATATTGAAGAGGGGGTTTATCGTAAATTTTGGAGGGGGGTTAAAAATCAAAATCTCCCTTAACTAGCTCTTGGAATAAGGGGATTTTCGTTTGCATTTTTTTTTTGGTTTTATTTTATAGAAGAGGGGGAGTTAACTGCAAAAACCCCAAGTAGGGGGTTTAAAATCAAACCCCCCTGGTAGGGGGTTTTAAACTCAAAACCCCATTGGTTGTGCCCGGGCAAGTGATGGTTTAGTATTAAAATCTCACCTAAAATAAACAAAATCAAAGCAAAAAATCATTTACTAAATTCCGATCCCCCCCCCCCAGGTCGGGGGGGGGGGTTGAACCCCAACCTCCCCCCGGCTACGCCCATGTATATATATATATATATATATATATGTATATATATATTTTTTTCTTTCTTTTGTATATAGAAAAGAGACCTTTCACTGTATCCATCTCCACCAACTCAACCCCATCCCAGTGCAGCACATATATGTCTGTTATAAACACTTTTACAGATAGTTCTTTAGCTAATATACATATTTACAACCGATTTTTTTTTATTAAATTATATACATTTTTACTATTTGAGTTACTAATAGACTTTTTTTTTAAATAAATTAGTTGTCGGCCTATAACATTTAGCACTTGAATAATAAAGGGGAAGTAACCGTTGAAGGAAGATGGGCACGACATGGCCTAAATTGTGCCGATGTGCCAAAAACCCCAAAAATCAAATATTTATCCATACAAATACAATGATATCGGCTGCCTGGTATGTTAATGTTTTGACATGGATAATAGATATTACTTTTGTGTTGGTGTCTTTCATCTACAGTGTGTGTACAATTATAATCAAAATACGTTGAGTTGAAATGGTAAAAAAATTCCTTAACTTTAAAAAATCGTTCATCAAAAATAACTTTGTACATTATAATGTCCAGTGATTCTCTCATTTAGCATTTACTTTTTATCCTTTACAGGCCAATTGTAAAAAACTTAATTATTTATGAAAAACAAGTGAAAGTTATTCCACATCCCAGTCTGGTGGGTTCTTCTAGAAAAGTAAGTCTTACCATAGATTCTTTCATCTGTTGTGAAGACATTTTGTGTTATGTTTTCTTTGAGGTGAAAACCAAATGACTTATCAACCAGGTTTAAAGACACAAAATGTTTATTACTAAACAAAACTATATAATTTCATTTTCATCCTTGGTAATGACGCAATAATAATAAAAATGACTTAAAAATTTCCAATCTCAGAATAAAAATAAAACTTTCTCCCTCCATAGGAAGATTGAAACAAATGAACATGTGTTTGTTCAGCACAATTTCATGCTTTGGTTTGCTTGGGAGTTTTGATTTGTTGTTTCTGTTTGTTTTCATTCAATACAAGAAAAACATTAAAAAGTATATTTTTTAAGAAGACTCCATCACCTCCATTATTAAACAAAGTTAAACCATTATTAAATATAATAAAATAATTTTAAAAATACTAATGTAAAAAATATTTTATTCAATTGGGTATCGACGAACCCGTGACACCGTCAGCGGACAAAGCATACATGTGCGATTATTTAATGGTATGTTTATTATAGGGACATCTAGATCTAACACTAGACCGAAAGTTCTGATTTAGAACTGTTAAGATCTAGTCTACATCTACTTCTATATTTAGAATCTAGATGTAATCTGCATTAGATTTACTTTAAAATGTTGAATAATTTAAATGTAGACCTAGGTTCCACGAAGTTCTGACTTGAATATAGGTATTGTAATAAAAGGCATCTATGCTGTTTTAGTAATTCGTAAAATCATCTTGCCAAAACAATCAAGGTCACATTGTATATCATGTTTGAGTCTTTAAATGAATGAGCGTGACCTAACAATAAAGTAATAAAGTGATCATTGTTCTATTTCAAATATACCTAATACATCCAAGTGATTACCATTATACTCCTCCGGTGAGGTAAAATTGTTCCTCTTAGGATACTCAATGGAGTTTCCATTTCCCGGTGAGATGGAGATATCCTGTCCCCACGCGGACGATGTTAAAGAAAAACTTCATGGCCAGGGCAAGGTACCTCATGATATTTTTTTGTTTCCATTAGTTATACAAGCATAGCATCATCTGCAATATCTAGAAATCATCTTTATCTCTCTGTAAGGGGGAGAGAGAGATCTACAATATAGATCTACATTAAAATTTAGTAAATGTAGATCTAGTTCTAATTATGCATATCTGATGCTCTAAAAAGTAGGTTTACTCGAATGCAAGACTCTTTAAGTATAAAACTACGTTACAGTGTTAATGTAGTGCCACACTGTTGTTCACGTGTATATAAAACACTACTTATTAATTGTTGTTTTAAAGTATATTCCACTTATATGTATACTAAATAGATTTTTTCCCTTTGAAACAATAAAATACGCTTTTTTTTGTAAATGTAAGTTAAAAAGTTTGACAGTAATTTCTTAATTTAGAAATGCAATTTTGAAAAAAAAAAAAGTGAAAAAAAATTTAAAACCGTTTGCATATTATGTTATAAAAATGCCAAATAGTCACCTCCAGTACTAAATAGTCTCTGGTGTTTTTTACTCTTAATATTGTTTGTAAAAATAGTATCTTTTTATGAAAAAAACCTGCTTGCATTGTTGATTTTAAAAATTAAATATTTTTCACTTTCAGAAAAGAAAAACGTAGCCATTGCATCAGAACTTTGAAAAGTCTAAAATATCATGATGTCGGATTTTCTTTTTAGTTTACGAGATCTAAACGGGACAGACGGACTGGTCAACATAAAACTAATAGCGGCTATTTCCATTCCAGGGGCGCTATAAATAAACTACATACGTTTTGAGTACATCTGGACTAAATCTAAGATTTTCTGGTCCATGTAGGGTCTACATAAGTGGAATATATTTTACTAGTATGATCAACGCTGTAGGTGTTTCATTGTCAATATTAAGATGTTAAGACGATTCGATTAAGTGCCATATCTCACGATTTGTTTTGATTTCTATTACTATTATTCTATTCTACTATTATTATTATTTCTATTATTCTATTGATTGTGTTGATCAAAAATGCGATTATGATGTTTTAATTTCGTATAGCCTTCTCTCTTTGAACAATTTCAGAACTCTCAAACAATATTATGCTGACGGAGATATTACTTTAAAGTATAAATTCAAAACTGAAGTCCTTTTAAAATAAATACAAAAACTTTATTCTAGACCTTGGAATCACTATGATAATATACACACTTCATAAATGTACAATACAATTTAATTTAAATATATTTATAATAGTCGCTTATTTCTCCTCGAAACTGAATATCACCGTCCTTATATACCTTTTTCGATCTACGTATTTCCACCCTTTTCTGGAACCACCCAATCTCCTCTCTAGCCGGAAACAGTTAACAACTCCTCCTATGTTATTTTAAAGCTGACGAAAATTCTATCAACAACATACATCTATGACCTTGCGCTGCAAATATTCGATCTAAAAATAAATTAGTGCAAAGAAGTTGTTTTACTATTCGTAACATATTAACCCCTTGACCCCTTTAGCATTTCGTGTGCAATAAAAACAAGGTTGCAAAGACAGTTTGTGTGGATACACAAACTCTAAATTGGCCCCCGAATTGGCCAACCCAGGCAGGTAAAAAAGGCAGGTTTCAATATTTTCAGAAAGAATATCAGAATGAAATTTTATCAAAGGCAAATGACAGAGAAAAATGGAGAAAGAAGTTTGACAGATCTTGTGTGGTGCCCCAACTGTCCAGCAGACCAAGGGATAGGTGAAAGTGAAGGTGAAGTTCGATGTGAACCTGGCCTGATGTCATACAATGATTATCTAATTGATCTAATTGTTTTGTAAAGTGTCAATCTCTTATTCAAAGCCTCAAAGCCTCGTGATCGCTGTCCATCCCGTAATAGGCCATACAGGAGTCGTTTAGGGATGAGGCGGTCTTCCATTCTGCAGATGTGGCCTGCCTCTGCCCATTGTGCAGCAGAACATTCCGGGCTCACAGCCCTATATATATATTAGCCATATAGTACCCGCGGGTCTTAATTTGCGTATCACTTATATAGTTTATTAGAAACAATTAAACAAAATAATGATTTTATAACTAAAGCGAATGTGAATGTAAAAATAGTATGAATGGAGCTATTAAAATAGCTAATCGACCTAAATTCATGTTTTTAATAAAACATTTCATATATGCCTCTCTCTCTCTCTCACTCTCTCTCTCTCTCTCTCTCTCTCTCTCTCTCTATATATATATATATATATATATATATATATATAAATCTAGATCTAGAGTCTAGATACTATTATAATAGATGTATAACTGTATATTATACGAGTGAATTCAAAGGCTCAACAAGCTTATTAATTATTGTATGTTAGTGTATTTAATAACCCCCATATAGGGCCTCATCTTGCCTGTCCAATTATATTGTGTTTTTATAGCACATTTTAGATTATCGGGACACATGAATGGAACTATTAAAATGTATGTCAACGCGGCTAAAGTCACATTTCGGAAAATTGTTTTTGAAACACACATTTGAAGGTTAATTTTATTAAATAATGAAATTTTATTTGTTTATTCCATTACAATATGTTGATAGATGGACAGGTGACCATGTTAAGTCAGCTGGGGTGGACGTAATATCAGCATGTTGACACTATATAGAGGTCAATCATAGACATTGACCATTTGCAAACCAGAATGGATTAATGCAACATTTCTAGACAGCATAATAATAAGGCTTGTCTTCAAATCCAAAAATTAGCGAGGAATGCAGTATTTTTCGTGTTCTAGACACCATACTAATAAATATTACCGTTGAATTACTTTTCCTAACTCCTGCGTTGGATGTTTTGATCTAGTGTTTTGCTTTGATACTGATATGCTTAATAATTTGGGATGTTAAGTAACTCATTGTTATTACATTTATTACATACTATATGTACTTAGCCACTAAGTATTAGGTAATTAGGCCCTATACGCGAGGACCAGAAGCGGTGTTTTTCCTTCAAAACACGTTCCTGATAACCAGTTTATGGTATGAAATTGTAACAAATACATCAACCCACTATACAACCCAGATTGCACTTTACTTCGGCTTAAATAATTACAATATACATGTATATATTCTAATAGTTTATATTCTACCTCGACAAACAAGTTACAAAAATTAGTTTGTAATATCTGTTAAAAAATGCTGACCAACTTAAATGGAGTGATAGAGTTTAAAACAAAAAGGTAAAGAAAAAAAGGAAAATACAAATATAACATTGGAATGCTATTAATAAGTGGTGCTAAATGTTTCGTATATAGCTATTTACTAGACATGTAAGTACGGTATTCGGCTCCAGCCGGATATCTTATTTTACTATCCTGCCATATCCTATCCGGGGCACCCCTATTGTATATTTACAATTTTATTTCGAAGACGGCTCTAACGATTTTAATTAAAATTTGCAGCTATTTATATTTATATCAATGAGAAAAACTATTCTCAGCTTATTGGCATTGAGAAAACTCGAGACTAAGCGTTATATAGATTTGAAAATGTTTCATTATCGTAAAATCCTATACTCTTAAGCGAGCAATTCTTGTATGTATGTATGTATATATATTTAATATCAGGTGACCCAGCCTCGCTCGGATAAATAATTTGTTAAGGAAGGATATATACCCGAAGTCATTTTGGGAATATTGTTGTAATTACGAAAATGAACGATCGGGTAAAGACTATCAATCCGAACAGTTGCTTTTTCGTTCTGTCAGTTCTCAAAGTAATTGCGATTAGAATAGAAAGTCCCCCCAACAGTAGGCCTATAGAACACCACAGCTCATGTCTTAACGTTTTACATTGCTTCTTTCGCGTATAATATTGGGCTATTATAGGCTTGGAAGAAAGTCTTTGCAGTGAAACTTCTAAAATGGTTACTTTCTGTCATTAAATATTGCAATTAATATATTCATTATGGCTCTGAGACATGGATACTTTACAAAAAACAACTACGACTTCTTGAGTGCTTTCACCAAAGATGCTTGCGCTCCATCATGGACATACGGTGGCAAGACCGCACTACAAAACAGCGATGTCGTTGCCAACGCCGGTATGGACAGTATAGAGTAGTATAGACGGATTTCTTATAGTCCGACAGTTGCACTTGGTAGGGCACGTATCCCGTTTGGAAGACGAATGTATGCCAAAGGCAGTTTTTTTTTAAGAGCTAAAAGGTGGTCGACGTAACAGAGGCGCCCCACGGAAACGCTTCAAAGACCAGCTTAGGCGTCAACTTTCCTTGGCTGACATAGAAGAGAGCACCTGGTTGTATGCGGCCGCCGAACGAGACAGCTAGAGGTCACTCACGAAGGCCGCGGGATACTCATTTGAGACCAAAAGAAAATCTGCTGCCGAGGACAAACGCAGACGGCGAAAATAAAATCTAAATCGACCACCTGCGGACAATGGTTATGCTTGCCATTTTGTGGCAAAATATGTAGGTCACAGCTGGGGCTGCGCACCCACGGGAAATACTGCATTCCTCACAAATCTTCGGACTCGAATACAAGCCTTATTATTATGGCTTTAGTAAGAATCATCAAGTGATGCAAAATTTCTACGTTATAGTGTAAAACGTGCACCTAGTAACAAAGTAAAATCGCGCATTGCGTTAGTATTCTAAAGAAGCGTTATTGTGAGGCATCTCTGTTACTCCGACAACCTTTCAGCTTACTAAAAATAAAACATTGCCAAAATATGTTCGTCCCCCATACGGAATTAGTGCCCTGCAATGCGTGACTGTCGGATTATAAGAAGTTCATACCATTTTGCAAGAATATCGCTGTTTGTATTGCGGTCTTTGGTGAAGTCGTTCAAGAAATCTTAGCTGCTTTCTATAAAGTACTCATATCTCAGATCCACATAGAGGGGTTGAGAGAATCACTGGTTGACACTGATTTTTGTAGACAGGCGGAGCGATTTATTTCGCCACACTCTCGCTTGGAGGCGTCCAAGAGCAAGACTAACCCTGATCACATATCAATCTCTCTTTAAAGTAATGCGTCATTTGATACTATGGTTTCCAGATATGTGAAGTTGTCTACCACGTTAAGGGATGCCTATTCGCGCTGATCTTTGGGGCTGAGTAGATTGTATTGGGTGACTTCTGGAACATGACTTCAGTTTTACAGAGGTTTATAGGATAACCAAAAAAAAAAAAGCAGCAGCGTGATGAAAATTCGTTGACCGCGAGCTGGATATCATCAGGGCATGCCTTAGGCCTATGCTGCCGCAGTGGACCCCTAAGATTCAAAAGCCCCGCGCTAATTCTAGCTGTAAATTATTAAATTAAACCATTATAATTTATAATAGGGTTCCTGTGGTCTAATTGTTTTCAAGGAGCTTCTGGAAATCTCCTGAAACTCATAAAAATGTCCTTAAAAAGACAAAATTGTCATTTTGGGGTGTCATTCAATATGGTAAACGCCAGTCCTACGCGTGATATAAAAAAACGGCATCGTCAGCTTTCATTTAATAAAAATGTAATGCAAATACAAATTTATTTTCTAATTCAAATTTTTTATTTTCACTTATTTTTATCCATACCCTTACTGGTCCCCGCGCAATCCATTTCACATAGAGCCCCTCAAATGTTAGGGCCGGCCCTGGTTGTGCAAGTAAGGCATAGATAAGCTGTGTTATGACCATTTCCTATGTTTTGGTATGGGACAGTAGACTTCGAAGCTTAAACATGTTGCCATAATTCACAAGCAAAATAATAACAAAGTAAAAGCTACCTACGGGTGTACTCAATTAAAGTGTAAACAATTTATAAAGCCTTTAAAACACAATAACTAATCATACATTAAGATATTTAATTTCATTATTTTCTTCTATAGTTTCATAATGGATCAATGTACAATAAGATGGTGCGCAAATGTTTAATTACGCCAATTGAATGATTAAAACTTTTTCTTGTTTGCGAAGAAATGTCTTAGTGTACTGCTGTGAGCCTAGTGACGTAAGCGGTGTCAAGTTTTTTCCCATTGATGTCATATAGAAAATTTCATTCATAAAACATTCTAGCCAAAATTAATTTTTCGATAATGAGCCATTTTCAAACCGATATAACGGTTGACTTCGAGTTTTCCCGATGTGGCCAATGAGTTGATAGGTTTTTTCTCACTATTATGCACGTACCGTGAAATTTTAAAGAAAATCGTTAGAGCCGTTTTCGAAATAAAATTTATATCTAATACAGATAATGGCTTAGTAAATATCTTAAGTACAATGCAAAACATAGCTGCTTCGGTCAAATGACTCATTCAACCAATGGGCAGTTAAACCAAAATATGATTCGGTGGTATTATCAGCTGTCCAAGTGACCGTTGAGAAAGCGATGCTTTTAGCATCAGATAGCATTTCACGAAGCTTTGAGGAAATATTGTCGTAGATATCTGGAATAACACGTTCTGTAAAATATTTGCGACTAGGCACAGTGCATCTTTTCTCCAGTACTTTTAAAAGTCCAATAAATCCAGGCTTCTCAACTACTTGGTAAGGTTCCATGTCAGTTGCAATCATCTTTGCTATGGCCAAGTGAATGCGTTTAGCATTATCACTATTAATATCCCACAATTTAGCTTTGTCTAAGACCTCTTTAATCCCTGGTTGCTGCTTGTGTGTGAGGCTTGACGAATCACTGGAGCTCGTAGACGTACTGGCACAGGCAGTGATATTACTTGATGCTGATTTCAATGCAGACATTTCGTTGAATAAGTCTGGGTGTTTCGAGCGTAGATGACTAATCATAGTGGTGGTTGAGAAGTCTTTAGGTTTGCCTGGTTTACCACGTGACATTACTATTTTACAAGCATTGCAAACTGCTTTAGAGTAGTCCATTGTTTTGACATTAAAGTAACGCCATATAAGTGATGACTTTTTATCAGCCATTATTGCTATTTAATTTACTAAATGCCCTTGCAAGCCACTTTTATACCCGTGGCTTGTGTAACAAAATACTTGTAGGGATGTGTCCTGTAGTTCAGCGCCCTAATTGACATTTCTCTCCAAGTAAACAAACTTAGTGTCATCATCTAGTGACCTCTAGACAGTGTCAATATGTCTTAACAATTTGGTTTGTGGACCAGACCCTTGATTGACAACCTATCTCATAATAAACAAACTCATACCAGATTAACCTTATAGAGATTTGGCTTGTAGTCCCGCCCCTAATAAAAATTCTACTCCAAGTAAACAAACTCAGTTCCCTCATAAGATGTGACCTCTAGAAAGTATCAACACGTTGACATCTGGCTTAATGTGGTCAGCTGCCTATCCGTGAACTCAATGTTATGGACTAAACAAACAAAAGGAGGTGGGGGTGCTAATCTCTACCTCTGGAGATATACTCGCACATCTAGACAGATTATCAGCGTGACGTAGTTAAGGAATATTACGTGTTTACAAGACCACTCAAAGGTCAAGACAAGCTTTTAAAATGTGCCAGACATCGCTGCTACGTATGTAATACGAATTTATAATGTAAAGTCTAGTCCACCCCCCCCCCATAACAAACCTAGTTCCCTCGTGTGACCTCTAGAGAGTGCTTACGTCCATCGTATCTGACTTGGGGTCACCTGTCAATCAATGAACTCAATGTCATGGGCTAAACAAATAAAAGGGGAAGGGAGTTGTTCATCTAGAAATATACCTGGTTACATTAGAGGTGTGGCTCTTGTAGTCCAGCCCCCCCCCCTAATAAAGATTAACTACTAAGTAAACAAACTCAGTTCCCTAGAAAGGTGTGACCACTAGAGAGTGTCAATACGCTGACATTAAACCTACGTCCATCGTATTTAGCTTGTGGTTACCTACCCATAAAAAACTCAATGTGATGGACTAAACAAATAAAAGGGGGTGGGAGTTGTTCATCTCTACCTCTGGAGATATACCCGCACAGCTAGACAGACGTCTGGTCAGCATGACGTAGTCAAGGAATGTAGCATTTTAACATGTTAACTAACTTACTCAAAGGTCAAGACAAATTGAAAAAGTGCCAGCCATTCCTGCTCTGTATGTAAAGCGCATTTATGATGTAAAGTTTCATCTCTATTTATATTAAGTTATTAACACGCCTGCTCTTTATAATAAACGATGTTTGGTGCATATTCATAATGGCTCTATTTTTAAGCACATTATTTTGTTTTTATATAAACATTAATACATTCTACAACAGACATTAATGGAACGAGGTCAACTTTATTCATATTAAATAGGTGTATTTTTTACTATCCGGTTTACTATCCGGTAGTGATATCCGACCGGAGCCGAATAGCACCGGATAGTAAAAAATGCCGGATATTCGGCAGAAGCCGGAGCCGGAGGGACTATCCGGTGCACCCCTAATAAATATAAATACATACATACAAGAATTGCTCGCTTAAGAGTATAGGATACATACATACATACATATAAGAATTGCTCGCTTAAGAGTATAGGATTCAATGAACTGATAGTTATGAAGATATAGTTAAATCCTTGAAGTCACTTATAAAGACCGCATCACAAATAAAGACAGAAACAGGATTAATACAGCAATTAAAACCCACTGTCAAAAAACGTTAACACAAACTGTATGGCCTCAGCACAAGGTCTTCAGAGCTTGCAAACAGCTTCGTTCAGGGAACAGTACCAGGAAGAAGATGAAGAGGAACTCAGAGAAAGCGATGGGAAGACAACATCAAAGAATGGACAGGTGTGTCAGTGAAAGAAATTCTATCAAAGGCAAAGGACAGCATTCTTTGAATTTTTATAAAAATGTACTACAAAGAAACAATAATATTGTTGTAACTCTAGGTTAGGCACTCAACGAATAGGCATGCAACTCAACACAGTGTAACAGGAAATAAATACAGGTGTTTATTCACTAGGACAAACACATAGCATCCTTCAGCTTCCTCAGAGTCTTTCTACTAATTTACCAGTCCTTTAAACAGCAACCCGAATGTGGACCAACGACAGCCTTCCCCGCTTCGCTCCAGGTCCCTTCTACAACCTTCAGGCAGCACCAAAAGCTGGCTTCTTAGTTTCCAAACATTCAGACTCTTCACAATCCCTGATGCAATGTTATTATCTCTCTCCTAGTGTCTTCCTGTTTACGTTCACTAGTGCGCTAGTGCGCACCTCAAGCACTGGTGCAAGGCAGGGTTACAACACTACCCCCACCTTAGTCTTTTCGTCCCGAAAAGAAACATGTTCACGGTTGGCCAGTGCAGGTGGAGGTCGGTCAGTGGGAGTCACAGATTGCATTGATCGTGCTCCCCACAAAGCAATCCACACTGCTCTCTGCAGGTGTCGCTTTCTCCTTCTGCTCCAATTGACCTGCCTTTGGTTAAGGGGAAGTCGTTTCCGTTCTCTGGCCTTTCTCTTAGTTACCACCGACGGCAGACTCATGGCAAGAAGCGATGCAGTGGATGTCATAGCGTAGGTAATCAAGACCATTTGTCTTACACGTTGCTCTAGCAGGCTTTCTCGATGTGCCGTGGGCCCCCAGGAGGCCAAGTTGTCAAACACGGTATAATCTTTAAGCTTGTCTGAAAGACATATCTGTGGGGCACGTTTACAACGTCCTATGTGTCCATCTGCTGTACCACCATCAGCGCTTCTCTTGCTGATACTGGTATCAGGACAAATACTTAGTTGGCAGGTCTTCCGGTGCTCGAATTCTCCCTTTGAGGAGGTCCCGTCATCACAGTTATTTTTCAACGTCTGAGTGTAGGCAGGAATCACGATAGCATGATCAGATCTGTGCTCAGTACTTTCACAACAAATGTTAGGATTCTTGTCGTAGGAGCCAAGATTGCACGGCTCACTATTACAGTCATAGACAGCGCCACCATCAACGGCGTCTCCGTTGAGTAACGGATTGTTTATACCTGTCGACATGGTAGCCATCTGATCGTCGGTCTTGCTCATCACGGTATCAAACGTATCATCAGTCTTGTTCAGCGAGGTACTGATACCTATCTGTTTAATCATGGTACAGATCTGCTCGTTGACCTCTTTTAGCTGTACCTGGAACGAGTTCATCTGATCTGTCACGGTATTCATGAGCTCTCTGATATCTGGTTGTACTTCGAACAGATACGAGTCCGGATCTTCATCTTCGTCCAGCAAGGCTTGTCGAAGGCGTTCTCTCATCTTTTCTGTGGCACAGAAGATCCTCAGCTCCCTGGCTCGGAGCTCCTCTTTTAAATGTTTACAGCTAAGTTCATCTAGCTTCCTAAGCGTTGCCATTCTTTCCTTTCGTTGAGCTGCCCAAATCCCACTTCTGACACCAATTGTTGTAACTCTAGGTTAGGCACTCAACGAATAGGCATGCAACTCAACACAGTGTAACAGGAAATAAATACAGGTGTTTATTCACTAGGACAAACACATAGCATCCTTCAGCTTCCTCAGAGTCTTTCTACTAATTTACCAGTCCTTTAAACAGCAACCCGAATGTGGACCAACGACAGCCTTCCCCGCTTCGCTCCAGGTCCCTTCTACAACCTTCAGGCAGCACCAAAAGCTGGCTTCTTAGTTTCCAAACATTCAGACTCTTCACAATCCCTGATGCAATGTTATTATCTCTCTCCTAGTGTCTTCCTGTTTACGTTCACTAGTGCGCTAGTGCGCACCTCAAGCACTGGTGCAAGGCAGGGTTACAACAATATTGACTACACTTTCTGGTTCTTTTAAATGATGGAGTTGACATCAAGAAGCTTTTTAAACAACTTTTTAAAAGTTTGTGAGCCACTTCATTGATAATTCTGGCTTCATTGATGGATTTGCACATTATTACAAAGAAAATAAATCTAAGGTTATAATCGAAAAACTATTAATTTTTTTTTTTCCATTTGGAAACAAAACTATGTAGTAAAAAAATTAATTTTTAATTATTTTTTTTTATTCTAGCATTCGCTTTAGTTTAAAACTAAGGAACTATTATATCTTTATAGTGTCCCGATCTGTCAATTTGCACCTTATGTCAGTCAAAATGGAACCCAGATTTAGAACAATTAGAAAACAATTTTGAAATTATTAATCATCAACATCTAGTTCTAAGTATAATAATTTTAAGATTAATCGTGATAGATACTCGGCGTGGTGTTATATCTATATGTTATTAATCAGATCTAGAATCTAGATTTAGGTAGACTAGATCTAGACAAGCTCTAGATTCTGTGATCTATTCAGCTATATTCATCCGGCGAAAAATCATGAGTTCTTTTTTAGATTAACTATCGAAGAAGTATAACCTAGATAAATATAACTTACTATAAACAATAATTCTAGTAACATTACAACAGATTTTAATGACTTTATAGACTAAACTTTGATTTTTTAAATACTTTAACTATAAATGAACTGATTTTAATACTTAAATTGTTACTTTTATAGCTTTTTAACATTCTGTCTGAATTTATAATTTACTGTAAAGAATTCTTGAAAAAGTAAACTGCACAATAGAAGATGTGATGCCAAAATCGAAATCAAATCAGTTTGTTTTGAAGTTAAAAACAAGCCAAGTAAAAAATAAAATAAATAAAATAAATAAATAAAAAAAAGCTTATACAAGGGGAAGAACACCACATTTACCAACTATATATATATATATATATATTGTTATAAACCTGGTGGTGGCACAGATGGGGGTAGTGGTGTGTGTGTGTAGTCAGCCGACGCAAATCGCCCCAGGCCAGCGCTAGACGAGCGGTCAACCGTGACGAGTTACGACGGTCAGCCGAGACGAGTGTCAACATGACGGTTCTAGAGGGATCGGCGTCGTGAACAGAGCTCATGAGCGTCACGAGGGATGTAGTCGTCTGACCACCCAGAATGGTCGAGCGACGTTCTGTCCGGTTCTAGAAGGCCAGCAGGGACCCTATATAACTGAACATTTTCACCATTATATTTTTGGAAGAACTGTGACTGTACAATCAGATCACAAACCTTTGCAAACTATTGTGACTAAGCCTTTACATAAGATTTCACCAAGACTTCAGTTGATGATGTTAAGACTGTTGAGATATCAATTAACAGTAACTTACACTCCAGGTTCAAAAATGCAAATAGCTGATACGTTATCGCGTGCGAACATCAATGGTAATGAACAATCAAATTCAAATGATGACATGGTTATGAGAATTCATAGCGCAAAAGCACAGTTTCCGGGAAGTGATCAGAAGATTATTGAAATTAGAAGGAAAACTGAATCTGATGCTAAATTAAAACTTGTAATGAATTATGTCAGAGAAGGTTGGCCAAAGATAAACACTCAAGTTCATGAAACAGTGAAAGTGTATTGGTCATTTAACGACAGTATTCATGAAGAGAATGGAATATTGTTTTATGAGAACAGAATTATAATTCCTTCAAGTATGAGAAATGAAATTCTCGACAAGTTGCACATAGGTCATTTTGGTCTTGAGAAAACCAGATCGAAGGCAAAACAGAGTGTGTTTTGGCCAGGATTGTCTAAAGATATTTTTTCGACAATAATGAAATGCGCAACATGTGCAACGTTCAAAAGAAATAATGTGAAGGACATACAATTATCTAAGGGGACAAAACACAAATCTAGCTATCTCTTTATACTGACGTATTAATTTTTTATGATTCATGTTTTGTTTGGTATAAAAAAATAATTGTCTTAAGTTTCAACTTGATCTTATGATGGGTTTGGGAGAAAAAAATGTGTTAAAAATGTAACCAGACAGAGTGAGCTGATATAAGCTTTGTGACAATGCCGAATGAGTATCTGAATTCGCTCCTATGACTTAAACTGCATTTATTTTTCTTGCCTAAGTTCTAGAAGTATCATTATCGACAAAAGGCTATTCAGTTTGTTTTCAAGTTAAAAATGATTCTTTAAAATTGTAATAGTTTAAAGTATCAAAGCAAGATCATGGTTTGAATATTTTAAATATTAATTTATAACGGCTTTGTCTGCATGAGATGCGCGAGAAAAATATGCAGGTCGATACTGGCTTGCTTTATCATGTAAAACACTGCACTCATCGGAATCAAAGAAATTGAATTAGTGTAACGGCAATGGAAATACAAAGCATTTTTTACGTAAAAAATATTTTTTAAAATATTATTTTCCACAAATGTTTATTACTAAGCATATTAAATTCACATTTGAATGTTTCAGAAATTCTATCGACTGGCTATGATTCACGTCGGACAACCTGCTTGTGGAATGAATGCTGTTGCTCGGGGATTCGTCAGTGTTTGTATAAGTAAAGGCTATCAACCACATTTCATTTACAACAGTTGGGAAGGACTCACCCTAGGAAAAGTACGAAACAAATATATGTTTATATATAAACGTAAAATACCGCTGACTGACTCATTGATAAAGCAACTTCTTGAACTGCCGAATGGATGCGCCTCAAAATTCGTATTTAGGTTCATTTTACCGACTAGACTCTTGGTAAAAATTGATTTTGACAGTGTCGCAACTTGACCGCTAATATCAAAAAACCGCAAGATTTCTTTCAGACCTTTGTATTTTATTTTCGGTATTTCCCTAAAAGTCCACAGTCTATATATAAAGCATTTTAAAAATATCACACAGATTCCGAATTTTTTTATAGTAAATTATTTCTTTTACCCTAAGTCTACTTATTTTAAATATGCCTTACGTCATTTCCGCTTTCTTTTTGACGCGGTCTAAATAAATATATAATAAAACTAATTCTAATAGCATTAAAAAATATTCTAGGTTTAGATTAATTTTCTTATGATTTAAGGATTAAAGATTACAGATTAAAAGTTTAAAACTATCCATTGATGCTCTATATAGATTCAAAATCTGAAAAGTGTGTGGTGATCAATCGGAAGATCCCTTTAGACGCTGACTCAATAAAAAAAAAAGAATTCTTATAGCATTAAAAATCTAGATTCATTGTAATTTCGCTACATTCAAAAGGGGTCAAAGAAACAATTCTAATTAATAAAACTAAATTGATATTTATTTTTATTTCTTAGACAAAATACCAAAATAAATGGAGAAAGGAGAACGGGAATGTGTGGCATTCAATCGGGACGTTTGGAAAGTGTACTTTTTGTCTCTATGCCTGAAATTGATAGTATGAAGAAATGTATTCGGTGTTATGGAGTGGGTCTTTCTAAATAAAGTCAAAAGTCTATTTCGGAGAAATTACAATGCATAGGTTTAAAAAAAAAAGGGGGTGGTGGGGGGGGGGTTTCCAGAGAGCGAAAGAAAGAGAGAGAGGGAGAAAGAAAGAGAGAGAGGGAGAAAGAAGGAAAGAGAGAGCGGGTCGTAAAATTTCTTTGTAACAGATATGCTAATTCACGGGCTGAAAAAGTATATTAGATCGATCGTTAAAATGTGGCTTGTTTATTAAAAAAAAAAAAAAAAAAAAAGAAAAGCTTATGATATTCGGCAGGAGCCGGATACCTACATGTCTTGAAAATTCTTCTGTTACTGAATATTCCATTGTACTGCTTCTATTCCTTCCTTTTATTTACTATATTGTTTTAAACTATGTTACTGATTGATGCTTAACAACATTTATTAACAGATGGGCCTATCACAAACTAATCTGTGTAACATGAGTGTGTATGTATATGTAATAGGCCACCAACTGTAAGAGGTGTTTGTGGGGTAGCCAATGTAAAATATGTAAATGTTAATTTAACTAGTTATTAATGTAAATCTCTCAGAGGTAAATTGCAATCTGGGTTGTATAGTGGGTGGATTATGCGTTCACGTATTTCAGTCCATCAACTGGGCATCAAGCTTGTAATTTAAAGGCCACGGACCGCTTCTGGTGCTGGATTATGACCTTAATACTGATAGAGGTTGTTAGTTAATAGTGGGAATCTGAAGCGTTGTAGGTCAATATTTAGTAGTCTAGATTAATTTATTTGCGGCAAACAATATTTTATTAACAGCATCAACTACACATAATTTTAGCTTCAACCGTAGATGGTGCAGAAGCATAGATTAAATTGTGGTCTGTAGGCCTATTATCGACATGTATGTTTACATCTTAAGTTATATAAATCTAAGAGCATTAGAAAAACCATCTCTAGAAGAAAAAACTCCACACCCTCCCTATCAAAAAAAAAAGGCTGTGTGTTTCATTGATTGTAACAACCATAGTGTGCCTACACATGTAGTCCTAGTGTATTGTGTATAGTTTATGGTATTGATCATCACGCGTTTTTTCCGAGGGCCTACGCAATAAATGGAATGGTCAGACAAGAAAATAACGCATTGGCATGTCAGTCAAGCATGTAGATCTATTTTACCCGTAAACTAGTTAAAGAGGTCACATGTTTCTTAACACTCCAGCTTATTTTTGTATTTGGTTGGTAAATCTAAATACGGTGAGATTGATCCATTTCTTTTTTGTGATTTTAAACTTTACTGTAAGGTTTTCCGTTATATAATAATTTAATAGAATTAAAAAATGAGTTTTCTTTTTCAAGATTTTAATACAATGCAATACACACACACACACACACATAAACGTTAACACATATTATAACAGAATTTAATGGAATGTTCATTTTATGCATAATATTTAATAGGTATAAGGTGTACTTTTCACTATCCGGCCAACTATCATGCAGTGAGCCGGATATGGCCGGCTAGCGAAAAATGGTTGATATTCGGCCGGAGCCTGAGCTACTATCCGGTGCACCCCTAATATATATCTTACAGAGGCCATCTGCTGCCAGCCTTTCGTTAATTATTTCATTTCGTTTTGTGCTTAGGTAAAACCTATAACATGGAATGAAGTTCATCATTGGACGAGTGAAGGTGGTTCCTTATTAGGCACAAGTGTGTAAGTAAACATATTTTGACTCTTAATTTAGAACTTCAATAAAGTGAAGTAGGGAATCGGTGCCGAAGGTGCCATTATCCCGTTGATCGTTGGAAAGGCTTTACCCGACGAAGAGGCTTGGACCGGGAGCTCTTCACCCTAAGTTCTGTTTGAGGGTTCCAGCAGTACGGCCATTGACCGATATAAGGCGCACCGCTCCTCTTTTTTCGGTCCCACTTACTATAAGTGGCCGAGGGCAGCGCTAACCATGGCGAGGGAAATTTCCGCATTTAGCTGGCGTATTTACGTCTCTAGGTAGCCCTGGCAACCACTGGCCAGAATGTTTTGCGATGTCTAAGCACTGAATCAAGACTTTAAAAATATTTTCAAGGGGAGATAACCTAGTTGATTTTTTAATATCGCCAGTTTCGAAGAGAAAGAAAATAAAACATATAGAAATAATAGAATTAATAGCGCTTTAGTGATTACAAAGAGAGTTTATGTGACAACATAAACTCAGAGGCGGCCACCGTCGGAGTCGCATCCCTGTCGGATCCGCTTATTCGCTAGGAATATTCAAGACGTGATTTTGTTTTGATTGTCAAAAGTAATAATGCTTCAAAGATTCTTTTGGCGTTGTAAAAAAATGTTGTTTTTTTCTGTAAAATGTTTTACATGTTTTGGATGTTCCTTCATAAGATAATTTACTTCCTTATCCAAATCTCACGCTGGTCGACGGTGGATGGCAGCGAGCAGGGTAGGAAACCGGGACTGACGAAATAATCAGTCCATCGCGCGCTGACTGCACGACCAGGCATTGCTGTTAACTTAATAACAAACTAATAGCCTATTATTGATAAAGAGATATATTACACATTACGGCATGACAACCAACAGGGACGATATACAGCCAACCTCTACAATACCTTGCTTATGCCCATGACATTGCCTTATTGGGTAAAGAAACCTCTGACATTGCTAGAGACTTCACACAACTAGAAGAAGCATCTCGACCAGCAGGACTTGAGGTCAATGACAGTAAAACCAAGTACATCGCAATGACAAAAGACAATCAAACAGAGGGACAATATATCAAAATCAAAGACTACGAATTTGAAAACGTCCAAACTTTTAAATATCTATGAAGTGCAATTGATTTAAAAAATGACTTACTAACAGAAATAAAGGTAAGAATAGCAGGAGGCAACAGAGCATTTTATAGCACCCATCATTTACTTAAGAGCAAGACAATTTCAAGGAAAACCAAGAAAATAATATACAAAACCATAATAAGACCAGCAACAATGTATGCAAGTGAGACCTGGACACTGACTAAGAAAGAATGTCAGATAACAGAGGAGCAAAAATCGTATACAGGCAAAAACCAAAAGGCAGGCGGCCCAAAGGCAGATTCCGAATGGCCTAGATCGATGAAATTATTATACTTTCATAGAGTTGGTCATCTTTTTTTTTGAGGGTCTTAAGATTGTTTTAGGGCTACAATACATACACTACGGTCCCAGTTAGTAAGCTCGATCGGGCTAATGGAAAGCTCGAGAAGATCAAAGAAAATATATCTAAAACATGTTTTAATCTTTAAAAGTCATTTTCTATTTACTTCAGCGCAAGAACACATTTTCTTTTTAATCGTGTAGCTGTTACAGTACTTGATGTTAATGTACTCACACACAGCCCCCGCCTTTCGTCTTCATAGACCCAGACTTTCTGTCAGATCAAACGCAAGAGAAACCATCAATAGCAATCAGATCGTCTTTGTCCTCCTCCTCTAACAATGTCTCGGTAAACGCTAGTAAACAACATTCCCTAAAAACGTGGTCATAGCTTACATGGGCATATAACTCTATCACGTTAGCTAGAATAATTGTAAGAAGTGGTGGGCGAAAACCTCTTCTTCTCAGTCTTTGCCGTAGTCCTCCTTTTTTCCCTCTTTTCCTTGTACTAACAGAGGGAGGGTTCAGACAATTTCTATGTTCATAACAGGATGGAAGAGGCTTCCTATTTGAACGAAATTTGAGGAGTTGGTCTCTACCATAATGGATAGATCCAGGACTATATCGGCCGCCATCTTGGGTCACCATTTTCTTCTTTTATTTATATTAGAATAGCTAAAATTGAACAAATCTAGATCTAGTAACATATGTAATGTAAAAAGTCATTGTGGGGCCCACCTTTAAAAACAGAAGTCTTCATCCACATAACTAATAACAAATGAACATCAAAAATACATCCTTCAAAGCAATATTAGAATTCAATTTGAAAGAACAAATTGCATGTCGCCACAGTGCAGCGCCATTTTGAAAAAAAAGTACATATATCTATATTATAGAAAATAATAATAAGGCTTGTCTTCGAGTCCGAAGATTAGTGAGGAGTGCAGTATTTCCCGTGGCTGCGAAGCCCCAGCTGTGACCTACATATTTTGCCATATCCAGGGCAAGCATAACCATTGTCTGCAGGTGGTCGATTTAGATTTTTTTTTTCGTCGTCTGCGTGTGTCCTCGGCAGCAGATTTTCTTTTGGTCTCAAAAGACCTCCAGCTGTCTCGTTCTGAGGCCGCATGCAACCAGGTGCTCTTTTCTATGTCAGCCAAGGAAAGTTGACGCCTAGGCTGGTCTTTGAAGCGTTTCCGTGGGGCACCTCTGTTACGTCGACCACCTTTTAGCTCACCAAAAAAAGACTGCCTTTGGCATACGTTCGTCTCTCATACAGGATACGTGCCCTACCCAGCGTAACTACCGGACCATAAGAAGTCCCTCTATACTGTCCATACCGGCGCTCGCAAGGACATCGCTGTTTGTAGTGCGGTCTTGCCACCGTATGTCCATGATCGAGCGCAAGCATCTTTGGTGGAAGCACTCAATAATCTTAGTTGTTTTCTGTATAGTGTCCATGTTTCAGAGTCATATAGAAAGGTTGAGAGAAGGCGTCCAACTTCCCTTGAAAGTGAGGCGTCATTTGACCATGGGCGTAGCCAGGGTGGGGTTTTTAATGTTCAACCCCCCCCCCCCACCGAAACTGATTTTTAGCGGTCCCCGAAAGGGGAAAAGACGCTATTAGTTTTGTGCGAAATGTCCGTCCGTCTGTCCTTCTGTCCGTCTGACCGTATGTCCGTCCATCTCGTAAACTAGAAAAGATATTGAAAATCCGACATCACAATATTTTAGACCATTCAAAGTTCTGATGCAACGGCTACTTTTTTTTTCTGAAAGCGAAAAATCTAATTTTTAAAATCAGTTATGCAAGCAGTTTTTTAAAGAGAAAAAGCTAATTAGTATGCACTATAAGTTAGACCTAAATTAAAACGAATAGTAATCTTGTAAACTTCATTTTCGTAAAATATTTCTTTATTGCGAAATTTTTGTATTTTTTTTTTTAGCATTCGAATAAGAGATTGGGCCTTTTCAAAACAAGTACATCAAATTATAAGACTTCAGTTAGGCCAGGAGAGGCGCCGTAGCTGAGCGGTAAAGCGCTTGGCTTCTGAACCGGGGGCCCCGGGTTCGAATCCTGGTGAAGACTGGGATTTTCAACTTCGGAAGCCTTAGGCGCCTCTGAGTCCACCCAGCTCCAATGGGTACCTGATATTAGTTGGGGAAAAGTAAAGGCGGTTGGTCGTTGTGCTGGCTACATGACACTCTCGTTAACCGTAGGCCACAAAAACAGATGAACTTTACATCATCTGCCCTATAGACCACAAGGTCTGAAAGGGGAACTAGTTAGGCCAGCTTCACATCTAACTTTGCATTCACTTGCACCTATCCTTTGATCTGCTGTACCGTTGGGGCACTACACAAGATCTGTCAACCTTCTTTCTCCATTCTTATCTCTCATTTGTCTATAATTTCATTTGGATGTTCTTTCTGAAAATATTGAAGCGAAAGGCTCTGAAAGATTTCACCAACCACATCCGTCTTTGCTACTTTTCAAATAATTTGATGCTTCAAAGCATTGTCTTTACAGAACAAGATCCAAATCTTGAGCACAAACCTTTAGTCGGTCTTTCTCAGCGGGGAGACACAAAAACAAATATGGAAGCTGTCCAGAACTTCGCCGACAGTTGCCTTACTTCAGATATTGGGAATCAGGTGGCTTTAAAAGATATCTTACTTAGACTTAGACTTAGGTCCTCCCGCGCCGTTCGGCGCATTGGGCGGCAAGCTGTCTCCATAAAGATCTGTCACTGGCAATGTCTGAAGCCTCCTCCCACCTGGTGTCCACTGTTCTGATTAGATTTTTGTCTCGCCAAGTAATACGAGGACGTCCCTGTTTGCGCTTTCCTCGTTTTGGCTTCCATGTTATCGCAACTCTTGGTGTGCGTAATTCATTTTGACGTAGAACATGTCCCGCAAACCTCATGCGACGCTCAGTCACAACCTCACTAAGTGTTCGACTCCCAGTTCGGCATAGGATTTTCTTGTTTGAGACCCGATCTGTGTAACTGACTCCCAAAATCCGTCTCAGCCATCTCTGTTGAGCCACATTTAGTCTTTTCTCAATTTTGACAGATGACTTCCACGTCTCACATGCATATGTAGCAGTTGGAATGACGATTGTGTTGAGAAGGTGTATTTTTGTCTCGAGTCCAATGGCTTGGCTAGTCCAAATAGGCTGCAGCCTTTGGAAAACGCTCCCTGCCGCTCCACGCTACATCATGGTAAGCATCTCCATCACTTGTTATGATGCTGCCAAGGTACGTGAACTTGTCCAGCTCTTCAAGCTTTGACTCGCCAAGTCTGACGGGGACACCCTTTGCCTTATATCCCACTCGCATAATTTTAGTCTTATCCAAGTTTATGCGGAGGCCAATTTTGGGTGCCTCTCTGTCTAGGCTCTCCGTCATTTCTTGAATGCATTTATTTGTAGCCCCGAGTAGTGCAACATCATCAGCAAAGTCCAAGTCCGTCAATTGGAGTTGTTCATGCCATGGAATACCAAAGGCAGTCTGGTTCATAGCTCTCCTCATTATGTAGTCGATGGCTAGGAGGAAAAGGAAGGGAGATAAGATGCACCCCTGTCTCACATCTGTCTCGATTGTAAAAAACTCTGTTGTTCCCTCTTCTGTTTTAATGCAGCAACTAGACTGACTGTAAAGGTGTCGTAGGATCTGGACGAATTTTTCCGGGATACCGTATTCTCTAACTATTTTCCATAGTGATTCTCGGTGGACACTATCAAACGCTTTTTTGAAGTCCACGAAACTGATCGTTAGCCGTTGTTGGTACTCAAGACTTTGTTCTATAATATTTCGTATCTACTCTGATTCAAACAAAAAAACAAAATATTAAAAAACGAAAGTGGATCTGGATAGGATAAACCCTGCGAAAACCAAGTGCTAATGTTGCAAGGCAGGCACTTGATTGGAACAGGCAAAGAAGGAAGCAGGAGGGCAGGCCCAAACATATCTGGAATAGGTTGGTCATCTGCAAAGCTGAGGATACTGCAATGACATTTGAGCAGATGCTGGTCATAACCGAGATCAGTGGAGAGGCATGGTTGCACATATGGTCCCCTGGGGTTTCGTCAGAATAAGTCAGTAAGTAAATAATGCATTGTGTATTTAGTCATTGATTTATTGATACTTAACTTATTTAATGATCATTTTTCTTTCTTTTTAATTTTTTTTAGAGAAACTGCCTACAAAATCGGACTTCGATCAATAGCTACTCGATTAAATGAATTTGATATTTCAGGATTGATCATTGTTGGTGGTTTTGAGGTAAGAATTTAATATTAATTGTGATTTTGTATGAAATGTGTTGGTAATGTCGATGAACTTTATTTTCTATTCTAATAACTAGAGCCTGTCAAAAATTTACGGGAAAAAGTTGTATATGAATTTTCTTTAACAAACCACACTCGGTTGCCTGAAATGGCGAACAACCGTCATTACTTTTATGGAGTCTGTCTTTCCATCTGTTTATCACGTTTAGATATGAATAACTAAAAGCTTTATTGAAAATATAATTTCAGAATCGCATGTAGCCTGCACAAAATATAAAAAACGGTGAAACTATTTATCTCATACGAAAAAGAAATCTATTTATTTATATATAAGTAGTGTTTTTCAAATAAATTAGCTATAATATATATGTATAAATAAATAAATAAATAAATAAATATATATATATATATATATATATATATATATATAGATATAGATATAATAATAATAATAATAATAATCTTTATTATCCGTAAGGAAATTTGTCTTACAATTTGTGCATTACAACAAACAAAAAACATTATAACTATAAGAAACCAAAGTGTACATTCACACCAGACTCACTCATAATTTACATGTGACAAAGTTTATACCAGATTGTTCTTATTTAATGATTTGATTGCCAGGGGAACAAAAGAGTGTTTGTGTCTGTTTGTCTTTGCTATCGGTGTCTTGTATCTCTTTTGTGATGGTAAAATCACAAAATCCTGACACAAAGGGTGATTCTTTATTTCGAGGATCTTGTTAGCTTTTTTATAGATGTTTGTCTCAAACAACTGCCCAAATGGGGTTTGTTTTTTTTGCCAATGATTTTGCCAGCAGCATTTAGGATTCTATTAAGTTTATTTTTATTTTTAATGCTCAGATTGCCATACCAGGCAGTGATATTGAAACTTAAAATATTGCAGATGTGAGCGTGATAAAACATAGCCAAGGCCTTTCGCTAACATTAAACGAGGACAGTTTTCTTAGTAGTCGTAATCTTTGCTGCCCTTTTTTGCTGATATAATCAGTATTTGCAGTAAAATTTAGTTTATTGTCTAGGATAGTGCCAAGATATTTAAAGGTTTGCACAATTTCAATAGTCTCTCCAGCTACAGAAACAATATCATTTTCCTTCTTGTCCCTACGAAAATCGATTATCATTTCTTTGGTTTTTTTTACATTTAATAATAAAAAATTATCTTTACAGTATTTTTCAATGTGTTCTAATTCTTTGAAATACTCATTTACGTCTGAGCTCTCTGAGAGCAGGGCAAGAAGAGCCGCATCATCAGCGAATTTTGTGAAGGAGCAACAAGAACTATCGGATTGAAAATCATTGGTGTACAAAATGAACCACAATGGCGATGTCACAGCCCCCTGGGGCGCCCCTGTGTTAACTATGCGTTCATTAGATATAACATTGTTTACCCTAACCCTCTGAGCTCTCTGGGTCAAAAATTAATTAGCCCATAGTATTATGTATGGACTAATCTGCAACGCTTTCATCTTTTCAATGAGTAAATGAAGTTGTATAGTGTTAAAAGCTGACGAGAAATCAATAAAGAGCAATCTTACATAAGTGTTCGTTAAGTCCAGATGCTTGTAGACACAGTTTAAAATATTTAGGATGGCATCGTCTACACCTTTACCCTTTTGGTAAGCAAATTGTAAAGGGTCTAACTTATTACAAAGATCATTCAGAAGAAACATTTTAACCAATTTTTCTAAACATTTAGACACAATGGAAGTAAGTGAAACAGGTCTATAGTCATTTATTTCCTTCGGTTTGGAAACCTTTGGCACAGGTACAATTATAGATGACTTCCACACAGGTGGTATCTCATAATTTAGTAATGAAGTAGAAAAAATATCTTGGAAATGTTCAGCTAGTTGTTCAGCACATTCTTTTAAGATTCGCCCTTTTATTCCATCAGGCCCACCAGCTTTAATTGGGTTGACGTTTTTGAAAATGTTACAAACTTGCTCTTTAGTAATCGCTAATTCTAAGCAGTTGTTAACATTGACATCCTCAAGGGCTTTGAGTCTTAGATAATTAAAATCTTTCGTGTCGAAGCGACAATAGAAATCATTTAACTCGTTGGCCAATGTTTTTTCGTCTTTTGTAGCAAGATTATTTTTAATTTTGACTTGTGCTCCTTCCATTTTGTTCATGATGCCCCACGCCTGTCTCATGTCACTTGTATTAATTGAGTCTTCCAGTTTGGTGCGGTAGTTTCTCCTCCCTTCCTCAAGAACGACGTTGAGATTTCGTTGAGCAATTTTCCTTGTCTGTCCATCGCCACTCATAAATGCTCTTTTCTTTTTGATTATTTCCCGTTTTATTTTTGCAGTGACCCATGGTTTATTGTTGGGGTATATCTTGATGCTCTTAGTGCTGACACACATGTTTTCACAGAATTTGATGTAATTTGTCACTGCGTCAACCCATTCTTCCAGATTTGAAGTGGTCTCTTTGAACAAATTCCAGTCAGTGCAGTCTAGACATCCCTGTAGTTTGAGAATATTGTCTTGAGTCCATTCTTGTACGTTTTTTTGAATGATTTTTCCTTCTTTAAGTTTTGTACGGTAAGTAGGCAGCAGTTGTAGTGTTTTGTGGTCCGATGATCCTAGTGGTGGCTTTTCACGAGATGTGAATGCTCCTTTGATGTTACAATAACATAAGTCCAGAGTTCTGTTCTCTCTTGTCGGACATGAAATGTGTTGATAGAATGTGGGTAGGTCAACCTTCAAGGTGCATTTATTAAAATCACCCAGTATAACTACTGGTGCGTCCGGTGACCTTGTCTGAAACTCATGCACTACGTCAGCGATGATTGCAGCTGCAACTTCCGTTTTGGCTGTAGGCGGAACATAAACCAGGACCATGTAAATAACACCAAAGTCTCGTGGCAAATAAAAAGGTCTCAATGAAAGCGCTAGTATTTCTAGATCCGGACAGCACATTCTCTTTTTAACCGTGTAGTTGGTACAGTATTTGAGGTTGATGTACACACAAAGCCCTCCACCTTTCTTCTTCTTAGACTCAGCCGTTCTGTCAGATCTCACGCAAGAGAAACCATCAATAGCAATCAGGTTGTCGTTGTCCACTTTATTTCTTATTGAGCGGACGTTAGCTAGAATAATCGTAGGAAGTGGTGGGCGAAAACCTCTTCTTCTCAGTCTTTGCCGTAGTCCTCCTTTTTTCCCTCTTTTCCTTGTACTAATAGAGGAAGGGTAGAAACAATTTATATGTGCATAACACGGTGGAAGAGGCTTCCTCTTTGAACGAAGTCCGAGGAGTTGATCTTTACTATAATGAATAGATCTAGTACTAGAACGGCCGCCATCTTGGCTCGCCATTTTTCTTCTTTTATTTCTAACCAAATAACCAAAGTTGAACAAGTCTAGATCTAGTAAAACGTTTAATGTAAATACTCATTGTGGAGCCCACCTTGAAAACAGAAGTCTTCATCTGCATAACTGATTACAAAAGAACATTCAATATACATCCAGCAAAGAAATAATAATGAATAATGAAAGCACAAATTGCATGTCGCCACAGTGCAGCGCCATTTTGAAAAAAAAAAATATAGATATAAATATTAGCTAATTTGTTTTTTAAAAAAACACTACTTATATATAAATAAATAATAAATAGATTTTTTTTCTCAGGCGTATGTATGTATGTATGTTCCTCATAGAAGTCCAAACCGTTTCACCAATCTTGATAAAACATGGCATAAATAATAAATGTTACTTGGGTACCAACTGGAACCATGTCGTATGTATATCTAAAACAAACTTAAGACCCTCAAAAAAAAAAGGTTAGCCCAACTCTATGAAAGTATTACTATTTCATGGATCTATGCCATGTTTACATGAGAGAAAATCGAAAGGATCTATATCTAGATCTAATTTTAAGAACTACACTTTGCACATGAAATACAAAATATAGTCTATTGATTTCATTATTTAATAAAATTAACCTTCAAATTTGTGTTTCAAAAGCATTTATCATACATAAATTCGTTCCTTATATCTGCGAATTTAGACGTCCCATTTATTTAAGAAATCGAGTAAACCCGTTTCAATTGTACTTTATATTTCGTTTATCTCGCGCTTCTTTCGTTTTTAATAGATATGGATGTATCGGCTTAACGGGTAAACCCATTTTCACAAAACTACTTTTATTTTCGTGACGAAAGAGAAAAACTTGAAAGAAACATTAGCTAAGTTTGACATATATGTAAATCCAATCCACTAGATTAGTAATACACAAACTAAAGCCCTTAGGCCGCGGGTAATGTCCGGCTAGTATATATATATACTGGCGTAGCCAGGATATTTTTTGCGAAAAAAAATTTATATGTAATTATGAGTGCCCTAGAAAAGATTCTTCCTGGTGTTAGTGGGAAAATTGTAGATTCCCCGCCATTGCCAGCAAGGAGGTCTGGGGGGGGGGGAGCGCTAGGAGCTCCCCCAGCGCGGGGCGGAGTCCCGCCGCCAAGTACTATTTCTGGTATTGAAAGCCAACAAAATGCATATTCTGAGGTATCTACCGTGCATTTTCCTGCTATTAAAACTGCTATTCTTACTGACTTAGACCCTCCCGCGCCGTTCGGCGCATTTGCCGTCAAGCTGTTTCCACAAAAATCTGTCACTGGTAATGACTGAAGCCTCTTCCCACCTGGTCTGAGGACCTCCATGAATGTGTGGCGCCAAGTTGTACTAGGATGTCATCGCAACTCTTCTTATGCATAAACCTCATGCAACGCTCTGTCACAATCTTACTAAGGGCATAGGATTTCCTTGATTTAGACCCGATCTCTATAACTGACTCCTAAAATCTGTCTTTGTTGAGCCACATTTAGTGTTTTTTCAATTTCGGCAGATGACTATTTAATGCACTTTATTAATGGAGCCCCCGCCACTGGTAGAAATGTGTAACCTCTCTTGAATACACTCTTGGAATTAAGTGACTGTATTTTGTTTTAGATTTTATATCGAAAAGTTTTATCGTCAAAATCATCTGTGTGGGTTTTTAAACTAAAAAATCTCTGGAATTGTTTTTTTTTTTTCAATTCAAAACCCCATTTAGCTATGGTAATAGAATTCAGTAACTGAAGTTTGCTTTAGAATAATATTGAAGATAGAGGTTTTTCCACCTCAAAACGCTCTGTAAGGGGATTTTAAACTCAAAACCATCTGGAGGGGTTTTAAACTTTAAAAAAAGCCATCTTTAGGAGAGGGGTTTAAACTCAAAACCCATAATTAAATTTGCTACGCTCAAATAATTTTAGTGTGCAATTTGCTTTTTTTTTTTATATTTAAGAGGTATTTTTTAGCTTCAAACCTTACTGAAGAGGGGGGAGGGTAAACTCAAAATCCCTTTGGCTAGGTTCATAGAATTTTGAGTGTGTAATTTGCTTTTTTTATATTGAAGAGGGGGGTTTATCGTAAATTTTGGAGGGAGTTTTTAAATCAAAATCTTCCTTAACTGTGCTCTTGGAATTTGGGGATTGTCGTTTACATTTATTTTGTTTTGTTTTATAGAAGAGGGGGATTTAACTGTAAAAACCCCTGGTAGGAGTTTTTAAACTTTAGGGGGTTTTAAATTCGAACTCCGCCTGGTAGAATGTTTCAAACTCGAACCTCCCTGGAAGGTGGTTTTAAACTCAAAACCCCTTGGTTGTGCTGGGGCAAGTGATGGTTTAGTATTAAAATCTTACCTAAAATAAACAAAATCAAAGCAAAAAATCAGTCACTAAATTCCGATCGTCCCCCTGCGGGGGGGATTTCATTTCATGGGGGAAGTTTGAACCCCAACCCCCTCCCTGGCTACGCCTATGACATATATATATATATATTATTAAAACATAATTACTTATTATGTAAGTAAAAAATTTAAACAACTAAACTTTTACATACAACACTAACTTGTACTTCTATAACAAACAATTGAGCTAACTAATTCAACGGTAGTGATGGCTTTGCATGGTTCTAGAAAGTTCGGTTACATTTGGCTCATAACTTATTTTTAGTTTCAAACCTAACTCTAAATTTTCATTTGTTTGTTGGCTTCTTATTTTACTTTTAGTCATATTCATGCAACAGAACACTAGTTCGCACAAATATGTCAATCTGAAGATAGACAGCTTTCCAAATGCAGAATTCTTCACCTCGCATTAGCAATCTGGAGGACTATTCCATGCGTCGAAATAAGTGCCTCGACTCAAGGCATTTCTTTAAAAGCTTTCCATTTTTGTTGCGATACGTACATACATCTCTGGAGTTTCAACTCTTCCAACTTGACTTTCAACTCTGTAAATTTCCCACTCCACAAAGCTTTTCTTTTTTAAGTATCAATTTCAAATGGATCAATGTGGATTTCGTGACTATTTGTGTTTAGAGGTTTTACTCTGAATGCTTGAATGCTTTTGTCGTTTTTGAATTGCTCAAGCTGTCAACAAATTCATCTGTAATTTTATCCAAAACATATGCTGGATTCCCCTTTTCTTACAGTTTTATACTCAGCTCATTTAATGTCTCGGTTGTATCAACCATAAAGTAAAATAAATTTTTGCAACCATTTGTCGTTCTCTAATTTAGGGAGATTAATGCCTTTGTCATTTAGGAATGTACTCATTCAAGCAAAACGTTTTAACACTTTACCTTTGGAAAGCCATCGCACTTTATTGGGAAGAAGGAGGTCGGAATATTGAGTCTCCTTTTCGTTTAAAAATTCTTTTAACTGACAATGGTAGAGTGCTTTTGGCAAGATGCCGTTCATCATCATCATCATCAAACTACTTTTGAGTGAGGGCTTGAGAAAATCAAATCCTCTCTTGCAAAAGGTCTGGACAGAAACCCTGCTGTTTTGTGTAGTGCATACATGTCACCATACAGGTTGAGAAATTTTGGTTTCCAAGACCTATCGAGACGAAGATTTTTACCAAATTATTAAATTTTTACTACCTTTACTATTTTAACTGTGAATAGACCTTGTTTTTAATGATTTAACTGTATAGAATTTAGCTCTTGTTATATAAAGGGAGAGTGATTCTTAAAGGATTACGGGCACGACATAGCCTAAATTGTGCCGATATAATAATTTCAGGAAATTACCAGGACTTTTTCGTATAAACTATTTTACACTTTCCGGAAAATTTCCTGGAAAATCGCGAGAACCCTGTTATTAGTTATAATGGTTTAATTTAATAATTTACCCCTATAAATAGCGCGGGGCCTAAGAAAGTGCGGGACCCACTGCGGCCGCATTGAACAGGACAGTGGCCTGCCTGCTCTGTGCTATGGACAGCCTTCATCACGGGGAAGTGCGGTCAGGGCGCCTCATGCGCTCCCAGACTCCACGGGCTTTTTGGGACTTTTCCCAGCACTCAAACCACTTTTCCATTTCTGTTTTGCAAGATGCTGTTAATAATCTTGATTACCAAATTCATGACTTCAACTATTTCGACCGGAAATGTTTGGGCACAAAGCGCTTCTTGGTGCATTATGCAAAGAAACATAAAAAGTTCAGTTTATTTTGCTTCTAGGAATCGTTGTTGCCCTTTTATTTTTTCAGTCACACTTCTGGCTCCATCAGTTGTTATTGAAAAGATTTTATTTAATTCGATCTTACTGTCTTCAATGTATTTTTTGCAAGACATTCGCACAATCTTCCCCTCTAGTTTTTCACGAGAGCGATAGCGATCCTAGAAGCTCTTCTTCTGGACTTTGGGAAGACAAATATTAGACAAAAAGGGCAACTTGTGACTCATTTATAACAAGTGATAAGACAGAAAAAAAAGCTGAATATATTGTTATAAACTTGGTGGTGGCACAGAGAGGGGTAGTGGTGTGTGTGTAGTCAGCCCACTCAAATCGCCCCAGGCCAGCGCTAGACGAGCGGTCAACCGTGACGAGCTACGACGGTCAGCCGAGTCGAGTGTCAACAGGACAGTTCGGGAAGGATCGCCGTCGTGAACAGAGCTCAGGAGCGTTACGAGAGTTGTAGTCATCTGACCACCTAGAAACGTCGAGCGGCGTTCTGTCCGGTTCGAGAAGGCCAGTAGGGACCCTATATAAGAGCGGAGGTGACGCAGTCAAGACGGTTCAGAAAGGAGGTTCACGACAAGAGTTCAAAATACGGTCGACTATAGCACAGTTCAGCGGTGTGGTTCTGTACGGAGCATTACGACGGTTTAGTGCGGAGTACTATGAAGTACAGTTGAGACAAACGGCGTCTTGATCTTGGTCTGCGATCGAGTCCGACACAACGAGCCTAGTGTGTGAAGTCAGTCCGGAACTGTTGAACCCAGTGCAAGCCCGGAACGAGACGGAGAGGCCAGTGCAAGAGTTGATACGGCGGAACGGTGTTATCGGAGAGATATTTGTACAGTGTACGTGTTGCCAATTGTACAGTATTGGCTGTTATTTATCAACTATTAAAGTGTTACGTTACTTGGAGCCCTGAGTTGTCAAGTTCTTTAAGTTGGTGGTGTATGGTGCAGTTTGCAGAGAGCCTGGATAGTGAGATTTGTAACAACTGGTGTCAGAAGTGGGATCGGATCGGAATCGGATTGGATCGGATCTACTATGGCTCGTCTGAAACTGCTGTACGAACTTGAATTTAGAGAACTGAAGCAAGAACTCCGTGATCGAGATCTGAAAAAGAGCGGAAATAAAGAAACCTTACAAGCACGCCTCCGAGAATGCATAGTTGAAGAAGAGGAAGATCCAGACACGTATCTGTTTGAAGTCGCACCAGATTTTGGAGAGTTCATTAACTCTGTACGAGACGGTATTCGGGCTATGAGTGTGACACTGAAGAAGTGCACCGAGGACTTCTGTAGAGAGATTAAAGAGATGGGTACCTCAGTGAAGGAAGTGACGAGCCCGTGGTGAAAACGATGGATGTGGTGGAAGAAACCCTGTACGACCAAAGAGACTTGAAAGATAAAGGAGCTGCGCCATCGTTAAACAATGAACTACTACCCACCCAAAGCTTTGAAGAAATATGCAGTGACAACGGCAATGCTGATGAATGTGGTGCTGTCTGTGAATCCAAAAACAAGGAGTACAGACCTGTGGAGCCGAAAGAGACAGATGAAGAGACAATGGAAGCTGCCCATAGTTCGAACGAATCTTGTGCTGAAGCTTTACCTGATATGAGCACCTCAAACAGCAAAACAGATCAAGAGAACGCTGATTCTGCCTACAAGCCTGTTGCTGAGGGACGTTTACATGATGAAAGCTACCAGCGAGGCTTTGACCCTACAGACGTTCGTCCAGATGCTAAGCTCAGCGAGAGAAGTCCTGGTGGAGCCCATGAGAACCCATTGAAACCTGACGAAGCCGTTGAGAGACATATGCAAGTCGAGAGATGCCAGCCAGGTCCGCACATAACAGACGTTGGTCCAGCTGCCAAGACTGGAGAGGAAAGTCCTGATGGTGGTGAAAAAAGCCGAATGGAGCCTGAAGCCGAAGAAGAGGGACCTTTGCACGAGGAGTGTTGCCAACCTGCTCCACAAGCATGCCCTCCAGACAAGGCTGAAGATGATGACCTGTCCCACAATTCCCTGTCCTGTGGATTTGAAGCCCATCCCAGTCCTTCTTCGCAAAGCCCTATGAAGCCACCTCTTTTGCCAACGATCTTGGTATCCCCAGCCCTTACATCCTATACCTCTCCATGTGTCAAGCGGCTGCCCTCAATACCGAACAAGAGAGTGATGCAACCACGACATCACTGCAGTCACATGAAGACCAATTGGCGGAGAAGAAGAATGCGACTTTTCCTGAGTGCAACATGGATGACGATGCGCTCACGACATCAATGCAACCAGATGAAGGCTAACTGGAGGAAAAGAAGAAAACGTTTTCTGAACTCAACGTGGATGGCGATGAAAGAGCGACGGCGAAGCAACCAGGTTAAGGCCAACTGGAGGAAGAGAAGGAAGCGACCATTGCTGACTGCAACATGGATGGCTCCATCAAGCTCAAGAGGCAAGCCAACTGCCACTGATCGACCCCCGCCTGCAGCGATGAAACTTTACAGCCAATGTCATGATGTTGATTCTGTCCGGGACGGACAGATCTAAGGATGGGGCAGTGTTATAAACTTGGTGGTGGCACAGAGAGGGGTAGTGGTGTGTGTGTAGTCAGCCGACTCAAATCGCCACAGGCCAGCGCTAGACGAGCGGTCAACCGTGACGAGCTACGACGATCAGCTGAGTCGAGTGTCAACAGGACAGTTCGGGAAGGATCGCCGTCGTGAACAGAGCTCAGGAGCGTCACGAGAGTTATAGTCATCTGACCACCTAGAAACGTCGAGCGGCGTTCTGTCCGGTTCGAGAAGGCCAGTAGGGACCCTATATAAGAGCGGAGGTGACGCAGTCAAGACGGTTCAGAAAGGAGGTTCACGACAAGAGTTCAAAATACGGTCGACTATAGCACAGTTCAGCGGTGTGGTTCTGTACGGAGCATTACGACGGTTCAGTGCGGAGTACTATCAAGTACAGTTGAGACGAACGGCGTCTTGATCTTGGTCTGCGATCGAGTCCGACACAACGAGCCTAGTGTGTGAAGTCAGTCCGGAACTGTTGAACCCAGTGCAAGCCCGGAACGAGACGGAGAGGCCAGCGCAAGAGTTGATACGGCGGAACCGTGTTATCGGAGAGATATTTGTACAGTGTACGTGTTGCCAAGTGTACAGTATTGGCTGTTATTTATCAACTATTAAAGTGTTACGTTACTTTGGAGCCCTGAGTTGTCAAGTTCTTTAAGTTGGTGGTGTATGGTGCAGTTTGCAGAGAGCCTGGATAGTGAGATTCGTAACAATATCTTTCACCTGCAAATATATTACATTTCAAGACATGGGGGAGAGTTCCCTGAAAAGCGAGTACAAGTGGCTTAGAGATAGAATCTGTGCCTATTAGCTAATCCTCGTTAATGAACTCAGAACAATTTTATTTTAACAATTTTTTTTCGATAAAATAAATCATATTTGCGTATGGAGCTAAAGAGCCGCAGCTTAACATCCATAGAGCAGCATGTGGCTCGCGAGTCGCAGGTTGCCGACTCCTGACCTAAGGGACACGCGTAGGACGTTATCATCTTTTTTGAAGTAATTCCTGTATTTGATAAGCTAAGTGGTAAGACAAATTGTGTTAGGATAATAAAGATAATTAATGCTTATTACTGCGTATTAAGAGTCAGAATATTTGAGTTTAAGAAACAATGTTTCAAAGATTTCACGTTATTTTTTTGTGGCTTCGCTGCATTGTCCGTCAACTGTTTAATGTTTCTTTATTCAAGATTGTTGTGTTTCTTTCAGGCCTTCCAGAGTGCTTATGAAATAGCTAAAGGTCGAGAAATGTATCAGGAATTGTGTATCCCTATCATCGTTGTACCCGCCACAATAGCCAACAACGTACCAGGATGTAACATGAGCATAGGATGTGATACAGCCATTAATCAAATTTGTAAAGTAAGTTGAACCGTAATACATATAATTTCAGCTCAGATAACTCAACTATTTTCCAAGATTTACATTTTGACAAAATTATTCAACTGAGTGCTCAGTGTTTCCTGTTTGTCGTGTGTTGCATAGGAGGATGCGGGAGGTGCGGACCGCACCGGGTGACAACCACCAGGGGATGTCCCATGTCGGGAAAATGCACTTTTCTAAATTGCAACTTTAAAAAAAAAATGACTACCTCGAATGTCTCTCACTGTTTAGTATCAACATGTGCCAAACCTTCTTAGTTTTATTCTATTTGACATGTAATCTTTCTGTTATGAGACAAATAATATGTTATAGACTCCAGGAGAAAGAGTTTCTGAAGCTTATAAATGCAGAAAAATGCACTCTGTGTGAGCTTAAGCGCTCTCACATTTTCTTTAATGTTGAAAAACACATAGCCACAAGGTCCTCGCGCGCCATTCGACGCATAGGGCTGCAAGCTCTCTCCACAGAAATCAGTCTTAGAAGACTTTCACAGACACTTTCCTTCTAAAAAGGTATGACGCAATGAACGTGTACGGCCATGTGTTTGCGTTCCTCTTTTCGGCTGACTTTGGTAAACGTGTTTCGTCTTTTCTAATGATATGTCTCACAAATGTCAATCGACGTTCAGTCGCCTCTTCCCTTAGACGGCGAATGCCTGTGCGAGAATCGGTTTCTCTATTGATAACATTATCTCAGTATGTTATTCGTAGGATCCTTATCAGCCATCACCGCTCAGCCTCTTTTCAACCCTCCACGTCTCGAAGCGTAGGTGGCCGTTGAGACAATGATTGTAATGAGTAGTTAGATTTTAGGGTTTTAATCTCCAGGCTAATGTTTTTTTGTTCAGATAGGCCCTACTTTTTTAAAGACGGCTCCTGCTTTCCAATCCGACATGCCACACCATGACATGCAACACCATCGCTTGTAATAACAAACCTAAATAGGTTAACGTTTCTTTTTGTTCAAGATCTGTATGACCAATGTTGATGGGGGCACTGGGTAACGTGCACCCAATATGCATAACTTTGAGGGCGTCTTTATTCGTCATATCGTGTATACATTGAATTGCATTTCAAAGTCCAACTCGGTTTGTTTTACGCCATGGGAATCCGAATGCAGCCTGTTTAATGTATTTCTAAGACATTGTCAATGGCTGCAGGAACGAGAAATGGGGATAAGGTAAACCATAATTTTATATCAGTCTCGATGTTGAAGAATTTAACCGTCTGTTGTGACACAACAGCTCGATTTGCTTGAGACATGTCACTAAATAAGATCAAATTGTTGCGAGATGCTTTCTTTTCTTGCTATTTTCCAGAGTGCTTCCGATGGACGCTATCAAACTTTTTTTTAATCTACAAAACTGATTAACATCCTTTGTTGGTATTCCAGACTTTAATTGATGATGTTTCGCAGGACGTAAATCTGTTCAGTGCTTGATTTGCCTTTTCGCAAGCAGCTGAAAAACACTAATATAATTTAATATAACTTAAAACCTTTTACATAAGGAGCTCTTCAATAATTTCTAATCAAAATGTTACAGTCAATGGTTCTCAAATAATTGTACATTTGAAATTGTGTTCACCTGGTACTACTAAAAAGTAGCAATCATTAGCTTAAAACCTTTGAACGTCATTGACACTTTACTGCTAAGTACTATTTAATCTATAATATCCCTTGTATTGACAAGTGCGGTGTGTCTAGAAAGTTTTAACAAATCGCTAACAGTTTGATTTCTGTAACCGATTATTATGATTAAATTAGTATTAATTTTGAGATAGCTTACTTCAACTGAGTGAGCGAACTCCTTCGTAGCACTCACACCCATACACACACACAGAGGGAGAGGGAGGGAGGGAGGGAAAGAGACTTATCATAGAGAAATACAATTTGCTTGCCACAAGATACTACAGCAACTAACTCTTCATACTGCCCACTACTGGACTCTACGGTTACTCAACTGTTCAATCTGAGTGCTAGACTGTCCACCGAAAGTTCTGGTCTTTAATCCACTAACTCTATCTTGACCTTCCGACAAAGTTTAAGAATTTCACTCCCAACTCATAATTTTGTGAATCACAGTTCAGAAATTATAACAAAAAGTTCTAAAGTTTAGTTTTCTATTTCATCAAAGTCTGTTCCAAAACTGAGAACTAAAGCAATCTTGTCTAATCCAGGCATGTGATGAGCTCAAACAATCGGCCTTTAGTATACAGAGATGTGTTTTTATTGTAGAGGTTGGAGGGGACAACTGTGGTTGTTTAGCAACCCTCTCGGGAATAGCATCTGGAGCAGATTGTGCCTTTATTAAAGAAGAGCCTTTTACAGTTCGTGATGTTCAGGTAAATATATATTGTCTCAACTATTAAACACAAGCTTATACATTGAGATTTGCAACAATTTAACCCCTATATTGCTACAACTATTGTAAATTTAAAATAAAACAAAATTACAAAGAGAGTTTGTGTTATCACACACACTTAGAGGCGGCCCCCGTCGGAAGGGCAGGCGGGGGACAACAATAAGAGATTTAAAGAAAAATATCGCAATTTTTACGTCTTTCGTTATTTGAAAAAGTTTTTCTGCATTTTTACCGACAATACTTTATATCTTACAGTTGGCAACACTGTCGTGGTTACGAAGTGTCCTTTTGTAGCGCGCTCGTAATATAAACATGCAGCTCCGGATTTACGGCCTTATCTCACAAACTCAAAGATATAAATTTTTAAAACTAAAATATGCATAGTAAATCAAACAAGATTACAAAGAGAGTTTGTGTTACCACACAAACTCAGAGGCGGCCCCCGTGGGAGACGGATCCCTGTCGGATCCGTATATTCGCTGGTCGACGGAGGATGGCATCGAGCAGGGTATGAAACCGAGCCGTAGAGATAATCAGTCCTGCGCGCTGACCGCACTACCAGGCATTGCTCTTAATCTAATGACAAACTGGTTACAAACTAATAGCCTACTATTGATAATATACCTACACATTACGGAATGACAACTACCGGATATGTACAATATGTCAGAAGAGCGATTTTAGATAATCTTTTGGTATTGAGCATTTTCATTTAAATGAAACTAGAATGAGCTAATTTAGCACTCTCAATATCTATATCTACTAGATCTAGATCTAAAATATATATTTGGGATAATGTAGATGTAATTTAGATAAGATTTATATTTAAAAAAAACACTAGATAATCAATTAATAGACTAATTGCAATATGAAATATTAAAATAGTAGATTAGTTTTAGTATTTTATAACATTGCAATATTGACATATTGACAATCTAGACTTTAGAAATAAAAATCTACACTTTAAGCGTAGAAAATTAAAATTATACATCTTGATCTAGTCTAATTCATGGCTGTCTGGTAGTGCGGTTTGCGCGCTGGACTGTCGTTTGGAGTCATCGATGGTCCTAGGTTCAAACCCTGCCCGCTCCCATCCCCCGTCGTCCTACGGGAGGTTTGGACTACAACTCTGAAGGAACATCCGAAACATGTAAAACAACAAACATTCTAAACTAGACCAAGAAATTCTAGATCTAGATTTTATAATGATTTTAATTAGAACTTAAATCTAGATCTAGTTTTAAAAATCTAGCTATAGTGTAAAAAAAAATCTAGATCTAGTGTAAAAAATTTAGATTAGATCTAAATCTAGCTATTATGTCTTTTTAAAATGCGAGTCACATTACGAGGTTTAATAAACATTACTATACCGAGTTGTTTTAGCATTTAAAGAATTTATTCCATATGACGTCAAAGGAAAAAAATCCACTACGTCACACGGCCTAGTAAGACTAAAAAATGTCATCTATACGAGCAGCTTCTCGAGGGATCATATACATTGGTGCACCGAGTTTGTTCTTTTAGCATTTCATTTCATGGGCTAGTTAGACGCTTTTTTTTTGTTTTGTCTGTCAGTCTGTCTGTCCGTCATGTTAATTGCGAGAAGAAAAAAAAAAGACTAAAAGCTATTGAAAATCTGATTAAAATCCAATTTCCCTTCCGAAACATCGCATTAGTTTTAAGTTTCTATAATAGATTGTTCCGGATGTTTATATATTTATAGTGAGAGAAAATGAGAATTCCAGTTTAATCAAATGCCGTAAATTAAATTTGTGGGATGGTCTGGAGATTTTTTCAAACCATACTTTGGTGTTAGGAAGTTGTTTTCCTTAAAAATCGGAGCATAATATTAACGATAATTAGATTTTCTAACGTTTTAGCTAGAAAGTTAAATGTAGTGTAAGAGAGAAGTGCGATTTTACATAAATAGAGTTAAACTATTTTTCATAAAAAATCCGGAACAACCAATTTTCGTAAATGAGAAAATTATGTGTTTTATTTATTAGAAGAGGGATTTCAAACATTTATTAGCGTTATTAGATTTTTCTTATAAAATTCGGATCAGTTTTGGCGAAACAAAATCCGGAACATTCTTTACCGATTAAACAACTTTTATTATGTTTCGGCAAGAAAATTAACTGTAAAATAAGTCTAAAAAGTGATTTTCAATAATCGTTTCTAGTAAATTACTTTCTTATTTTTTAAAATCCTGAATAACCTATTGTCGATATTTTTGAAAAAAAAAATTATTTGACATAAATTTGTTTTAAGTTTAAAATTCGGAACAATTGATATTGATAAATAAACTATAGTGACGTAGTGTTAAAGAATATAAGTGTAATATTAGTCAATTATGCGATTTCTAGCAATCATTCGACATAATTTATTTTTTATAAAACAATATCCGGAACAAATTTATAGTTAATTAAATATAAATAAATATAGATATTTTTATTTAGCGTTTATATGCTATTTACATTAAAAAACCGGAACAATATATTAAAGATCATGTGTTTCTTGCAATGTTTAAACATGGAAATAAAATCTAAAAGTTAGAAGAGCCTCTAGTGTTATTTGTTAATCTAATCGTGATGGACAGACCGACCAACAGACAAAACGCACAAAAATAATATTCTTTTATTCGGATGGGGCACTAAACAAAAAATAAATAAAATTTGATTTTTTAAAAAAGTTTAAGGAATTGGTTTGACACTGTGTCATGTTGCGACGTTACGCTTCTGCACGAAAGTCGCTGCATAAAAAGTCCATTTTAAAGAATGTGTGTGATATTTACATACAAAAAGCATTATTAGCCTTTATAAAAAAACAGAAATGTTTTCTTTTAACTTTAAAGCTAGTTGACTAGAAAAAACATCTTTAACTATTATTTATATTTGTTGTAAACATTTCCTGTACATTTTATAAATATATTTGACTTAGTGATACTGAAAATACATAAACTTTGTCCTACTTTGTTAGCATATGTAACATTGCCTCCCTTACATTTACGTAATTGTTTTGGAATTGGTGTATTTTTTTTGAAAAAAAAACTTGCATAATTAATTTTATAAATTAAACGGTTTGCTTTTAGAAAACCAAAAGTAGCCGTTGCACCTAAACTTTTCAAGCCGCATTTAATGATGAAATAATATTTTTCATATCTCTTCTAGTTTTCGAGATCTGAGTGTGACAGACGACAGAGGACAGACGGACAGACATTTTGCACAAACCTAATAGCGGCTTTTTCCCCTTACGGGGGCCGCTAATAAAAAGGAGAATAAGATTAAATTTTAAAGTATGCTTTTTTAGAGGTCCCCGAAAGTGGAAAAGACGCTATTAGTTTTGTGTGGAATGTCTGTCCGTCCGTCCGTCCCGTTTAGATCTCTTAAACTAGAAAAGAAAGTGAAAATCCGACATCATAATATTTTAGACCCTTCAAAGTTCTGATGCCAAGACTATATATTTCTTTTCTGAAAGCGAAAAATCAAAATGTTAAAATCACTTATGCAAGCAGTTTTTTCATAAAAACACACCACTTTTACAACTATTCACTATTAATAGTAAAAAACACGGGATGCTCTTTAGTTGAAGTGAAACGTATATCATACAAGATAAGATAGTAGGGGAGATGACTATTTACCATATGTTTAAACACATTTATGCAAATGGTTTTAGATTTTTAGTGAAAAAAATTTTTTTTTCACAATTGTATTGCTAAGTTAAGTAAGTTCTGTCATACTAACTACTACATTTACACAAAAAAATGTTTACTTTTTTAAAATAAAGAAAAATCTATTTAGTATACATATAAGTTGGAAATAATTTAAAACAACAATAAGATTTTCTTTTAGAATTATTGAAATCTGTTATTTTACCATCAATGATTATTGGTTACAAATTTGTGTTTCCACACAAACTGTCTTTGTAACCTTGTATTTCTTCACAATTTTGAAGAGTTCAATAATATAAGTATAACCCTTACCCCGTGTAATTTTAGAGGCGAAAAAAAAAGAGAGAGGGGGGGGGGAACAAGTAGTATTCACCCGTCACTAAATAGCAGGGCCGGACTTAACTATTGTAACCAAGAAGAAACAAGTAATCTACTACGTATTCACCCGCCACTAAATAGCAGGGCCGGACTTAACCATTGTAAAGCCCTATGCAAAACGGATTTCGCGGGGCAAGTTTTGGTAGAGATACGGAAAAAAAGTGAAAATTAAGAGTTTGTATTAGAAAATAAATTCGTCTTTGCATTTTTTTCAATCTTTACTACGTACAGAATTACTTTACGAGCCTTGCGTGTAGCGAAGTCATACAGTATATCATACAAATTATATTTCCTACATACATAGATCACGCTCAATAGAGCAAGAATTACCAAATGTTGCAATCTATCAACGTCCTACGAGAATGGTTGATCTCAAGTAATTCTTCATTAGTTTGAGGCGCGAGAAGCTTCTTTCACTATTCCACAATTACGGGTATTGCATAATGCCGTCTTTTTTATCGCGCGTAGGATTGGCGTTTTCCATATTGAATGACACCCCAAAATGACAATTTTTTGTCTATATATTTCAGGAGATTTGTATGAGTTTTCAAAATTTTTAAATTATTTCCGGATATTTCCATGACTTTTTCGTATATTTTGCATTTTCATGAGATTTCCAGGAGCTCCTGGTAAATCAGGAAATCTGTTAAATGTTTTTTGTATTCTATTCATTTGCCCATTGTAAAGTATTGTTTAACATTGTTTAACTATTACATCGTTTTGGTTTATTATTTACTTTATCTCCTTTGATAGCAATCTCTCGCTATAATTCTTTGTGTCCATGGGCGTAGCCAGGAGGGAATTTTGGGGTTTCCCCCTTCCCCAAATGAATTTAGTGACTGATGTTTTGCTTTGATTTTAATTATTTTAGATGAGATTTTAATACTAAACCATCACTTGCTCCAGCGCAACCAAGGGGGTTTTGAGTTTAAACACCCCCCCATTCAGCAGGGTTTAAAGCTAAAAAAATACCTCTTCAATATAAAAAAAAAAAATTAAGCACTAAAAATGCTATGAGCGTAGCCAAAGGGGTTTTGAGTTTTAACCCCCCCCCCCCATTTCAGCGGGGTTTGATGCTAATAAATACCTCTTCAATATAAAATAAAGCAAATTACTTACTAAAAATTATATGAGCGTAGCCAAGCCAAGGAGGGTTTTGAGCTTAAACCCCCTCCTCCAGAGGGCTTTTTTTTAAGTTTTGAGTTTAAAATAAAATCCCTCTATAGAGTTTTGAGGCTGAAAACTCCTAGCTTCAATATTATTCTAAAGAAATACAGCCTCCAAATTCTATGAGTGTAGCTATGGGGGGTTTGAATTAAAAAAAAAACTACAGATATTTTATTTTATAACAGATGATTTTGACGATAACACTTCCCTTTTCGATATAAAATCTAAAGCAAACTACAGTCACCTAATTCCACGAGCGTAGCCAAGAGAGCTTACAAATTTCTATCAAGTGGATGGGCTCCATTACTAAAGTGCAAAGAATAATCATTTGCCGAAATTGAAAAAGACTAAATGTGGCTCAACAAAGATGGCTAATACGGATTTTAGGAGTCAGTTATAGAGATCGGGTCTCAATCAAGGAAATCCTTTGCCGAACTGGGAATCGACCACTTAGTAAGGTGGTGACATCGCATGAGGTTTGCGGGACGTGTTCTTCGACAAAATGAATTACGCATAATAAAAGCGATGACATGGAGGCCATTACGAGGAAAGCGAAAACAGGGACAACAAGGCGTCACAGTTTGATGGAGGTCCTCAGAGCAGGTGGGAAGAGGCTTCAAACATTGCCAGTGCAGATTTTTGTGGAAGCAGCTTGCCGCCCTAAGCGCCGAACTGCGTGGGAGGATCTAAGTCAGTAAGAATAGCAGATCAGGTTTTTGAAATAAAACATTTTAATAGCAGGATAATGCACTGTAGATACCTCAGAATATGATATTTGTTGGCTTTCAATACCGGAAATAGTGCTTGGTAGCTCACAGCGCTCCCCCATACCCCCTTACTGGCAAGGGCGGGGAGTCTACAATTTTTCCAGTAATTCCTGGAAGAGCCTACAGTAAACGTCTTCCGAAAGAATGAAGGGTCAAAATGTAATAAAGATAAATTATGCGCGCGTTCATATTTGTGTCTATATAGTCATACTCAACATTAGACAATACTATCAGATTAATCTAAAGATTGCCTTCCGAAAACGACATCTATAAAACATGTCATAAGTGCTAACTTGCCCCTTTGCTTTTCTTTGCATATTGATATTTCCTTCCGTTTAGCCCTTTGTGCTGCCCTGTTCCGTTAGCCATCTACCAATCTACATCGCCTGCTGCCAGTCACAGCATGATATGCATCACGTCTGCAGACAGAGCTTCTGCAAAAGAAGCCACCCCTGAGAGTTAGCAATAACCAGCAACGCCATCAGCTTAACTAGTGTTACAGTTTTTCTATTACATATCAACTTATAATTCTCTAGCAACTATCTTCTGGTTGAGCCTAGGTGTGCCGAGGTGGTTATGGAATAAAACGATTCAAAACGATTCAACAACACAATCAAAACACAGAAACTTTAATGAACTTTTCCTCATATATCACTGGATTCTCTACTCTTTTACAACTAACACACTTCCGGTCATTCGCTCATTTGTAAAAATAGGCTATACATACTTACACACATTCATCAGTGACAACTAGCACCCCCATTAGTAAAGTCAGCACCTCTGTCAGTATACCCAGCAGCTTGGAGACGACCGACAGCATTGCAGGAACAAGATAAGCAAAGAGGCATTTATGACACTACCAGCCCACAACAAAAAAAAAAAAAAAAGGAGGCCAAATTGTGTGACTCGAAAAGTGACAAATATATGAAATAATTCCATTTTGGGCTTTTTATGTCCCATTGTATAGGTACATAGTATATAGCATATTTTCTCTTCTAACAGTCCGCTTGCAGTCGTATTAAGAACAAGCAAGAATTTTCTGGAGTCAAACAAGGCCTTATAATAAGGTACATTTTAGTAGACATAGGTTCATCAATGACAAATAGTTTGTAGACCCTATAATACTTTGTATCTAAAGATTCTTAATCCTATACTCTTGAGTGAGCAATTCTTTCGTGTATGTATGTATTTATATTTTATTTCAAAAACTGCTCTAACGATTTTCTTTCAAATTTTAAGGTACATATATATAAATGAGAAAAATAATTTTCAACTCGTTTGCAACATTGCGAAAACTCCAGGTCGACCGTTATATCGGTTTTAAAATGTTTTATTATCGAAAAATTAATTTTGGCTAGAATGTTTTATGAATGAAAATTTTCTTTATGACGTCAAAGGGGAAAAAAACTTAACATCACTTACGTCACTCGGCCTACGGCAAGAAAGGGAAAAAACAACAACTCAAAAGCACTTACGTACTTGCTTACAGCAGTGCATTAAAACATTTCTTTGCAAACATGTTTTAATGAATTAATAGGCCTAATTAAACAAAAGTAAAAGCCACTTACACAAGGCTCTTCGCAGTTAAAATGTAAGCAATGTCTAAATCACTTAAAACACAATAGTTTTATCATACTTAATCACATTTTGTTTTCTTCCATAATTGCATCAATCAACTTACTGCTTGTAAAAGTTTATGTAAAACAAGGTTACAAAAGACAGTTTGTGTGGAAACACAAACTCAAAATCGGCCCCCGAAGTGGTTCACCCAGGCAGGCTTCAATATTTTCAGAAAGAACACCCGAATGAAATTATATCAAAGACAAATGATAGATAAGAATGGAGAAAGAAGGTTAACAGATCTTGTGTAGTGCCCCAACGGTCCCGCAGATCAAAGGATAGGTGAAAGTGAATGTAAAGTTAGATGTGAACCTGGCCTAACTAGTTCCCCTTTCAGACCTTGTGGTCTATAGGGCAGATGATGTAAAGTTCATCTGTTTTTGTGGCCTACGGTTAACGAGGGTGTCATGTAGCCAGCACAACGACCAACCGCCTTTACTTTTCCCCAACTAATGTCAGGTACCCATTAGAGCTGAGTGGACTCAGAGGCGCCCAAAGCCTGGACCCCCGGTTCTGAAGCCAAGCGCTTTACCGCTCAGCCACCGCGCCTCCCCTGTCCTAACTGATGTCTTATAATTGATCTAATTGTTTTGAAAAGGCTCAATCTCTTATTCTTTTTTTTTTTTTTTTTTTGAAATTACAATTCATTTAATATCTACTAATTTGTAGTCATTTTCAAAATTATAAAAATAAAACATGAGTGGTCAAGAAATTACAATTCATTTAATATCTACTTATTTGTAGACATTAAAAAAAAAAACATGAGTGGTCAAGAAATTACAATTCATATAATATCCACTAATTTGTAGACATTTTCAAATTGGTTTGCATTCCACCCAAGGTGGTGTCAACTGCGGCCGTCAGACATCCGGCGGGCAAGACCAAAGAGACTGTGTGCTTATCTTTCCCGGATCAAGGGCAGATAAATGAAAGGACGCCAAGGTGGTGGACCAAGTCTAGCCTGAAGAGGAAAAGGTGGGGCGGGTGGAGAAATTGGGAATAGAGCGGAGAAATAATTAAAATAAAATAAATAAATAATAGTAAATAGTGATTAAAAATAGTGGTCAAGAAATTACAATTCGTTTAATATCCACTAATTTGTAGACATTTTCAAAAAAAAAAATTAAAATTCATTTAATATCTACTAATTTGACAACGCTAAGGTTGTCAATAGTAGTCAACCTGAATTTAATTTATCTTATCCTGTAGACACATTCAAAAAATTAAACGAAGCAAAAAGAACTCTGTAGTGTACTTGTATCCAATTAGTTTATGTTTTTTTTCAAGCACTTGGCATTTGTCGTTGTCACTTTATGGCTAAAGGGGACATAATGTATTGAACTTGGTGGTAGTGCGAAGAGGAAAAAGTGACTGATTTCATCCTAAGCCTCCATTCTGTCTCTTCAAATAGTATTTTAGACATATAATAATATTAAATTTTACACAACAGAACCACATCTTTTCTATGAAGTAATACAGAGAAAAAGGACTTCCTTGATAAGTAGACTCAGTATTATTGCTTTAACAGTAACAATCTTCAACATAAATGAGTTCATTAACCAAGTTACACAGCAACATTAACAATCATTCAGGAAATTGACTGAAGCAATGCTATGATCCCAGGTAGTAGCAAGTAATTAGGCAAGGCAAGCTAATATAGGGTTTTATACAGCTGCCCTGTATGCCTTATGTATTTAAAAAAGACTGATCAGGGAACAGGTTAATCCCTCTCACGACAATTTTTTAAAGGTCTCCTTGAGATGTGAGAGGGCTACTCTAGCATCATCATGGTGGCCCTCGAGTCTGTTAGAGTCATTTCGGGATAGTTAACCAAGCAAAGGTACTGCTGTATCACAATTGTTCAGGGTTCTGTTAGGGTCATGTGTAAATTATTTCAGGATAGGGGTGTCGATTAAAGATTCTTTTTTCTCTCACTACGAGGGGTTTAAAAAAAAAATAAAAAATAGTTAATTTGTCTTAAACTATTACATTATTCATAAAAGATTCTTGACTTTCAATTGTCTGCCCTTGTCTATATTCTTTAGGATTATTGGTTTTGGTTATTTTTGTTTCTAGTCTCTTCGCAGGCTCCATTCAGTTGCGTCTTGTTTTCTTGTTCCTTTGTTTCCAAGTACGTCTAGTGTGAGGCTGCCGCTAAGATATAGACATTGTCATAGTGTTCTTGTTACGTTTCCACGGGCTTGCCGTGTTCTGTGAGTGTTGTACAGACACACTTGTTGTTGACTTGTGACATGCTCTCCGATCATGTGACCAAAAAGGACGTAACCGCGAGGGAGAAATAATTCTTCAAAAGTGTTGACTTCCCTTTAAAAGACAGTTCTTTAGTAGTTTTCCATAGATAAATAAAGTTCAATTTGATTCCTATCCCGCATCTCTCAGCCCAAACTCTCTTTAACCCAGGTACATACACACTCTCACACACTCGCATAACCACTTAAACTAATTGACATAATACCAATAGAGTAACTTTACAGATTGATTACAGTATTTAGATTTTTATCTCTGAGGTCTGACAATTTAGTCAAGGACAATAAATTATACAATAATTAGAATTTCTATTTAACCAGTATAGTTATCAATTCTATGTTCAATTATTTTTCTAAATATTAACTCTAGATTATAAGGATTTAAAGATACATTGTTATTAACAACTTTAATTCTACTGTGCCACACAAGACTTCTGTATTCACTCACTATTATTAGATTAAATTTATGAATCATCTTACTTCTGATTTTAGGCAATTTATTTAAAACTATAGCTAAGTTAAGATTAACATTGGTGTTACAGTTTGCCTCTAGTAGGACTTTCATAGTACACCCAACATTATCAAATATTTTACATTTTAAAAACATATGGCTTTCATTGTTACCATTATCTGTGTGACAGAAAACACATGTGTGTACATTTCTTTTCTTACTTCCTAAAGGGGTCATCCCGAAGATTAGTCTGTATGTTATTTCTCTGGCTTTGGGTGTAATGTGTTTGCTGTGTAGATTTATAAAAGTGTCTCTGAAATCTATTACACCTAACTCTCTACTCCATTTGATCCTATTGAATAATCTTTCTTGTAACTGTTTCTTAAGTGTTGTATATGTGTCTTTTAATTTACTGTGTATTAGATGTTCATTGCCGGGGAGTATTCTTGATATGGATCTGTAAAATGGATGTGTGTTTGTACCAAAGTGGTGTGGGGTGTCATTTTTTATTGGAATTATTTTATTTAACCTTAAGCCGTAGTAGTATATTGTTAATAGAAAATTGTTTGGGTTCTTGGCTACTTGTCCTATGTATTTTAATCTAAGTGCTTGTATCATGGTTCTGATGTCCTGTAAGTTTATCCCCCCATCCTCTTTGTTTAGTATAAGTGTTGTGTGTTTAATGTTTCTGATAGTGCTTTTAAATATAAAATTCCTAATGATTGTGTTTATGCTTGGTATAAAAGTTGGTGGAGGTTCTGTGATGTTTGCTAAATAAACTATCTTCGGGATGACCAGGTTGTTTACTAGTATTGCTCTACCAAATATAGTAGTTGCTGCATAATTAAATCTTTTAAGTGTGTTTTTGGTTTTCTTTAAAATATTTTCCCACTGCTGTGGGTGGTAATATGTTGGGTTGCTTGTCCACGTAATGCCGCATATTTTAATTTCTTTCTCTATTTTAAGGTTAAAGGGGATGTTTAAGGGGATTTCCCACCTGCCCAATCCCATAATACAAGATTTATTTATGTTGATTTTTTTACCCGCTTGCCCTCCCAAATTGAATAAACTTATCTATGATTGCGGCTATGTCTTTTTCTGAGAAGGGAAAAAGGGTGGTGTCATCAGCGTATGCTTTAACTTTAACTACGGGCGTGGGGCCTGGGATTCTTATCCCCTTGATTCCACTATCTAGCCTGATGGTTTCTAAAAGGGGTTCTAGGCAAAGGGTGTATAAAAAGGGAGAAAGGGGACACCCTTGTCTAACAGATCTTCTAATAGGGATACTGCCACTAAGGGTTTGGTTTATTATGAGTTTGCTTGTGGCATCAGTGTAAACTAGCTTTATGTATTTCTTCATTCTTCCATCTGTCTTTGTCTTGTCTAGTATTTTGAAAAGGTAGTCATGGTCTATTCTGTCAAAGGCTTTTTCCTGGTCAATAGAAAAGAGGGCTGCTTTCAAGTCTTTGTCTTTACAGTAATATATAATGTCTCTTAAAAAATGGTTAAGTTCGTCGATGTTTTTGTCTGTGTTGCTACAGTATTGGTCCTGTCCTATTAAGTGTGGTATGAGGGGTTTTAGTCTTAAAAAGTCATTTTCGTCAGGAGTTTGTAGTCGGTGTTTAGAAGTGAGATCGGTCGAAAGTCGCTTGGTGAGGTGTTGTTTTCTTGTTTTTTTTTGTAGAAGTGTGATGTATGCTTAGTTGAAATCTCTAGGTAACTGTTCTGTCACTAACATGTCGCTGTATAGATTTAATAGTAGGGGTCCTATTTGGGGAAAAAAGGCTTTGTAAAATTCAAACGTCAGACCGTCTGGGCCAGGGGATTTGTTGTTTTGTGTTGTATCTAAAGCAGCCCTCAGTTCGTCTAGCGTAAAGGGAGCGTCTGTCTCTATCTGTTCTGTCATTGGTATTTCTTTGCAGTTCTGTAAAAATACTTTTTGTGCGTTGTCGTCCGTCTGTTCCTTGTCATACAAATTAGTAAAGTGTTTTGTAAATATGTCTGTTATTTTGTCCAGGTCGTGTATAGTTTCTCCTTTACTATCAACAATGTTGTCAATAGTTCTGTCAATTTGAATGTTTTGTTCTGCTGATAAAAAAAGTTTGTTAGGCCCTTCGGTTATTTTTTTACTTTTGCACCTCAATTCCGCTCCTTTGTATTGATAGTTAAATAGTTCTTCTAGTTGTGTTAGTATATGTGTTTTGGCTGCTTCGTCTTCTTCGTGTGTTAGTAAATTTTTAAGTCTTTCCTCTTCTTTTTTCCTTTTTGAGTTGACTAGTGTGGCCAGTATTTGGCTTTGCTGCTTAATGGAGCTTTTAATTAGCGTCCATATTTGTGTGAATTTGAAATGGGGTGTGTTTGAGTCATGTATTATATTTTTGAGGAGGTTTGCGATTGTTTTTAAATAGAGCGGGTCATTTAGGAGGTCGTTGTTAAGTTTCCAGATCGGTGTTTTTTGTTTTTTCTTTTTTAGTTTTGGGTTCAGCAGTTCCACTAAGACTCCTTTGTGGTCTGTATATTGTAACGTCTCTACGAGATGTGTTACACTTTTTGTTTCGCACGCCCTTGGCACATACACTCTATCTATCCGTGTTTCTATTTGGTGTGCCTTGTCCCTGAACGTGGTGACCCGGTCCGTGATCTCTACTTCTCTATAGGCATGTACTAACCGAAAAGCCTTGATGACTCCCCCCAAATAGTCATGCGTTTTAATTGTTACATGAGGAGCAGGACCCTCTGTGTTTGTGTTTACACTATAACTTTAAACTATAACGTTGAGATAGTACTTCACTTGATGTTTCGTACTAAAGCCATAATGAATATACTAATTGGAATATTAAATGTCTGAATGTAACAATGTGAGAAGTTACACGGCAAATATTTTTTTCCAAGCCAATAATAGGACGCAAAAGCTGCAATGCGAGTTATGGTTTTACTAGATTATTTGGGTACTTTAGAGCCTTTCTATTCTAATCGCCATGTAAAATGTCATGTACAACTAAAAGAACACAAAAGCAACACTTTGGATTGGTAGTCTTTACCCGATCGCTCATTTTCGTCATTATAAAAATGTTTCTGACATGAGTTCGGGTAAATATCTTTCCTTAACAAATCATTCATCCGAATGAGGCTGGTACTTAGTAATAACATAATTTACGATTTGCTTAGAAGGGGTAATTTGTTAAAAACATCCATGATCTAATAGCACAATTTTATTGTGCTAATATGTTTAGATATCAAACACAGCACATGCTTCTTTGTATCCTCTATTGCAGGCCTAAATGGAAAAAAGATTGCGCCATCAAATGGCCCGAATTGTAATGCCCATCGCCCCAGCACTACACACATTTTTGTGTGAATAATCCCTCACATTCATTCTGATAATTCTATGGATTCTAATTCTAGATCTCTAGTATATGTGTAATTAGTGTAATTAGTCTTTCGATACCAAACACAATATAAATTACTAATAGTTAATTAACTAATTGGTAATTGGTTGTTATTTTTAGCGGCCCCTGAAAGGGGAATAGACGCTATTAGTTTTGTGTGGTCTGTCCATCCGTCCGTCCCATTTAAATCTCAGAAACTAGAAGAGAAAATGAAAATCAGACATCATGATATTTTAGACCATTCAAAGTTCTGATGCAACGGCTACTTTTTTCCGAAAGTGAACCTTTTAATTTTTAGAATTATATATGCAAGCAGATTTTTCAAACAAAAAAACAACAACACTTTTTAAATGAATAACTCAAGCATTATTCATATATACGTGCATTGGCACAAAAAATTTGCACTTAATGTCACAATGGAAAAAGTGTGAACGGATCATTATCTAATATATAAAACAGAATGTGAGGCGTATGTATGTATGTATGTCCCCGTATAGAAATCTAAACCGTTTCACCAATCTTGATAAAACTTGGCAGAAATGTTCCTTGGGTACCAACCGTAGTGTATGTTTTGTAGCCCTAGAACAAACTTAAGACCCTCAAAAAAAAAAAAGTTGAACAGCTCTATGAAAGCATTATAACTTCATCGATCTAGGCCATGTTTACATGAGAAAAGATCGAAAAGATCTAGATCTAATTTTAAGAACTGCACTTTGCGCAGATAGTTTTTTACTCTGACACATGAAAATACAAAATATAGTCCATTGATTTCATTATTTAATAAAATTAACCATTTAAATTTGTGTTTCAAAAGCATTTTTTACATAAATTCATTCCTTATATTTGCGAATATAGAATTCCTGATGAGCATACTTTCAGTAGACAATACCGTAATGTTACACATCTTTCTATTCCTAGGTCTAAAACTCTAATTTAACTTTAAGATGATATAACTTCTCTTCGCAAAGATACTTTTATACTTGAACACATGACATGAACATACTAATTATAGTCCATTCATTTCATATTTTAATCAAATTGACATTCAAATTTGTTTTTCTAAAGCATTTTTCATGCATCCGTTCGCTAAAGCTGCTAAGCCGTGTTAAGATATATTCTAATAGTTCATTCGCGTACATCTAATTAAAAAGGTCACGCATGCGCACGAGCAAAATGAACTCTATCCAAGCCAATATTTAACTCTAGATTACTCTAGATCTAGATCTATGTCTAACTCAAGATCTACTTTTTTCTTTAACACGTGAACACACAAAATTAAGTCTATTCATTTAAAATTGTAATCAAATATATGTAGGCCTGCAAGCAAATGGTTTTATTTGAAAAAATGAATTTAAGTCCATTAGCTATTTTGACAGCACAATTCAGACTATTTTTACGTTGACACATTCGCTTTACTTAAACCCTTATTATTTCGTTTAATTGTCTACAAACCACTCTCAGTGACTCATCGACAGTTATACGCAAACAAAAAACCCGCGGGCCGCGGGTAATATATGTCTTGTAAAATATATTTTCCATTTATTAACTAACTCATTGAATAGAATACTGATTGAAATGTTTTTAAAAAAGAATTTTGAGAAAAAATACACTTATAATATAGCGCGCAGTTTTGAAATATCCTTATTATACATTTGACAACAATCTAAATTAGACTAAATAGATAGGTCTATCACAAACTAATCTGTGTAACATGAGTGGTGTATGTATGAGGTCACCAACTGTAAAGGGGTGTGTGGGATAAATGTAAAATATGTAAGTATATATTTAACTAGTTACTAATGTACATCTCTCAAAAGTAAAGTGCAATCTGGCTTGTATAGTGAGTGAATGTATGTATTCATGAATAATAGTACACGCTGGCTATGCCCGTTTATTTGTTCCCAGGCTTTATATTGTTTATTATGGCCGAAACACCCACTTCTTTTTAAAGTTTAATAAACGAACACCATTTTTACCGATCAACCTAACAGACCTTTCTAGCCCGTGAATTAGTGTATCTGTCACAATGAACTTTTGCAACTTGAGATGATTCAGACAACTGTGTTGCAAAGTCTCTCTAATACAACCGACGGTGATGACGTAACTTCTTTATCTACAACACTAACAGTTTCACTGTTCACCTTGGCGCCTGGTTTCTTCTTATCTACATGCAAGCTATTGCTGGGTAGTTTAATATCTTGCATTCCACTCAAAGAAAAATGCACGGATTATTTCAAATGACCAAAAGCAACACCAAGAAAACTTCTTTCTCTGAACCTCTCAATAAACACTTGTTACTGCAAATAACTACAGCATCTTTACGACCAGTAAATAGCATTCAATATTGTTGTGTCTTCTTATCTAAGCACAGCTATGGCTCTATGAACTTCATTGTATCACTAACGTACATCAAGTTACCATAGTTACTTACCAGCCAAGTACCCCCTGCTAGATTATCAATCCTAAAATATTAATCATTTGTTATTGTTTATCCTTTTTAGAAATGAAAATTCCAATTTCAACATAACCACAGATTTTATGTATAGACTTTTTAATGAAGAAGGAAAACCATTTTGTACAGCAAGGTATCTCTTCACCCCAATCTGCCTTTGTTTTGTTTGTTTCTTCTGCTGTCTGTCACTCTTTATCTTTATTGTATTCAATTATTTTTCACTATAATATTATTGTCCATGGTCTATGACTACTTTTTAATATAGTAATATAAATCAAAAATGTATTTTACATATTGTTACGAATCTCACTATCCAGGCTCTCTGCAAACTGCACCATACACCACCAACTTAAAGAGCTTGACAACTCAGGGCTCCAAAGTAACGTAACACTTTAATAGTTGAATAAATAACAGCCATTACTGTACAATTGGCAACACGTACACTGTACAAATATCTCTCCGATAACACCGTTCCGCCGTATCAACTCTTGCACTGGCCTCTCCGTCTCGTTCCGGGCTTGCACTGGGTTCAACAGTTCGGGACTGACTTCACACACTTGGGTTCGTTGTGTCGGACTCGATCACAGACCAAGATCAAGACGCCGTTCGTCTCAACTGTACTTGACAGTACTCCGCACTGAACCGTCGTAATGCTCCGTACAGAACCACACCGTTGAACTGTGCTGTAGTCGACCGTGTTCTGAACTCCTGTCGTGAACCCGCTTTCTCAACCGTCTTGACTTCGTCACCTCCGCTCTTATATAGGGTCCCTACTGGCCTTCTCGAACCGGACAGAACGCCGCTCGACGTTTCTAGGTGGTCAGATGACTACAACTCTCGTGACGCCCCTGAGCTCTGTTCACGTCGGCGATCCTTCCCGAACTCTCTTGTTGACACTCGTCTCGGCCGATCGTCGTAACTCGTCACGGTTGACCGCTCGTCTAGCGCTGGCCTGGGGCGATTTGCGTCGGCTGACTACACACACACCACTACCCCCATCTGTGCCACCACCAGGTTTATAACAATATATATATATACTTATATATACTTTTACATATATATATATACTTTTGTATTTATGTAATGGTCATCACATTTTCTTTAGCAAAATCTCTCCTCACTCCACGCTTCCCCTTTCCCAATCTAATTTGCTCCACGCTTTCCAAATCTATTTCTACAGTATCTCTCTTCGCTCCACGCTTTCCCTTTCCAAATCTAATTTGCTCCACCCTTTCCCAATCTATTTCTACAGTATCTCTCTTCGCTCCACGCTTCCCCTTTCCCAATCTATTTCTACAGTATCTCTCTTCGCTCCACGCTTCCCCTTTCCCAATCTATTTCTACAGTATCTCTCTTCGCTCCACGCTTCCCCTTTCCCAATCTATTTCTACAGTATCTCTCTTCGCTCCACGCTTCCCCTTTCCCAATCTAATTTGCTCCACCCTTTCCCAATCTATTTCTACAGTATCTCTCTTCGCTCCACGCTTCCCCTTTCCCAATCTATTTCTACAGTATCTCTCTTCGCTCCACGCTTCCCCTTTCCCAATCTAATTTGCTCCACCCTTTCCCAATCTATTTCTACAGTATCTCTCTTCGCTCCACGCTTCCCCTTTCCCAATCTATTTCTACAGTATCTCTCTTCGCTCCACGCTTCCCCTTTCCCAATCTATTTCTACAGTATCTCTCTTCGCTCCACGCTTCCCCTTTCCCAATCTATTTCTACAGTATCTCTCTTCGCTCCACGCTTCCCCTTTCCCAATCTAATTTGCTCCACCCTTTCCCAATCTATTTCTACAGTATCTCTCTTCGCTCCACGCTTCCCCTTTCCCAATCTATTTCTACAGTATCTCTCTTCGCTCCACGCTTCCCCTTTCCCAATCTAATTTGCTCCACCCTTTCCCAATCTATTTCTACAGTATCTCTCTTCGCTCCACGCTTCCCCTTTCCCAATCTAATTTGCTCCACCCTTTCCTAATCTATTTCTACAGTATCTCTCTTCGCTCCACGCTTCCCCTTTCCCAATCTAATTCTACAGTATCTCTCTTTGCTCCACGCTTTCCCTTTCCCAATCTATTTCTACAGTATCTCTCTTCGCTCCACGCTTCCCCTTTCCCAATCTATTTCTACAGTATCTCTCTTCGCTCCACGCTTTCCCTTTCCCAATCTAATTCTACAGTATCTCTCTTCGCTCCACGCTTCCCCTTTCCCAATCTATTTCTACAGTATCTCTCTTCGCTCCACCCTTTCCCAATCTATTTCTACAGTATCTCTCTTCGCTTCACGCTTCCCCTTTCCCAATCTATTTCTACAGTATCTTTCTTCGCTCCACGCTTCCCCTTTCCAAATCTATTTCTACAGTATCTCTCTTCGCTTCACGCTTCCCCTTTCCCAATCTATTTCTACAGTATCTCTCTTCGCTCCACGCTTCCCCTTTCCCAATCTATTTCTACAGTATCTCTCTTCGCTTCACGCTTCCCCTTTCCCAATTTATTTCTACAGTATCTCTCTTCGCTCCACGCTTTCCCAATCTATTTCTACAGTATCTCTCTTCGCTTCACGCTTCCCCTTTCCCAATTTATTTCTACAGTATCTCTCTTCGCTCCACGCTTTCCCTTTCCCAATCTAATTTGCTCCACCCTTTCCCAATCTATTTCTACAGTATCTCTCTTCGCTCCACGCTTTCCCTTTCCCAATCTAATTTGCTCCACCCTTTCCCAATCTATTTCTACAGTATCTCTCTTCGCTCCACGCTTTCCCTTTCCCAATTTATTTCTACAGTATCTCTCTTCGCTCCACGCTTTCCCAATCTATTTCTACAGTATCTCTCATCGCTCAACCCTTTCCAAATCTAATTCTACAATATCTCTCTTCGCTCCACGCTTTTCCAATCTAATTATACAGTATCTCTCTTCGCTCCACCCTTTCCCAATCTATTTCTACAGTATCTCACTTCGCTCCACCCTTTCCCAATCTAATTCTACAGTATCTCTCTTCGCTCCACCCTTTCCCAATCTATTTCTACAGTATCTCTCTTCGCTCCACGCTTTCCCAATCTATTTCTACAGTATCTCTCTTCGCTCCACCCTTTCCCAATCTATTTCTACAGTATCTCACTTCGCTCCACCCTTTCCCAATCTAATTCTACAGTATCTCTCTTCGCTCCACGCTTTCCCAATCTAATTCTACAGTATCTCTCTTCGCTCCACGCTTTCCCAATCTATTTCTACAGTATCTCTCTTCGCTCCACGCTTTCCAAATCTAATTCTACAGTATCTCTCTTCGCTCCACGCTTTCCCAATCTAATTCTACAGTATCTCTCTTCGCTCCACCCTTTCCCAATCTATTTCTACAGTATCTCTCTTCGCTCCACCCTTTCCCAATCTATTTCTACAGTATCTATCTTCGCTCCACGCTTTCACTTTCTTAATCTAATTCTACAGTATCTCTCTTCGCTCCACGCTTTCACTTTCTTAATCTATTTCTACAGTATCTCTCTTCGCTCCACGCTTTCCCAATCTAATTCTACAGTATCTCTCTTCGCTCCACGGTTCCCCAATCTATTTCTACAGTATCTCTCTTCGCTCCACGGTTCCCCAATCTATTTCTACAGTATCTCTCTTCGCTCCACGGTTCCCCAATCTATTTCTACAGTATCTCTCTTCGCTCCACGCTTCCCCTTTCCCAATCTATTTCTACAGTATCTCTCTTCGCTCCACGCTTTCCCAATCTAATTCTACAGTATCTCTCTTCGCTCCACGGTTCCCCAATCTATTTCTACAGTATCTCTCTTCGCTCCACGGTTCCCCAATCTATTTCTACAGTATCTCTCTTCGCTCCACGGTTCCCCAATCTATTTCTACAGTATCTCTCTTCGCTCCACGCTTCCCCTTTCCCAATCTATTTCTACAGTATCTCTCTTCGCTCCACGCTTTCCCAATCTTTTTCTACAGTATCTCTCTTCGCTCCACGCTTTCCCTTTCCCAATCTAATTCTACAGTATCTCTCTTCGCTCCACGCTTTCCCAATCTATTTCTACAGTATCTCTCATCGCTCAACCCTTTCCCAATCTATTTCTACAGTATCTCTCTTCGCTCCACGCTTTCCCTTTCCTAATCTATTTTTACAATATCTCTCTTCGCTCCACGGTTTCCCAATCTATTTCTACAGTATCTCTCTTCGCTCCACGCTTTCCCTTTCCTAATCTATTTCTACAGTATCTTTCTTCGCTCCACGCTTTCCCAATCTATTTCTACAGTATCTCTCTTCGCTCCACGCTTTCCCAATCTATTTCTACAGTATCTCTCTTCGCTCCACGCTTTCCCTTTCCAAATCTATTTCTACAGTATCTCTCTTCGCTCCACGCTTTCCCTTTCCCAATTTTCTTCTACAGTATCTCTCTTCGCTCCACGCTTTCTTAATCTATTTCAACAGTATCTCTCTTCGCTCCACGCTTTCCCTTTTCCTATCTATTTCTACAGTATCTCTCTTCGCTTCACCCTTTCCCAATCTATTTCTAAAGTATCTCTCTTCGCTCCACGCTTTCCCTTTCCCAATCTATTTCTACAGTATCTCTCTTCGCTCCTCGCTTCCCCTTTTCCTATCTATTTCTACAGTATCTCTCTTCGCTTCACCCTTTCCCAATCTATTTCTACAGTATCTCTCTTCGCTCCACCCATTCCCAATCTATTTCTAAAGTATCTCTCTTCGCTCCACGCTTTCCCTTTCCCAATCTATTTCTACAGTATCTCTCTTCGCTCCACGCTTCCCCTTTCCAAATCTATTTCTACAGTATCTCTCTTCGCTCCACCCTTTCCCTTTCCCAATCTATTTCTACAGTATCTCTCTTCGCTCCACGCTTCCCCTTTCCAAATCTATTTCTACAGTATCTCTCTTCGCTCCACGCTTTCCCTTTCCTAATCTATTTCTACAGTATCTCTCTTCGCTCCACGCTTCCCCTTTCCAAATCTATTTCTACAGTATCTCTCTTCGCTCCACGCTTCCCCTTTCCAAATCTATTTCTACAGTATCTCTCTTCGCTCCACGCTTTCCCTTTCCCAATTTATTTCTACAGTATCTCTCTTCGCTCCACCCTTTCCCAATCTATTTCTAAAGTATCTCTCTTCGCTACACGCTTTCCCAATCTATATCTACAGTATCTCTCTTCGCTCCTCGCTTCCCCTTTTCCTATCTATTTCTACAGTATCTCTCTTCGCTTCACCCTTTCCCAATCTATTTCTACAGTATCTCTCTTCGCTCCACCCATTCCCAATCTATTTCTACAGTATCTCTCTTCGCTCCACGCTTTCCCTTTCCCAATCTATTTCTACAGTATCTCTCTTCGCTCCACGCTTCCCCTTTCCAAATCTATTTCTACAGTATCTCTCTTCGCTCCACCCTTTCCCTTTCCCAATCTATTTCTACAGTATCTCTCTTCGCTCCACCCATTCCCAATCTATTTCTACAGTATCTCTCTTCGCTCCACGCTTTCCCTTTCCCAATCTATTTCTACAGTATCTCTCTTCGCTCCACGCTTCCCCTTTCCAAATCTATTTCTACAGTATCTCTCTTCGCTCCACCCTTTCCCTTTCCCAATCTATTTCTACAGTATCTCTCTTCGCTCCACGCTTCCCCTTTCCAAATCTATTTCTACAGTATCTCTCTTCGCTCCACCCTTTCCCTTTCCCAATCTATTTCTACAGTATCTCTCTTCGCTCCACGCTTTCCCTTTCCAAATCTATTTCTACAGTATCTCTCTTCGCTCCACGCTTCCCCTTTCCAAATCTATTTCTACAGTATCTCTCTTCGCTCCACGCTTTCCCTTTCCTAATCTATTTCTACAGTATCTCTCTTCGCTCCACGCTTCCCCTTTCCAAATCTATTTCTACAGTATCTCTCTTTGCTCCACGCTTCCCCTTTTCCTATCTATTTCTACAGTATCTCTCTTCGCTCCACCCTTTCCCAATCTATTTCTACAGTATCTCTCTTCGCTCCACGCTTTCCCTTTCCCAATTTATTTCTACAGTATCTCTCTTCGCTCCACCCTTTCCCAATCTATTTCTAAAGTATCTCTCTTCGCTACACGCTTTCCCAATCTATATCTACAGTATCTCTCTTCGCTTCACCCTTTCCTAATCTAATTCTACAGTATCTCTCTTCGCTCCTCGCTTCCCCTTTCCTAATTTATTTCTACAGTATCTCTCTTCGCTCTTCGCTTCCCCTTTCCCAATCTATTTCTACAGTATCTCTCTTCGCTCCACCCTTTCCCTTTCCCAATTTATTTCTACAGTATCTCTCTTCGCTCCACGCTTCCCCTTTCCCAATCTAATTCTACAGTATCTCTCTTCGCTCTTCGCTTCCCCTTTCCCAATTTATTTCTACAGTATCTCTCTTCGCTCCACGCTTCCCCTTTCCCAATCCATTTCTACAGTATCTCTCTTCGCTCCACGCTTTCCCAATTTATTTCTACAGTATCTCTCTTCGCTCCACGCTTCCCCTTTCCCAATCCATTTCTACAGTATCTCTCTTCGCTCCACGCTTTCCCAATTTATTTCTACAGTATCTCTCTTCGCTCCACCATTTCCCAATCTATTTCTACAGTATCTATCTTTGCTTCACGCTTTCACTTTCTTAATCTATTTCTACAGTATCTCTCTTCGCTCCACGCTTCCCCTTTCCCAATCTATTTCTACTGTATCTCTCTTTGCTCCACGCTTTCCCTTTCCCAATCTAATTCTACAGTATCTCTCTTCGCTCCACGCTTTCCCTTTCCCAATCTAATTCTACAGTATCTCTCTTCGCTCCACGCTTTCCCTTTCCCAATCTAATTTGCTCCACCCTTTCCCAATCTATTTCTACAGTATCTCTCTTTGCTCCACGCTTTCCCTTTCCCAATCTATTTCTACAGTATCTCTATTTCTACAGTATCTCTCTTCGCTCCACGCTTCCCCTTTCCCAATCTAATTTGCTCCACCCTTTCCCAATCTATTTCTACAGTATCTCTCTTTGCTCCACGCTTTCCCTTTCCCAATCTAATTCTACAGTATCTCTATTTCTACAGTATCTCTCTTCGCTCCACGCTTTCCCAATCTATTTCTACAGTATCTCTCTTCGCTCCACGCTTTCCCAATCTATTTCTACAGTATCTCTCTTCGCTCCACGCTTCCCCTTTTCCAACCTATTTCTATAGCTATGACATCTTAATCTATTTCTACAGTATCTCTCTTCGCTCCACGCTTTCCCAATCTATTTCTACAGTATCTCTCTTCGCTCAACGCTTCCCCTTTTCCAACCTATTTCTATAGCCATGACATCTTAATCTATTTCTAAAGTATGTATCTTCGCTCCACGCTTTCCCAATCCATTTCTACAGTATCTTTCTTCGCTTTACCCTTTCCTAATCTATTTCTACAGTATCTTTCTTCGCTTTACCCTTTCCCAATCTATTTCTACAGTATCTCTCTTCGCTCCACGCTTTCCCTTTCCCAATCTATTTCTACAGTATCTATCTTCGCTCCACGCTTTCCATTTCCCAATCTATTTCTATAGTATCTCTCTTCGCTCCACGCTTTCCCTTTCCCAATCTATTTCTACAGTATCTATCTTCGCTCCACGCTTTTCATTTCCCAATCTAATTCTACAGTATCTCTCTTTGCTCCACGCTTTCCCTTTCCCAATCTAATTCTACAGTATCTCTATTTCTACAGTATCTCTCTTCGCTCCACGCTTTCCCAATCTATTTCTACAGTATCTCTCTTCGCTCCACGCTTTCCCAATCTATTTCTACAGTATCTCTCTTCGCTCCACGCTTTTCCAATCTATTTCTACAGTATCTCTCTTCGCTCCACGCTTCCACTTTTCCAACCTATTTCTATAGCCATGACATCTTGATGTAATGTCTTATTGTTTCTCAGCGTCTGTAAAACATATACATTAATATATATATATATATATATATATATATATATATATATATATATAAATAGTACGTCCATTGTAGTTCGATGATGACCATTTTGTGATCCAGGGGGCTGAGGGCTTTGCACTTGAGGCTAGTGAGTCCTATGTGAGCACGGAATATTCCTTTGCACACTGGGCAGGTTATTCCACCTGGAGCTAGTGTCGTGGGTCTTGCTTTTCTTTTCTAGCGTTTTTAATATACAGTTAATATATATATATATATATATATATATATAATATATAATATATATCATGGACGTAGCCAGATGGGGGGGGGGTGAGGGTTTGACGACGGAATTCATTGACTGATTTTATGCTTTCATTTTGTTTATTTTAGGTGAGATTTTAATACTAAATCATCAATTACCACAGCACAGCCAAGGGGGTTTTGAGTTTAAACCCCCTACTAGGGGTTTTGAGTTCAAAATAAAATCCATCAGGGAGTTTTGAGATAAAAAACTCTACCAGGTGTTTTGAGTTTAAAACCACCTACCAGGGGTTTTGCAGTTAAAGCCCACTCTTCTATAATTAAAACCTCAAAAAATGCCCAAATTAAAAGAAAACAGCTAAGGAAGATTTTGACTTTAAAACCCCTCCAATAATTACGATAAACAAAAAAAGCAAATTACACATTCGGATTTCTATGAGGCAAAGCGGTTTTGAGAAAAAAAAAACTTTTCCAGTTGGGGTTTGAAGATATAAAGTTCCTATTCAATATATGTATAAAAAAAAAGCAAATAACACACTATAAAATCTATGAGCTTAGCCAGCCAAATGGTTTTGAGTTTAAAACCCCCTGCCAGCGGGGTTTGAAGCTGAAAAATACCTCTTCAATATTTAAAAAAAAGCAAATTACGCACTGAAAATGCTATGAGCGTAGGCATAGGGGGTCTTGAGTTTAAATCCCCCTTCAGATTGTTTTGATGCTAAAAAATACCTCTTCAATATAAAAAAATTAAATTACACTAAAATTCTTTGAGCATAGCTAAGCGAATGAGAAGTTTTGAGTTTAAATCACACTTCTCCAGATGGCTTTTTTTTTTGTTTAAAAGCCCTTTAGGTGGTTTTGAGTTTAAAATTCCCCTACAGAGCGTTTTGAGTTGAAAACCTCTCTCTTCAATATTATTCTAAAGCAAACTACAAATTCTATGACCGTAGCTAAATGGGGTTTTGAATTTAAAAAAAAATAAAAAAACTCCAGAGATTTTTTTAGTTTATAACCCCTCAACAGATGATTTTGACGATAAAACTTCCCTTTTCGATATTAAATCTAAAGCGAAATACATGCATGTAATTCCAAGAGCGTAATCAAGAGAGGTTACACATTTCTACCAGTGGTTGGGCTCCATTAATAAAGTGTTAATAGTCATCTGCCGCATGGACCACAGAGCCGGTCAGGTTCTGTACGGTCAGGGTAAACTCTAAGGGCCCCATACCCTGATCTATCGGGGTCCCTCAATACCGACCCATCGGTATAGTAGAAAATGGCATCTGATGGGTAGGATTTTATGGTTATTGATGCCAGGTTTTGGAGAATGGCAGGTGTTAATCGCCTCTTGGTGGCTCCCTCTTGCCCTATTAGGGACAGGTTTATTTGTGGGGCCGGCAATCTCCTCCACGGAGGGCATGTACTAATTCTTCTAATGAGAATTCTATCAGTGGAGAGCCCAGCTGATTTAGACAAATTGGCCCCAATATGGAGGAACGATCGCATTTTAATGCGGTTCCTCTCTCTCCACTGTCGCACTAATATTGAGGTCGGTAGCCTAGAGTCGCCTCATTTGTAGCGCTCGTAGGCCGTAAGTACTGCCCTCTTCCTTCTAAGTTATAAAGGTGCCACGTTTGTTAAGATTTCAGCAGTTTGTTGGGCTTGTCCTAAAGGTGCCACAAATGAACCGTTGGGCCTGTGCTTGTACTCGGTCGAGTGATTCGAGGGCAGTTTTACTAGCGTATACTTGAACTGTATAGCTGTACTCAATTTGTGATCTGACTGCCCCTAAGTACAATGTGCGTAGCATGTCAGCTTTGGCACCCCACTTTGTGCTGGCCAGCTTTCTTAGTAACGCTAACTTCTCCGAGGCTTTTCTTTCAACTTCCTGGACGTGCTGGAGCATTGTCAGCTTTCTATCCAGGGTCACCCCTAGATATTTTGGTGTTTTCACGTTGGAGTCGCAGCCCACCGAGTTGAAGCTCGAATGGAGCCTCAAGAATGTCGATCCCTAGGCTGAACAGGGACGAGGTCGTGTTGGCAATGTTTGGCAATGTTTATCAAAATCTGCCATTTGTCGCAATACGAGGAGTGACAGATTTTTGTGGAAACAGCTTGCCGGAAAATGCGACGAACGGCGCGAGAGGGTCTAAGTCAGTAAGAATAGCATCTTAGGTTTTTGAAATAAGACTTTTTAATAGCCAGATAATGCACAGTAGATGCAGAATATGCATTTTGTTGGCTTTCAATACCAGAAATAGTGCTCGGCGGCGGGGCTTTGCCCCGCGCTGGGGGAGCGCTGCGTTGCTAGCAAGGGCGGGGAGTCTACAAGTTTTCCACTAATTCCAGGAAGAACCTATTCTAGGGCACAGTAAACGTTTTCCGAAAGGGTCAGAATGTAATAAAGATTAATTATGTACACACACACACACACACATATACATATATATTTTTTCCGCGGGGGGGGGGGCGGAGGAAATCCCCCCCTCAAAACCCTACCCGAAAAAAAAACTGGGTTCAACCCCCCCCTCCCCGAAATGAAATTCCCCCCCAACGGGGGGGGGGGGAAGACGGACTTTGGTGTTTGATTTTTTGTTTTGATTTTGTTTATTTTAGGTGAGATTTTAATATTAAGCCATCACTTGCCCCAGCGCAGCCATTGGGGTTTTGAGTTTAAAACCCCTACCAGGGGGTTTTGCAGTTAAACTTCCCTCTTCTATAAAACAAAACAAACAAAAAATAATGCAAACGACAATCCCCTAATTCCAAGAACATAACTAAGGAAGATTTTGATTTTAAAACCCCCTCCGAAATTTACTATGAATTCCCATCTTCAATATAAAAAAGCACACACAGAAAATGCTATGAGCGTAGCCCAAGGGGTTTTGAGTTTGGTTTAAAGCTAAAAAATACCTCTTCAATATAAAAAAAAGCAAATTACACACTCAAAATTCTATGAGTGTAGCCAAAGGGAGTTTTAAGTTTACCCCCCCCCCCCCATCAGTGGGGTTCAAAGCTAAAAAAAAAACCTCTTCAATTAAAAAGAAGCAAATTACACACTAAAAAATCTTTGAGACTAACCAAAGGGGTTTTAAGTTTAAACCCCTTTCAGCGGGGTTTGAATAAAAAAGTACCTCTTCTATAAAAAAAACAACAAATTACACATGTAGCCAAAGAGGGTTTTGAGTTGAAACCCCTCTTCATCGGGGTTTGATGCTAAAAAATACCTCTTCAATATAAAAAAAAAATGTAAATTACGCACTAAATTTCTTTGAGCTTAGCAAAGCCGAAGGGGAGTTTTGAGTTTAAACCCCCTCTTCCAGATGGCTTTTTTTTTAGTCTAAAACCACTCCAGATGTTTTTGAGTTTAAAATCCCCCTACAAAGAGTTTTGAGGTTGAAAACCCCCTTTTCAATATTATTCTAAAGCAAACAACACTCACCAAATTCTATGAACGTAGTTCAATGAGGTTTTGAATTTGTTAAAAAAAAAACTCCAGAGATTTTTTAGTTTAAAACCCCACAACAGATGATTTTGCCGATAAAACTTCCCTTTTCGATATAAAATCTAACGCAAGCTACTGTCACCTAATTCCAAGAGCGTAGCCAAGAGAGGTTACAAAATTTCTGCCAGTGGACTCCATTAATAAAGTGCAGTGGATAGTCATTTGCCTAAATTGAAAAAGACTAAATGTGGCTCAACAAAGATTGCTAAGACGGTCTTTAGGAGTCAGTTATATATATATATAGTTCGTCCATCGTGGTTCGATGATGACCACTTTGTCATCCAGGGGGCTGAGGGCTTTGCACTTGGGTTTTATGCCTCCTCATGTGGCTGGTGAGACCTATGTGAGCCCGGAATGTTCGGCTGCACACTGGGCAGGTTATTCCAGCTGGAGCTAGTGTCGTTTGTCTTGCTTTTCTTTTCTGGCGTTTTTCTTCTGCCTGCGTTGTTCTTTTTTCCTCAGCAACCTGTGCGCCAGTTTTCACAGCGTGACGCCATGATGCTCTGTCGTGTGCCTCTGTCTCCCAGGTGCCAGGGTCTATGCTGAACGCCTTCAGAGAAGCTTTGAGGGTGTCCCTGAAGCGCTTTCTTTGCCCACCTTGCGAGCGCTTTCCTTCGCTTAGTTGGCCATACAAGAGTCGTTTTGGGATGCGGTGGTCTTCCATTCTGTAGACGTGACCTGCCCATCGCAGCTGGGACTGCATCAGGATTGTGTGGATGCTTTGCAGACACGCTCTTCGAAGGACTTCTGTATCTGGTATTTTGTCTTGCCATTTGACATTTAGTATTTTTCTCAGACATGTCATGTGGAAGCGGTTTAGTCTCTTTGCATGTTTACTGTACACTGTCCATGTTTCTGAGGCATAGAGCAATGTAGGGAGGATGACGGCTCTGTAGACCCCTAGCTTGGTGTTTGTGGTGATACCACGTCTGTTCCAGACATTTGTAGACAGTCTGCCATAGGATGCACTGGCCTTGGCGATACGCAGGTCGATTTCACTATCGATTTTTCCATTTCTGGAGAGTGTGCTGCCAAGATATGTGAATTTGTCCACTGCGTTTATATCCTGTCCATTTATAGTAATGCTTGGATTCGAGTAGGCTTTCCCAGGAGCAGGTAGATATAAGACTTCAGTCTTGTTCGTATTGATGGTAAGGCCAAAGTCTGAGCATGCTCTTGAGAAGTCACTGACGATGCTCTGCAGATCGTTTTCAGAGCAGGCATTTAGGGCACAGTCATCGGCAAATAGCAAGTCTCTGATTACTGCTGCATTTGTTTTTGATTTTGCTTTAAGCCGCCTCGGGTTGAATAGGCCACTAATAAATCTGTATGATATATTTATCCCGTTGTTTTCTCTATTTGTGAATGCATCTGTCAGCATAGCGGAGAACATGATACTGAACAGTGTAGGTGCTAGGACACAGCCTTGTTTTACCCCGTTTGATACTTCGAAGGGATCTGATGGTTCTCCACTTTCTTGGACACGAGCCTTCATGCCATCATGAAATAGTCTCACCATGGTTATGAATTTTTGTGGACAGCCATACTTTGACATGATCTTCCAGAGTCCTTCTCTGCTAACAGTGTCGAATGCCTTTGTTAAGTCGACATATATTGAGAACAGGTCAGCATTTTGTTCTTGGCATTTTTCCTGGAGCTGCCTTGCTGCAAAGATCATGTCAATGGTTCCACGCTCTTTTCTGAAGCCGCACTGGCTTTCTGGTAGTAGACCATATTCTATGTGTTGCATAAGCCGATTTAGTAGGATGCGTGCAAGGATTTTCCCAGCAATAGAGAGAAGAGATATTCCTCTGTGGTTGTCGCAGATCTGGCGGTTTCCTTTTCGCTTGTATAAATGAACAATTTTGGCATCTTTAAAGTCTTGTGGTATTAACTCTTTTTCCCACATAATTAAGAAGAGCTTATGAAGTCTTTCAATCAGGGCTAATCCACCTTTTTTGTAGACCTCTGCGGGAATGGAGTCAGCTCCTGGGGCTTTTCCGCTTGCGAGCTGTTGAATGGCAAGATCGGTTTCCTTTAGCGTAGGTGGGTCATCCATTTTTTCATTTATTGGTACTTGCTGTAGCCTGTCTATGGCCGCTTCATTTATGATGGAAGGTGTATTGAGAACCTTTTCGAAGTGCTCTGCCCAGCGTTTTAGGATTTCTTCCTTATCTGTCAATAGGATTGTCCCATCAGCATTTAATAGAGGGGATGAGCCTGACTTTGTGGGTCCATAGATTTCATTTATGGCATGGTAGAAGTTCTTCATATCTTGCTTGTCAGCAAATTCCTGTATTGTTTCCACTTTCTTGCTAAGCCAGGTATCTTGCATTTGGCGTAGCTGTTTTTGCACATTTTTGCGGATGTTAGTGAATGCATCTTTAGTGGACTGGGAGTTTGGGTTGTTCAGACACAATTTGTGGAGCTTGTGCTTTTCGTCTAATAGTTTTCTGATCTCAATACTGTTTTCATCAAACCAGTCCTGATGCTTTCTCTCCATAGGACCGAGTATGTTTAATGCTGTGCTATAGATAGCTTCTTTGAAGCATTCCCAGCTTTTATCTACATTTGATTCAGTTAGAACGGTGGACTTGAGGCAGTTCTCTATTGCATCTGCAAGCGACTTTTCAGTTTTGTCATCTGCTAAGCTGGCCGTGTTTAGCCTTTTTAGGGGTTTTGATTTTTGCGGACGTCTCTTTGGTTGGATACGAATGTTTAGTTTTGTGATGATGAGGCGGTGGTCTGTTCCACACTCTGCACCACAGCAAGATTTGGTGACACGAATCTCCTGACGGTCAGATTGTCTGGTGATGACGTAATCTATGAGGTGCCAGTGTCTTGAGCGGGGATGCATCCAATCCAGGAAGTTCGCTTTCTCATTGGAAGACTGAATATTGTGTTCGATATGAGCAGCTTGTGTTCAGCACAGGTCTGGAGTAGTAATAATCCGTTGCTGTTGCATTGACCTATCCCAAATTTGCCTAAGACACCTTTCCAGATGTGATGGTCAGAGCCGACTCTTGCGTTGAAGTCACCGAGAATGAGTAGCTTTTCCGTTTTTGGAATATTAAGCAAGGTGGAGTTTAGTTCTTCGTAAAACTTTGCTATGACATCATCTGGGTTGGTCATGGTGGGTGCGTAACCGCTAACAATGGAAATATGTTTCTTTCCGTTTTGTAAAGGCAGCTTTAGGAGTCAGTTATAGGGATCGGGTCTCAATCAAGGAAATGCTTTGCCGAACTTGGAGTCGACCCCTTGGTAAGGTTTTGACAGAGCGTCACATGAGGTTTGCGGGACATGTATTCCAACAAAAAGAATTACGCATAATAAGAGTTGCAATGAGATGGAGGCCACTACGAGGAAATCGCAAACAGGAACATCCTAGTACAAGTTCACGCCACACTTTCATAGAGGTCCTCAGAGCAGGTGGGAAGAGGCTTCAGACATTGCCAGCGACAGTTTTTGAAAACAGCTTGCCGCCCTATGAGCCGAACGGCGCGGGAGGATCTAAGTCAGTAAGACCCCTCAACTCAAGAAAACATTAAGAAACTGGAACAGACATAAAATAAAGCAGTGAGATTCATAACAAACGAATATTCACATTTGACTAGAGTAACACTTTTAGTAAAATCACTAAATTTAGAAAGCCTTCAGGAAAGAAGTCTCAAAAGTAAAGTAGCAATTATACATAAAACACTGAACCATAATCTTCAAATACAAAAACAAAATTTAATAAAATACTCAGAAAGACAAAAACATAGAGGCACATTCCTCGTCCCATATGCTAGGACAAATTTGTACAAATGCTCCTTCTTCCCTAGTGCTATTAGAGCATGGAATGGGTTGCCTGAGCTAGCCAGGAAAACCAGTGACTTGGCAGAATTTAAGTCATTGGTTAATATGCATGGCTGAAGGCATGACGCGTAGGACGTAATCATCTTCTTTTTTTGAAGTAACCTCTGTATTATATAAGATAAGATAAGAATAGCACAGGTTTTGAAATTAAACTTTTAATAGCAGAATAATGCACTGTAGATACCTCAGAATATGCATTTTTTAGGCTTTCAATATCGAAAATAGTGCTTGGCGGCGGGGCTACGCCAGACCCCATTGCTGCTGAGGGCGGGAAGTCTACAAATTTTTCACTAACTCCTGGAAGAACTTATTCCAGGGTATAATAAACGTATTCCGAAAGAATGAAGATAAACATAAAGAATGTAATAAAGATTAATTATACATACACACACACACACATATATATATATATATATATATATATATATAGCCCGGGGGGGGGGGAGAAAAAATCCCCCCAAACCCCACCCCCGAAAAAAAATCCTGGCTACGCCCATGATATATATATATATTATGCTTCCCTCGTATTGGCATCCATGTTATACTTTGAGTAGAATTATACATTTTCTTAAACAGGATTTTTTTTTTGGTGGTGAAGAATTCGAGCGAAGTGTTCCATTTTTTTTAAAAATATATATGATTCATTAGTAAATAAGAGCAAAATAATCCCTCTTACAGAGGTAGGTCAGCTGTGTAAAGGAGGAATTGTATTTAAATTAAAAAAAAAACTTTTTTTAATGTTACTTTTTGTGAAACAATGACTTTTTTTATTGTAAGTCAGTAGGCTTACACCTCCAATAAAAAAAAGTCTATGTACTGTATGTTCCAGACAGGCAATATTAGGTCACACCCAAGAAGGTAATAAAGCATCACCGTACGACCGAGCAGCAGGAATCAAAGCAGGATGTCGAAGCACTGATTGGCTCATTAATATTATCGAAGGATTAGGTGCAAGAGACGGAGGTACAGTCCAGTGGTACATTTTTTTTTAGCGGACTCCGAAAATGGAAAATCCGCAATAAGTTCCGTTAGCCGTCAGTCCGTCTGTAAAATTTGGATCTCCAAACTAGAAAAGCTATTAGAAAAGCTATTTTCTATTTTGAAACTTGCTAAATTTAGTTACAACTGTGTAACACCTCTTCTGGTGTTTATTCAAGTATCTGCGATATAATAATTAAATATGCCTTCTCTTCAATTGAATTAGTGTACTTGTATTATAGAGGATGTCTACTATAATTAGAGCAGCACAACAGGTATTAGAAAATACAAAGTAACCCACTTATCAGCAGACGATAGATTTATTGACATAAAATAAAATACACAATTCAGCCTCATAGGCATAAATGCTGATGAACATCCAACATATTGAATACTTATATCCAACAAATAAAGTTTCAATATGGATCGTACGTCCTTACACTACTAGAACCAAAGTAAAACTGATGTCTGACCATGTGGTCAGATCTCAAAACGAGGCTTGCCCCATAGTTCCTAGCGAGACTACAATTTTCTCGTGAAAAATGAAAACCAAGCGTTCTCAGTGGACCTTGACTAACTCATGTCACAGTAGCTATCAAACAATACTGTGACAAACTGCTACTTTTTGGTCTTCTGAAAGCGTACCATTTTGTTTTAAAAATACACTTTGTTTTACAAAGTCTCTATTCGGCTTGCAAATTCGTGGAAATTGGGTGGAAAAACCTGAACACGGATCTCGAAACGGTCACACTATAGTTTTCGCCATGTGACCATCGAACTAGTAATTCTTTTCTCAGTAATATACATCAACTATGGAATTTCTAGGAAAATTGTTATATCCCTTTTTGAGATCCGTGTCCACTGTCCAGGCTCCACCTTCCTAGATTGCACCTTTATGAATATACTGAAGATTTCAGTATTTTACAGATCTAGAATTTAGCAGTTCAGCTAATTCCTTAAAAAGCTATTTAACTAAGAAACCAATAACTTTAAAATATATAACTTAATTAGCGGCCCCCGGAAAGGGAATAGACGCTATTAGTTTTGTGCGGTATGTCTGTCCGTCCGTCCGCCTTGTTTAAATCTAGAAAAGATATGGAAAATCCGACATCATTATATTTTAGACCTTTCAAAGTTCGGATGCAACGGCTATTTTTTTCTTTTCTGAAAGCGAAAAATGTAATTTTTAAAATCTACTATGCAAGCAGTTTTTTCATAAAAATACACCATTTTTACAACTATTCACTATTAATAGTAACAAACACGGGAGGCTAGTTAGTAAGGGAGATAACCATTAACCATATTTTAACACATTTATGCACACGTTTTAGAACTTTGTAAAAAAAAAATTGTACAAATGTATTGCTTAGTTAACTAAGTTCTGTCAGACTAAATACTATATTTACACAAAAATGTTTACTTGTTGTTTTTTTTAAAGAAAAAAAGTATCTAATATGCATATAAGTGAAATATAAGTTTAAAAAAAACATTAATAAGTAGTTTTTCATACTATCGCGTGAACTGTTGTGTAGATTGTAAATCATACCACCCTTAACTAAAGGAATTATTATTTTTTTTACGGAATGCTTTTTTTTTGAGAGGCTTTGAATATGAGATTGACCCTTTACAAAACAATTAGATCAATTAGATAATCATTATATGACATCAGTTAGGTCAGGTTCACATCTAATTTCACTTTCATATATCCCTTGGTGTGCTGAACCGTTGGGGCATCACATAAGATCGGTCAACCTTCTTTGTCCATTCTTCTCTGTCATTTGCCTTTGATAGAATTTCATTTTGATATTCTTTCTGAAAATATTGAAACCTGTCTTTTACCTGCCTGGGTGGACCACTTCGGGAACAATTTTGAGTTTGTGTTTCCACACAAACTGTCTTTGTAACCTTGTTTAGCATTATTTTCATTAATTATTATAACTTTATCACTATTGTACTAGGACTACTTTGAGTGGACAGTACGCCTACATCAACAAGTGGATATGGGCATAGATCTAGATCTATATATACTTCTAGTCTGGGGCATAGTAATAGATACTTAGTCAGATAAATAGATCCATTTTAGATACCAAATTTTGCTAGAGACTTACTTCTATTAAAGTCTAGATATATAATAATATATAAATATAATAATAATAATAATAATTATTATTATTATTATAAACCGTTGTAATGCTTCACTTTAGATTTAGACTAGACCTTCAAAAATTAAAACCCAACAACAGCCATAATGAAATTTCTCTTGCAGTAGCCAATATAAAACCCAAAAGAAAAATCTTACTCTGGAACAAATGCAACCTAACACAACTACATCAAGCTGCATTAAACTTTCAACAAACATTCTTATCAGAAAGAGACATTAACCAACCAGTCGATGACCTCTGGAATTTCATAAAAAACTATCTTAACATAGAAAACCATATACCAACTAAATACACATCAAACAAAATTAATAAAAGCTGGTTTAATAATAGATTAAAGAAGCTTTGTAAACAGAAGAGAACCTATATAGAAACTTTAAAGAAACTAAGGCAGAATGAGTTTATAAAAAGTACATAAAAATTAAACACCTAACCCAAAAAGTAAGCAGACAGCTGCAGAGTGAATACATAAACAATATAATATCTAAAGATAACAACAAAAACCTATGGTCATACATTAAGTCTAAGAAAATGGAAACAACAGGCATAGTGCCATTAAAAGGAGAAGACAACTTAACACACAATGATAATGAAACTAAAGCTAACATCATCAACAAATATTTTGCATCAGCATTTTCAGCCCCAGGAAACAAAGACATATTACTTAATTTGAACCAAGAAGGCAACATAGGAGGTACTTAAGCATCTGGACCTGATGGTATTCCAGCTAGATTACTCAAAGAACTAAGCAATTAGCTAGCACTAGTGTTCAAAATACTTTTTCAGGCATCTCTTAACCAGGCCAGAGTACCAAGTGACTGGAAAGAAGCTAATGTCACCCCTCTATTTAAAAAAAGAGAAAAATCAGACCCAGGAAATTACAGACCAGTATCACTTACGAGCATCACATGTAAAATCCTAGAACACATAATATGTAGCAACATCATAAACCACATAGACAAACATAATGTCCTTACTCCATACCAACATGGCTTTAGCAAATATAGATCATGTGAAACACAACTAATAATACTAATTGATGACTTTTCAAAACGTTTAGATAACAGTGAGCAAATAGATGCTATCTTACTAGATTTTTCCAAAGCCTTTGATAAAGTTCACCACCATAGTTTGCTTAAAAAATTAAAATATTTTGGCATTGATGGTCCATTGCATCAGTGGATTAAAGATTTTCTGATAGGGAGAGAACAAACTGTAATAATAAATGGCTCTAAATCAACAACAATAACAGTAAACTCAGGCTTACCTCAAGGAACAGTGAACAGTCTTAGGTCCACTACTATTTTTAATTTACATAAACAATTTACCAATCGTCCCGAGACATGACGTTAAACTGCGCTCCTCTTTCCTTAGCACTTTTGGAGCTCAAAAGTGCCCTACTTCTTTTCTATCATTGTGTCTGCCTCCTCTTTTCCTAAGTCTGCCTTCATTGATCATCACACTGTCTCCTTAACTTTAAATTCTCACTACGTCCTAGACCAGTCCGTTTGCCGTGGACTGCGACGGGTAAGGGGGGATAAAGAGATCCTGGTGTTTGAGTGGTGGCTATCTGAGGATAAACCACAACAACACAATACTTTGGCTCCAAGTTCCCCTAGACCTGAGACCCAGATGGCCCGCTCTGGGTCAACCGGCTGGTCATGCCGAGCTACCAGCATAGGTCGTCGACCTATGCTGGAGGGCGATGGCTGGAGGGTCAATCAGGGAGCTGCTGTATCGGACACATGTCCGATGTAGCAGCTGACTGAGTATAGCACCTGTGTAGCCCTGGCGGGCTCATTCTGGACATCCGAATGGCCCGTCCCCTTGTTGGACTCGATGGCGGGTGGGGAGCACAGGTGCCGAATTAACCAAAATATATATGGACAAAAAAACACACACAAAACTACTTGCCCCAGACCTATGTCTGGGCAAGAAACGACGAATTGACGATAAAAAAGAGGAGGTCCCAAAAAGCTGTGCCACCTGGCCATCACTTCTGGTGGTTAGATGCACAGAGGAGGGAAAAAGCCTGACCAAGTTGAGCCCTTTTATTATCTATAAGGGACTCAAGTCAGTAGTGGGAGAGCCCAAGAGTGTGTCTAAGCTACACAAAACAATGGAACTCCTTGTAGAAGTAGACAGCAAGACACACTCTGATGGGCTTTTAAGATGCAGAAGACTCTGTGATCTCCAAGTGGAAGTCATGCCACACAAGAGTCTGAACACCAGCAGAGGTGTAATCAGCTCTAGGGACCTACTGGAATGTTCCGAGAAGGAAATAGTGGAGGGCATTGAAGGAGTCACCCATGCCCGGCGCATTACCAGGCGCAGGGAGGGTGAGGAGGTCAAAACCGCCACTATTATCCTCACATTCGGAACTAGGACACCGCCAGAGTATGTGAAGGCAGGATACCTACGAGTTCCAGTGAGGCCCTACATACCTAACCCCATGAGGTGCTTCAAGTGCCAGGGTTATGGACACGGCGCGGCAGTCTGTAAGAGGAACACTGTGTGTGCCAGATGTGCTGGAGAGGGTCATGAGGACAAGGGCTGCACAGCCCAGTTCAAATGCCCAAACTGTCAAGCTGGCCACTCAGCCTACTCCAAGGACTGCCCTGTGTGGAAACAGGAGGTTGCCGTGCAGGAGTACAAGGCAAGAAACGGATGTACCTTTAGCCAGGCGAAATCGGCTGTACTGGCCCTACCCAAGGGCCAATTCGGCTTGACAAAGACCTACGCCCAGGCTGTTGCTAAGAAAGGAAGATCCATAGCCACACAGACGGACACATTGACCCCACCACCCCCTCCCCCTCCCCCAACTCAGAAGAAAACACCGCCAAAGAACACACCTCTGAAGAAACAAGAAAGCCCTGTTGTCATGCTAAAGAACAGGTTCTCTGTGCTCGCTGATGAGAGCATGGAGACTGAGCAGCATGTCAAAACCAATACTCCGGGAGAACCCGGAGACATCATGTCTGACACAGGTTCTCCTCAGAGAACCCAGCCAGACACCCCAACCTCTACTGAGTTAGAGGTTGACCAACTCCTTAAGGGGAGAAATCAAAGCGGAGAGGATGCCCGAGGTGAGAGAGGAGGAAATAACCTCCGCTCTAACCAGAGGGATCTCCCCTCTCCAGAGAGAAAGACTTCCCCCAAAAGGGGGTTGTCCTCCTCTCCATCCAAACCCAAGAATAAAAATACCAAGGTCACTGGAATAAAGGGAAACCCCTCCGGGGGCCTCCCAAGGCCAAATAGCTCCAAGTAGGTCATCTAGAATAAGCCATGGATTCCAGAATTGTACAGTGGAATTGTAGAGGCCTCAAGGCCAATTACGAGGAAATGCAGCTACTGATGGACTCCGAGACTCCTGTAGCTGTCTGCTTACAGGAAACATTTCTAAAAGATTGCATCAGCTTCCGAAGCTACCGTGCTTACACCAAGAATGTTGAGGATGCAGAGAGAGCATCAGGTGGAGTCTGTATCCTTGTGAAGGATAGCATCCCCCATGAGAGGTTAGAACTACAGACCACACTACAGGCCGTAGCAGCTAGGATAACCCTTCACAAGGTTATCACTTGCTGCAGCCTGTATCTACCACCAGGCGCTCCATTAAACCGAACAGACATGGAGGACCTATTGAAACAACTCCCCCGGCCTTATTTAATCCTTGGGGATTTCAATGCCCATAACACCATGTGGGGATCCAACAATACCGACACAAGAGGTCGTATGCTGGAGGATATCTTCCTCCAACATGATTTATGCATACTTAATGATGCATCACCGACCTACTTGCACCCAGGAACTGGATCATTCACATGCATTGACCTCACCGTATGCGTCCCCGGACTTCTGGACGATTTTAAATGGTCAGTTAGCAATGATCTACGGGGAAGTGATCACTTCCCAATCATCATTACTAACAATCTCCCTTCATTGGGACGACCTCAGCGGTGGAAACTGAATAAGGCCGATTGGGAACAATTCCAAAAAAGATGCTCTGAGGATATCACAGAAAATATCCTCCATGAACAGAACCCAGCTGATACCTTTGCTAGCAAGCTACTAAGTATAGCCAGGAAAGTTGTACCCCTAACCTCTGCAAATCCAAAACGGCCTAGCAAACCATGGTTTGATACAGCTTGCAAAAGTGCTATTGGTGATAGGAAAAAACGACTGGCTGCATTTATAAAGAACCCTTCCCAGGAAAACCTAAAGCTATTCAGGATAGCTAGAGCAAAGGCTAGACAAACCATACGGTCAGCCAAAAGGAATTCCTGGAGAAGTTTTGTCGGCAGTCTGGATGCCAAAACTTCTGCTAGAGCGGTTTGGAAGGCAGTAAGGCGAATCAAAGGGAAAGAATCAAATGCAATAGGGCATTTGAAAAACCAAGGACGAACTGTCACGTCCCCCAGAGAAATAGCTGACTGCCTTGCATCCTCAATAGCAGAAAAATCATCCACTGCACACTACACGCCAGAGTTCCAAAAAGTCAAAACCAGGGAGGAAAGACACCCCATTGATTTCAGGTCAGAGAACAATGAAGACTACAACAAACCGTTCTCGCTTGAGGAACTGAGGGAATCGCTGGACAAGTCACATGACACAGCGCCTGGAGAAGACGAAATCCATTACCAGTTCCTCAAGCACCTTCCCGAACCCTCATTGGCAGTCCTACTAGGGGTCTATAACTGTGTGTGGCAAACAGGCGCTTTCCCAAACAGCTGGAGGAAAGCCACAGTTATACCGATACCTAAACCGGGAAGAGACGGCTCTGACCCAGCTAACTATCGACCAATAGCACTAACAAGCTGCATCTGCAAAACCATGGAAAGAATGATTAACAGTAGGCTGGTCTGGTACCTGGAAAGGAATAAAGTGATCTCAAACTACCAGTGCGGATTCCGGCAGGGGCGGACAACAACTGACCACCTGGTAAGGCTGGAAGCTTATATTAGAAATGCATTACTCAGAAGAGAACATCTAGTAGCTGTATTCTTCGATATAGAAAAGGCCTATGACACAACCTGGAAACATGGCATTCTACGTGACCTGGCGCTTATGGGGCTTAAGGGACACCTCCCCCGTTTTGTGGAGGAATTCCTGAAAGATCGAAAATTTCAGGTCCGAGTGGGCAACTCCGCTTCTGACACTCATGACCAGGAAATGGGTGTACCCCAGGGCAGCATTCTGTCAGTCACCCTGTTCAACATTAAAATAAATAGCATCATAAATGCGCTGTCCCCTGGCATAGAGTGCTCTTTGTATGTTGATGACTTTGTCATTCTTACTTATGGGAAAAACATGAACACCTTAGAAAGGAAATTACAGTTATGTTTAAACAAAATTCAGGGTTGGGCAAACTATAATGGTTTCAAATTCTCTGACTCCAAAACAGTTAGTATGCATTTTTGTAATCTAAGGGGGCTCCACCCAGACCCTGAACTATTTATACTCAAAAAGAAGATCCCTGTCGTGAAAACTACAAAATTTTTAGGCCTCACCTTAGATTCCAAATTTAATTTTCTCCCCCACATTAAGGAACTTAAGAAGAAATGCCAAAAGTCATTAAACATACTAAGAGTACTCAGCCATACGGACTGGGGAGCTGACAGAGATACCTTGCTGCTGCTCTATCGGAGTCTAATTCGATCCAAGCTAGACTACGGATCCATAATATATGGAGCAGCAAGGAAGTCGTACCTAAAAATACTGGAACCAATACAAAATGCTGCCCTGCGTCTCTGTCTCGGCGCGTTTCGTACATCACCTATCCCAAGTCTCCATGTGGAGGCTGGAGAACTCCCCATGGATATAAGAATGAAAAAGCTTGCAATGCAGTATATAGTCAAGCTAAAATCCAACCCCACAAACCCTGCTTTTGACTCCATATTTAACCCCACAGAGGTAGAATTATACAATCGAAGGCCTAACGTCATACAGCCGTTGGGCCTTCGAATGAGAGAACCCATCCAAAATTTAACCCCACCCATTGACCGAATCTCTAAAATAGAAACCCCTCAGAATCCTCCTTGGCTAATGAATAAACCTAAATTAAATTTATCCCTCCTTAATTTCAAAAAAGAAAATACAGACCCAAGCATACTACAAGTCCACTTTAGGGAACTGCAGGAGAGCTACGGAGATTGTGGCACCATCTACACAGACGGATCCAAAATGGAGGGAAAGGTCGCGTGTGCCTGCTCCTTTCGGAACAAAACAATCTCCCGTAGACTCCCCGATGGCTGCTCCATCTTTACGGCCGAATTGCACGCAATATTGCTTGCACTTATGGCCGTCAAAGCATCAGAAAGGAGTAAATTTATAATCTGCTCCGACTCCAAATCTGCATTGCAAGCTTTGGGGCGGATGAAGACTGACATCCCATTGGTACATAAGAGCCTGAAGCTGTTGGACCTAATAACAGCCGACCGTAGGGATGTCACCTTCATCTGGGTCCCCTCCCATGTTGGCATTGAGGGAAACGAAGCCGCAGACAGAGAAGCAAAGAGAGCCCTAAATCATGCGGTGTCAGGAACCCAAATTCCCTACTCGGACCTGAGACAAAGTATTGCCTCTGCCACCTATCGAGAGTGGCAGAACCGATGGGAGGCTGAGACTCACAGTAAACTCAGGCAGATTGTGGCGGATGTCAGGTGGCGGCCCACATCTAAGGGTCTGACAAGGCGTGGTAGCACAACCATGTCCAGACTTAGGATTGGCCACACCTACATCACGCACTCTTTTGTACTGAAGAGAGAGGAGCCCCCACTTTGCGAGTACTGTGACTCTCGCCTCACCGTGGAACATATCCTCGTTGATTGCCCCAGATACCAGGATGTCAGGGCGAAACATTTTAGAGCCACTAATCTAAAAACACTATTTAATAATGTCGACCCTGGGAAGGTACTGGGCTTTATTCGGGAAGTGGGGCTATCTACGAAGATCTGATTTCTGAATTTGTGAACATGCACTATTTACATTAGATTTTTACCAAATATTTAAATTTTTACTACCTTTACTATTTTAACTGTGAATAGACCTTAATTTTAATTATATGACTGTATAGAATCTGGCCCTTGTTGTTTAGAGAGAGAGTAGTCCTTAAGGGACTGCAGGCACGACATGGCCTAAATTGTGCCGATGTGCCTCAAATCAACAAATCAAATCAAATCAACAATTTACCAAATTGCATTAGTTCAGGAACAAAAGTCAGATTATTCGCAGATGATTGCTTAATATATAGAACAATAAAAATAACACAAGATACAAACATTTTACAAAGAGAATTAGATGAATTACAGAAATGGGAATCAAATTGGAGCATGTCTTTCCACCCAGAAAAATGTCATTTATTAAGAGTAACAAAAAAGCTAAAACAAATTAATTCCACTTTTCTTATTCATGGTAAACCAGCAACACAAACTAACAAGGTTACAAAAGACAGTTTGTGTGGAAACACAAACTCAAAATCGGCCCCCGAAGTAAAATGTTTTACATAATTCGGATAATCCTTCAGAGTTGAAGATAGTTTACTTCCTAGTCCAAACCTCCCGCAGGACGACGGGGGATGGGAGCAGGCAGGGTTTGAACCTTCGATCGTCGATAAATCCAAACGACAGTCCAGCGCGCAAACCGCACGACCAGTGGTCCACCCAGGTAGGCTTCAATATTTTCAGAAAGAACATTCGAATGAAATTATATCAAAGACAAATGAGAGATAAGAATGGAGAAAGAAGGTTAACAGATCTTGTGTAGTGCCCCAACCGTCCCACAGATCAAAGGATACGTGAAAATGAATGTAAAGTTAGATGTGAACCTGGCCTAACTAGTTTGTGGTCTTTAGGGCAGATGATGTAAAGTTCATCTGTTTTTGTGGCCTACGGTTAACGAGGGTGTCATGTAGCCAGCACAACGACCAACCGCCTTTGCTTTTCCCCAACTAATGTCAGGTACCCATTAGAGCTGGGTAGACTCAGAAGTTGAAAATCACAGTCTTCACCAGGATTCGAACCCGGGACCCTCGGTTAGAACTAAATAAAATAATTGTTTTGAACAGGCTCAATCTCAAATTCGAATCCTCAAAAAAAAAAAAAAATTCCGCTATATAGAAAAAATGTTCACGAAAATGATATTTATAAGATTACTATTCGTCTTAAATTAGGTCTAACATATAATGCATACTAATTAGCTTTTTCTTATAAAAAACTGCTTGCATAATTTATTTTAAAAATTAGAATTTTCGCTTTCAGGAAAAAAAAAAGTAGCCGTTGCATCAGAACTTTGAATGGTCTAAAATATTGTGAAGTCGGATTTTCAATATCTCTTCTAGTTTACGAGATCTAAACGGGACAGACGGACAGACATTTCGCACAAAACTAATAGCGTCTTTTCCCCTTTCGGGGGCCGCTAAAAATGAAACAGTCATTACCAATCATCATACTATTGATCTATACAACCTCAAAAATAATTTTACATACTTATCCATAACATTAACAAGGTTACAAAGACAGTTTGTGTGGAAACACAAACTGAAAATCAGCTCCAGAAGTAGTCCACCCAGGCAGGTAAAAAGGCAGGTTTCAATATTATTAGAATGAAATTCTATCAAAGACAAATGGCAGAAAATAATGGAAAAAAAGGTTAACAGGTCTTGTGTGGTGACCCAGCAGTCCATGAGACCAAAGGATAGGTAAAAGTGAATGTAAACCTGGCCTAACTGATGTATTATAATGAATATCTAATTGATCTAATTGTTTTGTAAAGGGCCAATCTCTTATTCCTGTAGAATAAAAAATTTCCGTAAAAAAAAATAATTTTGTTCTTTGGTTAAGTGTATGAAATAATATTGCACCGCAGTTCACACGATAATATGAAAAATTACTTAATAATTGTTGTTTTAAATTATGTCTGATTTATATACATACTAAATAGATTTTTTCTCTTTAAAAAAAATAATAAACACTTTTTTTGGTGTAAATATAGTACTTAGTATAACAGAACTTACCTGTTTACGTTCAACAGTGCGCTAGTGCGCATCTCAAGCACTGGTGCAAGGCAGGGTTACAACAATATATATATATATATGAGTACCGGCACCTATTTTTTACAAAAAAAAAAAAAAGCACTGGATATATATATATATAATAACAAAAGATGTTTCTCAAACTTAGGCAAAAACAAAAAGCCACGTTGAAGACGTGGGGGTCTGGAGGAGCGCTGTAAGCTCCCCCAGTGGGGTTCGGGGTAGAGCTCCTACGCATAGCGACTTCTTGCGTTCTTTACTGCAAGAAACGCATTCTTCTGACATCCACAGCTCATTATTCATCGTATTTAAAAAATCAGGTCAAATTTTACTAACATAAATTAGTGGGGGCAATGGCCGATACTGAAATGTGAGAGATAGATTTAGATAAAGGCTTTGAGTGTCGCCGTCGAAAAAAATGTCTTTGAAAAATAATATTTTTTAAAAAGTTCATATAAAAGTTTTTAATTTTGTTCAATACGCCTGTTTGTAACTTCGTTTTGTTAAAGAACTATAATACAAACCTCTGAACAAAATAAATTCCGAAGACAGTCGTGAGCTTTTGTAGATCATTTAGATTCTGATCTATTATATATATTTTTTAAGTTTAGGTTTTATGTATGGTATTGTGAGTTATAGTCCTAAAGTTATTTATTCAATAGTAAGTCACTGGGAAAAGGTGAATTAAAAAAAAATATTTTGTTTCAGAACTAATCTTAATTGTTACTCCTCTTCTGAAAAATTTCTTATGAATTCTAAATTTACCAAAACATATTCTTTCAATAATTATTTTGAATTCATGCGCAATTCCATAGACCCTGTCGCCATATTTAACATTTCTGTTTTAAAACGTCGTGTTTTCGTCGGGGCCGGTAGAGTGGAAAAGATTATCATGTAACCTCTCTGTTTTTTATAATTATTGCTAATGGTTGCATTTTGGCATTAAAGAATATGGGTTGAAGTGACTCGATTTAAAAATGTAATTTACTGCATACGTAACTTATATTAAAGACAGATTTTTTTTGTAAATTTTGTATTCAATTTCTGAACTATAATACAATAGAAAAAGTATTGGTCTGCTAGGCGGGGAGGGGGTAATTATATCTATCGCCCCCCTTCCACCTGGAACAATCCTCTTTTATTTTATATTTACTAATGATTTAATTTGAGATTGGAGTGGTGTGATGTGACATAGTGACATAATATACAAATGGGTTCACATATCAATAAGTAGCTTATAAAGATTCTCAAATAATTTTCGATTTCTGCTTAACAATTGGACCGCCCCCACCCACTCAAAAGTCCAGAGTGGGGAGGGCAGTAGATGCAATCGCCCCCCCCCACCACCGCCACAGAAGCGGTCAAGATACCAGAAGAGTAACGACATAATATATATATACATACTAAATCGCTGGACAGAACACTACAGTATGCTGTTTGGTGATAAAAGGCACATATCGGAGGAATCGCTGGCAAATGTCCCTCAGAAAAATATGAGAGAGGAGCTCGACGACCCACCGACATTGGAGGAAATTGAGACAGCAATATCTAAACTCAAAAAACACAAGGCACCTGGCTCTGATGGACTTCCCGCTGAAATATTTAAAATGGGTGGTGTCGCCCTAATCGAGAGGCTAACAGACTTGTTCGCTCTATGCTGGGAGAAGAGTTTGGTCCCACCTGAACTTCGAGACTCCGTAATCATATCCCTATACAAAAAGGGTGACAAGTCTAACTGTTCCAACTATAGAGGCATTACACTACTGTCAGTAGCAGGAAAGATCTTTGCTCGACCGACTAACCCACTCTTTAGTAGACGAGGTCTTATCTGAAAGCCAAAGTGGTTTCAGAGCAGGTAGAGGTACATCTTACATGATATTTGTTCTGCGACAATTACAAGAAAAATGCAAAGAGCAGAACTTAAGCCTATACGCTGCCTTTGTGAACCTCACCAAGGCTTTCGACACGGTCAGTCGCGATGGTTTGTGGAGGATTTTGGCCAGGCTGGGATGCCCATCTACGTTTCTATCCATTCTCAAGCAGTTTCGCGTGGGACAAAGAGGCCAGATCAGACACAATGGTGCCCTTTCTGATCACTTCCCAATAGAAAATAACGTGAAGCAGGGCTGTGTACTTGCTCCTATTCTATTCGCTATCTTCTTTGGCGTAATGCTGGGTCAAATGAGGTAGCGATTCCACGAAGGCATCTATATCCGGTTTCGTTCAGACGGCTATTGCTCAATCTTCGACGTCTACGATCCCATACAAAAACAAAGGAGATGGTCATAACGGAGCTACTCTATGCCGATGATTGCGCCCTGCTAGTTCACAATGAACATGACCTCCAGAACGCGGTAAACGAATATGCATACCCTGCCGCCTCTTTCGGTCTATCTATAAACAAACGCAGACGACGAAAAGAAAATCTAAATCGACCACCTGCGGACAATGGTTATGCTGGTTATGTGGCAAAATATGTAGGTCAACGCTGGGACTGCGCAGCCACGGGAAATACTGCATTCCTCACTGATCTTCGGACTCGAAGACAAACCTTATTATTATTACTGTATATATGGGTCAGTCGCGATGACTGAAAATTGGATTTACGTTATGGCCCTCCCCCACCCCACCAAATTAGCCAACATACCAGAGGGAGAATGATATAATATTTAGATTAGGTTAAAATATCAATAAGTATCTTTTATCATATTAGATAGATATGTAACTAATTATGTTAACAAGCTTTGATTTCTGTAAAAAAAATTGGATCGCCCCCGACTCGAAAGTTAGGGGGGGGGGCGGAATTGATGCAATCGTTCCACCCACCCCACCCTGCTAATTTTGGCCAACATACCAGAGGAAGGGGGCGATATAATCCAAAAATAGGTTAAAATATAATTAATTAGCATTTCACTTTTTAAATTTCGACCGCCCTTACCTTCGGGGGAGGGGGTCGGCCGAGTGGGGGGCGATCTCCTATACCGCCCACCCTGGATTCGCCAGTTAATATGACACCTGTAATGAATGGAACCACGCATCGTGTCTCCATATGAATACTTCTGTGTATTATGCATTAGGCAACAAGGATGCATCGTGGCACTGTGTACCGACTGTGTTACATCAGGACTCTTTGACTCCTTAGTTGCAGACACATCTAACCCATACAACATCTTAAAACCATCTCAAATCATGAATAGAGGTTACTTATGAGTTTGCTTGTTCTCTAAGTCGAAACTTATATTATCATTAGTATCTGGTTTTCAGTAGGTTACATAGTAAAGATATCATGTGTACATTTTCTTTACTCTTTTAGTACCAGTTTACAGCGACTCGCCCTCGACAGTAGTTGTGTTAATTGAAAGAAAAGACCACTCGGAACATTGTCCTGTACTTGACCTGGCTTTACAAACAGATTTTGAGTAAGTGAAAATTGTCACTACATGTATAATTCAGTAAAATAATATATTTTTGTACGTGTAAATTTTATGATTTTTTTTTTTGGGGGGGGGGGGTAATAAATAATAAATAAAAACGTTTTTATATTCAACTAAAAAAAGCAATACAAATGTGTTTGTAAGTAACTATGGGAGTTACAAGTTTTGAATAAAGCTTGACCCGCCCAGTATGACTGATCTGTAGGTACTATTTGGGTATTGACAAGTGACCCTCAGTTAACACACATATGGCTGCTCTTTATGTTAGAAAATGGTTATTTTCGTCAGCCGACTTAACAAAGGAATCATTAACAATCCTCAACCTCCTTTCTTTTCGTTCAGTTAGTGAGATCATTTACTTCTATCATATATTCACAAAATACCACTCACTGACTGACTTGTACATCGATCAAGAAATTAATGAAGCCACTGAATGGATTCGCATAAAATGTTCAAAGGGGCTCGCTAAGAAATGGTTTTGATAGATTCGAGGTCTGAACGAGACCGTTCGTTAAAAATAGCAAGATTTCTTATAAACCTCTGATGATACATACATATTAAACATAAATAAACAGCAGCACCAGGGACCAAGTTTTTAAATGAGAGAAAGTAGTGAATTAAATGCGACGAAAATAAGGGACTGCGCCTACCAAGGCCCGAACCAGTGACCCTGGAAACGACAACATGCCTAATAAACCTCTGTATTTAATTTTCGGTATATCCCCAAAAGTCCATGGTCTATTTATAAAGCATAAATACGAATGCCCGATGCACACAATGGGTGAAACAAATAAAAGTGTCATGTGTAAGGGACTGCATTAAATGGTTAAACGGTTTTACAGTGATACTGGAATTCTCAATCCAGCTGTATTATTTGTGTACGTGGAAGGTCAATATAAGTGTGGGGTCCGAATTCATCGTAACGGATTCTATTATTCACTTTGATCTATCACTTGGTCTGTTGGACACAAGATCTGTTTACCGTCCTTATCCATTCCTGTCTGTATTTTGCATAGAATCTTTCTCAATGGCAGGCCCGTCCATTCTATTATGTTATCTTTCCATTACTTTATCTGTCTGCCTATTCTCCTTTTCCCTGGTGCTGGTGATGACCTTGTAATATGGCCATAGAATTTTAGTTTGCGTTGTGGTTTGCAGGATATAATTAAAAAGTACTATAGATCTTATCAAATATTTCGACGAAGAATTGAATAGCAGAAGAAAAGTCAAATAGTGTCAATAAGAACTATTTATTTAGGCAGAGGGAGACTGAGAGGTAAGTGATACTTATGGTCCGGTCCAATTCAACGTAATATATACTAGAATCTGCAGTCTAAATGTATGTATGGGGGGAGGGGAGCGTTTAGTTGCGGGCCTTTCTATTATTACTATAAACTCGAATAAAGGGAGGGAGGTCCATGACAAAATAAACAATTTAATGGGCGTATCAGGTGGGTAATACTAGTATCTATATATATAATTCTCTTCTTCCCTCAACAATTTAAACGAGAAGAAGTAAAGGAAAGATCACTCTCTTATTTCTGCGGATAGTCCACGAGAAAACAAGAGGGGGGGGGGGGAAACAAGTAGTCAAAAAAATAGCAGGGCCGGACCGTTGTAACCAAGAAATATCAATCTTTTTTTTTTCATTTCTACCTCACGTTAAAAAAATGGGGAGGGGAAGTAATCTACTCTGTAGTAATTATCGAGGCGACAGAGCAGGCTCAAGAGATTGGACACCATGGAAAGATCACTCTTTTATTTTTGCAACACGGACGGAGGGAGTTATGCTACGTAATTTAAGAGGCGAAATGAAAAAAAAAAGGGGGGGGGGGCGGGGGGAGGGAAGTCACTAAATAGCAAAACCGGACTTAACCATTGTAGAGCCCTATGCGAAACGGATTTCGCGGGGCCAAGTTTGGGTAGGGATACGGATACACATGTAGTCCTAGTGTAATGTGTATAGTTGATGGTGTTGATCATCACACGTTTTGTTTCCCTTGGGCATACCAATAGTGTTGAGTGGTCAGGCAAAAAGAAATAACACAATGGCATGATCAGTTAAGCATGTAGATCTATTATACCCGTTCAATAGTTACAGAGGTCAAGTGTTTCTTAACACTCCAGCATATTTTTTCTTTGTTTGCTAGATCTAATTGTGTTTGTATCAATTTCTTTTTTTTTTAAACTTTACTGTAAGATTTCCTCTTATATAATAAGTCAATAGAATTAAACAATGAAATTAGCTTTCTTTCTAAAGGTTTAAATATAAGGTAAAATACACACACATGCACATCTTTGTTTTACTTTATTGTGCAAAGAACATATGTAAAAACGGTGTCTGGAAATTTAGGCACCGGATATTTAATCACCGGATATTTAAGCACCCGGAAAATTAGGCACTTTTTGACAAGGAGGAAAATTAGGCACTCTTTAATAACGACCTTAATTTTGAACATAATTAAAAAGTTTTAACGTACATTTTTATCTTTAACAACATTTTCATGATACAAAAGATATAATATAATATAATATAATATAATATAATAAAATATAATATAATATAATATGTCTTGCGACCTCTGGTAGTCTCATGCGGCCTCTGGTAGTATCTTACCCAAACGAACCAGTCGCAGGTTCTGTTGACTTCTATTGGAGAAGTTTAGTAGCTACGATATTTAGTCTGTTTAGAGATGAGATTTTTTTGTTTGTTTGTCAATTCGCAATGTAGTCAAGCAAGTCTCCACATATTGGTATTGTACATGAACACTTGATGACCAGATTTTGATTAGAGTAAGCTGAAGATGTAAATTATGTGATCTTTTTCTCCAATACTAGTCGATTATTGATGTTGTAGAGAATTTTGGTGATATTTTCAAGAAAGGTAGATAATTGTAAAAAAAAAGTATAGGCTGACAAAGTGGCGATGTTAACTTGATGTCAGCTTCCGTAAGGGGAAAAGCCGCTATTAGGTTTGTGCAAAATGTCCGTCTGTCCGTCTATCACACTCAGATCTCAAAAACTAGAATAGAAATGAAAAATATTATTTCACCATGCGATGCGGCTTGCAAAGTTTAGGCGTAACGGCTACTTTTTGTTTTCTTTAAGCAAACCGTTTAATTTATAAAATTATATTTTTTCATAAAAATACACCAATTCTAAAACAATACATACATGTAAGGGAGATAATGTTCCATTAGGTTAATAAAGAAAGACATCCGGAACTATCTATTATAGATACTTAAAACTATTGCAATGTTTTGGAAGGAACATTAAAGGTTAAATCAGATTTTCAATAGCTTTTAGTGTTGTGTTGTCTGATGGACAGACCAACCAACAGACAAAACGCACAAAAATAAGCGGCTTTTATCCTGATGGGGGCACTAAACAAAAAATAAATAAAATCTGATTATTTAAAAATTTGAGGGAACTAGTTTTGTACTAGATATTGCCGCGGCCGTCACGAAATTCACCGTATAAAAAGTCCATTAAAATATTTAGATACAAAGTGCATTCCTAGCCTTTATAAACAAACATAAATGTTTTCTTTTAATTTTAGCAGCTTGTTGACCAGAAAAAAACACCTTTAACTAATAAAGGATTATATCCTATCCTCTTAAGCGAGCAATTCTTGTATATATGTATGTATGTATGTATGTAAGTACGTATGTATATTAAATTAAATTAAATTTTATTTCGAAAACGGCTAACGATTTTCTTTAAAATTTCACGGTATGTGCATAATAGTGAGAAAAAAATTCTCAACTCATTGGCCACATCGGGAAAACTCGAAGTCAACCGTTATATCGGTTTGAAATGGCTCATTATCGAAAAATTAATTTTGGCTAGAATGTTTTATGAATGAAATTTTCTATATGACGTCAATGGAAAAAAAAAACTTGATACCGCTTACGTCACTAGGCTCACAGCAGTACACTAAGACTTTTCTTCGCAAACAAGAAAAAGTTTTAATGATTCAATTGGCGTAATGAAACATTTGCGCACCATCTTATTGTACATTGATCCATTATGAAACTATGGAAGAAAAATAATGAAATTAAATATCTTTGTGTATGATTAGTTATTGTGTTTTAAAGGCTTTATAAATTGTTTACACTTAAATTGCGTACATCCGTAGGTAGCTTTTACTTTGTTATTATTTTGCTGGTGAATTATTGCAATGTGTTTAAGCTTCGAAGTCTACTGTCCCATATCAAAACATAGGAAATGGTCATAACACAGCTTATCTATGCCTTACTTGCACAACCAGGGCCGGCTCTAACATTTGTGAAATGGATTGCGCGCGGACCAGTAAGGGTAGGGATAAGGATAATAAGTGAAAAAAAAGATTTTGTATTAGAAAATAAATTCTTATTTGCATTACAATTTTATTAAATGAAAACTGACGATGTCGTTTTTTTATATCACGCGTAGGACTGGCGTTTACCTTATTGATTGACACCCCAAAATGACAATTTTGTCTTTTTAAGGACATTTTTATGAGTTTCAGGAGATTTCCAGGAGCTCCTTGAAAACAAGGAAACACTGTTATAAATTATATTGGTTTAATTTAACAATTTACACCTATAATTAGCTCGGGGCTTTTGAACCTTCGGGGTCCACTGCGGCAGCATAGGCCTAAGGCTGGCCCTGATGATATCCAGCTCGCGGTCAACGAATTTTCATCACGCTGCTGCTTTATTTGATTAACCTATAAACCTCGGTAAAACAGAATTCATGTTCCAGAAGTCACCCAATAAAACCTTAACCTGGTAGATAACTTCACATTATCTGGGCAGCATAGTATCAAAAGACGCATTGCTTTAAAGGGAGGTTGATATGTGATCAGGGATAGTCGTGCTTTTGGACGCCTCCAAACGAGAGTGTGGCGAAATAAATCGCACCGCCTGTCTACAAAAATTAGTGTCAACCAGTGATTCTCTCAACCCCTCTATGTGGATCTGAAACATGAGTATTTTATAGAAAGCAATTAAGACTTCTTGAACGACTTCACCAAAGACCGCAATACAAACAGCAATATTCTTGCAAAATGGTATGAACTTCTTATAATCCGATAGTTACGCTTTGCATGGCATTTATTCCGTATGGGGGACGAACATATTTTTGGCAAATCTTTTTTTTTAGTAAGAGATGCCTCACAATAACGCTTCTTTAGAATACTAACGCGATGTTTTTAAGTCTCTTAGGAAAAAATGGTCGATTTTACTTTGTTACTAGGTGCACGTTTTACACTATAACGCAGAGATTTTGCATCACTTGATGATTCTTACTAAAACCATACTAATAAAGCTTATCTTCGAGTCCGAAGATTAGTGAGGAATGCAGTATTTGACGTGGCTGCGCAGCCCCATCTGTGACCTACATATTTTGCCACATCCAGGGCAAGCATAACCATTGTTTCGACTTGTAGATGTAGATTATGAATTTGTTTCCATTATGGAAGTATGATTTGTTTTATTTTATTTGTTTTATTTCCTTATTAACTGGAATTAGATTTCTTTCACATGTTTTTTTTTGTGTGAGTGTTTGTTTGCATAAAATGTCACGTTTCGGAATCAGCTTCAGTGTTTTAATATTCTTCATCTTGCAACAACATGAAACGTGCTTGTTACAGCTTGAAAGAATAAAAGGAATGAAATGAAAACTTCTGGTATGAATATTTCCATTTTTAGGTTTTTCAATGACATTTATTGCTTTATTTCTATCACAGAAATAGACTTCCGAAATTCCAGTGGTGGCTAAGACTGAGAAACCTTCACAAAATACTTTCTTGGCCAACTAAACGAAATGAAGACAAAAAAGATGCAGATTCGAAATCGATCATGTTTGTTGATCATTAGTAAAGAAACTCATCTTATTGGTTCAGTTAAAATGAAAAGTTCCTTTCAAAGTTCAGAGAATGATCAAGTTGAATGACTTTTTCTGATCAACAAATAGAGTGCAAACTAGGGCAACAAATGGTAAGAAAGAAAGACAAGGAGCGAATCAGTCACATCAGTTAAAGAGAGTTGTTGAACTTTGAAGACAAAATACAAATACAAAACGTTTGCAAATTGTAGTGTTTTTTTTTTTGTTTTATTTATACATAGGTTTTCGATAGTTTTAGTTAGGAACTCTTCCTTTCTTTGTGTTACTAAATAGTGGTTTCAAATAGAGCACACACTCTATTCTATCAAGTTGTTTGAGACGACCTTTAAAAATGTACTGATCACAAGAAATAGATTGCAATCAAAAGAAATGCCACGTCATTTGGAAGAATGTAATGTGCAACTATTCTAGCATATGTGTACACATAGAGATTCTGTATTACCCAGTTCAATTCAGTAGTACATTTTTTAAAGCAATAATTATGGTATTTCAGTGTTTGTTTTTTTTTTAATTATAGTAAATTATTAAAGCAAAAGCAAAAAACAAAAAAAAAAACAAAAAAAAAAAAATGCTTAAGTCCTGAAGTAAACTTTGTTTTGCGAAATAGTTGAATATGTTTTAATAGATAAAAACTAGACTATTAGCGCTAATGACAATTAGTGATGGGCAAAAGTTAACTAAAAAGTTGCTAACTTTTAGTTTAACTAAAAAAAATTAGTTAAGGCCAAAGTTTAATTTAAAAAAAAGTTTAGTTAAAATCCTAGTTTAACTATTTTTTTTTAGTTACAAACTAAAAAGTTTAATTACAAATTTTACAAACTTTTTTAGCATACATACCAATAAATATTTAGATCTATGTAATTTGGAGAATATATATAATGAATAATAGAGAGGAGAATAAACTAGAGGGTTCACAGGTCACTAGAAAGCCTTTTGACCTTTACCCTAGAATGGTCACTATTCCCGCCAATTCAAGGTATTTGAAAGGCGAGAAAAATAAACGTGTTCATTATATTTCTAGCAAGTTTCACTGCTTGATAAATCCTGATTAATTCCTTGCTTCTATAGATCTACATTTTGATGCTTTTTATTAAACACCAGTGTGTTCCTGTATAGCTACGGGCAAAGAATTTAGATCTACTATAGATCTAAAAGAAATGTCGACTCTTTTTATTTTAAAACTTTTTACTAGATAGATCCGGGGGACAGTGCCCGCCGACCTCCTCGTGGTGTCCTCTGGTAACTGGAGTAAGTCCACCCTTTGCTCTCAGGGTGGTCTGAAAAAGGCTAACGTTGCGGGAGCCCCAACTTTCCTAGCAGGTTCTCATGCTCTCCTGGTGCAGAGTTCTGCTGGTGAGGTCTGGGTAATGCTAAGATCTGATCAACATAACCCCTGCACGCTCGTATTGTGTAGGGATTTGTGTCTGTCGGGGTTCTAGCTAATGCTGAACTGATCAGCCGCCGCCCTGGAGACTAGTGGAGGGTCAAGCCATCAAAATTTGTGGGCCCTAAACTGGTGGCTTTAAAAAAAAGGTCTCCTGCCTCACTCCACTTTCGTGGATTAAACCCTGCCCATACGAGCGAGTGGTTGAGTTAACTGATCTTTCGATCGATTCATAGTTCAATGTTCATGTCTGGACTGTTCTTCACTGCTCGCTCTAAGGGGCAACCCAAATCTCCTCCCCCTGGAGGAACCCATACAACAATGTCGAGTAAATTTACAAAGAAAAGCGGGTCTGAGCAGACCCTAACAGGCTCCGCTGGCCAGGTAAAGGGCATTAGGCCTGGCATCGAAAAATGTGCTACTAATCGCCTCGCAACGTTGGTACATAGGGAGAACGGGCCACGTTGTGAAAAAAGAGCTACCGTTCTTCCCAACACACAAACCCTGATAACATCCTTTTTCCCCCAAACAAACACTACAATTAAAAAACCAAAAGTCTCAGAAAAAATTAACCCAACACCAACACCTCATACTGGGAAAGTAAGTATCCCCCACACTAATTTAGCTGGAAAGATAAAGCAACATGATCCCCAAATTTCCAAATCTGATGCTAAAACTTTCAAAGTCCTTCAATGTAACGTCCGAGGACTTATTCCAAAGACACTTGAAATAACTAACCTGCTCCACAAAGAGTGTGTGGATGTTGCCTTACTACAAGAATGTCTGATAGGTGAAAAAAGAAGTGTCTCAATACCCGGGTACTCTGTTTTCCGCTGCTCCTGTGGGGATTGCCGAGGCCTGGTTACATTGGTGGCTAATGCTCTGGTCGCCAAGAAAGTGTCCACAGACTTGAGTCAGGGGAGGACAGACACTTTGGTATTAGAAATTTGGAAAAATAATAGACGCTTCAAGTGCATCAATGTTTATAATCCACCAAAACAAGAACTGGCTTTAGATGTCAGAGAAACAATAACTGTAGACACTATCATAGCTGGAGATCTAAATGCCCATTCACCTTCCTGGGGCTATGATGACACTGATCAGTCTGGTAAAAAGTTCATGACCTGTGCAATTCTACTAACCTTTTTCTTTTGCAAAATAAACACTCTCCTCCTACTCTTCTGCATGCTAGCAATGGTTCACTATCACGACCAGATCTTTCTTTAGTCTCTGCTAACTTGGAATCTGTCATAACTTATCAAGTACTAGGCGATATTGGTAGTGACCACCTTCCAATATTACTGACTGTCACTCTTTCTAAAATGAAAACCAAGTCCACTAAAGAACCACGAAAGTGGTGCTATAGTAAGGCTAATTGGAAAGGATACGAGACAGCTGTCGACAATGCCCTTGAAAAAATCATTGTAGAGTCTAGCTCTGTCGACCTTGTGTACCGTCAAATAACAACAGCTATCCTGGGCATGGCTAAAAAGTTTATTCCTCGAACTTACCCTTGTAAAAAATTCAAAAACTTTTGGACGGCTGAAATCAACAAACTTGTTATGGCTCGGAGAAGGGCATACAAAAAGGTCCAAAAGAACCCAAACAATCCAACACTCAGGCAGAAATACAACAGACTCAGCCTACTAGTCAAAACGTCTGTTAACAGGGAAAAACGAGAACGTTGGACCAACACCCGTGCAAGGTTAAACATAAGGGATAGCTCTAAGGCTTGGAGTCTTCTGAGAAATCTCGAAAATGCTGGGCGTACGAAAACAGCAACCCCATTATCTTCACCGAGTGGGGTAACCATTTCATCGAAAAAGAAAATTGCCACCTTGTTGAACAAATATTTTGCTAAGTTCAACAAGGCTGCCAAGAAGTCCCCAATGTCCAAAGCCATTGATAAAGCTCGCAAAGCTGATGAAAAAAAAGACCGAAAGGAACCACAGACCGAAAGTGCTGAGGGAACGATGAACTCCCCATTCTCGATAGGCGAGCTTAATGCTGCCATAAGGAAATGCCAGCTTAAAAAGGCTCCCGGGCCGGATGGTATTACCCCCGAAATGCTTAAACATGTAGGGGGGAAAGTAAGGGCCGTGCTCTTGGCATTCGTAAATAGAACCTGGGCAGATGGTCATCTGCCCAGGGCCTGGAAACGTGCCACCATTATTCCTATACCAAAAAAGGGAAAAGATGCTTCCACTGCTGAGGGCTACAGGCCCATCTCACTCACATCTTGTGTGGGAAAGATGGCTGAAAAAATGGTAAATGAGCGTCTGGTTTGGTACCTTGAGAGTGCCCGTCTTATAGCTCCAGAACAGGCTGGTTTCAGGGCTGGAATGTCCGCTATAGACCAAGTCAACATCTTTGTGCAGAGCGTAGCAGATGGATTCCAAAGGACCGAAAGCACATACGCAGTCTTCATTGACTTAAAACAGGCATATGATAAAGTATGGCGGCCTGGTTTGCTTCATAAGATAAGAGCCGTGGGGGTGCGGGGACGGATATATTACTGGATTAGAGACTTCCTACAAGAGCGTACAATAAGAACAAGGATGTACGGAGAAGTCTCAGGGGAAATGACCCTCGAGCACGGCCTCCCCCAGGGCTCCGTCCTGTCATGCGCCCTTTTCACGGCCTTCATAAATGACCTACCGGCTCAGCTAAAATGCCAAAAGCTGCTATATGCTGATGATATTGTCCTTTGGAAATCCGGAAGGAGCGCATCCTCTATACAAAAAGTGCTACAGGAGGACCTCCATACGCTCTGCTCATACACACAAAATGGAGGCTAGAAATAAACACCTCCAAGACGGTCTATTCTCTGTTCACGCTCGGGACTGGCATTCTCGGGCAACCTTTCCAGCTCTCCCTCAACGGAGTGGCTCTCAGCATGGAAAAGCTACCCAAGTACCTTGGTGTAACTTTAGATCGCCATTCTAAAAATGTGTGAGCACATCCAGGATGTTGTAAGAAAGGCCTCAGGGAAACTTTGCATTGTGCGGAAGCTGGCATCCACGAAGTGGGGAGCCCGAGCAGACATGCTCCGATCCCTGTATTTAGGAGCAGTCCGATCACAGATAGACTACAGCCTACCTGTGCAAATTTATGGCTCTAGGACTGCTCTTGAACAACTTGATAAAATACAGTCCCAAGCACTAAGATTTGTCTGTGGAACCTTTAGGACAAGTCCAGTGAATGCGGCTGAAATAATGGCTAATATAGCTCCACTAACCCTTAGGAGGGAAAGGTCAGTACTGACCTGCTATGAGCGGTATAAAAGGCTGGATGAATACCTCCCAGCTAGAAAACTAGTGGATGGTTGGAGATGCAGAAGACGTATCCAGATGCAGTCTTTTATGCATCATGCCACTAGACTATCTGATGAAGCTGGCCTCTCTACCAACCGACAAAACATTCAACGCTTTCATCCCCTTCCCCCTTGGTGTCGCCCAACAACCCCAGACATACGCTTGAAATTAGCAGACCCTAATGCCACTCAGCAAAGCCGTTCATCTAACGACCTTCAAATCCTAGCTCTGGAGACCATTAATACATTCAAGCCCAGTGCTATTTTTGCATACACTGATGGATCGGCATCAATAGATTCTGGAAGAGCAGGCTATGGAACCTACATCGACTTTCTTGGCTCTCACACAGTCAAAATCTTTGGACCATGTGGTAGTGTTTGCAGTTTTGATGCGGAGACCATGGCAGTCTGTGAAGCCTTAAAAGTCATTGACTCTCAACTCGGCGAGGGACATTTGAGGGCAACACAGATTGTTGTGGTCACTGACTCAAAATCTGTACTACATGCTTTGCAAAGCCCCGGACCATGGCCCCCCAATATCAACACTGTCATCATGGCTTCACATAACATCAAACAACGCTATGGCACCCCTGTAATAATGCAGTGGGTACCGAGTCACATAGGTGTGATTGGCAACACAATCGCAGACTCTTTGGCCCACCAGGGAGGGCAAATTCCACCCACTGATCAGGCTGTAAGCTTTCATCAAGCCCTGGCTATAATACAAAAAAAAAAGAAATGGAAAAGTGGTTTGAGTGCTGGGACAAGTCCCAAAAAGCCCGTGGAGTCTGGGAGCGCATGAGGCGCCCTGACCGCACTTCCCCGTGGTGGAGGCTGTCCAGGCCTGAGCAAGCTATTATAGCACAGTGCAGGACAGGCCACTGTCCTGTTGGCTCATATTTCTCGCGGCTATGGCCAAATTTCGATTCACGGTGCCCTCGCTGCGGGGAAGAAGAGGAAACCGTGCCTCATATTCTGTTTGACTGCCCCAGACTTGCTGATCTCCGTCTCGACAGGTCTGGGAAACCCAAAATTCTCGACCTGTATGGCGACATTCATGCACTAAGCAAGACAGCAGGGTTTCTGTCCAGGGCTTTTGCAAGAGAGGATTTGAGCCTCTCAAGCCCTCACTCTAATGGAGTTTGATGATGATGATGATGATTAGATAGATCCAAAGTTAGAGTCTAGGGACGTCTAGTCTATTTAGTCTATTAGTATAGTTAGTCTATTACTACTATTAGATCTATAGTCATAATAGTCTATATTTAATTATTTTAGTCTCTTAGTCTTAAGTAGAGTCTAACTCTTAGTAGTCTTAGATCTAGATGTAAATTTAAAATTATAAGTCAATAATATAGATCTATTAATTGAAATCTATATTACTTTACTTTATTAGACTAGATCTATTAGTTTAGAGATTCTACTATTCTAGAATTAGAGTCTAGATTAGATCTAGATATATCTAGATTACTTATTATACTAAGACCTAAGATGCATAGATGATAGATCTATAATACTAATAATAGTCGTCACTATACTACATCGAATACTAAATTAACTAAATCTAGACTAGATCTAGCTATCATCATTTAAACATGGCGGCCGCCAGCTAAAACATGATCATACCTATTGTTAATTATGATCTAGGTTCACAGTCAGCAATAAACAAACAACAACCATTAGTGTCATGGCGGAGAATGATACTTTATTATATTGAACGCGTGCACCTTTGCGCACCATATCAACATCCCCTTTTCTTTAAAAAAAAATAAAAAAAATAAAACATTTCGGGGAGTATCATATAAAAAAAAATAAAACAAAACCACAACATAAACAACTATACATAACATACATGTATACGCTTCACTCAATATGAAACATATCACAATTAAAAATCAACATTCCATAGTTCATTAAGACACATAGTCATTGAATCTTGTCGGTTTTTTCAACTGATCCCTTGGTCGCAGGGAATGATGAGTTGATGAGTGGCGAACGTGTTGATCCTGAGTTCTATTGTCCTGTATGTTGTTATCAGTATCGGGAAATATATCTTCTTCTGTTTCTCTGTTCGGGTTAATATGCACTCTGTTTCTTTGGTACACTGCACCATTGTCACCTCGAATAATGTAAGCTCTCTGATTGACTTGAGACTGAATTCTTCCACGTCTCCATGTAGGGTCATTAGGAGATTGGAAATAGACCATCTGTCCAGTTTTCAGCTGACTTAAATTTCTTGACCTCTTATCATAAGATGTTTTTACACTCATCTGACGTTTTTCTTTCCTTCTCATAATGTTCTCTTGACATGTAGAAGTCTTAATGTTACTCCTTTTGTTTGGTATCAGTGTTCGAGTCATCCGACCAAAAAACATCTGAACTGGGCTTAGATTTGTGTCTTGCCTTGGAGTATTTCTAAATTCCAGAAGAGCTTCATAAGCATCTGACTTTGATTCTCTAGATTTCTTCATTATGTTCTTCAAAATTTTAACTGCTGACTCAGCCTTTCCATTGGATTGATGGTGTCCTGGAGAAGATTTCAAATGAGTCACTCCCCATTCCATCATAAATTTGGAAAAATATTCCGATGTGAACTGAGGTCCGCTATCAGATATACAAACTTTGGGCACCCCATATCTTGCAAATAAAACTTTCAGTTTCTTTATAATTGCGTGTGTTGTTGTCAACTGCATGTTTTCTACCTCTATGAAATTTGAATAATAGTCCACTATGGCTAGATATTGTTGGTCACACATTTGAAATAAATCAATTCCAATCTTGTCCCACGGATTAGAACCTATTTCGTGATGTATTAATTCTTCTCTCTGATTTGCTGGTTTATTTTTCTGACAAATGTAGCATGAGTTGGCTATTTCCTGTATTCGAGATGATAATCCAGGCCAGAAAACTGTTTCTTTTGCTCTTCTTTTCATTGAGTCTACTCCCAGATGTGCTGCATGGAGTTTTTCTTCTATTTCCTTGCGAAGTGATATCGGTATGATTATTTGTTCTCCTTTCAACAAGAGTCCGTCTTCGTATGTTAACATGTCTCTTAGTGAAAAATATTGTTTGAGTTCAGGTAAACTATTATGTTTGTCTGGCCATCCATTTAGGATATACTTAATAAGTGTTTGCATTGTTCTATCTTTCTCTGTCTCGATTCTTACTTTCTCCAGCACTGCATCTGGTATTGCCAGTCCGACTGTATTGACACAAACATCAGGGATATCACTCTTTTCCTCTGATGGGTCTCTACTTAAAGTATCAGCTATGAACAAATTTTTGCCTTTGACATATTGAAACTGGATATCGTAACGATAAAGACGCATCATTAGACTTTGTAGCCTTCTCGGAGCAGAACTGAGTGGTTTTTGAAGGATGTTTTCCAGTGGTTTATGGTCATTCTGAACTATAACTGTCCTGCCATACGTATACTGGTCAAAACGTTCCAAACCAACAACCACTGCTAACAATTCTTTTTCAATCTGTGCCCATCTTTTCTGAGTATCAGTTAATGATCTAGAAGCATATGCTATTGGACTGCCATCTTGTAATAACGCTGCTCCTAACCCATTTTGGCTACTATCTGCTTGTAGTGTAAGCTCTTTGTTAGGGTCAAAATATATCAATGTGCCATGAGTCGATATTTTCTGTTTTATCTTGTTGAAAGCTCGTGTGCATTGATCAGACCAAACAAATGGTGTGTTCTTTCTGATCAACTCTGTTATGGGCTGTAAATCTGTCGACAAGTCTGGAACAAATCTTGCAAGATATTGAACCATGCCACAGAATCTTCGGACTGATGAAATATCTTTGGGAGCATTCAAACTCAAAATCGCAGATACTTTGTTCGGGTCTGGTTTTATTCCTGCTTCTGTAATAATATGACCCAAAAAATTAATCTCAGCTGTTCTAAAAACAGACTTTTCGTGGTTCAGTTTAATCTTCTTTTCTTGACATCTCTTCATCAGCTCTCTTAGGTTAATATCATGATTTCTGAGTGCTTCTTCTTTCGTTCTTCCTCTTCCTACCACTATAATATCATCAACGTAATTGAAACAGCCTTTCAGTCCTTCTAGTGCTAGATTTAATCGTCTCTGAAAAATTTCTGAACTCACTTTCAGTCCAAATGGTAATCGTTTCCATTTGTATCTACCAAAAGGGGTTATCATTGCTGTCAAATTAGATGACGCTATGTCTAGTCTGACATGCCAGAAAGCTTCTTGCACATCCAATTTGCTGAATATTTTGGCATCGTTCAAATCTGCCAATATGTCATCTAAAGTAGCAAGATTATAGAATTCCCTTAGTAAAACTTTATTCAGGGCTTGTGGATCTATGCAGATCCTAATTTTTCCATTAGCTTTTTCCACAATTGCCATCTGACTCACCCACTCTGTAGGCTCTATCACTGGTTCTATGATTCCTCTCTGCACTAGGGTCTTTAACTCCTCCTTAACTCTTTCTTGTAAAGCAATAGGGATCTTTCTACACGGCAGAACCTTGGGCTTAATGCTGCTATCAATCTTTAAAGACACTTCTCCTAAGTCACCCAAATCACCAGTAAACTTTGGACTACAGTCTTCTTCTTGGTTATTCACTACTGATGCTATGAACCTATCTTTATTGACTTTGATTAACTTCATTCTTGTTAAAGTTTCATGACCTAGAAGGCATGCTAGATTATTTGGTACAACTATATATTCCACCTCAAATGTTTCGTTAGTTTTCTCATTTCTCGTCGTTAGAGTGGCTTTCCCTATGGGTCTCATTTCAGTCTTATTCCACATTAGTAATCTTTGCGTTGCCTTTTCTATCTGATTCTTATTTACGTATTTTTCCTGGATGGTATTTACATCAGCTCCACTATCCATTTGAAACCTTACACGGTGACCATTTACTGTCATAACTGCTGTCATCCTTTTCGTTTTGTGGTTCTCCAAAGACATCACCCATTCATTTTTTACCATCATGACATCATCTCTTGTGTCCGACTGTAGCTGTCTTTCATCGTTAGACATATCATCTGACACCTGCTGAATTTTCTTTTTGCACATCACAGCAAAATGATGTCTCCCCCTGCATGCTAGGCACATTTTACCCCATGCAGGGCACTTTTCTTTAATGTATTCGTGAATCCTTCCACAATACCTGCATTTACCTTTCTGAATGTTTGTTCTTGAAGGTGTGGATACTTTCTCAATGATTGGAGGGTCGGCTTGTATTTGTCTCAACTGTTTGTTGGCGGTCTCGTATGCTCTGCAAATATCTCTGCACCTTTCCAATGTGAGACTACTATCTTGTAGCAATTTCATTTTGAGGCATTCATGTCTAATACCAAGAACTACTCTGTCTCTAATCAAGCTATCTTCCAGGCGTTCAAAACAACACGTTTTTGCTAGTCTTCTCAGATTTGTTATGTACTTTACAATGTCCTCGCCTTCTTGCTGTTCACGCGTATTGAACACATAGCGCTCATAAGTTTCATTCGTTTTTCCAATGCAAAAACTTTCAAATTTGTTCACTATTTCTTCCATCTTTCTTTCTTTTCCCTTCTCAATTTCAAGACCTTCATATATGTCCATTGCTTTTGTTCCTATAATTGTTAGAAAGGTGGCCACTCTGACCTCCTCTGATTCTTCCGACAATTTAATGGCTAACTCATAGTTTCGCCAGCTCCGGTGAAACTTTTGCCAATTAGCGGCCATGTTTCCTTCTACCTCGAGCGGCTCGGGTACAGGAAGGAAATTTCTAAGGAAATTTCTAGCTGCCATTGCACGGCGTAGCCTTGAATTGTTGCCTAAGTATTATTGCAAACAATAAACCTTTATATACTGATTAATGATTACCTCTGATCATCATCCCACCGCTGCCACCATGTTAATTATGATCTAGGTTCACAGTCAGCAATAAACAAACAACAACCATTAGTGTCATGGCGGAGAATGATACTTTATTATATTGAACGCGTGCACCTTTGCGCACCATATCAACACCTATAATTATACTTATATCTACTATCTAGATCAGGGGTGGGCAAATTACGATCCGCGGGCCACATGCGGACCGCCGAAGTGTTTTATGCGTCCCGCCGACACCTATAGTAATCAGGTGTGCCCACAGTATATACATATAAAAATGCAAATATTAAAAATAATATCTATATAAATTTTTGAAACTGTCTCATTATAAAAGTAAACGAAGATTATGCTTATTGGCTATACATCAACACACTCAATTCAAGACACAATCTCTGAGTGTTGGATTGGCTTGGAACAAGATGGCAAGTGTAACAACTGATGTAGCTCGATCTTTGACTACGACAATTTTTTTTTTATAAAAGATATCCCAACCATTAACTCTAAACAGGAAAGTTTGCACAAAGCTGCATAAAATTTCAATTTTATGGGTCATATTCTAATAGTAATCAAACTTAGTAGAGCTGGGTGTGTTAACCACGGGTAGTTCCGATTTATGGATCCGCTAGCGGCTAGCCTAGCACGGGCAAGGCAAATGAGGTATAAAATCTCGAGGAAGAAATTGTTATGTTACTTGAAGGGCATTCACTGTGACTTTGTTACCAATATTTCTAATGAATAGTGGAACACAGATTTCATGTGTTTCATAATTGCTATTGCAATTGGTTGCTTACATATGAAATATAATGCATGGTAAATCTTTTCAAACAAGGCTTTCCCATTTCTACAGGCAAGCAAAAGAAAATAGTTTTTGTCATTTTCCTTTGCTGAAAGACGAAACTATTTTTAGTGAAATAATTAAAAGTACAACACTTATTAAGATTCCTTAACTGTGCAATTTATAAAAGCAAATTTTAAGACGTCAAGAACCAGTCTTCAATACCATCAGCTCACCATTTATCGCAGAAGCTGATTCAGCTCCAGAGGACATAACTCCAAGCAAAGAGAAGCTCCAGTCATTACTACCACGGGAGTCTTATGGATGCCAGAAGCTGTATTTCCACACAAAAAAACTTTGCTGCTGTTCACACTATTTGGGTACACATACATGTTCTTCTTCGTTCTCATTTTACATGTTGGAGGGTTCAGATCAGTAATTCTACATCTGAGATGAACCGCGCAGTGGTTTCCGGATCAGGCAGTTTTTTTCGGGTCTCTTGATTTAGTATGTACCATTGAAGGGACATGGTCAGCATTCTCTGGTGATGCTCCACAAGGGTAGGCTTCGCTCGTCCCGACATTCAACTTCCGGAACATATATTATTGTCTCATTCAGTGATCAAACATTTTTGTGGAAAGTAAATAAGTATAATCACTGGTCAATGTTGACTGACTGTAATTTGACAGCAGTCACAGGGGTAACAACTAATAAGCTAGTTCCACAGTTCCAGAACACGAGTGTAAAAAGTTAAATACTGCTTATTAAGTACAACTGTATATTTGTGGGGATATTGTGATATAAAAAGACATCAGCAATTAAAAAAAAAAATCGTAAAATTGATTTCAAAATTGCTAACTCTTGTCGTAATTTTTTTACGCGGAGTTTGAAAAAAAACACGTGAATATAATACATTGAATATAATACACTGTAAATGGGAATTAAAAGAAATTCTACACAGTTAGCGAGCGTATCTTTCTAAGAAATATACATATATGCGGCCCGCCATTCCCAAACTTTTTTTAATGCGGCCCTCGATACAAAAAAGTTGCCCACCCCTGATCTAGATCGATTAGTTTGTAGAAGATATTAGATCCAGGAATATTCTAGAGTTAGTTAGAGAGTCAACATGCAGTTTTATCATTACTTCTAAAGGTAACTTATATTAGAACTTGGACAATTACTTCTAATTTCTTTCTATAATAGTATCATTCTAGTGATTCTATTAAGATCTACATCTATCCCATAAAGACATTTAAATCTTTTTTCATGTGCACTAATAAATGTTTATTACATTTTGCTAAAGGGATTGGTTGTGCTTTATATTTTTCATGTTTGGCTGTTTCGTCCTTAAAAAAGGTCAAAATAGTTAGTAAAAGTTTAACTAAAGTTTCTTAGTTTAGTTTAACTAATTTTTTCAATTTGTGATTAACTACTAAAAGTTTAATTACTTTTTTTTAGTTCAAACTTAGTTTTAGTTTAACTAAAAAAATTTAGTTTAGTTCCCATCACTAATGACAATACAGCAGATGCAAGGGCTGAGAGCCACTTAAAACAGAAATTTAATGGAATACTAGGTAATTTGTAGAGTATAACAAAGTATATCTTATCTTATAAAATACAGACGTTACTTCAAAAAAGAAGATGATTACGTCCTATGCGTGTCCCTAGGTCAATCTAGTCATGACTTAAACTGAGACCAATCGTTCTAGAAAGCCTAAACACTGACCTGCAACGACGTTACCACGTCGTACAACTATGACCAATGGTCTCGCTTAAACTCGTGAAAGGTTCTGATTTCATTGGCTGCTTCAGGCAACCCATTCCATACTTTAATAGCACCAGGGACGAGGGAGTATTTTTACACATTTGTCCTAGTATAGGGAACAAGAAGTGAATCTCTATCTTTGTGTCTTTCTGAGTTTTTTTTTAAACTGAGTTTTGTTCATATATTTGAAGATTATGGTTAAGTATTTTATGTATAATTGATACTTTATTTTTTTAGTCTTCTATCCTGGAGGATCTCTAAATTTAATCATTTTACTTAAAGGTGTTACTCTAATTAGATGTGAATATTCGTTAGCTATGAATCTCACTGCTGTATTTTGTGTCTGGTTTAGTTTCGTAATGTTTTCTTGAGTTGAGGGTCCCAAACAGAGGATGCATATTATATTATTGGCCCAACCAAGGTTAAATATCATTTTAGTTTTATGCTCTTATTTGGTTTGTAGAAATTCCTCTTAATAAACCATAATGCTTTGTTTGATTTTTAAAAAATAACTTCATCAATATGGGGATTCATAATACTTTTACACTTATTATAACATCTAGGTATTTTGAGTTTTTAGTCTGTGTTACTGGTTTACCATGAATAAGATAAATTTTATTCATTTGTTTTAGTTTTTGTTTTTTTTGTTACTTTTAATCATTGCCATTTTTCTGTGTGGAAAGAAATGCCGAGTAATTTGATTCCCATTTCTGTAATTGATCTAATTCTCTAACCCTAAACCTAACGCACAGACAGAGTGAGCTGATGTAAGCTTGGTAAAAAAGAAAAAAGAAATTTAATTTCTTGCTGGCAGAAGAATGAAAATAAATTCAACAAAAGAAATATGGATCAGTGACCAGTGCACCATTATTGATAGTGGCTTGAAAGTTGGCAATAGCAAAAAAAGTATATGAAACACTAAAAGCTTTAACCATCAAAAGACAACCTAGAACCACAATGATTGAAAACAACGATGGAACTCTTTTTGACTGAAGAAGCAGGCTTGCTTAGAGAGTGAACAGAATATTGATAAGACAACTTCGAGATAGATCCAACCCAGAATATCTTATGTCATATTTCTTTGAAGCGAAGTTCTTCACCAAACCAGATAGTCCACGATAGAGCGAGAATGTCTAGCTATTGATTGGCCTATCTCAAGATTTAGGAAACATCTGTGATTATGTTGTTCAATTACCTATAAAATGCTTCCAAAAGCACGCGTCTCAAATAGCCTCTGACAACCAATTCAACTCTTTGCCTTCACGTGTGGTTCAGATACTGGGACCAACAACAAGGAGAAGGGGAAAAGGCGAGCAACTTGTGCCTAAACCAGTAAGCTCCTGGCAGGAGGGGCTCGTTAGCCTTGGCTGGCTACCCATCTAGGAGAGGGAAAACTCCGAATCCAAACCTCCGCTGCCTTGCGGCTATACCCAAAGACGGGAAAGGCTTCCAGAGACAAAATCAGGAGCTGGTGACCCGAAGGCAGATTGTGGCACACCTTGCTACAGCCTGACAGAGCCTGCGGCGCTACTGATTCCAAACTGTATCGGATATTCCGTTCCTTTGGTCACATCAGCTGCGCGGAGAGGGGGAAACTGCTGAGTGGGCGACATCGTTCCGACCATAGACGATTTCCAGGCTTTCATCTCGCTTACTCAAAGCCCAAACCCTCTTTGGAATACTCTTTTCAATGCTAATCCACCACGCGTTTGACAAATCCACCAAAGCCATCTATCTTCATTCTAGATTTGATGGCAAACTTCTAAACATTGCCAAAACTAAAATCAGAACCACCATCGAAAGAAACGACGCAGCGGTAGTGGCGTATAAAGAATATGACATAACCATTAGCACAAAGAAAACTAATGTTATTGGACCACCTGCTACAGCACCACTCTCCATCCTCATTGACGATAACAAGCTGGATGCTGTAAATGAATTCTGCTATCTTGGATCTACAATTCAAGATGACCTGTCTCTAGAAGAGGAGATAAAAAACGCATAGGAAAGGCCGCATCGACCTTTGCTAGACTCCGACCAAGAGTTTGGGAAAACCAGAAGCTCACTACAGGACCAAAATGGAGGGCTACAAGGTATACATTTTTGGCACGCTACTGTACGGTAATGAGTCGTGGACTACCTACGCAAAGCAAGAGAGAAAACTAAATTCACCCCACTTGCGCTGCCTTCGAAGGACCTTGAAAAACACATGGCAAGAGAGAGTGTGCAACGCCGCCTGCTCGGACATGTTCGCAGGATGGAGGACAATCGCATCCCTAAAATCATTATGTAAGGGCATCTCGCCTCTGGCTCAAGAAAAACTGGTCGCCACCACCTCCATTACGTGGATGTGATCAAGCGGGATTTCAAATTAGTGAACATTGATACTGACCATTGGGAAGACATAGCCCTAGACCGCACTAGTTGGAGAGAGACGGTGACCAAGAAAGCTATGGACAGCGTGAAAACATGGGCCTCAGCTCCTCTACCACCAAAGCGAAAGCCACCTTGCCCTGCAATATATGTGGACTGGAGTGTCTCTCCAAAATGGGGCCATATGAAAACAGAAAAGGTGTTGTTGTTGTTTTTTTTGTCCAAAATGGTGCTGCACCGTGGCGACATGCAATTTGTGCTTTCAAATTGAATTCTAATATTGCTTGATGGATGTATTTTTGATGTTCATTTGTTATTAGTTATGTAGCTTGGAGTGTCAAAACTGTATTAGGCCTCCTATTTTTATTTCGTGCAATTTAGTATATCGTAACAAATACGCATTTAGAGGAACGGTTGACAGGTCTTCATCCAGATTTAGTGTAAATAAACCAAACACAGAAACACTGAAAGATTGTATTTTCGGAATTTAGATTCTATTTTTTTGAAAAAATGTGGCATTTTATAGGGTGGTCGAAAAAAAAAACTTTTGTGACGATCTCTTATTCGGGAAAATTTTATCTATTATATCAGATAGTCAGAAAATGGATGAAGTTTTTACACATCTAATCAAATAGAGCGTACGAAAGTTTTACACCCATTGCAAGGGACTGACGGAGTAAATCTCTTCTTTGGCATCATCATGGATTTCTCCACATTGCACCATGCGCAAAAATGATGCGCGACGGCACTTCGACTCTCTTTGGCTTTGTAAAAAACTCGAAGCTGGTGTTCCATTAGTATAGTTCCATGGTTACTCTAATATAAAAGAAGAAAATGGCGACCCAAGATGGCGGACGATCTAGTCCTAGATATTATCTTCTCTTATATAATACAGACGTTACTTCAAAAAAGAAGATGATTACGTCCTTCGCCTCATGCATTTAGTCATGCATATTAACCAATGAACTAAATTCTGCCACGTCACTGGTTTTCCTGGCTAACTCAGGCAACCTATTCCATGCTTTAATATCGCTAGGGAAGGCACACATTTTTCCTAGCATATGGAACGAGGAATGTGCCTTTATCTATCTATTATGGTAGAGACCAACTCCTCAAACTTCGTTCAAAGTGGAAGCTTCTTCCACCATGTTATGCACATATAAATTGTCTGTACCCTCCCTCTGTTAGTACAAGGAAAAGAGGAAAAAAGGAGGACTACGGCAAAGACTGAGAAGAAGAAGTTTTCGCCCACCACTTCTTACGATTATTCTAGCTAACGTCCGCTCAATTAGAAACAAAGTGATAGAGATGTGTTCCTACGTTTTTAGAGAAAGTTGTCTCTTGGCCTTTACTGAGACATGGTTAGAGGAGGAGGACAACGACGACCTGATTGCTATTGATGGTTTCTCTTGCGTTTGATCTGACAGAACGGCCGAGTCTATGAAGAAAGGCGGGGGCTATGTGTGTACATCAACATCAAGTACTGTAACAACTACACGGTTAAAAAGAAAATGTGCCGTCCTGATCTAGAACTGGCGCTCTCATTGAGACCTTTTTATTTGCCACGAGACAATTTACATTGTCCTTGTTTATGTTACCCCTACAGCCAAGACGGAGGTTGCAGCTGGAATCATCGCTGACGTAGTGCATGAGTTTCAGACAAGGTCACCGGACGCACCAGTAGTTATACTGGGTGATTTTAATAAATGCACCTTGAAGGTTGACCTATCCACCTTCTACCAACATATCTCATGTCCAACAAGAGAGAACAGAACTCTAGACTTATGTAACTGTAACATCAAAGGAGCATTCACATCTCGTAAAAAGCCACCACCAAGATCATCGCACCACTAAACTGTACAACTGCTGCCTAACTACCCCAGGAAACTTAGAGGGCGAAGTCATTCAAAAAAAGAACGTGCAAGAATGGACTCAAGACAACATTCTCAAACTACAGGGTTGTCTAGACTGCACCGACTGGAAGAGAGCAATTCAAATATGGAAGAAATGGTCGAAGCAGTGACGAATTACATTAAATTCTGTGAAAACATGTGTATCAGTACAAAGAGTATCAAGATCTACCCCAACAATAAACCATGTATCATTGCAAAAATGAAACGTGAAATCATCAAAAAGAAAGGGGCATATAAGTGGCGACAGACAGGAAAGGAATTGAACACAACGAAATCTCGCTGTTGCTCTTGAGGAAGGGAGGAGAAACTTCTATTTCTATTGTCGTTTCGACACTAACGATTTGAATTATCTAAAACTCAAAGCCCTTGAAGATGTCAAAGTAAACAACTGTTTAGAATTAGCGATTACTAAAGAGCAAGTCTGAACATTTTCATAAACGTCAACCCAATGAAAGCTTACTCTAGTTATCACTCTTCCCCAACTGAATATATCCGTTCTTTCACTAATACCTTTTGCTCCTTTTCTAGTAACGTCCAAACTATTTTTAGAGCTTATGGAAAAGCCGTCATCGTTAATTACATTTATTTATTGTGAATATACAACTATGAGCTTGCGCTGCAGAAATATAATTAAAAAATAAACTTAATGCAACTTTATGTTATGTGAATATATCACAGAAAAATAAAGATTGGTCTAAGTCTATGTTACAATGAGTGATTCTCAACCTTCGGAAAAAACAACAACAAAGTTTTGTTAGTCTCCCTTCGCACTCTCCCAGCGTTTTCTTCGCTGCACTTTCTCCTGACATTTAAAGCTCCGTAGTCATCTTTTTTAAAATAAAAAGCAGATCAAATCAAGTAAAATAAAGTAACGCGCGGGCAAGGGCCGTTACTGAAGTGTGCCTGACCATCAAGGCGAAATTAGCGTATGTATATCTTTATTTGTGTGGGCGACATCGTTCCAACCACAGCTTATGCCCAGGCATTCAATGTCCATTAGATGATCCATAGTCGCTTCGCGACTGAAGGAGGCCATATCTTTATTTATTGTAATATTATATTCATGATAAGCGAGACCTATTATAGAAAGCCTGTTTTGGTCAGAATAAGACGTCAACAGACAGATGGTTAGATGTATATGTGACCAAAATGTGTTTGCGCTCGCAAAATGTCTAATTTTTAAGAACCTTTGAATAATGTTTTAGTTAAAAGATTTTCTAATGTGAATTTATAGCCACTAACTACATTGCAAAAATTAACCCATCCATTTTTCTCCTTGAAAAGATACCTCACAGACTGATAATTAGTGAATTTAGAATTTTATATTAAGGCTTTGAGGGTCGACGCAGAAGAAACAAATTGTTAAATACCCCTTCGTTTTGTTACAGAACTCTAATTCAAAGCTCTGAACAACAACAAAAATGGAAGAAGGAGGAGAAATTAATTTTGAGTCTTTTTTAGACCAATTACATTCTACTCTAAATTTTGTGTATTCTTAGGATTGAAGTACAAATTGTGAGTTATAGTCCCAAAGTTATGTGTACAATATAAAAATCTCAGATTGAGTAAAGGCTGAGAAAAGGCGACTAGGAAAAAAAATCTTTGGTTTCAGAACTCATCTCATTTGTTACTCTGATACCGGTATTTAAAGTTTCTCAAGAATTCTAAATTGTTCAAAACAGTCTTTCTTTAAATAATTTATTTAAAAAATAATGATAAATTCATGCGCAATTCCATAGACTCTGTGGCAATATTGGACTATTTTATTCAAACAGTGCAAAAAGTAAAAACATAATAAAAAGAATGTGGGAGATTAAACGAAGAGTAAGATAAGGTGACTCACTTTCTTGCATGCTTTTCAATTTGACACTGGAGAGATTTATAAGAAATATACACATAAACACAAGGGGAACAATTACTAACTACTTCAGCAGAGAAAACATGGGCAACTAATATGGACAAAATACAGCCAACCTCTACAATACCTTCCTTATGCCGATGACATTGCCTTATTGGGTAATGATACCTCTGACATTGCTAGAGCTTTCACACAACTAGAAACATCTCGACCAGCAGGATTTGAGGTTAATGACAGTAAAACCAAGTACATCACAATGGCAAGAGACAATCAAACAGGGGACAATATTGTTATAACCTTGCCATGCACACCGCCATCCAAGATAGTGCAGAAGGTGCGCACGGCCAGAGACTAGACTAGGAAGGATGTTTACATTAAAGAAGAGAACGATTTCGGCCCAAGTCTAGAACTGATAATGAAAATGCTGTGATCTAGGCAGAGGTACTACGTGTTTGTCATGTCTCCATGTAAATAAACACCTATGTCTCGTTGAGTTACCTCCCTTCAGTTATTACATTGTTGTCAGAAGTGGGATTATAGGCGACTCAACGAGAGGAGGTAGGATTCGATCTCAATAGTATCTTTGAAACAACCAGACCAACTCTTAGTTAAAGAGCTAAGGCAGGAACTTCGTTACAGACGCCTGAAGTTGGTGGTAGCAATTTTGAATCTTAGTTTGTTATGAATGTCACTGTCTATTTTGTGTCTGTTTCTTAAATTTTTCTTTAGTAAAGGGGTCATGTTTTCTCCTAATGGATATACCAGATTTCTCCAAGCAGCCTTTGTAAAATATTGGTCCAAAATAAACGAAAAATCGCATGGCTGCATTATGATGAATGTACGTGTTAGTTCAATATATTTTATATTACTAGGTAACTATAAATAACTGCATAAATAGAAGCAAGTTTCATTTTTTTTCTGTTAAGACAAAGTCATATGGCAAATTTTTATTTATATCCTAATTCTAAAAATGAATAATAATAGAATTATACAGTAAAAATAATCGCTAAGTGTCACCACCTCAAAGTTGTTGCCATAGTGTAGAAACCCTATTTCAATATTGTGAATGTTATTCACAACTCATGTTGCCCTAAGATGAACACTTTTGACCTTTAAGTGAACCAGAATTAAGAGCAGTCAGTCAATATAGGGAGTTGGTAGCAAGCACTTGATAGAGTCACTTGATATAGTCAGTTGAGTTAGTTACTTAAAGGAGTTAGTTATAGACAGTTGAGAGAAAGAGTTGTTAGAGTTACTTAGTGGTAGACAGTTAATACAAGGAGTAAGAATAGTTACTAAGTTATTAGTATATTCGCCATATTTCTATAGAGGATTAATACTGATCATTCCTGAATTGAATTGTGTATCATATTCACTATGTGGTGTTATTGCTTATATTAAACTTATTATTTGTGTCTGCTACATCAAGTGTCATTTCCTTATTCTGTGCAAGTGAAGTATGATCGCATTATAATATGAATCCAATGTCACTACCACGCCTACATCGATAAACCAACAGTAATAGCACAGTATCAAAATACAACCCGGTGACACTAAGTTTTTTTTTATTTTTAATAGTTTTGAAAGTCTAACTGATAAGGTTACAAAGAGAGTTTGTGTTTTTGCAAATGTACACAAGGTACACTATGAGTCAGTCCATCTCTTCTAATTGTTTAGAAATGAGTGTAAAAATGTAGGCTTCGATATTTTTAGCCTGAATTTAAGAAGTTACAAACTTCAAACAACTAATATATTGCCTCTTCCATAAAACTTTGTATTTAAAAAATAAATTTATCCAATGCTCGAGATCCTGCTTGAATACTTAGGCCCTATATGAATCGATACAGCATCAATGTATTAAGTAGCAATAACCCCGCAAAAAAAACAAATTAAATGAAAGACGATTGAGATATACATATATTTTTGTGACGGTATGCACCGGTACGGGGTACCGGCACCTTTTTTCAATGTCGGGAAAAATTATTAGGCTACTTTTCTTGTATTTCAATGTTAATTTATTAGTAGTTGAAAGTTAGGCAATCTATCACTAAGTACATCACCTAGCTATTTTTTGTTTTACAAAAAAAAAAAGCACTTTATATATATATATATGTATACAGCTTACTTTCAGCCGACATGCCGTATTATTAAAAACACCTATATGTGAAAGTCTCAATCATTTAGAGTCTTAGTCATTATTTTAGACTAGATTTAAGTAGAGTCTAGACCTAGATCTAGTAGGCCTCTTACTATAAAAAAAATAAAAATAATCAGTCATTAGACATCAATAGCAATTTTATTATTAGGTCTAGGCATTGAAATGTAAATCTATTAATAAACTATAATAGATCTAAGTCTAAGTACTAACTTATTAAATAAGTAGAAGTATTATAATGAATTATATAGATCTAGATTGACTAGATTATAAATAGATCTATACTGACTATAGATAGGCCTAGATATCTAGTCTAGTAGATTAAGTATAGAGAATAGTAAATGTATTACAGTTACCGTATTATTAGATCAAATTTTTAATCAATATTGTTTTTGTTCAGTAGTGAGAGTAGTTTTGCTGAGCTTGTCAATTCACGACAATTGTAGTCTAACTGAATTTCCAATAGATTGGATCATTAAAAATTATCTTATTTTATCTATGTCCTATGTCTATATCTAATAATTAATAAACTTTATTAGTCTTTAGTAATATCTAGACTTTATTCTAATAAAAACTGACTATATGCATAATATAGTCTCAAGATAGAATCTATACTATTACTAGATCTATTCGATTTTTATATTTATATGTATATAGATCTGGACTAGAATTAGATTATAGATCTAAATATACTAATGGAGAGACATGATATGCAGTGTTAGCTAATAGCATTGCACAAGAAACGAACCTGGGTTTTTCTAAACTCTAATACTTGGTATGTAATAGTAAAACAGCACCTACCTAAATAAATCGTAACTAGAAAATAAAAACATATTTTATTTTAGTATATATAGGTCTGTGGTTGTATATTATATAGCCTTCGTAACTTCTTCTATAGAGAAATGACTTTTGTTATTTCTTTTACTGAAAAATTGGGCTATTCACATCTGACACATATATAATTTTTATGCTCAGCAACAAAGCCCATTGAATGTAAAATACTTGTACAAAATTTGAAATGCAAGATATTTAAGAATCAAATAAGATATTTAAGAATCAAATAGGATATTTTTATTTTGACCTAATGAACTAAATGTTATTCTCTCATAAAAGCAAGAAATTAGTTTAGACTTTTTAAAATTAAAATATTGAATAAAAGAAATCAGGTCTGCTTGATAAAAGAAATCATATAAGCCTATCTAATGTTAAAATGGATGTATTATAAAACAATACATATTATTTACATTTCTATTATGTTACCATTTCAGAAATCTAAATTCAGAGGGAATTATATGACAATGTATTATTTCCATTAATTAATAAATTATATAAATATTTAAACATATAAATACAACTAAACTTTTTGCTCCCAAGGTACATAAAGTGCAAGCTGCAGTTAAATAATGTACATATCACATTCAAAATTTTACATTTGCCACTTATTAAAAATTAAAGATCATTAAAGAGCAAAGTAAAGTGATCAAAGTCAACACTAATTGTGTCTTTTTTTTAGTCTAGAAAAGTCTTATTGCAGGTGTAATACATCTTAACTAGTGAAAAGTTCAGTTATTGAAAACTTTTCAACCAGTAATAAAAACAAAAAGGCTTAATTAGTGAACTGTGCATTATCTATAGTAACTTTCAGAATTAAAGCATCATCTTTAATATAGTCTCTTGATCTGATTATTTCATGAGACACAAATTTTGGGTAGCCAAATCCAAGTGATTCTGTAGACTGACAAGGTTTTTGGAAATGTTTCCATGCTGGATCAGGAATAAAACTTTCTGAAATATTCATTCTCATTGTAGCATCTATATTTTGGTCGAAAAGTGTGAAAGAAACAGGCAACACAAAAGGCCAGTCCAAAATGTTGTTGTAATCTCCATGTAATAGTTTGATGTAAACAGATATGTATTTGCCTTCTCCAGCTCCATTGCCATTCAGAAAGACAGATAAACATGCTTTATAACCAAATCTAGAGGTGTAAAAAGGAGGACTGATCAGCTCTTTGTTGCTTTTGTGAACAGCTTCATTCAACTTTGACTTGTAGTTGCTGCAAACATTGACACAAATGTTATTAATGTTATTGACATAAATATGATAATAAAATTCATGTTTATGCATAAGTGAAAAACAAGGTTAAAAAACAGTTTGTGTGGAAACACAAATTCAAAATCGGCCCCCAAAGTGGTCCGCTATGGCAAGTAAAAATAGGCAGGTTTCAATATTTTCAGAAATAAGATAAAAAACTATGAACTACAAACTATCAACAACTACAATCCTATCTCTGCTGATACAAAAAGAAGAGACATGCTTTTGTGGAAAGTTTTGCAGATAATGTTGTTTTGTCAGTTCAACTAATGATGTGATACCACAGGATACGGAGATTTATTAATGTTATTATTATTAAATTGTTAATATTCATATGTATTCAATGAACTAATAGTTATGAAGATAAAGTTAAATCCAAGGTATCACAGAGAATGCATCACGAATGAAGAAATTAGAAACAGGATTAATACAACAATTGGACCCCACGATGACCTGCTAACCACTGTCAAAAAACTTAAACTCAAACTCTATGGCCACATCACAAAATCCTGAAGGCTCACAAAGACCTTCCTTCAGGGAACAGTACCAGGAAGAATATAACGAGGAAAACACAGAAAGCGATGGAAAGACATCAAAGAATGGTCAGAAAAGAAAAGATACTGAAATCAGACATCATGATATTTTAGATCTTTCAAAGTTCTGATGAGAAACAGATCTTGAGTGGTATCCCAACGGTCCAACAGACAGGTGAAGGTGAAGTTAAATGTGAACCTGGCCTAACTGATGTTATTGAATGATTATCTAATAGATCTAATTGTTTCATGAAGGGCCAATTTCTCATTCAAAGCATCAACAAATATAACTCTTCCCTTAAAAAAACAACTTTTCCCTTTAGTTAAGTATTTGAGGATTACTGGTGTTTAACTACAGTGCAGGCGTATAATATGAAACAGTACCTATATTAATTTTTGTTTTAAATTATATTCCATTTATATGCATACTAAATAATTTTTTTTTTCATTTTAACTAGTATTTTATTAAATTGCTAAACACAGTATCCACTCTAACAAATATCTGATTATCTAAATACTGGGTATATTTTATATTGACATTTTTTGTGAAATAGATCTAAAACAACTTGCTTTAAGATGCAGACATGATTAATAATATTCTAAATCTGGAGTCAGTTACAGAGATTGGATCTCAAATAAAGAAATCCTTTGCCAAACTGGAAGTTGACCACTTAATGAGGTTGTGACAGAGCGTCACATGAAGTTTATGGGACATTTCATCCAACAGAATGAGTTACGTGTACCAAGAGTTGTAATGAAGGCCAATATGAAGAAAGTACAAACAGGAGCATCCTCTTATAACTTGGCACCACACTTTTATTGAGTACCTCAGAGCAGAAGACTTCAGGTGAAAAGAGGCTTCAGACATTGCGAATGACAGATCTTTGTGGAGATAGCTTGCCACCCAATGCACCCATCAGTGCAGGAGGGTCTAAGTAAGTAAGTCTAAAAATATTCACTGAATGATGCCCCCCAATGCACTGATCAGTGTGTGAGGATTTAAGTCTAAATAAGCCTGAAAATATTCACTGGATGATCGCAGCAATCTATTATTAAGTATAGTATATTAACAAAAAGTAATGTTAACCCAATAGTTCCTATTTCTGGTTTGGAAAATCTACCCTCTATTTCTTATACACTGTAGTATTAGCATTCTCATTTTAAAAAATGTAAATCAAATAGCTATGCATATTTAGTTTTCACACACACACACAAATGTTGCCACACTTTTGTTCTTATTCTGAACAAGACATGATGAGCTCTTTTTATATAAAACTTTAACAACTGCTGCTGGGGTAGTAACGCATGTCATAAAGAATACATTGTGCTAATACAAATAGGTAGGGATTGCTTAATTGATCCAAGTGTATTAGTGTTCTTTATCACAAAGACCAAATAAAAAGATTTTGAATTGTGTAAACACTTTGATTAGCTTTACTTGTACACAATATTTTATCTTGTAGATTACAGACATTTCTTCAAAAAAAGAAGATAATTATATTCTACGTATTTCATGAGTCAATCTTGTCATGCATGTTAATCAATGATGGGTGTGAACCCTGCCTGCTGTCATCCCCTGGGTATGGGCTAGGACTTAAAAAATCTTCAACATGTTAAAAAACAAAACATTAAAATGCAAATGAAACTTTACCTTATTTTCCAAATAAAGATACCATCTGTTGTTTGAGCAATTGCTTGAAGAGTAGAACACAACTGTGCAATCTGAGCTTGCTGCTGTTTAAGTAGGTCACATGTTAACTCTAAATGCTTTCGTACACCTTCTTCCATGTGTAACTCAAGACTGTAACGAGGACACTAAAATATATTTGTACAAATGGCTCTGAAATGTAATCTGATGAGAGTTAATAATAAGCATTTTTTGAAACATGAATAAGTCAATTCTGTAAGCACATTTCTCATTTCGACTCTCTCTATGAACATGAAAACTCATACTGTTTTTGTTTTTTTACACAATAACCACTCATTTCTCCTTCATTGGTCCATGAACTATACATATCTAGTTTTCACACAAAAAAAAGTCTTTCATGCTTTTATATGCCATGAAAGAGGTTGATCTCAGAAATCCCCAGGACAATGATTCAGTGAGTAACTGGAGACAGCTAAAAACTATACTTCTGGACATGACAGCCAAAGTCATGAGCTACTGCAGTAATAGAGACCTAATGTGAACAATGTGGAAATTCAACAGCTGTTAAAGCACAACTGCTATCGTGAACCTTTATGTCATTGCAGCCAGAACTCTCTAAAAAGCTTCTTGTCACACTCTGCAGACAATGAGTCCGGAAACTAAAAAATAAATGGTTGCTTGAACTGTTCATAAACACGCAGAGACATGCTGACATATGTGCTATTTCTATGAGTCACTTTGATGTGCCTAAGGCCCAACTTACCAGACAACACCGCTAAGATATCCCACTAGCAAGGTAGATATCTGAAATCACTGGAATGAACACTATAGCCTGTTATTTGGTTACAAAAGGTATTTACAAAAGGTATTTATTGGAGGAATTGCTGGCAAATATTCCTCAGAAAATTATGAGAGAGGAGCTCGATGACTCACCGATATTTGACGAAGTTGAAACAGCAATTCATAAACTCAAAAAACACAAAGCACTTGGCTCTGATGGCCTTCCAGCTGAAATATTTAAAATGGAAGGTGTTGCCCAGAGAGGTCAACAGACTTATTTGCTCTATGCTGGGAGAAGTTCCATCTGAACTTCTAGATGCTGTCATATCCCTATACAAAAAGGGTGACAAGTGACAAGTCTAACTGCTCCATTACACTTCTGTTCTACATGTTCTTTGAACATGATCTCCAGATCACAGCCAAGGAATTTGCTGCTGCCTCTTTTGGTTTATCAATAAACCTTGGGAAAACAATAAGTCACCCAAATAAGCCTACTTATCCCTAAAGATTACCATAAGGCAGCCCCTTAGCGTTGTAATCACTTCACATATCTAGGAAGCATAGTAACAAACAATAGGATTTTAGGGGAAGTTGATAATGGTCTGACCAGGGGCCAATAGTGCTTTTGGACGCCTCCAGGCAAGAGTTTGGCAGAATAAATCACTTTGCCTGCCTACAAAACTCAGTGTCTACAAAGCAGTGGTTCTCTCAACTCATCTATATGGATCTAAGACATGAAAGCAATTAAGACTACATGAACGCTTTCACCAAAGATGCTTGCGCTCCATCATGGAGATACGGTGGCAGGACTGCACTACAAACAGCTATGTCCTTGCAAACACCGGTATGGGCGGTATAGAGGGACTTCTTATGGTCTGACAGTTATGCTGGGCAGGGCACTTATGGGGGGATGAATGTATGCCAAAAGCACTACAGTCTTTTTTGGTGAGCTGAAAGGTGGTCGATGTAACAGAGGTGCCCCACGGAAACACTTTAAAGACCACCCTAGGCGTCAACTTGTCTTACTTGACATAAAAGAGAGCACCTGGTTGCAGGCAGCTTCAGAGCAAGACAGCAGGTCACTTACAAAGGCCATGGGATACACATTTGAAACCAAAAGGAAATCTGCTGCCGAGGACAGACATAGATGGCAAAAAAAGAAAATCAAAATTGACCACCAAAGGACAATGGTTTTGGAAATTTTTTTTTTATCGCAGCAAGTGCTGCGTAGCCATGGGAAATACTGTATTCCTCATTAATTTTCAGACTCAAAGACAAGCCTTATTATTATTATCCCATAAACATTTTTTAAATATCTAGCATTTGTTGTTAGGATTATGGCTAGAAATTTGTTTTCTATTACCTTTAGTTTTATTATTATTGCTTCTTAAGCTTTACCCTGGAAATTTGAGCAATAATCCCCCAAAAATGCTTTATTTTATTATACTCCATATGCCAACAAATTGGTTGCAGCCTATTTGTACAAGCCAAGCTATTGGACTTGAGACAAAAATACATCTTTAACACAATCGTCATTCAAACAGCAATGTATGCATGCAAGACATGGAAGTCATCTGCCAAAATTAAGGAAAGACTAAATGTGGCTCAACAATAATGTCTGGTTTGATGACAACAATGATGGATTTTAGAAGTCAGTTAAAGAGATTTGGTCTCAAAGAAATCCTATGCCAAATTGGGAGCCAACCACTTAATGTTATGGACAATAAAGATTATTATTATTATTAATGAGGTAGTGACAGAGTGTTGCATGAGGTTTCTGGGAAATGTTCTCTGACAAAATGAATTTTGCATACCAAGAGTTGCAATGACATGGAGGCCAATATGAGGAAAGCGCAAACAGGGACGCCCTCCTATAACTTGGTGTAACACTTGGAGGACCTCAGAGCAGTTGAAAACAGATGGGAAGAGGCTCCAGACATTGCCAGTAACAGATCTCCAGGGAGACAGCTTGCTGTCCAATGGGCAGAACAGCCTTGGGAGGATCTAAGTTTAAGTAAGTAATACCAACTAATTGAGACCAAGATTCTTTGCTTTCTTTTTTTTTTTTGAATGACTGGTCCTCCTATTAAACTGCCAATAATGCTAACCTATATTGCTTCTTAATTTTAAAGGTTCCATATGTTCTCCACTGATGGTCTTTCAGGCTTGATTTTTTTTGTTGTTACTTGTTGAGTTTTACATGCTGCTGTGACAAAAAGGGCTATTAACTATTTGACAATTATTGATGAGCAGAGTGTGAGTATGTTTCTGTTGTAACCATGAGTAGAACTATTGGTGGATAATTAGTTTCTATTAGCTCAAAAAATTCTGATTTAATCACAAAGAAGTGATAAATAAGGGAGTGAATGTTGAAGTGGTGGAGACAAGCAAGAGACAAATTTTTTAGAGTGACGTGCGTTTTGTTTCAATTGTTAAAGATAATAGTTCATTTGTATTTTACATACACCTACATTGAAGTTGAAAGCTGTTCATAAAAATTACATTCAGATGTGTTTAAAAAGAAGTCCATATTTTTTAGTTCTGAATTATGAATATAATTGAAAAAAGGTTTAGTTGTACTAGCTGTCTGGAGCGGGAAGCCAACAAATCAGTAGCAACATGGAATAATTTCCCTTTAAAAGGGTATTTAAGCCCCTGTAGACTAAGTTAAATTGTCACTTTCTCCTTGAGTTACCAGCTTATCACTGGACATTTTCTTGAAGAGTGTGCCACATGTGAACTCATTATTGAGAATTGGTTTCACAAGGTCTCATTTTTTATGTAAATTGTAGATGCTATCTGTATAGAGAGACACTCGCCCATAAAAGACCTGAATACTGTCGTGCGCATCTAGAGTTGCTTCTTGTGTGTTGTCTCTTTTGTGCACCAAAACGGTTTGTGCGCTCTAGTTCCTAAGGTCGTGCTTTGTGGATGTCATTGCCTCTTTGCTTCTGTTGTGGTTGTGCTGATGGCGGATCTTTTGTTGGAGTTTTTTTTAGTGTTTTCTTCCCCAGTATTGGTTAAGTTAGTTTATTTTGCCTTATTCTTTCGCCTTATAGTTTTGAACTCGTTATTAATATAATATTGTCAATGGCAGTCACAGGGAATGCATAACTTTCTTGTTCAGGGACGCAGGCTTGGAACTCTGCCGGAGTCAAGTCTGATTTGTAGGCTTTGTTATGGTATTTGACTATCGTCCATGGCGTTGGGATATGGGCGTTGCAAGCCCTGATTGACTGTGGCACTGAGATTAAGGTGTGCTATAGTTCTTTTGCATAGAATGTATAACTTGTAATTGTAAATGCTACCAATACTTATTCGTCATTTATGCTTCATCATAAAACCTTTGTTATGTTATAAGCAATCTCGTTATTCACTAGTATACGTTACTATTTGTATTATTCGTTCTTTTGATACTAGTTAATTGATTGCTATATTATTAGGGGTGTCCATGCAGACGAACCACGGCTAAATTACAACCCCGACAGGAAGTTAATAAACACTGTTCAGGTGTGGAGCCTGGGGAAGTACATCATACCCTAGATCAGGGGTTCTCAACCTGTGGGTCGAGACCCCTTTGGGGGTCGAATGAACCTTAGCCAGGGGTCGCCTAACACCATTGGAAAATTGAAGGGGGGGTTGGCAATTTTTTTATCGGAATTTTTTTTTCTAATGTGTTGTAACAAGCATATTTGTACCATAGTGGATATAGATTTAAATCAGTAGTGGTTACATAAAGGGTCATTTCTCAAATTACATTATTACCAAACAAATTATGAAACGATCGTCAAGTTTCAATAAAAAATAAAAAGTGGGGGTGACAAATATAAACAAGGACATACTGCCAGAGGATACAGAGTGCACTTTTAGTGAATGTAACATCCTAGTTTGAAAGCATACCTGTTGTTTTATTTACTGGTTCTTCTTTGTTTTTTTATAACTGTTATTCAAAAATAGATGTTACAGACCACATCTCCGTTGTTGCAGAATAAATTTTTCAACAAAGAATTTACTTCCACCAATGCATCGAAACACCTTGTGGGATCAAACATTTCTTTGGTGAAGATCTAATTACGTCACTAATATGCCATCGTATTCTAGTCTATGGAAATAAATTCATTATAGACCAACTCATGAACACGGACTTCAAACAAAAGAAAGTTATTAAAAGAAAAGAGAATGTGGTATAGTTTTACTTCAATAGTTCAAGCAGGAATTCAGAGACCCCGGTGCATTTGTAATGAAGTTCTCTCTGCCTTATGTATGGCCAAACAAACGAGCGAGCTTTGCAGATAACGACATCCAGTAGTTTAGTTTTAAATCCTGATGAAATTCAGACTTGATACAGATGACAAGTACCATAATTAAAACATATCAGCCTATGAATCTTCTTATTTTGGTGGCTCCCTGAGTTTTGAAACCTCACACCATTACCAAGGAGTTATTGTCAGCCACCAAAGACATTGTTCGTTATGATTGGAGCCAAATTTATTAATAAATTTAGTGCAATTTGCATACCTAATGACACTATACTCAGGAGATTAGTTGACGTGTCTTCTGATATTAAGGAAATGATGTCTCCTTCTTCTACAATATTTAGCATCCAGCCTGATGAATCCACAGGCGTTGTAAATTGTTCACAATTACTAGTTCCGGTATACTTAAGATATATACATAATAGCGATTTTAAAGATTAGTTTCTATGCAAACCTCTATAAACGACCTCTACAGCGAGTGATGTAACTGACAAAATTGGTTCAATTTGAAATAGTAAAAGACCTATTGGTAAATATTTGTGGTGTCTGCACAGATGGTGCTCTAAGTATGCTGGGGTGTAGGTCTGGATTTCAATGTTTGGTACAGAATGAGTCACCATAAGAATCCATTGTAACTCATTGTATGATTCATAGACATATATATTAGCAACATCAATAACAATGCATCTAAATATTTCTCTTTGTCAGGGAGGGATTTCAGCTCGTTGACTCCGGGGTATACATAAGTTCCTCGAGTTCCCCACCTCGACAGTTTAAATCCAAGCAAATAATATCGGCATCGAAGCCGTGACTGGCCAACACTGAATACAGGTTTTTCAATGTAACATGTAGTGAATACCAACAGTTGTTCAATGTGAACAATATTAATGGCAACGTAAATTAATGTACATTATTTAACAACAAGATTGTATGTTTAACAATTTAATGAATATATGATATGATGAAGCATACATTACGAATAATTATCAATAGCATTTATAAAGCAATTACAAATTACATTCAAAGGAACTATAGCACAACTTAATCTCGGTGCCATAGTTGATCAGGCCTTACAACGCCAACCCAACGCCACGGGCAATAGTCAAATACCAAGCCTACAACTCAGACTCGACTCCAGCAGAGTCCCAAGCCTGCGTCCCTAGATAAGAAAAATACACACTCCTTTGATACCGCCATTCGCACGATTATAAAAGAAACGATTTTAGATCTATGACATTTAGAAGGTAGTAAAATAAACTAACTTACCCAATACTGGGAAAGAACACCACACAGAGAACTCCATCTCAAGGCAAAACAAGAGAACTCCATCTCAAGGCAAAACAAGAGAAGGCAAAACAAGAGAACAATGACACCAATATAGCGCATCCTTAGGAACAGAAACTTACGAAACCTTATGGTGCTCAAAAGAAAATACCAAACAAGATGCGCACGACACTCTTCAATGTCAGTTACACAAATTTTGATCAAATATCAGGTGACCGAGCCTCGCTCGGATGAATAATTTGTTAAGGAAGGATATATACCCGAAGTCATTTTGGGAATATTGTTGTAATTACGAAAATGAACGATCGGGTAAAGACTATCAATCCGAAGAGTTGCTTTTTCGTTCTGTCAGTTCTCAATGTAATTTACATGGCAATTAGAATAGAAAGTCCCCCCTAGCAGTAGGCCTATAGAAAACCACAGCTCAGGTCTTAACGATTTACATTGCTTCTTTCACGTAAAACTATTATTATAGGCTTGGAGGAAAGTCTTTGCAGTGTAACTTCTAAAATGGTTACTTTCTGACATTTGATATTGCAATTAATATATTCATTAGGGCTCTGAGACATGGACACTTTACAGAAAACAACTAAGAATTCTTGAGTGCTTTCACCAAAGATGCTTGCGCTCCATCATAAACATATGGTGGCAGGACCGCACTACAAACTGTGATGTCTTTGCCAACGCCGGTATGGACAGTATAGAGGGACTTCTTATGGTCCGACAGTTGCACTGGGTATGCACGTATCCCATATGGGAGACAAACGTATGCCAAAGGCAGTCTTTTTTCGGTGAGCTAAAAGGTGATTGACATAACAGAGGCGCCCCATGGAAACGCTTCAAAGACCAGCTTAGGCGACAACTTTCCTTGGCTGACATAGAAGAGAGCACCTGGTTGTATGCGGCCTCCGAACGAGACAGCTGGAGGTCACTCACGAAGGCCGAGGGATACACATTTGAGACCAAAAGAAAATCTGCTGCCGAGGACAAACGCAGATGGCGAAAAAAAAATCTAAATCGACCACCTGTGGACAATGGTTGTGCTTGCCCTCGATGTTGCATAATATGTAAGTCACAGCTGGGGCTGCGCAGCCACGGAAATACTGCATTCATCACTAATCTTCGGACTCGAAGACAAGCCTTATTATTATGGCTTTAGTAAGAATCATCAAGTGATGCAAAATCTCTACGTTATAGTGTAAAACGTGTACCTATTAACAAAGTAAAATCGCGCATTTTCCACTAGGAGACTTAAAAACATCACGTTAGTATTCTAAAGAAGCGTTATTGTGAAGCCTCTCTGTTACTCCGACAACCTTGTAGCTTACTAAAAAAAAAATAGCCAAAAATATGTTAGTCCCCCATACGGAATAAGTGCCCTGCAAAGCGTGACTGTTGGATTATAAGAAGTTCATACCATTTTGAAATAATATCGCTGTTTGTATTGCAGTCTTTGGTGAAGTCGTTTAAGAGGTCTTAGTTGCTTTCTATAAAGTACTCATGTCTCAGATCCACATAGAGGGGTTGAGAGAATCACTGGTTGACACTGATTTTTGTACACAGGCGGAGCGATTTATTTCGCTTCACTCTCGCTTGGAGGCGTCCAAAAGCACGACTATCCCTGATCACATATCAACCTCTCTTTAAAGCAATGCGTCATTTGATACTATGCTTCCCAGATAATGTGAAGTTATCTACCACTTTAAAGGAACATGATTTCTGTTTTACAGAGGTTTGTAGGTTAACCAAAAAAAAAGCAGCAGCGTGATGAAAATTCGTTGACCGCAAGCTGGATATCATCAGGGCCAGCCTTAGGCCTATGCTGCCGCAGTGGACCCCGAAGGTTCAAAAGCCCCGCACTAATTCTAGTTGTAAATTATTAAATTAAACCATTATAATTTAGAATAGGGTTCCCGTGGTCTCCTTGTTTTCAAGGAGCTACCGGAAATCTCCTGAAACTCATAAAGATGTCCTTAGAAAGACAACATTGTCATTCTGGGGTGTCAATCAATATGGTAAACGCCAGTCCTACGCATGATATAAAAAAAACGGCATCGTCAGCGTTCATTGAATAAAAATGTAATGCAAATACGAATTTCTTTTCTAATACAAAATCTTTATTTTCACTTATTATCCTTATCACTACCCTTACTGGTCCGCGCGCAATCCATATCACATAGGGCCCCGCAAATGTTAGGGCCGGCCCTGGTTGTGCAAGTAAGGCATAGATAAGCTGTGTTATGACCATTTCCTATGTTTTGATATGGGACAGTAGACTTCGAAGCTTAAACACATTGCAATAATTCACCAGCAAAATAATAACAAAGTAAAAGCTACCTACGGGTGTACGCAATTTAAGTGTAAACAATTTATAAAGCCTTTAAAACACAATAACTAATCATACATAAAGATATTTAATTTCATTATTTTTCTTCCATAGTTTCATAATGGATCAATGTACAATAAGATGGTGCGAAAATGTTTAATTACGCAATTAAATCATTAAAACTTTTTCTTGTTTGCAAAAATAAGTCTTAGTGTACTGCTGTGAGCCTAGTGACGTAAGCGGTGTCAAGTTTTTTTCCCATTGACGTCATATAGAAAATTTCATTCATAAAACATTCTAGCCAAAACTAATTTTTCGATAATGAGCCATTTTCAAACTGATATAACGGTCGACTTCGAGTTTTCCCGATGTGGCCAATGAATTGATAATTTTTTTCTCACTATTATGCACATACCGTGAAATTTTAAAGAAAATCGTTAGAGCCGTTTTCGAAATAAAATTTATATATATATATATATTTATATACATAAATATATATATATATATATATATATATATATATAAAAATATATATACAAGAATTGCTCGCTTAAGAGTATAGGATTGTTTGCAGTCATTCTGTTCTATATGAGAAATTTTTCTAGACTTCCTCTTCCATTTCCAACACTGTTTCTGCCTGTCAGTCATAATACAATAACAAACTTGATGTGAATTCCTAATCTAGTAAAATAAAAACAAGCTCAACCTTCGCACTAACTTTGGCGTGTTTGAAAATACTGTCTCAACGTTTTCCATGATTAGTAATACTTTTAAATAGTAAAATATGTATGTAATGTGAATATTATAAACATGCAATGAAAAGTAAATAAATTAAAATCATAAAATTGTATTAGGGGGTTGCGGAAAAAAAAAACACCTGACAGAATATCTAGTTTGTTTATTCAGAATTATAACCTATCCCAAACCTTCTGCAAAAGATGGCAACATTCAGGGTTTGAATCTGGGACCATCAAGATGGCATACACCAAACGTCAGTATCCCAGGATGTTCCTTCTAAGTGTTTAAGAAGCTTAATTTTTACCATTCATATTTATAAAAGCTGCCATAAAATATTTTAAGAACAGTCTCTGATATATCTTAACTCCAAGGTAGGTTTATTTTTTTTGTCAGCATTGAAGTCATCTTGAGATTTGACATTTCTATAAATAGTCAACTTACTTTATATCTACATCCTGCATCTTTAAATGGACATGCTATGGTAGCTGACGGACATGACTCGTGTACATGATTTTCAATATCTTCCCGTGGAATTTTAGCTGGATCACATCTATTTGGGCATGTAACAGGAAATCTGGGACACTGATACTGATGAGTCTAAATAAAAAAAAAAAGAATTTAAAAAATGACTAAGTAACAGATTCCCTGATTTAGCCAGGGTTGCTCAAATCTACATAGCACCACCTCCAACCAATGGACAAATTAACGACTAGATAATTCTAAAAAAAAATATTTTTCTTAAATATAATTCAACTTTGATGTAACAAGTAATTATTTCTTTTAATTTCTTCAAAAATATAAACTTTACACTAATCCATAGGCAATTTAGTCATAAACATTTATTTTGTTTTTCAGTTTTAAATGGTGTGATTGTGACTTGATAAGTCGGCATTTGTATTTCAAAAATTTTTAATTGTAATATATTTTAGTTTATTTTAGTTTATAAATCATCACAATCAGTGATAGAGTTGAAAACAAGAAGGCTTAAAAAAAAAATTCACATAGGTATTTTATTTAGAATTTCACTTATCTTATTCAGAGGTTCATTGAAATTAGCTATTTACTAGACACTATTACTATTCAGCTTCCAGCCAAATATCAAAAAAGTACTTTCAGGTGCACCCCTAAACTGTTCTATAATTTGCCAAGATTTGTAAATAATAAATAATGTGTCACCACCTCAAAGTTGGTTCCATAGTGTAGAAACCCTATTTCTATATTGTGAATGTTATTTCTATATTATGAATGATAGTCACAACTCATGTTGCACTAAGGTGAACACTTTTGACCTTAAGTGAACCAGGGTTAAGAGCAGTCAGTCAATATAGGGAGTTGGTAGCAAGCACTTGATAGAGTCACTTAATATAGTCAGTTGAGTTAGTTGTTTAAAGAAGTTGGTTATAGATTAGTTACTAAGTTGTCATTATATTCGCCATATTTCTATAGAGGATTAATGCTGACCATTCCTGAATTGAATTGTGTATCATATTGAATATATTATTCTGTGCATTATAATATGAACCCAATGTCACCACCACGCCTACATGGATAAACCGACAACAATATCACAGCATCAAAACATAACCACAGTGACGTTTATAATGTCAAAAATACAGTGGTGACATAACGCTTGGCTAAAAAACAAATATTTTAAAATTCACGTTGATTAGGGACAAGACAGATTTAAAAAAAAAAAACGAACCGAAAAAAATAATTTTGATTAAAAAATGTATTTTTCAAAACTTAATTTTTTTAATATTTAATTATCTGAAAATCTTGTTTGTCTTATAGACCTTTTGGTGCCCCTCTCCTTCACTATGCCTTAATGTAACCAAGTGAAATAATGCACCACTCTTGAATATATTGCATTTAAGCTACTTTTAAGTTGTCATTTTGTAACCTGGGTTACAGTGTCTTTTTTATGAATCTGCATTACATTCAAGTTGTTACTAGTGACATTTTGTTAAATGTGACAGTCATCATTACTATTAAACAACAGAAATTGAAACTACTAGTTTTTATATCAGAGCATATATTAAGAATAGTGTTTACCTGTAAAGTTTCTTGTAAAAAGTCCTTTGAACAGTACTGACATGTAACTGTTCGTTTATGACAATCATTTTTCATATGATTCATTAGGAAACGTCTTTCTAACTTGGCACCACATTTATTTTCACACCAAATGACTTCTTTAAAACAGTTTCCAGCATGAGTCTATGGATAGATAATTACATATTCAGTCTTGTGCAATGACAGTCTAAAAAACATGCAACAAAACAAATCACATTCTATTTTAGAGTTATGATGAAGCCATGTAAAGAATATATATGTAATCAGAATGAAAAAAGATAGAGAAGATGCAAAGAATTCTACCATAAGCAATTCTGAAGAAGACAAACAGGATCTAGAATAGGATTGGGTTTTTAGTGAAAGTGAAATGGATAATAAAGAAACACTATAACTTCAGTTTAGTCTAGAACTTGAGTTACTCCTGCAGCAAATCCCTTGAACAAGAATTTAGCGCATATAAAGTTAATGGCTGGTCTGCAGTAAAAAATCTAATTAAAAAAATTATAAGAGTAGCATTTCTTTTCTAAATAAAATAATCCCAAATATTGTTGTTTTTTGGCATTAAGCTAATTTAATTTTAAAGACGGTAGTTTGTTTTTCTACATGTTTAAATTAAACGTAAACTCAGGGTTTCAAGTATTTAGCATTACTCTTAAGAAAACATTTTTATTTATCTTTAAGAATCAATTCATATCTAAAGTAAAATGCTTTACGTGTTTTGAATGTTCCTTCAGAGTTGAAGATAATTTACTTCCTAACCAAACCTCCCGAAGGACAACAGGGGATGAGAGTGGGCAGAGTTTGAACCTGGGACCATTGTTAAATCTCAACGATAGTCCAGCACACAAACCACATGACCATGCAGCTATCTGAGAGACTACATTAAACATAAATGTTTGCAACAGAAATCACCAATTTAAAAGCAAGGCATTCCAAAGTTCTTTTTTTTTAATTGCCTTTTCTTTTGATATACTTAAAGTAAGTAGCATTACCTCATCCATAATTTGTCCACTAAATTCTTGCTGACAGAAGTCACAAACAACAGTTCTTTTGGGACATAGATATTCTAGATGATCATCAATGTTTGCTTTAGTCAAGTGTGCTGTGCAATTGTTAGGACAACTGATTGCATCAAATCTACATGCCTGTAAATGGTTCTGAAAATAGTTTAGAATGGAATAAAGACATATTAGAGTACTACCTGATCTAGAAGTCAGTGTGCAATTCAGAATATCTGCACTAGTTTTCTGAAACATCCCATAATGCTAATAAAAACAATGAAGAAAATGAAGAGTTAAAGATTACAATTTAAGAAAACTGAAAACTGTTTATTGGATTGAATTATAATCCTGAGTTGTGCTGTTGCAAGGGTATGATGCATGATGCACATTTTGAAGCCCTCCAAAAAAACCCACATATTTTGTTTGCTGGTTGTGCCCACACTTACATTGCTATACCATTGTCACAAGTTGTACAAATACTCTAGGTTGAAGTAATAAAAACAATTTAAAATAAAAATTATAAATGAAGCAAACATACTGGTAAATTCTGCAGTTTATCAATCCATCTACAGCCATCCTTTTGATATGTGCAGCGTATGATACTGTTCATGATTTCATTATGTACTTCGGAATCAGGATACAGCTATTCATTACATTATCACAATATTATGTTAATCATAATATGCAGAATTAAAATGCAAACCATAAATAACTCTACATTATAGATATCTTACATTTGTAATTATATGACATAGTTTTTTTGCACCTTTTAGCACTACAGAATCAAAGACATTTTTGAGATTATTTAGTTAGTGATCTTTTAATAGAGCCTCCTTGCTGGAAATGTGCCTGACTATCCAACAGAGAATGTGGACATTTTGAATCCTAATATGAAATAGGAATGTACCGGTATTATTTGTGATCTGGCTGTGTTGGCTAAAAGTAGAACCTCCCTTCTGCCAATGGTTCAAGAAAGCAAGTTGGACCAAAACAAAAGAGATAGGACCAAAGGGAACTGAGAATGCTCTAGGAGAATGGAAAAACAATAGATAATTATGTTAATTTTATCTATTTTAAAATCTCTGCCAATCTTCTCTCTTTTCATTTTCTGACATTTTTCATTTGGTTTGACTTTATTGCCCCTGCATTTCTTCATAGTTGTTTCTCTTTCTGTATTTGATTGCATCAAGGAATGGGTGTGATTGTAAACATCTTAAACATCAATATCAGTAGATTTTTTTTTATTAACTTAATTATGAAAATCCCATATTTATCTAAATAAGAACATATGTACTATTATTTAAAATTAAATTCAGAACTGTAGAGATATATATTAGAAAGTATACGATTCTATAACTAACCTTTGCATAATCCAAAGGTTTGTCATCTTCAGGGCAGTGAAAAATACCCCCACTGAAAATAAATAAAATATTTTATTTTAAATGTTTAAAAGGGTATAATATTACTATTAATTAGCCATTATTTTTTAAAAATAGTGTCAGACTAAAATTCAATAATAATAAAAAGCAAAAAATATTATTTACAATGTCTACATTGCATGTATACAAATAATTGGCAAAAGGAAATTGCACGCTGAAGTAAGCAATGCTACACTCAAGTTGTAATCAAACAAAAAAAAATTAACAATATTTCCAATGTGGTTTATAAAATATGAATATTAAATTATAATGTAAAATATTTTTTCCTTTAGATTTACAAAAAAATTTCAAAATTAGATGTTTGGATAATAAAAATGGATGGCTGCCTAGTCGAGCAATATGTGCACTGGAGTGTCCCTAAAGTTGTTCTTGATAGTCCCTGGTTCATACCCTGTTCACTGCCATCCACTGGAAGGTTTGGACTAGGAAGTAGATTACCTTCAACTCTGAAGAATCATCCGAAATATGTAAAACATTTTACAAAACAAACATTTAGCTGTTGTAGCAGTACATGAACCATAACGTATGTGTTTCATAAGAGTCATATTATGCCTTAGCTCCTTGAGACATGAGCCACAGCTTGTGTGTTTCTTAAGAGTCATGGCTTAGCCCCTTGAGACAGACTAAATGCTTTGTTTTCTCAAACAATAATATAATTTTTTGCCTACCTGACTATCTATGAATAATAGTCTTGCAAATTTTGTTTTATAAGATATATAAATTGTATATTGTATACTACTCTTGGATGGTAAAATAAGCAGCTATATGGATTCCATGGTGTTAAAATATAAATGCAATAGGTATATATGTCTACTGTGTTCTGAAATTTTATTATACATTATTTATAAAAACAGTGAGTATTTTGTTTAGCATGTTTCATCATTAAGTGTGACCCCAGATTTTTGTTTGGTATCATTTTTTAATAGTAGAGTATGTAGTTACCTTTTATTCTTTTGGTACACCAGGGAATGGCATGGCTAAATTGTGCTGATGTGCTATAAAATCTAAGATCTAAATCTAATCTCTTTTGGTACAGCACTGTATATTATTATATACACTTGAAATTAAATTATTTTGTTATTTTTCTCAGGCTAAAATTTTATGCAGACGTCATAGTGGTTACTCAGGAAAGTCCGTCATAACTTTAAGTCATCACTAAATAGACCCATCATTAAGTGAGGACTCAATGTATATATATATTATACTGTTTGCATGCACATATGTATAAAAAAAAACAGTTGTATGGGATCTCATTTAACAGCATATATTATAATAATAATAATTTAATTTATACAATACTGCTGCCATTGTAATGAGTGTAATGTGCAAGAACGAATGACCTGCGATTTCCTACATCTAATAATTTTTTGTAAAGTCTTTACACATAATTTGGAAACTTAAAAATCATTATTCTTGACTTTCCTTCAGAAATTATGTTCTAGCCCATATACATCAAAATGAACAGTTTAAAAAAAAAGTTCAAAAATGAAATGAAAAACTTAAAATATTATGAATAAATCATGAAAAAAAAAATAGGTTTGCTATATTATGATTGACAATCATGATGCATTGATTGTTGATATAATTCTAGATCCTTAGATTTTAGATTGATCAATGAAATGCCTACCTATTCAGGCTATTGCTTCCCTGCCGTTTGCCAAGAAACGTTCCTATGGACATCAGCAACGTCATTTTTAATAATAATAGGCCTACAGGTATACCATATAGATCTAGTGAGTAGGCCTATCTAGAATCCTAGTGAAGTTCTCGATAGTCAATATTGATCTAGAGAGTCTAGAGTCTTCCTATTTATAGATCTATTAATTCTATTATTCTATAGACTCATAAGTATGTCATAAGGTCTATATTGCCCTATCTATATATATCAATAGTCTCTCTCTATATATATAGTATATAGCCTAGGGGCCTATATATTTCTATATTAGACATTTATAAATTACCAGCCATAATAGATAGATCTAGATCTATATAGATATATTTAGTTTTAGTTGAAATAACTAGATTGTTACTAGATCTAGATAGGGCCTATAGATCTAGAACTAGATCTATTTAAAATCTATATTTCAGTAATTAGATCTAGACTAGACTCTATAATAATACTAATAAAATTTATAAATTAGATCTATAAATAGATCTAGAATGATATACTAATACTAATATAGATTCTAGATCTAATTCTAATATTAGGAGAGACTATATGCACTAGGCTAGACTATGCTACTAAATTACTAAATCTAGATTTCTAGATCTAAAACACACTAAATACAGATATAGAATGAAGTCCCTGATTTAGAGCACTAATTCTATCCAGTATTGAGTATACCAAAGGACGTGTGCGCGGTTTCTAGATCTATTTATCTTCATGGTCTCATGAAGTACAAAGAAGTAGAAAATTGGCAGATGGCACGAGCCAAAAGATTGCAGACAATAGGATCTAAAGACACACCCCTATTCTCCGATTGGTGGACTTCCTCGTTCACACCTGCCTAAGAAAGAAAACTAGACAACAGGTGAGCGTTTTGAATTCCATAGAAAAAGAAAAAAACTATTTTTAAAAATATTATTATCACAGGCCCGATATGTTGAAAAATTAGTTGGACTCCTAGAGATATAGTCTAATTTCTAATTCCGCTAATTAGCCTACTTAAAACCTAAGTACAGACCCTATTTCCATATAGGTAATTATATAGGCCTATTGAAAGTACAGTAAATCTAATTTTAATTGTATGTTTATAGGCCCTTCCATTATTGTAACTGATGTAACTTACATTGTAACTTTTATCTTCACACAGATCTAGTTATAAATATGACACAATAGGCCTCTAGTGCAATGTTGATGGCCAGCAAGGTGTTGCGATAGCAGCGATGCATAGATATACAAACATTTAATTGTTTGTGTAGTGTTTTGAACTGCGATATGTCGTGAATAATTATTGAATTATAGGGCTTATTATTATAAATTATTGTTATTTCACTGTTACTTAAACTCAATTCTTAAGAGTAAGTAATGGGAGAGAAGAAGAGCGGAACTGTGTTTGTATATATATTCAATCATGGACTTCGCCATGATTTTTTATACACTCCCCCCCCAATATATATAGCATATATATATACACACCATGGGCGAAGCCAGGATTTTTTTTCGGGGGGGGGGTTTGGGGGGGTGGACCCCCCCCCTCCGCGAAATTTATTTTTATATGTATTTATGTGTGTGTGTGTACTTAATCTTTATTGCATTCTGACCCTTCATTCTTTCGGAAGACGTTTATTGTGCCCTAGGATAAGTTATTCCACGAGTTAGTGGAAAAATTGTAGATTCCCCGCCAATAGCCTACTAGCAAGGGGGTCTGGGGGAGTGCTAGGAGCTCGGGGCAAAGCCAAGCACTATTTCTGGTATTGAAAGCCAACAAAATGCATATTCTGAGGTATCTACAGTGCATTTTCCTGCTATTAAAAAGTTGTATTTCAAAAACCTAATGTGCTATTCTTACTGACTTAGACCCTCCATCGCAGTTCGGAGCATTTGACGTTAAGCTGTTTCCATAAAAATCTGTCACTGGTAATGTCTGAAGCCTCTTCCCACCTGCCACGAGGACCTCAATGAATGAGTGGCGTCAAGTTGTACTAGGATATCATTGCAACTCTTCTTATGATTAATTCATTTTGTCGGAGAACATGTCCCGCAAACCTCATGCGTCTCTCTCTCACAATCTTACTAAAGGGTCGACTCCCAGTTCGGCATAGGATTTCCTTGATTTATACCCGATCTCTATAACTGACTCCTAAAATCTCTTAGCCATCTTTGTTGAGCCACATTTAGTGTTATTCATTCAATTTCGGCAGATGACTATTCACTGCAGTTTATTAATTGAGCCCTGCCACTGGTAAAAATGTGTAACCTCACTTGAATACGCTCTTGGAATTAAGTGACTGTAGTTTGCTTTAGATTTTATATCGAAAAGAGAAGTTTTATCGTCAAAATCATCTGTTGGGGGTTTTCCACCTCAAAATGCTCTGTAGGGGGATCTTAAAATCAAAACCATCTGGAGGGGTTTTAAACTTTAAAAAAACGCCATCTGTAGAAGAGGGGTTTAAACTCAAAATCCCCGATTGGATTGGCTACGCTCAAATAATTTTAGTGTGTAATTTGCTTTTTTTTTATATTGAAGAGATATTTTTTAGCATCAAACCCCTCTGAATGGGGGTTTAAACTCAAAACCCCTTTTGGCAACGCTCATAGCATTTTGAGTGCGTAATTTGCTTTTTTTCTTACACTGAAGATGTATTTCTTAGCCTCAAACCCCCTGGCGGGGGGTTTAAACTCAAGACTAAGACTAAGACTAAGACTGCTTTATTGATCCTTACGGAAATTTGTTGTGATTACAAGGACTCGTTTCTCATATAAAGACAACACAACAGAAAAATACACATAAATACAACAGACAACATAAAGAGTTCATTCAGCGACTACACACAGGTATCTTGGTGCATTTCATGTTCTCTGATCAATGAGTGGCGGTGATAGAGTCTGACCGAGTGAGGTACGAACGAGTTTTTGTACCGCTCCGTTCTTGTTTTGATTGACAGCAGTCGCCCACTTCGCGACGACCTGGCGTAGTTCTGATGGAGCGGGTGGCCGTTGTCTTCCAAGATTTTTTCGATTTTTCTTAGGCACGTTTGTTCAAAAAGTTCCTTTAAATGTGGTAATGTTGTGAGTGTAATTTTTGATGCTTTTTTAATGATGTTTTCTAGACGTTGCAACAGTTTAGATGAGGCGTTGCCTTGCCAACAACTTATTCCGTATGTTAGCAGATTTTGTACAGTCGCGCCGTAAAATGTCTCAAGGATCTTCTTATTTAATTTAAAACTGTTGAGTTTGTATAGAAAAAAGAGTCGCTGGGCTGTTTTCTTTGTCAGAGTTCCAAGGTGGTCTTCCCATGAAAGCTTGTTGTTGATGATAATGCCTAGATATTTATATGCCTTTACCTGTTCTATAGATGTAGTGTTTATTTGCAGTTCACGTATAGTTTGTTTTTTCTTTCTAAAATCTATTATAAGTTCTTTAGTTTTTGTTACATTCAGTTCTAGAAAGTTGTCGGTGCACCAGTTTGTAAACTCTTCTATCGAGCTTCGATACTGAGTTTCGTCTCCTGAAATAAGACCGACTATGGCAGTATCATCAGCGAATTTAATGAGTTTAACTGAGTCATAGATGCTTCTTATGTCATTAGTGTAAAGAGTGTATAGCACAGGAGAAAGTACACAACCTTGTGGAGCACCCGTACATAGTACTCGAGTTGACGATTTGGTGTTGTTGACTTTAACATACTGGGGCCGTTGGGTTAAAAAGTTTAGAACCCATGCTTGCAAGTAAGGGCTTACATTTAAGTTACTCAGTTTGTTTATCATTAGATGTGGCTGTATGGTATTGAAAGCCGAGGAGAAATCTACGAAGAGGACTCGTGCATATGTTGTGGGTATATCGAGATGCTTATAAAGCTGGTCCAAAAGCAATAGAATGGCATCCTCAGTTCCTCAGTTCAAAACCCCTTTGGCTACGCTCATAGATGTTAGAGTGAGTAATTTGCTTTTATTTATATTGAAGAGGTACTTTTTAGCTTCAAACTCCACTGGAGGGGAGTTTAAACTCAAAACCCCTTTGACTACACTCATAACATTTTGAGTGTATAATTTGCTTTGTTTTTATTATTAAAGAGGTATTTTTTACATTCAAACCCCGCTGAAGTGGGGTTTAAACTCAAAACTAAGTCAAAACCCATTTAGCTATGCTCATAACATTTTGAGTGCGTAATTAGCTTTTTTTTATATTGAAGTGGGGGTTTATCGTAAATTTTGGAGGGGGTTTTAAAATCAAAATCTCCCTTAACTGTGCTCTTGGAATTAGGGGATTTTCGTTTGCATTTTTTTTTTGTTTTGTTTTATAGAAGAGGGGGAGTTAACTGCAAAAACCCCAAGTAGGGGGTTTAAAACTCAAAACCCCTAGTAGGGGGTTTTAAACTCAAAACCCCTGGTAGGGGTTTTTAAACTCGAATCCCCCTGGTAGGGGGTTTTAAAATCAAAACCCCCTGGTAGGGGGTTTTAAACTCAAAACTCCATTGGTTGTGCTGGGGCAAGTGATGGTTTAGTATTAAAATCTCACCTAAAATAAACAAAATCAAAGCAAAAAATCATTCACTAAATTCCGATCCCCCCCCCCCCCAAGGGGGGAGATTTCATTTCGGCTACGCCCATGATACACACACACACACACACACACACACATATATATATATATATATATATATATATATATATATATATATATATATATATATATATATATATATATATATATATATATATATATATACACAATACACACACACACATATATATAAAGGCCCTATTTTTTTTTTTTACCTTTTTACCTATCCCTTAGTCTGTTGGACCACCAATCAAGATTTGTCGACCGTCTTTCTCCATTCCTCCCTGTCTTTTGCCTTGTTTAAAACTTTTATCAATGGTAGGCCCGTCCATTCTTTTATGTTTTCCTCCCATCGCTTTCTCTGTCTGCCTCTTCTTCTTTTTCCTGGTACTGTTCCCTGAAGGAAGGTCTTTGCGAGCCCCGTGGATCTTGTAATATGGCCATATATATAAGCTTGCGTTTCTTTACAATAGTAAGCAGGTCATCATGGGATCCGATCGCGGCAGTAACCCTGTCTCTAATCTCTTGGTTTGAGATGCTGTCTTTGAAAGTGATGCCTAGGATGCTTCTGTAGCATCTCAATTCCATTGCTAGGATCCTCCTCTCTAGCTCTGCAGTCAGCGTCCAAGACTCGCAAGCATATAAAAATGTGGCCATGACCAGGGAGCGCATCAGTCTGATTTTGGTGCAAGCCATTGTCTTTCCAAATTATTTTCAGTTTTGAAAGGGCTGCTGTGGACTGTGCTATTCGGGCCAGTAGTTCGGGTTTTGTTCACTCATCTGAGACAATAGCTCCGAGGCATTTGAAGCTGTTAACACTAGTCAGCTTTTCACCTCCAATACTGATACCTCTTTTAAAGCCATATTTTTTTTGCTGCTGAAGTCTTGTCAATGCGCATCACCAGGTCAGCTAGTTCTTCTTCTGTCCCTGCTAGGCCATCAATTTCCCGGCAATATCCAACATTGGCGACTATCCGATTCTTCGCTCGGAAGTAGCAGCAGCAGTACGATTTGCAACAAGATCTGGCAATCAGGAGAACGGCCCAAATCCTGGACCCAATCACTCATCATAACTCTTCCAAAGAAAGGCAATTTACAACTCAGTCAAAACTATCGCACCATCAGTCTCATAAGCCATCCCAGCAAAGTACTGTTAAAAATTATATTAAACCGGCTAAAACGATAGCAGACAACATCATATCAGAAGAACTAGCGGGTTTTAGACAAAGTCGCAGCACAACAGAACAAATCCTAAACCTCAGAATACTCTGAGAAATATCTCCAACGGGGCACTCTGAGCGACAATGGAAAAGTACAACACCAATAAAACAAAGTTATCCAGAACCTTTACAAGGATGCCACCAGTGCGGTGTACTTCAACAATAATATTGGGGACTGGTTCAAAACCACAGTTGGAGTAAGACAAGGCTGCCTACTTTCACCAACACGCTTCAATATCTTCCTTGAAAGGATAATGGAAGATGCTCTCGAGGGCTATGACGGTACTGTTAGCATTGGAGAAAGAAAAATCACTAACTTGCGCTTCGCAGATGCAGATAACATTGATGGCCTAGCAGGGACATATATATATATATATATATATATATATATATATATATATATATATTATGGGCGTAGCCGGGGGACCCCCCCACCCCCGAAAGGAAATGAAAATGCGTTGCTAAAAGGAGTTTTGAGTTTAACCCCCCCCCCCCCTTCAGAGGGGTTTGATGCTGAAAAATGCCTCTTCTATATAAAAAAAAGCAAATTACTCACTAAAATTATTTGAGCGTAGTCAAGCCAAAAGGGAGTTTTGAGTTAAAATCCTCTCCTACAGAGGTAAAAACACTAAATGTGGCTCAACAAAGATGGCTAAGACAGATTTTAGGAGTCAGTTATAGAGATCGGGTCTAAATCAAGGAAATCCTATCCCGAACTGGCAGTCGACCTCTTGATAAGATTGTGACAGAGCGTCGCATGAGGTTTGCGGGACATGTTCTTCGACAAAGGGAATTACGCATAATAAGAGTTGCGATGACATCCTAGTACAACTTGACGCCATACATTCATGGAGGTCCTCAGAGCAGGTAGGAAGAGGCTTCAGACATTACCAGTGACAGATGCGGAAATCATAGTTTATGCACAAAATTAGTTGAATGTCTATATAATAAGATAGGTCTACTTATTGATATTTGAACCCATTTGTATATTATGCCTTACCATACTCTAATCTCAAATTAAATCATTATTAATTATAAAATTAAAGATCCAATCTCCCGCAAACCAATACTTTTTATTTTGTATTTTAGTAAAGAAATTAATTTTTTTTTTCACCAAAAAATCTGTCAATAATATAAATTATATGTGCTGAAAATTCAATTCTTATATTGAGTCTCACCCGACCCATATTCTTTAATGAAAAAATGTAATCTATAGCAATATTATAAAAAGAAGAGACGACTCTTACACCATTAATCGATTTCACTCTACCACTTCTATTTTATTATTAATTTATATAATTATGTATTAATTTCACTTACATTATTCCCCCATACTACGACCAATTTTAACACCAAACCCCAACCTTTTCTCCGCTCGCTCGACTGAATCCATCACACTGGTGATGCTTCGCTGATCTCCCTTGACGCAGGTAAAGACAAACCTGGTACGGGCGCTGGTCATCGGCGTCAGATGTCAAGCGGTCATCGTCAACATCGTGTGCCCAGGCACACCAACCCCACCCCGCACTCCCGGACACGCTTCATTCTTTGTTGAACACTTTTCTCCCCCTCTACTCATCCATCCATCCCAGTGGCGCTACATCCCATGAAGGGCTCTGGCCTGCTTTAGCACATCTCTCCATTCTGATCTATCCTGTGAAGGGCTCTGGCCTGCTTTAGCACATCTCTCCATTCTGATCTATCCTGTGAAGGGCTCTGGCCTGCTTTAGCACATCTCTCCATTCTGATCTATCCTGTGAAGGGCTCTGGCCTGCTTTAGCACATCTCTCCATTCTGATCTATCCTGTGAAGGGCTCTGGCCTGCTTTAGCAAATCGCTCCATTCTGATCTATCCTGTGAAGGGCTCTGGCCTGCTTTAGCAAATCGCTCCATTCTGATCTATCCTGGTCTTTGTCTCCGTGCCCGGACTATAAGCTGTTATAGATCTGCCTCCACGTCATCAAGCCACTGTCCTCGTGGTGGTCTGTTTTAACATTTGTCTTGACATTTTCTAGGTGCGACCTCTGAAGTCGACGATCCTCATGGTAGAGAATCTTTGTCGCTCGCCCGTCCCCCCCCCCCTTGCCTATCACTTCCTGAATCTTTATAAATCCGCATAATTTTGGAAATGTCCCCACTTCGTCATTTCTTCAGCTTGCTGACAGACCCGAGGGGTACATTCTATTCATTTTCATTTTTCTCTGTTCTATCGGATAATATGATGCCTCCCTCAGGTGTCTGTCTACTTGCACTACCTGCTACTATTACTTGCCTGCTACATGATAGTATTTGGTACTTGCCACAACTGCCTATGTGATACTGCGACACTACGATCAGACCTACGATTGCAACTATTGACAACACTGCCCACGCTTTTCTTGCAGTACTCTTCGTGCCCACTGTTGCCTGCCACCCAGACTACTGTGCCCACAACCGACCCCAATAACTTTGGATTGACACTCCAACGCAAACACAGTCACTGGCGACCCTTTACCCGCTAGAGTGCCACCTCCAACTGCAAGCCCTCCACCATAGAGCACAGCCAGCTACGACGTCGAGATGATCGTAAGATAAGTTCAATCAAGGACAAAGTGACACACTCTCTATTATTTGTGCTAAGCATGATGATGAAATATGTTTTATTAAGAGATAAGATGCACCCCACCTCCTCATATTTTTTTTCTTTTTGTGTCAATAAATACCACTATACATTTTGATTTTTGTATCTTGCTCTATTGTCAATTTCTTGCGTGCCTGTTTCCGATTTATCTGTGTTGACACAGCACATTGCACAATTATTTCCTAGACATATATACAAGCATTGTCAGTCAAACTTCAGTATCGGCCCATGCACACACGTTATTTTATTTAATTTAATTTGACCTGGCTTTCTTAAAAGGATGAAAAATGAACTTTATATGTCAGAAAAATGCATTTCTGCAGTGAAGAATGAAAAAACAAAAAACACGCTTGGCGCAGGAGCTTCGCCCCGAACCCCGCTGGATGAGCTTACAGCACTTCCCCAGACCCCCTAGCTGTCAAGAGAAGGGCCACCTACTTTACTTTTTTTTACCCAAATGTTGAGAAACACTGCTCTAATTGTATTATAGGCCACTTTTTATTATTCTCTGGAGTTACCAATGACTAACACATTCACACATTCATTGTTCATGAGATCTCTTAAACTGTCGTATCCGCATCCTATTTCGTAAACAGGTTTATTTTACGTGCTCACTAAGAACTGTTTTTGACAGATTCGCAACCTGACCGCCGCTATTAGCAAAAAAACATTCGGTATTTCCCCAAAGGACCGCAGTCTACATACCAAGCATTTGAAAATATCACGAATTTCGTATTTTTAAAGGGAAACTCCGATGGTTTTTCAAATTGACATATTTAAATTCTGCGTAAAAAGTTGTAATAGTAAACATTTTACCATTTTTTATTTAAATGATTAGAAACATTTATATTAAATAAATTAGTCAGTAAATTCTCGACATCTCTAAAAAAATAAAAAAAAATAAATAAAAAAACCGGGGTTCTATGAGATTTTGTTTTAAGCTAGTTCATACGTCACTTCCCTCAACAATACTGAAAGAGAAACTAGATTTGACCAATCGTATCGCTTCATTCTTACAGTAGCTGTTAGGCTGTTAGGCTTAGTGACGGCCTAGTCCAGAGCTATGATACAGTTATATATATATATTATATTACATATATTATATATTATATTATATTATATTATATTATATATATATAAAAGCATTAGGATAATCAACTCGAGAAGAAGAGTAACATTTTCATCTAAGCCTCTCTCTGTCCTAAGAAGTAAATAGATCGTGTGTCTGACTGATTCGAACAAACTGGTCAGTGTAAGGCTAGTCGAGACTACGTGTAGTCGGTCATGACATAGGGTTTTGACATTAGTTTTGAACCCAAATAGATTTTTCCCAGTCGACTTTTCCATACAATCACAGCATTAATGATATCCAGAGTCTTTTTTTTTTTTTTTGAGAGAGAGAGAGTGAGAGAGCAAGTAATGGTACTTCGTAACACTGTGAAAAAAAAACTTACCCAGGGGCGGACTGGGTATCGAAATCGGCCCGGGCATTACCATAAAACCCGGCCCACAAATGACATGTCATATTATATGTGTAAGACTAGTTCTCTTCAAAATATATAAAGTTTGATAATGCATCAGAAACTGAATGTATGCTTGCGTAGGATAACGAAATATATTTTATTTATACATGTATGTAGTCTGAAAACCATAAAAAGTACAATAGCAGCCTTAATGAGTTTGAAATGTATATATTGTTATATCTCTGCTTCTACATTGAAGCCTATGGTGTGCACCAGTGCACTGTTAAAGACGAGTAATCAAAACAGGTGAGAAGCAGTGTAGGTTGTCTGGTCAGGAAGAAGTCTTGTGAGGAAACTGTGGAAAGAGTCGTGTATGAACCCTGTATGTTAGTGGAAGGCAGTGGAGGTGACAGTGAACCCTGCGGGCCAGAGCTAAAGGAACTTATAGACAACATAAGACATTTATGTTTATAGTGATCGTCTAATATCTTGTAAATAAACATCTCTCGGCATTTCACCTTGATCCTTCATTGAGTGTTTGCCCTAAATTCGTTACACTATTATTAAATGTTTTGGAAACTGTTTGGCATTACTTATAGATTACAGACGTTACTTCAAAAAATAAAAAGTTAAGTACGACCTACACATTTCATGTGCAAACTAGTCATGCATGTTGATCTGTGACCTTAACTCTGCTAAGTCCTTTGGTTTTACTGGCTGATTCAGGCAACCCATTCCATTAAAAAAATTAGAGAAAGCAGAACGGTTAGAGGGGCACTTACGTAATGTGAAAAGCTCTTTGCTTCGTCTTAATACATTTACAAAAATGCGAATTTCATATGATTTTTGTGGTGGCCACTACACTTCCTTAAAAGCGTTAATAAAAACCCACTTTTTATATCTAAAAAAAATCGTAAATTTAATTTCACTTTGTTACATTAATATGCATAGTTTAGCTTTAAAAAGTGTTTAATTTTGAGTTTGTAGAGGATAAAGCCCTGCCGTAATTTCGGAGCTGCATTCATATATACGAGCATGCAATACTTTCTGCCAAGTCGAGCTTACGATATATATTTCTCTTTTATGAAGGTCCCTTTCTTGTGGAGTACCCGGGCCTGCAGCATAGCCTGCAAAAAGTACGGTCTAACGTTTTACAAATGATAATACGTAGGCTAAAGTGTATAGTGTAAATTTGTTTGATATTCTTGTTGAATTTCAAATAAAATTAAGTGTAATAATAATTAAAAAAAAAAAAACACAACGTGTTCGGGCATCTGTGTCTCGCTGCTGTCACTTTTTGTTTTTAAAGTTGTCTGCATTGAATTTTTTTCTTTGGTCGCGACCAGACCGGCCCATTTGTTACCGGCCCACCGGGCATTAGCTCGTTTGGCCATATAGCCAGTCCGCCCCTGAACTTATTCTAATAGCATTGAAAAGATAAATCTACATTTTTTTTTGTCATTTCGCTACATTCGAAAGCGGCCATATAAACGATTACAATTAATGAAACCAAATTGATATTTCTTTTTATTTGGTTTCTATTTTAAATAAGTCTCTGGCAAAACGCGATAAGTGAGATCTTGTGAGATTCCGTATATATCAAAAATTAATATTTACAAATATTAATCAATGGATAGATTAAAACATAGTGTCACCTACTTAACATTCCTAGGTCAACATTTGAGTTGCATTTAGTTGACTTAACAGATTTTAGTGAACGGAATGGAAGACAACCTTGACAATCTATCTTAAAATGGTTTAATTTAAACTCACCTGAGATACTCCTGAAGACAAACGTCACAAAAGCGATGACCACATGTTCGGACTAATACTGGGTCTCTCATTGGTAAATGGCATAATGGACAGTAACATCGCTTGCGTAGTTTATCTACAAATGTAAAACTGTAACCTGGCATGTCAACAGGTGTTTTTGTTCAGGCTAAAGATAGATTAGTGCCTTAAGATTACTGTTAGATCACTGCTCCAACGATTGTACTATACATTGCACTATCTGAAAAATAGATTCAAACTAGTGAGATAGTGAACACAAATCTTTATTTGCCAATCAGCCAATCATTAACCGGTCTTATTTCTAGACCTTTTGGCAAGAAAAAGAAATGTAATATTAGTCAGAAGAGGGAGTTTAGAAAATATTCATTTGGTGTTATTCTTAACTTGAAAACAGACTGGAAAAAAATATTTTCGATAAGAGATTTCTGACTTCTATTTATTTTTATATTTTATGCCAAAAGTAAAAATCATATTTTCAATAGGTTTTCTAGTATTTTTAGCGGACCCCGAAAGGGGAATAGTCGCTATTAGTTTGGTATGATCTGTCCGTCCCGTTTAGTTCTCAGAAACTAGAAGAGAAAATGAATATCGGACATCATGTTATGATCCAACGGCTACTTATTTCTTTTCCGAAAGTGAACCATTTAATTTTTAAAATTATATATGCAAGCAGATTTTTTTTTTAAATACACCACTTTAAAAAAAAAAACTTCAGGGGAGGTAAGTTTTTTTTAAAAGGTCAAGGACTTCTTCATTAATAATTCAAGCTTAATTCATAGATTTGCGCATTAATAAAAAAAAATTATATCTAAGTTCACAATGGAAAAAGTGACAATGGATCATTTAAAAAAATATTTTCCTTTTATTAACTAAATCATGAAAGATTGAAATATCTTCAGGGCGCCTCTGAGTCCACCCAGCTCTAATGGGTATCTGACATTAGTTGGGGAAAAGGTGGTTGGTCGTTATGCTGGCCACATAACCGACAGACACCCTCACTAACCGTGGGCCATAGAAACATCTTCCTATGTCACTATGTCTGAAATGGGAACTTTACTTAATGATTATAGAAATAAAAACAACAACTAATAATTGATAAAGTACTTATGTTTGATAAAATTCATTTTGAAAGATTTAAACTTTAAAAGAGAAAAAATAATTTTATTTTAATATTATTATTATATTTTTTTAGTGCCCAATAATTTTTAAATTTTATTACTTTCAACGATCAAAACAAGAATATGGCTTGAATATTCACGGACCAATGGTGAATGCAATGGGGGCCGCCTCTGAGTTTGTGTGATAAAACAAACTCTCTTTGTAATATTGTTTTTCTTTTAATTGACGAGAAATCAACAAAACGAAAAGATCATGTATGTGTGGCGACAGTCCATGGGTCTATGTCTAATGAATTTTAGACCTAGAGACCTCAGAAGTTGAGGTTAAACAATGTAACATTTAAAACACAAATAGTCAACAAAGGGACGCCCCAATGGGCCGAGAACATTGGCCCAACTTTTAAGAGAGTTTCATTCTTACCGGCTGGACATCCTTTTGTGTTGTGAAAGGCTCTTAGTGTGTGTGTGTGTGTGTGTGTATGTCGTGGAGCATGAGTGTCACCCTTAAGTTACGCCCATGTTCTGTACCTGTCCAGCGGTTGAATGGGTCAGCCTAGCGCAGGGGTCGGCAACCTTTTGAGTCGGAAGAGCCAAAAATAACAGTTTACAAAATTGCAGTTTTTAAAGAGCCACAATGTTGTTGTTGTTGTTGTTTTTGCCAATTATATGTATTATTGTGACAAGTCAAAAACTCGCTGTCAGAGTCACTCTAAATTATCACAGCATTAATTATTATTTTTCATTATTTATTTATTTTATTTTAATTATTTCCCCATCCTACCCCTAAATTATTCACCCGCCACACCTTTTCCGCTCCAGGCTAGACTTAGTTGACCACATTGGAGATAGTTAAGGCGCGTCCTTTCATTTATCTTCCCTTGACCGGGGTAAAGATACGCACAGACTTTGATCTTATCGACAGGATGTCTGACAGCCGCAGTGGACACCACCTTGTGTAGAAGGCAAGTCACCCCTCCCCCCCCCCTTTCTCCTATGTCTCTCTTTGATCTAGGAGATTACTCGAGTCAAAGTGCCTCTCGACGCTCCCATCTTAAGTCTAATTCACCCACGTGTATGATAATTCTTAGCCTAGGACATTTCCTGTGTCCGCCCACATTCTCCAGGCCGGTATATAAGTAGATTCAAATCAAGCCAGACCCTTTCACTCCTCTATCGCTGTCGATCGAGTCTGGACTATATCATTTATTCTCCCTCCTAGAGGAATACCTGGTGGTAAGCCGAACTTAATCACAAGTTCCATCTTAATTACTTTTGTGCCATTTCCATTGGATTTTATCATGTGTATTTTGCTTAGTTCATTTATATTTAATTAGTGCATTGTGTATTTCTCACTGGCGTAAGTAGAAAACATAAACATGTGCTATGTATATATTTTAGTATTGCATAAATCTATTAATGCTACGTTGCTCAATTGATCATTGATGCAACCATGTATATATTTGTACACCTTATTTTATTTCCTTTATCTCGGTTGATCGCCTTGATGATTTTACTATCGCACTAATACTGCGCTTAGAAAGGAGATATGAGTTATCTCCCCTGTATTGAATTATCTCCCCTTTACTCATTTTACTCTAATGAGAGTTACGCCGCTTGAACGGACACACCATTCAAGCGCGCTCCATTGTTCTCGACCCACGGTCATACGTAAACAATCATCTGGGTCGCTGACCACCGCCCAATTCAACCCCCCCCCCCTTTTCTTTCTCTATCCACCTGTGTTGTTCATTTGGGATTATTATTTCCCCTTCTATGTACATTTTATGTTATTATTTCCCCTTTTATGTACATTTGGATATTGCTACTATCATCCATCTATTTTCCAAATCCCATTTGTCATCACCTCCCCCTTGTGCTCTAAAGCAATTTTACCAATCTGACGAATGCACCTCAGTCGAGGGCATCGATAAGATGTATGAGAGACATGTCCTAACTTGTCTTTATTTATCCGCAGCCTCCCTCAGGTGTCTGCCTATTGCCTATTGCCTATTTATTTGCTATTTGCTGTTCAGTGTCTACTCGACGCCACTCAACTACTGCCTATGTGTTTAGTGCTATTCAGCGCTGCACTTGCCTACTGAGATCTACTTAACTCTACCACTTGGCGCTATCGGCATTGCCCGCCTATTTGACAGCCCACCTGTCATCTTATTAGGTGCGACGTCCCTATGGACTCAGGTCTGTGCGAGACGTCATAGCTACGCCAACCCTCTGCAACTCACTGGACATATCCTGTCAACTACGCTGCCCACGGCAGATCAGCTCTGCCCGCAGTAACCTTGTGCCCACGGTAGCCGGCCACCCGCCCTACTGTGCCCACTACAGATATTAGATTTTGGGGATTGAAACTCCACAAGAACTATATCACCGGCGTCCCTCTATCCGCTAGAGCGCCATCTCCAGCTGCAGAACCTCAAGCCAGGACACAGCCAGCTGCGACATCAACAGGACAACCAGCTAAGTCAGAGGACAAAGTGACATACTCTCTTATTAAATGCAAGAGTGATGATTAATGCTAGTTTTATTTAGAGATAGAAGCAAACCCTCCCCCTTTTTATTCTTATATGTATATTTATGTAAATAAATATTCTTTATTTTAACTTTTGTATCTATCTTTCATTGCTTTGTCTCGTTGCGTGTCTGCTCCCGATTCATATGCTGATAAGTGGGGGTGTGATTGCTTTCAAAAATAATCATCCCCTAGACATAAAACACGCCAAACACACGTCACATTTCCCCACCTGTCACAATTATTCACACAATTAATTTTCTTAATGAAAAAAAAAACAACGAATTCATACATAAGAAGTGTTTTTCACAACAAATTAGATATGGCATTATTAGATAATTATTTTTTTATTTTGGTAACAACTGAAGCAGTTAAATATTTATTTACAACACTAATTAGTAAGTAAGAAACAATTGAGCAAACAAATTCATTGGGAGCGTTGGCTTTGCATGGATCATAGAAAGTTTGGATACATTTGGCTCATAACTTGTTTTTAGTTTCAAACACGATTCTAAATTTTCATGTTAGTTGGCTTCTTATTTTACTTTTAACTATTTTCATACAAGAGAACGCTTGCTCGCACAAATATGGGGATCCTAAGATAGTCAGCACTTCAAATGCCAAATTCTTCACCTCACTAGCATTCTGGAAGATTATTTCATGCGCCGAATGAACTCGCCCGGCATTTTTTTTTAACTGTCCACTTTTGTTGCGTTCCTTACATTTCTGGAACTCCAACTTTTCCAACTTCATGTTTAACTCTGTAAATTTTCCACCCCGCAAAGCTTTACTTTTTTAATCTAGTATCAATTCCTAATGTCTCAATTCGGATTTCGGTACTATGTGTGTTAGATTTATTACTATGAATGCTAGAATGGTTTTGTCGGTTTTGAACTGCTCAAATCTTCCAGCAAATTCATCTGTATTATTTTTATAACTGTGCTTAAGAAATTCATGACCTCAACTGTTTCTGTGTAAAATGTTTGGACACAAACCGCTTCTTGGTGTAGTAGTCAGAGAGAACGTAATACTTTCGTGGTTTATTTCGCTCCAAAATATCCTAGCTTTTTCCCTTTTCTTGTCATGCTTGTGGCTCCATCAGTTGCTAAACGACTTAATTTAAATCGATCTTTATGTCTTTAAGGTATTTTTGCACGGCATTCGCTCTATCTTCCCTTCTAGTTTGTCCAGAGAGATGTAGCAATCCAAGAAGTTCTTCTTTTGGATCTTGGGAAGACATATACCTGACAAAATTGGCAACTTGTGCCGTGTCTTTATGTCGCAAGACTCATCTATACCTAGTGATAAGACAGAAAAAAGTAGAACATCTTCTAAATATGTTACATTTGAAGACATTTTAGCTATTCTGTATTCTACTGTTTAAGCGGATAGTGGCAAATCTTTGATTTTTTTCAAGATTTCTGTTTTGGTTTTGAAATCACAAAACAGTTCTTAAGATGCACTTAGGAAGCAGTCTTTGGCATACTCCCCATCTGTAAATGGTTTGCCTTTTTGTGCAATATCTAGTGGTGCCGCAAAGCGTGCCAGATTAGCATTACTTGTAGATTGCTTATAACTTTTAGAAGATAATTTGCTTCTAACTCATTGACTTGAAACAACAAACTATACGTCACAGTCAAGGCACGTGGTACAGATGCCTATTCGTCTTGCGTCGAAAGCAAATTAAAACCTACATAGAAACATTCGACGATGGAGTCTTTCGAGAGCTTCGGATGGAGTGATAACAATGACGACGAGTGTAATGGGTGAGGAGTGTGGTAAAAAGTGAGTACAAGTGACTGAGAGATCTAATCGGTACCTAATCCTCGTTAAACGATTCAGAACTATTTTTAAAAACGTTTCGATAAAATAAATAATATTTGCTTATGGAACTAAAGAGCCGCAGCGTCACACCCAAAGAGCCGCATGTGGCTCGCGAGCCGCAGGTTGCCGACCCAGGGCCTAGCAGGGTAACGAGAGGTCAGGAATACAGAAGCTCAGTGGAGTGCCTAGGCCTGTTGGTGTAGGTTGTGAGGTAGAAACTAGAGAGGAAATAAAGTGCTGTATTCATAGAAAAAAAAAGCTAGTCGAGTTTGTTACTTCCATGTTTTGTGGTTCATTCAAATTAGGTAGTCCTCACATGTTTGGTGGAGCAGCAGTTTGATCCAGCCCTACAGTGTCCACTGTTGGTATTTATAGTTGTATATTATTATATATTTGTTGGGCAGGTCAGAAATTAATATCTGGCTTTATTACAGCGCTAGTTGTCACACCCAGTCTAGCAAGTCTTGATACCTGCGTGTGAAATACGGGTACTTTGAATACACTGTATCTGAATCATACTTATTTGACTAACGAATATGCCTATCTTATGGCAGGAGTTCTGTTTAGTTCTAAGGATATAGAGCAGCGAAAAGCATTAGTCTACCTCTTAGAATTGCACAATAACATTTTTAGTACATCTTACATCGTTTAACATTGGACTGCATTGTGACACCGTCAATTCAATCTAGTAAACACTTTAATTAAGGCAGTGTCTGACTTTGGGTCAGAGATATCATTTCAACCTAGAAGACACTTTAACTAAAGCATTGTCTGACATCCAAGACCATAGTTCCATTTCCGTGTGGGTGAAACGTAGACAGATTCAAGCTGCAACCATTTAGAACAGCGTGAGTCTTCGGACACAATGACAACTGTGTGTGTGTGTTCAAAGGAAGAGAGACAGCAACATTGAAACATCCAGCAGCTAAGTAGCTTACCTTTCCTCGTTGTCAAAATTAACGTTAAAATTGGGGGGGGGGGGGGTTGAGTATTGAGTTGAACATTCAGCTAATAGTTTCTAATGTATGATGTATAGATGTTGATTATTTTATTGATAGCTTGTTCTAGTGTGTGTTTATTGTCAGTAGAGAGTGTCCTAGGGTAAAGGGCGCATTGTGGTATCAAGCGCAAGACTCTCTTTTGATCATAAATACTTATATGTTAGATGTGACAGGGTTGTGCATCCATTCTGTTTACTCTAATCTTCTAGATCGCTAACATAAAATCCCTGCTATTGTTATTGAGACAGCATGGTTTGACGGCCAGCCCCAGTAAGAAAGAGGTTGGAATGGGCGAAATCCATTTTTTAGGGCACGTCGTTGGTAAAGGCCAATTAAAACCTGTCCATGGAACGGTGCAGAAAATTTTAGAGCTGAAGACGCCTACATCACTTAAAAAAGTGCGAGCTTTGATAGGTCTTTGCAACTATCATAGGAAGTTTATCCCAAATTTCGCGTCTTTGTTGGAACCTATTACTTCGTTAACGAGAACAAAGACTTATGGGAGAAACACATACACAAAGCTCAGGGCATCCAAGAAGCTCACATGGAATGATGAATGTGAAAAGGCATAGCCGAACTTGAGACAGGCCTTTCAGACGGAACTTATTTTGAAATTGCCTGATGTTGGGCTCTGAGTCTTCAGGACTTTACGTTTCAAGTGGTACCGGTGCCTGGCAAGGGAAACGTTATTGCAGACACATTGTCGCGGAATGACGGTAAGTTTGTTTTCTTCTCCATCCTCCAAAGTCTTAATTGTAACTAAATAAGGTCATGATGTCCACGGTAAGTGTCTGAATGTTCAACTATGGGTGTGAGAAAAAAAAAAGTTCACGTTCTTTATAAAGAAGAAAGGTAACTGCTTAATTTTGCTATATCATTCCATGTCAACTTACACACAACTCTACATATAAACAATGACTTTAGCAACAACAAATTTCATTTTACCTATTGTTGAACAGTATCTCTTGATAACCCTGACAGCAACAAATTGTAACTCTATGAATTCCAACTTGAACTTCAAAACTACATAGGTACATTGTGTATAACAACATTGACGGGGATTTTCAATGTGCATTAACTTTCATGGACGACCCGCACATATTCACATGGAAGTCGCTCGGAACGAAAAACATGAATGTCGTCAAGAGCTGATTTCATTGCTGTTATTATGATTATTATAGTTATTATTATTACCGTTATTTTTTTAAATTACTATTTTATGAATTGCTTCCTTATGTTCCATGTCCTTTAATTTTTATGCGTATCTTGTCTTGTATCCTTATGCTCATTTATTGTGTGATTCATACTATATCTGAAATTTGTTCCTATTTTATAAATCACATTCATATGATAGTTAAAATGTTAGTTTTTGGATAGTTCGTTGTGCTTTTGTACCAACAGCTTCTGAAAGGTGGGGGGAATGTTGTGAAAGGATCTTGGTGTGTGTATATATATGTCGTGGAGCGTGAGTGTCACGCCCCTGTTTTGTACCTGTCCAGCGGTTGAATGGGTCAGCCTAGCAGGGTAACGAGAGGTCAGGAATACAGAAGCTCAGTGGAGTGCCTAGGCCTGTTGGTGTAGGTTGTGAGGTAGAAACTAGAGAGGAAATAAAGTGCTGTATTCATAGAAAAGAAAGCTAGTCGAGTTTGTTACTTCCATGTTTTGTGGTTCATTCAAATTAGGAAGTCGTCACACTTGGGATCTGTGAGATGCGGTGGACATCAAGTGGACAAATAATCAATGATGGCAAGACCATAATATATTCATGATACGATATGGAACACATTGGTGGTGTAGGCATCATCATGTATAAAATAGCAGCTTCAGCGCTAATTGCTTAGAAGCCAGTCAACAACCGCATCATTACAACTCGACTCCTAGCAAACCAAATCAAAATCACTACCATACAAGTATATGCCCCTACAGAGGATGCAGAAGATACCATCAAAGATAATTTCTATTATCAACTTCAAACCACACTTGATGAAACACCTACTCACGACCTAATTCTACTGATGGAGACTTTAACGCCAATATCAATCCCAACCAAACTGGCTTTGAACATGTAATGGGACCATATGGCTCTGCAGAAAACATCATAATAATGGCGAGCGCTTGATTTCTCTCTGCGCATCCAACAGCCAACAAACCAAAGGGCAAGACATGGTGTCAGCAGAAATGCTAAAACATGGGGGGGGGGGAGTGCATTGTTAACAGAATGACTGATCTCTTAAATCTCTGTTGGCGAACATCTAAAGTCCCTGAGGAATGGCAAAATGGAGTAATTGTAAAGCCTCGAAAAAAAAAGAGCAACTTGGCAGACTGCAACAACTGGAGGGGCATTACTCTCCGCTCTGTCCCGGGCAAAGTTTTCAGCAGTTTTGTTGAGACGGTTTCGAAATATCTTAGAACAAAGTCTCGAGTACAAACAACGGTTAACATACAGTTTCGTAGACTTTAAGAAAGCGTTTGATAATGTCCACCGAGAATCACTATGGAAAATAGTTAGAGAATACGGCATCCTAGAAAAATTCGTCCAGATCCTAAGACACCTATACAGTCAGTCTAGTTACTGGATTAAAACACAAGAAGGAACAACCGAGTTTTTTTAGCATCGAGACAAGTGTGAGACAAAGGTGCATCTCCCTTCCTCTTCCTCCTAGCCATCGACTACATAATGAGGAGAGCAATGAACCAAACTGCCTTTGGTATTCCATGGCGTGAACAAAACCGAATGACGGACTTGGACTTTGCCGATGACGTTGCACTACTCGGTGCTACAAATAAAAGCATACAAGAAATGACGGAGAGCCTAGATAGAGAGGCACCAAAATTGGCCTCCGCATAAACTTGGATAAGACTAAAATTTTGCGAGTGGGATATAAAGCAAAGGGTGCCCCCATCAGACTTGGCGAATCAAAGCTTGAAGAGCTGGACAAGTTCACATACCTTAGTAGCATCATAACAAATGATGGGGATGCCTACCATGATGTTGCGTGGTAGAAAAGGAAATGCGGGGAGCCATTTCCAAAGGCTGCAGCCTCTTTGGACAAGCTAAGCCATTGGACTCGAGACAAAAATACACCTTCTGAACACAATCGTGATCCCAACAGCAACATATGTATATGAAACATGGAAGTCGTCTGTCAAAATTGAGAAAAGACTAAATGCGGCTTAACAAAAATGGCTGAGACGGATTTTGGTAGTCGGTTACACAGATCGGGTCTCAAACAAAGAAATCCTATGCCGAACTGGGAGTTGAACGCTTAGTGAGATTGTGACAGAGCGTCGCATGAGATTTGCGGGACACGCATACCAAGAGTTGCAATGACATGGAAACCAATACGAGGAAAGCACAAACAGGGACGTCCTCGTATAACTTGGCGCTACATCATCATGGAGGACCTCAGAACAGTGGACCCCAAGTGGGAGGAGGCTTCAGACATTGGCAGTGACAGATCTTTGTGGAGACAGCACCAAATGCGCCGAACGACGCGGGAGGACCTAAGTCTAAGTAATTGTTATTATTACTATTATTATTATTGGCCCCCTTTAGTCGTAGAACGACTAAGGTACATCAAGAACACTTTTTCATATGGCTGTGGAGCTTTATTTTGGAGAGACACTCCCGTCCACATATAATGCAGGTCAAGATGGCTTTCGCTTTAGTGGTAGAAGAGCTGGTCATTTTCCTTGTGGCAAGCTTTTACGCACATTCCATGTGCCCATTTTAATTAGATATATTAGATAATCATTCAATAACATCAGTTAGGCCAGGTTCACACTGAACGTCATCTTCACCTATCCCATAGTCTGATGGACAAATGGGGCACCACACACATGATCTGTCTACCGTCTTTCTCCTTTTATCTCTGTCCTTTGCCTTTGCTAAAATTTCATTCACTGTCTTTCTATCACTTTCTTTGTCTCCCTCTTCAGCTTTTTAATGGTACAGTTCTCTGAACGAAGGTGTTTGCGAGCCCTTAGGGCCTTGTGATGTGCGCATAGAGTTTGAGTTTACGTTTTTTGACAATGGTTAGCAGGTCATAGTGGGGTCCAATTGCTGTATTGATCCAGTTTCTAATCTCTTCATTCGCGATGCGGTCTTTGTAAGTGAGACCTAGGATATAACTATCAATTTAACCTTGGTTAGGTCAATAATAGAATATGCATCCTCAATAAAACATTAAGAAAATGGAACAGACACGAAATTCCTCGTTCCCTATGCAAGGACAATTTTGTACAAGTGCTCCTTCTTCCCTAGCGCTATTAGAGCAATGGTTAATATGCATGACTAAATGCATGAGGCTGAGGCATAGGACGTAATCATCTTCTTTTTTGAAGTAACGTCTGTATTAAATAAGATATTGTAATAGCTTAAAGAGGCAACTCAACGAAGCACATATATGTTTATTTACACGACATTACAGGTACACAAAGGGCATCTGCCTTGAGTACAGCATCTCCATATTGGCTCTCTACTTGGGTGGAAATCGTTCTCCTCTAATGTTGATATCCTTTTAGGTCTAGTCTATCACTGTGCGCACCTTCTAGCACTAGCCTAGATGACGGTGCGCATTGCAGAGTTATAACATTGCCCCCTTATTAGAGCTTTTCGTCTCGAAAAGAAACAGTGCAGTGGAGGTTTGGCAGTTCAGGTGGAGGTCGATCGGTGGGAACCACAGACGGTAGTGTGCCTGTTGCCCACGAAGCCATCTGCACAGTTTTCCGCGGCCGTCGCTTTCTCTTCTCCCAGTTGGCCTGTCTATGCTTGAGACGATATCGTGGTCGCTGCTTCGACCTCATGAAGATAGTTGCTGATGCCAGCCAGCTGACAAAGGGGGAGTAAGTGGAGGTCAGGGTTGCCATCCACTTAACACAAATAGAGGTTGTGGCGACCACTGTAGTTCCCAGGGCCGTTGTTCTAAGACGCCAAGTCAGCAGATCTTTTCCATGAACTTCTCGTGACACAGTTGTAGGCCCACAGCTAGCCATGGTTTCCAACACATAGTCTTTCTCAGCTTCATCTGTAAGGTATGCCCATGAAACATCCTTGTAATGTTCATCCACCAATACATCAGGTTTCGCTGGAAATAATTCAGAACCGTTCAAGTCACTCTCACTGATGTGGTCAGAAGTACAAATTTTTGTTAAGTTCAGATCTTGTAGCTGGGTTTCTTGGCATGGGCATTGTCCACGCAGAACGCCGCATATACAGTTCATGTCAATCGCCTGGATGCTGTTGCCAAGCATTGAATTCCCTCTTATGCCGCTGCCAAAGTCCAATTCGTTGTATCTGTCTCGGCCATTGTTGGGGCCCGTATTCACAATTTCACCCGACGACATCCAAGGCAAGGAATCAGAAACGGTCTTAAAGCTTTCATGGTTCGAGTTCCCGTCAAAGGTACTGACAGATAAACAGAAGTCTTTAAGGTCCACAGCAAAAAGCTTGGACGCAGACCCAACGTTGTCTTGATCTGTCCGGCTCATTGAGGTACTCGTTTCAGGTACACCAGGAACAAAAACTTCAAGCACATAACAGACTTCTCTCGTTTCTTCATTTGTCTCTTTCCTTTCGATTCGGTACATCCCGTAGAGATCGTTGCAGCAATCGTTGTCACGTTTCTCGTCTTGAAAGTCATCCCCGCCAGACTTGCCCACAACACAGTCACAGACAGCGCTCCAATCCCCAGCGCCTCCATCACCACTGTTTGTGCAGCCACAGTCCTGACCAGGCAACTGCTCCTTCCCTTTTGCTTGCGACACAAGTTTATCACTTTGGTCTATTTGGCCTTCTAATTGATAGGTCTCCGGATCTTCCTTTTCATCGATCAGAGCTTGCCGCAGACGAGCCGTAAGTGTTTCCCTGCTATCGACGGGTTTTAAACCTCGGTCCCGAAGCTCTTGTCTTAGCTTGAGAGCTGATGCAATAGCTTTAAAAATGTCATTGTAATCAAAGCCTACCTCCTCTCGCTTCGCTGAGTTGCCTATAATCCCACTTCTGAGACCAATTGTAATAACTTAAAGAAGGCAACTCAACGAGGCACATATATGTTTATTTACACGACATCACAGGTACAAAAAGGGCATCTGCCTTGAGTACAGCATCTCCATATTGGTTCTCTACTTGGGCGATTGTGAGATTGACTTGCGGTGCGACATCCTCGTCCTTGTGACCACCTAATGGCCATATCTCTTAACGCCAGGAATTTGGTTTCTGGCCTATCGTGTAGTCTCTCTCGCAGGTCTCTCCTTAGGGTCCTGTCACTGAGGTTTTCTACGAATTGGTCCCTCAGGATAGACTCGTTGAAGGGAGTTTCAGATAGAGCTTTCTGCCTGTCAGTGAGTGCTTCAAATGCCTGAAGGAGACGGTGTGAGTAGGTGCGGACAGACTCATTCGGGTGCTGGCTTATTCTGAACAGATGCCCAATGAGGCAGTTGATGCTCCACCTTTCTCCATAAGTGGAGCGTAGAACTTGTATCAGGGCATCTGGACATGCCCTTGTTGTCTGAGGGTGACACCTAAGTTCGGCCTTCACTGCCTCACCTAGATGTGCAAAGAGGAAGTCACATTTTTCCTCTGGCTGTACCATGTGTTGAGACTTCCATGCTCTCTCCACATTTTGAAGGAATTCTTCAACTTCCCTGGCAGGACCATCGCCATGGAAGCGCCGGATACTCATCTCTGTCCTAGGCACCACAATCACTGTCTGAGATGGCTGCATTCTTGCTGCTGCTGCTGCCTCGCTGTTCATCTACGTAACTACTCAACAAAATAAAGCATACTAACCTCTCTTACAAACGCCAACGGAAAACTAAACTATCCCTACTTCCTATCACTAAACTTAACTCGTACGAAAACCTAACCTATCCCAAAAAATATATGTCTGGTCACTCAAGCACAGATCCCACTTCTGACACCAAAAATGTGAGCAGGTCAGGAGGCGCGAGAAAGGACCTATTCTCTTCTGCTCAACATTAATTTGTATACAGTTGGCAGATGTTAGCGCTACTGGGTGGGCTCAATCTGTGACACCTCAGTCTACGACCAAGGGGCTAGCGTCGCCTAAGTAACCAGACATACTAAACTATACTAACCTAAACTAAATGAAAGCACCAACGAAACTTTACTTAAAATTAAATAAGACAAAATGAAACTTTATTTACATACAAAAAATAAATCAATAATAAAATATAATATATACACTAACCACTACAACTGAAAAAAATAACTATCTAAAACCCTCTAAATCTACGTCACTACAAACTAACCAAACCAACTATCTAACACAAACTGATAAAACCAACTATCTAGCTAAATCACTACAACTACTACACTAGACCTAGATCTACACAAACACACTACAATTAACTAGTCTAGATCTACAATATTCTACTATTTAGTCTACTACAACCAACCCATAACACTAACACTAACACAAGAACACCTTATTAGTACCTTACTATTCACTAAGAACAAACTAAGCCTAAGCCACAAGGTCTAAGCCGACTAAGGCAACACTACAAAAACAAAATCAAAATAACACTAGAACCTAGATCTACAGCAGAGTAATATCAGCATGTATTTCAGCAGCTGTATTCAGCAGTAATAATAGCCTGAGGCCGTCCCAGGTACAGAATAATAAAATAATTACACGACAGGCCACAAAGATCTTCAGCTGTCACACAGACAGAGATACGGTACTGACCACTAGTCAAATGTACATTCAACTGTTTTAAGACAGCATGTACATTATTTTTTATACTATCCGCACTAACCTATATAAAAATATGCGGAAGTACAATTATAAAATCTGACACTAACCTATAAAAATAAAATATATAAAAATAGCTCTAACCTATACAAGTAGAAAAAATAAAATTACATATAAAAATAGTTCTGGGAGCGCAAGCTCACATTAAAATGTTGGCTTTCAAATACATAGTTGGTAAAAACTGCGAATGAAAAGATCATTTGTGGTAAATTTAACAGCTACGGTTTCGATCTTAAAAATAACTTAGTTGTCCTAGGCTTAAGTTAAGAAACAATAGGTTAAATTTTCGTATTCCATCGTCCAAAGCAAGTAGTGATCAAATGAATGAGTGTTCAGGACCAAGAATTGTATATTGTAGATTAACATTATGTGAGGACAGTATAGAGGGACATCTTTTGGTCCGACAGTTACGCTAGGTAGTGCACGTATCCCGTATAGGAGACGAACGTATGCCAAAGTTAGTCTTTTTTTTGGTGAGCTAAAAGGTGGTGGACGTAACAGAGGCGCCCCACGGAAACGCTTCAAAGACAGCTTAGGCCGTCAACTTTCCTTATCTGACATAGAAGAGAGCACCTGGTTGCACGCGGCCTCAGAACGAGACAACTGGAGGTCACTCACGAAGGCCGCGGGATACACATTTGAGACCAAAAGAAAATCTGCTACCGAGGACAAACGCAGACGGCGAAAAGAAAATCTAAATCGACTACCTGCAGACAATGGTTATTCTTGCTCTGGTGTGGCAAAATATGTAAGTCACAGCTGGGACTGCGCAGCCACGGAAATACTGCATTCCTCACTGATCTTCGGACTCGAAGACCAGCCTTATTATTATTATGTGTTTAAATAATGGGTAAACTTCCACTTAGAGTAGTAAGAATGGACCTCATTCACCAATCGTAAACAACATTTAGCCACGTGATTCTATATATCTTCTATACAAATTATGTAATCCATAAAGGCTGTCACGTCATATGCATTTTTCATTGTTTTATCAATATTATGACGTGGCTAAATGTGTTTATTTATGATTGGTGAATGAGGTCCATTACTTTGAAATTCCGTTTCTGTAGGAAGATTGATCCCATAAGCATGCGTAACATTTCTGCTTTTATTCTTTAATTATCCATTTTAGATTAGTTAGAAGAAACTAAAGAATTTAGCTAGCGTGTAGTTTTAGTATTAGTTATGGACTTAGCAATCGTTAAATAAATTGGTTGAATAAGATAAGATCAGATTAGATTAGATAGATATATAGATAGATATATAGATAGATATATAGATAGATAGGAAAAGCCAAGAGCTTAACATAGTTTAAATCTCTTATTAATGTGGAGAATTATATATTGAGTTATAGATTCTATTTTTATAAACGTTTCTAGTGTGAATTCTATTTGGCATTTAAATTTTAGACTAAGATTGAGACACTTACTATTTCAGATGTTGATAATGTGAAAGCAATGGTCCAAATCAACAAACAAATGGTATGATAAAGTCAAACCCTACCTTAAAAAGAATGTAGGATTTGGTCGATACTACCTGTCCTAGTTGCCACAGCAAGCTCCCTAATCGATATTTCAATGCACGTGTGCCAGATGGTTTCGTGCGAGTAACAGTGACATGGTTAGTGCAATAGAAAACTGAAGGTATAGGGCAACTTATAACAATAGAATGAACCACCCTCATTTTATGTTTATTATAACTACATGATGATATAAAGCTAAACGCTCCTCCATAAATTCCCTTGGCCAGCTAATTCCCTTGGCCAGCTAATTCCAGTATCTATTACTGTTTAAAGGCCAAACAGTACAAGTTGACTAATTTAAATAATTAGGGTCAAACATAACAAGAGATGGAGGATCAATAAAAGAGATAAAAACTTGTTTAAGCTTGGCCTGCCATGAGCAAAATAAAGAAAATCTGGAAGAGTAACATCAGCTTCCCACTAAAATTAAAAACTTTAGTCTTTGCTAGTGGTTTCTATATTGGTGACAGTCATTTCATCCCCGGTCAAATCATCCTTGGTCACCTTCCCCGGCCACTTTATCCCCGGTCACTTCATCCTCGGTCCTTTCATCCTTGATCACTTCATCCTTGATCACTTCATCCTTGATCACTTCCTCCCCAGTCACTTCATCCCCGGTCATTAATTGTGCTATTAATGCTTTGACTCTAAGCCCTCATTTCATCTAAAATATATTTTTGACTATGTAGAATGCTTTTTTGATATTTTTGTCGTGTTATTAATGGATTTATAGTGTTTCCCCTTCCACTTTAAATTCTTGATGAGAAATCTTATAATATATTGTAAATATGAGTGTGTTCTTAGCTGTAGCGCTTCTATTGGATGTGGGAGATGATTATTATAATATTATCCTGCGAATAAAGTAATGATCAAATGGCAAAGGTGTGGTGGAATATCGGCTCAGACCACTACCTTGTCAGTGGCAAATGTAAGCTCCGATTGAAACGCCAACCAAAACGAGCCACACGACCCCGCCCATTTAATGTAGAGAAGCTTAAAGACGGCAATACTGCAGCACAGTTCCAATTGAAACTAACGAACCGCTTTGAGGCTCTTGCAGATATATTGACCCTTGAAGAAGAGTGGGCCAACTTCAAAGATACCACTATTGGGTGCGCAGAAGAAGTTATCGGAAGGAGGCGAGGTTCATACAAGGAACGGTGGATACAAGACAGAACATGGAAATTGATAGATGAGAGGAAAGAGGCCAAACGTATACGAGATCAGAAAAATGAAACACAGGATCGCAGCCTAGCGGAAAAAGCCTATAGGGAAGCAGATCTGAAAGTAAAGAGAAGCTGTCGGCAAGATAAACGGGACTGGATTGAGCAGAAGGGACAAGAGGCACAAGCAGCTGCAAGCAGAAATGACACAAAAACCCTCCATCGTATTGTCCGAGATCTCACTGGAGCAAAGAGTGGACATGGGGCACCAATAAAAGACAAGCAAGGCAAAACTTTGTTAACGAAAGAAGAACAGGATGCAAGATGGGTAGAGCACTTTAAAAAGACCCTTAACCAACTGTCGCCAGACATAACTTACATATTCAAGGACCCCTCTCCAGACAATGATCTCAAGGTCAAGACAGACCCAATAACTGCTGAGGAGGTTACCATGGCCATTGCAGTGCTAAAGAATAACAAAGCACCAGGACTAGACATGATATCAGCAGAAATGCTAAAATATGGGGGACAGTGCATTGTTAACAGAATGACTGATCTCTTAAATCTCTGTTGGCGAACTTCAAAAGTCCCAGAGGACTGGCAAAAGGGAGTGATTGTAAAGCTTCCAAAAAAGGGCAACTTGGCAGACTGTAACAACTGGAGGGGCATTACTCTCCTCTCTGTCCCAGGCAAAGTTTTCAGCACTGTTTTGTTGAGACGGCTTCAACAGTCTGTAGATGAAAGGCTCAGAGAAGAACAAGCAGGTTTCCGAAGAGGCAGATCATGTACAGAGCAGATTTTCGTTTTACGAAATATCATAGAACAAAGTTTTGAGTACCAACAACGGCTAACGATCAGTTTCGTGGACTTCAAAAAAGCGTTTGATAGTGTCCACCGAGAATCACTATGGAAAATAGTTAGAGAATACGGTATACCAGAAAAATTCGTCCAGATCCTACGACACCTTTACAGTCAGTCTAGTTGCTGCATTAAAACAGAAGAGGGAACAACAGAGTTTTTTACAATCGAGACAGGTGTGAGACAGGGGTGCATCTTATCTCCCTTCCTTTTCCTCCTAGCCATCGACTACATAATGAGGAGAGCAATGAACCAGACTGCCTTTGGTATTCCATGGCATGAACAACTCCGATTGACGGACTTGGACTTTGCTGATGATGTTGCACTACTCGGGGCTACAAATAAATGCATTCAAGAAATGACGGAGAGCCTAGACAGAGAGGCACCCAAAATTGGCCTCCGCATAAACTTGGATAAGACTAAAATTATGCGAGTGGGATATAAGGCAAAGGGTGTCCCCGTCAGACTTGGCGAGTCAAAGCTTGAAGAGCTGGACAAGTTCACGTACCTTGGCAGCATCATAACAAATGATGGAGATGCTTACCATGATGTAGCGTGCCGAATAGGAAAGGCAGGGAGCATTTTCCAAAGGCTGCAGCCTATTTGGACTAGCCAAGCCATTGGACTCGAGACAAAAATACACCTTCTCAACACAATCGTCATTCCAACTGCTACATATGCATGTGAGATGTGGAAGTCATCTGTCAAAATTGAGAAAAGACTAAATGTGGCTCAACAGAGATGGCTGAGACGGATTTTGGGAGTCAGTTACACAGACCGGATCTCAAACAAGGAAATCCTTTGCCGAACTGGGAGTCGAACACTTAGTGAGGTTGTGACTGAGCGTCGCATGAGGTTTGCGGGACATGTTCTACGTCAAAATGAATTACGCACACCAAGAGTTGCGATAACATGGAAGCCAAAACGAGGAAAGCGCAAACAGGGACGTCCTCGTATTACCTGGCGACACACCTTCATGGAGGACCTCAGAACAGTGGACACCAGATGGGAAGAGGCTTCAGACATTGCCAGTGACAGATCATTATGGAGACAGCTTGCCGCCCAATGCGCCGAACGGCGCGGGAGGACCTAAGTCTAAGTCTAAGTAAGTGGTGGAAGTAGTGGAAATCTTTTTAGAGATGAGAACGATTAGAATAACTATGACCATGCCGCTGATAACTTATCATTAAAGGCCAAGGTGTGGTGGAAGTAGTTGAAAGTGGAAATCATTTGAGAGATGAGAACAATTCGAAAACATGCCGCTGATAACTCTTGACGACCATCTTTCACTTTTTTAAAATTTTCAATCGCTCTTTCTTGAAAATGGGCGCGTCATTTTTAGTCTTGAAACAAGGTTTTATTTTTTCTAATAAAGTCTGTTTTCCCCCTTCTTCGGCATATCATGTCGCATATATATATATACTAGACATATGTTACCCGCGACCCGCGGGTCTTTATTTGCGCATTACTGTCGATATAGTCACTGAGAGTGTTTTGTAAACAATTAAACGAAATAATAATGTAATAAGTAAAGCGAATGTGTCAATGTAAAAATAGTGTGAATGAAGCTATCAAATCAAAATAGCTAATAGGCTTAAATCCATTTTTTTAAATTAAAACATTTGCTTGTAGGCCTACATACATTTGATTAAAATTTGAGATGAAAAAACTTAATTTTGTATGTTCATGTGTTAAAGTATAAAGTAGATCTTGAGGTAGACATAGATCTAAATCTACACTAATCTAGAGGCTTTTATAGAGTTCATTATGTGTTGTGCATGCGTGACCTTTTTTCATGAATGAATATAGGCCTATCTCAACACGGCTACGCAGCTTTATTTAGCGAACAGCGAACGAAGGTATTAAAAATGCTTTAGAAAAACAATTAATTTGATTAAAATATGAAATGAATGGACAATAATTAGTATGTTTATGTGTTGAAGCATAAAACTATCTTTGCGAAAAGAAGTTTTATCATCTTAGAGTTCAATAAGAGTTTTAGACCTAGGCCTATGAATAGACTCAGTAGAGAGATGTGTTAATCACTGTTAATGTGTAACCATTTGGTAAAGGATGTTCGCCAGACATTACCCGCGGCCTACGGGTCTTAGTTTGTGTTTACTAATCTAGTGGATTTGATTTAGATGTATGTTAAACTTAACTAATGATCCTTTCAAGTTTTTTTCTCTTTTTTCTCTTTCGCTACGAAAATAAAATTAGGTTTGCGAAAATGGGTTTACCCGAAGTCGATACATTCTTATCTATTAAAAACGAAAAGAGCGATAGCTTTATTAAATGAATGGGATTATAAAGTGAACAATTAAACGAAATAATTTTTAGTACGCGATTCATGAATGAATATAGATCTAGGCCTATCTCAACTCGGCTTCGCAGCTTTCGTAAACGAATGTAGCTTTAGAAAATCAAATTTGAATGTTTATTTGATCAAAATATGAAGTGAATGGACTTTAATTAATATGTTTATGTGTTAAAGTATAAAACTATCTGTGCGAAGAGAAGTTTTATCATCTTAGTGTTGAATTAGAGTTTTAGATCTAGGGATGGGATTATAAAGTAACAATAAAACGAAATAATTTTTAGTACGCGATTCATGAATGAATATAGATCTAGGCCTTTAACTCGGCTTCGCAGCTTTCGTAAACGAATGTAGCTTTAGAAAACCAAATTTGAATGTTTATTTGATCAAAATATGAAATGAATGGACTTTAATTAATATGTTTATGTGTTAAAGTATAAAACTATCTGTGCGAAGAGAAGTTTTATCATCTTACAGTTGAATTAGAGTTTTAGATCTAGGGATGGGATTATAAAGTAAACAATTAAACGAATTAATATTTAGTAAGCGATTCATTACTGAATTGTCAAATGAAAGAATGTTCGTCAGGAAATCTGTAATCACAGATATAAGGAACTAATTAATGTAAAAAATGCTTTTGAAACACAAAATTGAAGGTTAATTATATTATATAATGAAATCAATGGATCTTCTTTTGTATTTTCCTGTGTCAAAGTAAAAAACTATCTGCGCAAAGTGTATTTCTTAAAATTAGATCTAGGTCTAAATCCTTTCTATCTTTTCTCATGTCAACATTGTAGACATGGCCTAGATCCATAAAATACTATAGCTGTAATAGAGTCGGACAACTTTATTTTTTTTTAGGGTCTTACATTTGTTTTAGGGCTACAATACATTCACTAAGGTCTAAGTTGGTACCCAAGGAACATTCCTGCCTAGTTTTATCAAGATTGGTCAAGCGGTTTTGGTGTCTATAAGTAACATACATACATACATACATACTCCACACATTCTACTTTATAATATAGATATACTAGACATATGTGACCCGCGGGTCTTTATTTGCGCATTACTGTCGATATAGTCACTGAGAGTGTTTTGTAAACAATTAAACGAAATAATAATGTAATAAGTAAAGCGAATGTGTCAATGTAAAAATAGTGTGAATGAAGCTATCAAATCAAAATAGCTAATAGGCTTAATTAATTCCATTTTTTTTTCAAATTAAAACATTTGCTTGTAGGCCTACATATATTTGATTAAAATTTGAGATGAATAGACTAAATTTTGTTCATGTGTATAAAGTATAAAGTAGATCTTGAGGTAGACGTAGATCTAAATCTACACTAATCTAGAGTTCTGTGCTGCGCATGCGTGAACTTTTTTTCATGAATGATTATAGGCCTATCTCAACACGGCTACGCAGCTTTAGCGAACAGCGAACGAATGTATTAAAAATGCTTTAGAAAACAAATTTGAATGTTAATTTGATTAAAATATCAAATGAATGGACAATAATTAGTATGTTTATGTGTTAAAGCATAAAACTATCTTTGCGAAAAGAAGTTTTATCATCTTAGAGTTCAGTAAGAGTTTTAGAGTATTTTAGACCTAGCCTAGGCCTAGGAATAGACTCAGACCTCAGAAGAGAGATGTGTTAATGTGTAACCATTTGGTAATGTCTAATGAAAGAATGTTCGCCAGGAAATCTGTAGATATCAGGAACTAATTTATGTAAAAAATGCTTTTGAATAATCTAGTGGATTGGATTTATATGTATGTTAAACTTAGCTAATGATCCTTTCACGTTATTTCTCTTTCGCTACGAAAATAAAATTAGGTTTGCGAAAATGGGTTTACCCGAAGTCGATACATTCTTATCTATTAAAAACGAAAAGAGCGATAGCTTTGTTAAATGAATGGGATTATAAAGTGAACAATTAAACGAAATTATATTTAGTACGCGATTCATGAATGAATATAGATCTAGGCCTATCTCAACTCGGCTTCGCAGCTTTCGTAGGTGAATGTAGCTTTAGAAAACCAAATTTGAATGTTTATTTGATCAAAATATGAAATGAATGGACTTTAATTAATATGTTTATGTGTTAAAGTATAAAACTATCTGTGTGAAGAGATGTTTTATCATCTTAGAGTTGAATTAGAGTTTTAGATCTAGGGATGGGATTATAAAGTAAACAATTAAACGAATTAATATTTAGTACGCGATTCATTACGGAATTGTCTAATGAAAGAATGTTGGTCAGGAAATCTGTAATCACAGATATAAGGAACTAATTAATGTAAAAAATGCCTTTGAAACACAAAATTGAAGGTTAATTTTATTATATAATGAAATCAATGGATCTTCTTTTGTATTTTCATGTGTCAAAGTAAAAAACTATCTGCGCAAAGTGTATTTCTTAAAATTAGATCTAGGTCTAAATCCTTTCTATCTTTTCTCATGTCAACATTGTAGACATGGCCTAGATCCATAAAATCCTATAGCTGTAATAGAGTCGGACAACTTTATTTTTTTTGAGGGTCTTAAGTTTGTTTTAGGGCTACAATACATACACTTCGGTCTAAGTTGGTACCCAAGGAACATTCCTGCCAAGTTTTATCAAGATTGGTCAAGCGGTTTTGATGTCTATAAGTAACATACATACATACATACATACACCACACATTCTACTTTATAATATAGATATATATTTTTTTTTTTTTTGCTTTAAAATTGTAAATTATGTTATAGGACTTTCTCGGTATATATTTCATATTTCTATCTAAGGCAGTAAGAGTCTCAATTAACACATTGATTTTATTAGTCTAAGAGACATATATTATATCTTAACTGGAAACCGGAAATAAATTCTTATCCGCGATTGATCGATTCACAGACCTATACATATATAGATTTTTATGTACGTAAACACTTTTTTTCAAGCTCTAAGGGGAGTCGCCCCAATCAATCTTTTCTGTCTTAGAAAAGTAATGATCTTTAGTTTTCAAAGTTTAGAAATAATGCAAAATCATTTCTCAGATATTGACGCAAATATATGAAACAAAGTCATTTTCTGTTGTTTCCATTGAGATAACGTTTCAAAAATCCTAGATCGAAATAATTGATGTTGATTAAAATCATTTTATGTACATTTAAATAGATTGATTACCTAGATCTTTATAGATTATGTATCTATAGATTGCAAAATAATAATTATGAGAAGAGGGTACTCTTATTTTTGATGTTCAATCATGGAACTATAGTTCCATGGTTCAATTACTAGATCTAGATCTAAAAATTAAATTATATGTTACATAGGTTAGGGTTGAAAAAAAACAACAACTGTACTTCTTTTAACTACTTTACAAAACAACGCCTTGATTCAACTTTCTATAAAAATTTCACATTTTTTGTAGTGCTAAAAAATCTCCATGTCCAGTCTAGTTATATACATATTATATTGGGAGTTATTATATTATATTAGTGTTATTCAATTTTGGCAGATGACTATTCACTGCACTTTATTAATGGAGCCCTGCCACTGGTAGAAATGTGTAAACTCTCTTGAATACGCTCTTGGAATTAGGTGACTGTAGTTTGCTTTAGATTTTATATCGAAAGGGGAAGTTTTATCGTCAAAATCATTTGTTGGGGGTTTTAAACTAAAAATATCTGGAGTTGTTGTTTTTTAAAAATTCAAAACCCCATTTAGCTACGGTCATGGTAACTGTAGTTTGCTTGAGAATGATATATGAAGTGTTAGACACCTTATTTATAGTTTAGTTATTTAGCGACGCACCATAGAAGACGCATATTGAACGGGACTAGTGACGTTTGGGATATGTTGGGTTAGAGACCGGAAAATCAGTTAGCGATATAATCCTCTAGGGCAGTGATGCCCAACCTTGCTCGACTTGCGGGCCATTTTATTTCCAACACACGAGTAGCGGGCCACATCAACAAAAAGAGAAAAAAAAACAACTAAATATAATTAACCTGAAACTATTTGATTAGAAACCCGTGGATCTAGTACCCGTAGTTTAACAATCTTTTATTCGCGGCTCAAATTAAGAATGCCGCCATATTTGTTTTACAATGCCATTTATATTTTGTTTTTTTCGACAGCCAAATTTTCCTTATGAAACAAACATGTTAGCGTATCATCATGTTACACCAAAAAAAAGTTACGATACGTTCACTTTTCCTGGTAGATTCTCATTTCAGAATCCCATTTCATAAACACGCAAATGTTACTAAAGGTCATGGTACCAACCCATTAGAAAGAACTGAAGGCCCTAACGTAGGTAAAGATACATCTTTCAACCTTTGTTTTTGGAGGGGGGTTTTCTACACTTTGTGCCGACGTTTTGGCGGGCCGGAAGGAACCACTTTGCGGGCCGGTTCTGGCCCGCGGGCCGTATTTTGGGCATCACTGCTCTAGGGTAACGACGTGTTTAGTGACAGAGACTTTTACTGTGGCCTTTTCTTAGAATAAATACATGTTACACTGTTCTTCAGCGTTGACTACATCTCTTTACTAGTTAAGACCGATGTGTTTGTTTTGTCTGGATTGTTGATCAACTACACGGAATACACCCGAACAATAATACCCAAACGCTTGCAGAGTAATTGGTTGAAATTCAACAGTCATCCATAGTTGACCTCAAGACAGCCTGAACAAGCAACATCACAGTGGCGACCCCGAACCTCGAACCCGAACCTCGAACCGGACCTCGAAGCGGACCTCGAAGCTGAACGTTTACTCAGGTGAGGGTCGTGCACTCGAAGATAGAAAGTTTCATCGGAGTACGGCTGAACACAGCATCATCGCAGAGTGACTTTGTTCTAGATCTACATGCAGTCGTCGCCTGCTCGATCGTACGTTCAACGAGCCGTTAACTCAGGGTGACTTTCGTCAGGACAGTAATCATCGCAACGTCTGGTCTACTCAATGAGTATATTATCAACGCCTGATCTTCGTATGCTGAATCGACCTACAGCCAGAGGAACCGTTCATTCATAACGGGTGAGAGTTTGTCAGTGAAACTGTTGGACATATTTTTTCTTCGCTTGAGAAAACAGTCGTAGGAGCCACATAGTCGTATCAAGTTTTACCTCGTCAGTTTTGAGAAGGACAGTTTGCCCGCTGTCAGAAGTATTGTGAGTACTACAAGTTTGGTAGCTAACTAAATCGCTCTGTCGTCTTACCCTTTGAGAGATTCTTGTGGAGCAGTTTGCTCATTGAACCGGTTGCTTGCCACTTTTATAACGGTCACTGCGTTTAACCTTTGGAAGGTTAGTGAAGTCGAATTTGTCGTTGCTGAACATCGATCTATTTATTATACGTTGGTCTAGACCATATCTAGACTTGTTAATATTGAAGTAGTGGAAACAGCTACATCCACTTAATTTTGTTGAAAACCGTTAATCGTATAACGGAACGTCGTTGGAGGTGACCTTGGTCTCACCTAGTCTACATTGGACATTACGGACATTTTGGTCTAGTGAAGCAGCATACAACAGCAAACTTCGTCATACTACCAGAGTAGCAGCAGAAGCAGTGAACTATTTTAGAGAACCGTTATTCGTCAACCCAGATCAAGTCATCGTCAAGAAAGTCGTTAATCGTCAGCCCAGATCAAGTCATCGTCAAGAAAGTCGTTATTCGTCCGCCCAGATAAAGTCATCGTCAAGAAATTCGTTATTCGTCAGTCGTCCAGATCAAGTTGCCGTCAAGAGACTGTTATTTGTCAGTAGTCGTCTACGCAAATCAAGTCGTCGCCAGGAGAACCGTTAACCTATTCGTCAGTAACTGTGTACACAAAGTCGTCGGAACTACACATACGGTCATCAACAGTCGTCGAAGAAACTGAAACATTTTGCTGTGGCATATCAAGACATCTGGAGCATTACGTGGGATACTCGACACGGATTGTATCCACTGGTAGCACCGGAGAACAGAGTCAGAACTGGAAGAGAAGCAGTGGAATTTGTTGTGATCTATCATATTCGGGAATCCGAACAAAGGGGATCTTTCTTATCAAAAGCTAAGTGCCATTTTTCTTATTAGTATATGTTTAGATTGCCCTTAGAAATAGATTTTGTCTAAATTCGGTACGTTAGCCTGAGTAAAATCAGGTGGTGCGCCTTAAAACCCGTCGGGGTAAAAGACGTAATTTAGATGAAAAACTATATTATACGTTTAGGATAGTGATTGTTTTGTTTGTGTAAACGTCATATCCGTTGTTGCTTGGTTACTTCGTGACGTTATTGATGTGTGCCATATTGTCATATCCCAACCCATAGCGATAGTCTCATTTAATTATTTCACTTGTATATATTATTTTATACTATTTATTTTTATTAATTTAATTAGATCTGTATTTTTTTTCACTTAATGATAGAAAGTACAGGTAGGATTCTTTTATTGTGAATCAGACTAAAATACATTTTAGTTTGAGCGGTTAAAATCAAATATGATTTTGCCATGAGAATAATGCCGAAACTGGCATAATAGTCAAACATTGTCGTCTGGCTAATACTAGATCCACAAATTTTTGTACATTTCGTTGGTACATTTACTCATCTAGACTCTAATTTGGAATATTATTATTAATTGAAAGATGAATGAACTTTTTTATGAAGGTAGTACATTTTTCTAGATGTATATATCTTGTTAAAGATATATTTGACATTGTATTTAATAAACATATTTATTTCATATGGTTAAATAGAACCATAATTTCTGGATTGGATCTATCTTATCTACTCTAGACAGTCTTAGAGTCTACTCTATAGACACTTCAGTCACATCAAATTTTAAAATTGATCATAGTTATTCATACAAATAGTCATAGTGCTCTTGATAACTGTAGATCTAAATGGTACTATTATATATACTATAATATACTAGATTTAAATTTGTGTGATATTAAAATACAGATTTGAATATAACTCAGACTAGATTTACACATTTACTGAATCTATAGAGACATAACACTTAAAACTTGTATAAAAGTTTGTAAAAACTTAAATATAAAATAAGTTTAAAGTATAGCCATAACGAATATAGGCTAAGTAAAAATATATAAATTTGGGTGAAAATAAAATACAATGGCTACATCATCATATGTGGACCTTAAGGAGGTTAAGGAAACAGCTATGCAGGATGGAAAGGCCATGGAGTTAAAAGGAAAGGATTTAGCAGCTTATGTACAGCAAGTTGTGAGGGAAGAAATGGAACGTCAAAGACAAGAGATAGAAAGACAAGAAGAACATCAAAGACAAGAGATAGAAAGACAAGAGGAACGTCAAAGACAAGAGATAGAGAGACAAGAAAGGATCAGAAAGGAAGAATATGAGAAGCAAAAAGAGGACCAAGAAAGGCAGAGAGAGCATGAAGCTAAAATGGAGAAGATGAGATTGGATGCAGCACAAGCCAGAGCTCAAACTGAATAAGGAAATAACACAAATAACTCAAATAATATTACCACACAAAGAGACAACCCTAATTCGCAAACATGGCTAAAGAGAAAGATACAAAGTTTTGATGAACAGAAGGATGACATTGGTGATTTTCTGAAAAGATATGAGGCAAAAATGTCTACATTTAATATGCCAGAAGAAGAATGGTCTGAAATACTGATAGACTTTGTTCATGGTCAAGCTCTAACAATATGCCAAAATCATGACCATCATATTGATGATAGCTATCAAGTTTTGAAAAGAGAGTTGTTGAATGCCTATGGTCATAATGCTACAACTTTCAGAAAGAAATACTTTGACAATATACCATCATTAGGAATAGAACCCCAAACTACTATTAATATGGAAAAGGATTTTTTCAATAAGTGGGTAAAATTAGAAAAAGTGATAAACTCTTATGAGGGATTAAAATTTTTTATTCTAGTGGACAACTTTGTAAATAAATGTGATCCTCAATTACAATCTTTTACTAGAGAAAGAAACCCAAAAACTATAGATGAAATAACAGAGATAATGAGAGTATACAAAAATGCCTATCCAAATAAACCATTTTCTGATAGGGATAAGAGCAAAGTAGATTTAATAGGATACACCAAAGAAAATGTTGATAGAGGTAGAAATAGAAGCAGATCAAATAGTGGAAATAGAAAATATAGTGAAATAACCTGTTTTAAATGTCAAGGAAAAGGTCATATAGCAGCTAACTGTAGAAGAGGGAATAGTAGGTCTGGAAGTAGAAATAGATACAATGAACAAAATAACAGTAGATATAGGAGTAGAGATAGGAATGACAGGGGAAATTATAGAAATAGGAGTTACAGTAGGGAATACAGAAATAAAGGTACAGATAGGGTATATTTCATGGAAGGAAATAGGAACAATTTTGCAGTGTACCCAGGGTTTGTAGATAGAATTCCGGTGGAATTAATCAGGGATTCAGGTTGTAACACTTTGGCAGTAAAAACTAAATTTGTCAAACCTTATTGGTATAAAGGGTTTACTAGGAAAGTAGAATTAGCAGATGGCACCGTAAGGGAATTTAAAGCTACAAAGGTATACATTGAAACTCCATTTTTCACTGGTTATTGTGATGGCATTGCAATACCAGAAATGAGATATGATATGTTAGTAGGAAACATAAAAGGATTAAAAGAATGTTCAAGAAAAGAATTAGAAGACTGGCAAAACAAATACAAAAACATAAGACAAAATCATGAAAACATAGAAACACAAAATATAACAAGTATGGTAATAACAAGATCAATGGATAAACAAGATGAGAAACAGGAAAATACAATAAATGTAATAAGTAATGATGAAGAAAAAGAAACCAGTAATGTAATACAAATAGAAAATACAGATGTTAAGGATAGAGAGATAGAAAATGAAACACAAAATAGTCTTGAAACACAAATATCTCAAAGTGAAAAAGAAACAACACCCACATTTGCATTAGAACAAATGAATGACAATATTATTGGGAAAATATATTCAAGAATATCAGATAAAAACAATAATAATCCAATGGAGAAATTTTGTATACAGAATAAAATATTATTTAGACAAACAAGTAATGATAACAAAAAAATAAAACAACTTGTCTTACCACAGAAATATTGGAAAGATGTTTTAATCATGACACATGATAATAATTTAGCAGCACATAGGGGAGTAAAGAAATGTTATAGGAATTTGTCAAAACAAGTATTTTGGCCCAAAATGAAAGCAACAATCAATAAATACATAAACTCATGTGACATATGTCAAAAGAGATCTAACAAAAGTTTAGTGAATAAAGCACCCATTCAAGAAATGGATGAACCTACAGAACCATTTCAGAAAGTATTTATTGATTTAATAGGTCCTTTAATTCAAACTGAAAATAATAATAAATACATTCTAACAGTAATAGACATGTTTAGTAGATACCCAGAAGCAATCCCATTATCAAATACAAGTGCAGAAAATATCATTAATGCCATAACTCAAAAAATAATTACAAGACATGGTATACCTAAAATTATATTGAGTGACCAGGGATCTCAGTTTAAGTCAGAACAATTTAAGAAATGGACTAAACAATATAATATACAACACATATACTCTTCAGTTTACCACCCAGAGAGTAACTATGTACTATTTGCTCATAAAAACAACATCCATGAAGCAACACAATTTTCACCATATGAAATAATACATGGAAGAAAACCCAGAGATGAATTAGATGTTTTTAAAGAAAATCTAATAGACAATGAGAATAAATTAAATAATGACAATGAAACAACAATCACAACAGAATTGAAAGAAATATGGACTCAAGTATATAACAACAATAAGAAGTACAAACAAAGTGCTCATGAGAATCTAAATAAGAAAAGACAATTGAAAACACTAGAAGTAGGAAACAATGTATTAATATTAATAAATGACCTGAAAAATAAAATTGGTAAACAATGGAAAGGTCCATTTAAGGTGATAAAACAAATTAATGATGTGAATTATCAAATTGAAATAAATGGGAAAATTAAAACATATCACATAAATAATTTGAAACTGTATCATGATAGAGAAGATGAGTTGATACAAAACATTCAGGAGGAAATAGAAAATAAATTTTCAGAAAGAGAAGAATGCTTGATGATAATAACAAATGAAAATCACAATGAAAATGATATTAAGGAAATACCTGTAATAGAAACAAAAGAGAATCAAACTTGGCAAAAGATTAATCTTAATAATTTAACTAAGGAAAAGTCAAAAGATATAACTAAAATAATACAGGAATACAAAGAAATTTTTTCCAGCATACCAGGAAAAACAAATATTATTAAACATGACATTAAAGTAATAGACCCAAAACCTATCAAGCTTAAGCCATATAGAATACCGTTACATTTACAAGACAAAGTAAAAAAAGAAATAGACAATTTACTAGAATCAGGTATAATTGAACCATCAACATCTCCTTATGCTTCACCAATAGTGATAGCCAAAAAGAAAAATGGAGATATACGGTTATGTATTGATTATAGGAAACTTAACAACATCACAGAATTTGACCCATATCCAATGCCAAATATAGAGGATATTTTACATAAATTAAATGGAGCAAAAACTTTTTACTAAATTGGATTTAACTAAAGGTTATTGGCAAATACCTTTAACAGAAAATGCAAAACCTTACACACCATTTGTAACACCATATGGTATTTTTCAATGGAATTATATGAGTTTTGGATTAATAAATGCACCAGCCACATTTAATAGAATGATGAACATGATAATTGGAAACAAAGAAAATGTTATTTGTTATTTGGATGACATATGTATTTTTAATAATAGTTGGGAGGAACATTTGGTAGATGTAAAAGAAGTGTTCAAAATAATAAAAGAAAGTGGACTTACAATTCAGGCAGAAAAAGTAGAAATAGGATTGGAAGAAATAATTTTCTTAGGACATAAAGTAAATAACAACATGATTAGCCCTATTGAAGATAACATAAAGAAAGTACTTAATATTGAAATACCTACAACAAAAAGACAAATTAAAAGCATATTAGGAATAGTAAATTATTACAGAAAGTTTATAAAGAACTTAGCAGAAATAGTGAATCCATTAAATGACTTACTTAAAAAAGGAAAACCTCAAAAAGTAGTCTGTAATGAGGAATGTGTGAAAGCTATTGACAGAATTAAAGATATTTTTAGTCATGAATTAATATTAAGACTACCCGATAAAGACAAAATATTTTATGTTACAACTGATGCATCTGGTAGTGCTATTGGTGGTTGTCTAATGCAGAACTATGATAACTTACATCCTATATTATATGTAAGTAGAAAATTATCAGAGGCAGAGAAAAAATATAGTGTCATTGAACGGGAAGCGTTAGCTGTAATATGGGTAATTACTAAGCTAGAGAGTTATCTAATAGGAAGGAAATTCATATTATTAACTGATCATAAACCTATTCAGTATATACAGCAAAAGAGCATGAAAAACAGTCGTGTATATAGATGGTTCTTAGCACTACAGGAATATAAATTTGAAGTGAAAGCTATTAGTGGATCTGTGAATATTGTAGCTGATCTACTATCTAGAATGACATTGAAATGAAATAATTTTGTAAATAAACTATGATTATATTGATTATGTAATATATATTAATATATTGGCACAATTTATATGTTATGGAAAAGGGAGATAAGTAAATTTGATGTTAAGCATTTAAAAGTAAGTATGGATATTTTTTGTGTGAATCATTTCATATATCATTGACGAAAGTTAGTTCGATGGAAAAGGGTGAGTATAAAAGAAAAATGGACAAAAGCGTATAAAAGGGTGGTAAGGAAAAGCTTATTGAATGTGGAAATAAAGTCTATAATTGTTTTTGAAATATTGTATTTTGTCAGATTACTGCCAGTGGAGAACATTTGTGAGAAGTGTATGACGTGCCCATGAGATGCCACATTGCTATGATGAACTGTTACTGTTTACTAATGAAGATGATTCTGGAATTTTGGAAGTATTAGTGTAATGTTATGAACATTGACATGAACATGAGGAACTGTCAAGCCAAGATGAAGATGTCAAGATTTTATGTTTGTTGTCTTCCCCTTAAATTGAAAATGCCCTTGTAAGACTTGACAGTAGTGGAAAAATATTGACATATTTTTTTTTCAAGGGGGGGAGGAATCTGTTAGACACCTTATTTATAGTTTAGTTATTTAGCGACGCACCATAGAAGACGCATATTGAACGGGACTAGTGACGTTTGGGATATGTTGGGTTAGAGACCGGAAAATCAGTTAGCGATATAATCCTCTAGGGTAACGACGTGTTTAGTGACAGAGACTTTTACTGTGGCCTTTTCTTAGAATAAATACATGTTACACTGTTCTTCAGCGTTGACTACATCTCTTTACTAGTTAAAACCGATGTGTTTGTTTTGTCTGGATTGTTGATCAACTACACGGAATACACCCGAACAATAATACCTAAACGCTTGCAGAGTAATTGGTTGAAATTCAACAGTCATCCATAGTTGTCCTCAAGACAGCCTGAACAAGCAACATCACAGAAGATAGAGGTTTTCCACCTCAAAACGCTCTGTAAGGGGATTATAAACTCAAGACCATCTGGTGGGGTTTAAACTTTTAAAAAAAAGTCATCTGTAGGACAGGGGTTTAAACTCAAAACGCCCAATTGGCTTGGCTACGCTCAAATAATTTTAGTGTGTAATTTGCTTTTTTTTATATTGAAGAAGTATTGTTTAGCATCAAACCCCTCTGAAGGGGGTTTAAACTCTAAACCCATTTGGCTACGCTCATAGAATTTTGAGAGTATAATTTGCTTTGTTTTTAATATTAATGGTATTTGGCTACGAGTGTGTAATTTACTTATTTTTAGCGGCCCCCGAAAGGGGAAAAGACGCTATTAGTTTTGTGCGAAATGTCTGTCCGTCTGTCCCGTTTAGATGTCGTAAACTAGAAAAGATATTGAAAATCCGACATCACAATATTTTAGAGCATTCAAAGTTCTGATGCAACGGCTACTTTTTTTTTTCCTGAAAGCTAAAAATCTAATTTTTAAAATTAGTTATGCAGGCTAATTATAAGTTAGACCTAATTTAAAACGAATAGTAATCTTATAAACTTCATTTTCTTCAACCTTTATTTAAAGCGGAAATTTATTTCATTGTTGTTTTTCTTTTGAGGATTCGAATAACAATTCAAAACAATTACATTATTTATAAGACTTCAGTTAGACCAGAAGAGGCGCGGTAAAGCGCTTAGCTTCCGAACCGAGGGCCCCGGGTTCGAATCCTGGTGAAGACTGGGATTTTCAACTTCGGAATCCTTGGGCGCCTCTGAGTCTACCCAGCTCTAACGGGTACCTGATATTAGGCGGTTGGTCGTTGTGCTGGCTACATGACACCCTCGTTAACCGTAGGCCATAAAAACAGATGAACTTTACATCATCTGCCCTATAGACCACAAGGTCTGAAATGCGAACTAGTTAGGCCAGGTTCACATCTAACTTTGCATTCACTTTCACCTATTCCTTTGATCTCCATTCTTATCTCTCATTTGTCTTTGATATAATTTCATTTGGATGTTCTTTCTGAAAATATTGAAGCCTGCCTGGGTGTACTACTTCGGGGGCCGATTTTAAGTTTGTGTTTCCACACAAACTGTCTTTGTAACCTTGTTTATATATTGAACAGGTATTTTTTAGCTTCAAAAACCACTGGAGGGAAGTTTAAACTCAAAACCCCTTTGACTACACTCATAGAATTTTGAGTGTGTAATTTATTTTGTTTTAAATATTAAAGAGGTATTTTTTACCTTCAAACCCTGCTGAAGGGGGGTTTAAACTCAAAACTAAGTCAAAAGCCATTTAGCTACGCTCATAACATTTTGAGTGCGTAATTAGCTTTTTTAATATATTGAACAGGTATTTTTTAGCTTTAAACTTTACTGAAGAGGAGTGGGGTTAAACTCAAAACTCCTTCAAAATTTTGAGTGTGTAATTTGCTTTTTTATATTGAATAGGGCGTTTATCGTAAATTTTGGAGGGGGTTTTAAAATCAAAATCTTCCTAAACTGTGCTCTTGGAATTTGGGGATTGTCGTTTGCATTTTTTGGGGTTTTGTTTTATAGAAGAGGAAGATTTAACTGCTAAAACCCCTGGTAGGGGGTTTTAAACTCAACCCCCCCCCCCCGGAGTGGGTTTTAAACTCAAAACACCCTGGTAGGGGGTATTAGCTTCAAAACCCCCCTGGCAGGGGGGTAGCGCTAACATCGGCCTACTGTTATAAAATCTATGTTTAACAGAGAAAAGGTCTCTCTCGCGCCTCCTGATCTGCTAACACCCATATTAATGAAGCTATCAAATTTTGTATAAATACTCCTTCTTCCCTAGTGCTATTAGAGAATGGAATGGGTTGCCTGAACTAGCCAGGAAAACCAGACATATGTGTTTATTTACAAGAGGACATGACAAACACATAGGACATCTGCCTTGAGCACAGTATCTTCATATCGGCTCTAGACTTGAGCGGAAATCATTCTCTTCTTTTCAATGTTAACATCCTTCCTAGTGTGAGCAGGTCAGGAGGCTCTGAGTGGAGACCTTTTCTCTGCTCAACATTAAATTTTATAACGGTAGGCAGATGTTAGCGCTACTGGGTGGTTTTCATCTGTGACACCCCAGTCTACGACCAAGTGGCTAGAGTCGCCTAGGTAACCAGACATACTAACCTAAACTAAATGAAAGCACAAACGAAACTTTAGTTTAGGATAAATAAACAAAACGAAACTTTATTTACATCAAAATAAATCAATGATAAAATATAATATATACACTAACTTGACTAACCACTACTACTGAACCCAGCAACTTACTATAACCCTCTAAATCAACACCACTACAAACACTAACAAACTAACCAAACCAACTATCTAACACAAACTGATCAAACCAACTATCTAACTTAACTAAATCACTACAACTACTACACTAGACCTAGATCTACACAAACACTAAAACAAGAACACCTTAGTGCCTTACTATTCACTAAGAACAGACTAATCCACTAGATCTAAGCCGACTAAGGCAGCACTACAAAAACAAAATAAAAAAATAACACTAGATTTAGATTCCCTAGATCTACAAAAGCAATAACAATAGCAGTAATAAATGCAGCAGAGTAATAGCAGCTTAAAGCAGCAATAAAACAACAGTTATATTCAGCAGTAACAATAGCCTGCAATACATAAATGCAAAACTATAAATACAAAATCATATAGGCCTATATTCTATTAGATCCTGAACATGAACAACATATTCACATCAGGCTAAGCTGGGCGCCGCCATTTTCAATACAGCTTGTTGGGAACAACTGTCAACTCTTTTGAAAAATATCCAAAAAAAACTAAATTAAGATATATCTAGCATATTTACACATAGTGTGACATAGATCTAGTAAAAGAAAATATAAAATATTTCTACACTTACAGGCCGTCCCAGGTACAGAAATATAGCAATGATTAAATAATCATACGCCAGATCACTAAGATCATCAACTGTCACATAGACACAGATATACTTTACTGACCACTGGTCAACTGCACACTCAAGTGTTTTAAGACAGCGTGTACATAGCAATATATACTATCCTGCTCTAACCTATATAACAATTGAGGGAAGTACAAATAATAAATTTGGCACTAGTCTATAAATATAAAATACACAAAAATAGCTAAAATTACATATCAAATAGCTGTGTGAGCGCAAGCTCACACTAGTCTAATTTCTAGAAGTGCGCACCTTCTGCACTAGCCTGGATGGCGGTGCGCATGGCACCGAGTTATAACATTTTTATATACTAGTCGACCGGCGGCGTAGCATACGCCGCTATTTTGCTGAGCCGGCCTTAGGTGACCGCAGTGGGCTCCGCACTTATGCGAGACCGCAGTGTGTCCCGCACTTTCATAGGGCTAATTCTAGGTGTATAAATTATTAAATTAATCCACTGTTTAACTTACAACAGATTTCCAGCGTCCTTCTGATTTACGAGCTCCTGGAAATCTCATGAAATTGCATAATATACGAAAAAGTCCTGGAAATATACGGAAATTATTAAAATCTTTAGAAAACGAATCTCCTGAAATATATACATCTAGATTCTAGATCTAGACAAAAATTGTCATTTTGGGGTGTCATTCAATAAGCAAAATGTCAATCCTACGCGAGATAAAAAAACGGCATTATCCCGTAATTTTGGAATCTGGTGAAGGAAGCTTCTCTCGCCTCAAACTAATGAAGAATTAATTTAGTTCAACAATTCTCGTAGATAGATTGAAACATTTGTTAATTCTTGCTAATGAGCGTGATCTATGTAGGAAATAGAGTTTTTATGATACATTGTATGACTTCGCTACACGCAAGGCTCGTAAAGTTCGTGGGATAACTCTATCCGCAGAAATAAAAGAGTGATCTTTCCTTTACTTCTTCTTCCCGTCCAAACTCTTGAGCGAAGAAGAGAATTATATATATAGATAGCATACGCCGCTATTTTGCAGGGCCGGTCTTAGGCCAATGCAACCTATGCTACCGAAATTGCAAAATATACGAAAAAGTCCTTAAAATATACGGAAATATATAGAAAAAAAAGTCATTTAGGGGTGTCATTCAATATGGAAAACGCCAATCCTTCGCTAGATAAATAAAAACGGCATTATGCATTAGCAGTAATTGTGTAATCAGGTGGAAGAAGCTTCTCGCGCCTCAAACTAATGAAGAATTACTTGAGGTCAACAATTCTCAAAGATAGATTGAAACGTTTGGTAATTCTTGCAATTGAGCGGGATCTATGTAGGAAACAGAATTATTATGATATTGCTGGGCCACTGCAATGTATGCGACCGCAGTGGGTCCCGCACTTTCATAGGATTCGCTCTAATTCAAGGTGTATGAAGTATTATCTTAAACCATTTTAAAACTTCAAACAGATTTCCCGCGCCCTCCTATCGACTTACCAGGAGCTCCTGGAAATCTCCCGAAATCTCAAAATATACGAAAAAGTCCTTAATATATACCGAAATATATACACATAAATTGTCATTTTGGGGTGTCATTCAATATGCAAAATGACAATCTTACGCGCGGCATTAAGCATCAGCCGTAATTGTGTAATCTGGTGAAAGAAGCTTCTCGCGCCTCAAACTAATGAAGAATTACTTGAGATCAACAATTCTCAAAGATAGATTGAAACATTTGGTAATTCTTGCTATTTAGCATGATCTATGTAGGAAACAGAATTATTATGATATACTGTATGACTTCGCCACACGCAAGACTAGTAAAGTAATTATGTACGTAGTAAAGAATGAATAAAATGCGTAGACGAATTTATTTTCTAATACAAACTCTTAAATTTCACTTATTATCTGCTTCCCTACCCAAACTTGGTCCCGCGAAATCCGTTTCGCATAAGGCCCCACAATTGTTAAGTCCGGCCATGCTATTTAGTGACATGTAGACAGTGGCGTAGCTAGAATATTTGATGCAGTTCCTCATGATGCCCTCCAAAAAAGTTTTAAAACAGCGAAAAGTTTCTAATTTCGAAATAAAGTGTTTATTTAAGCATTGCTATTTCGCAAAGAATCGATTTTACACAAAAGACAAGTTAATCTCACGTACTTTCTCGCCGGCAAACTATCGACAATTTAATCGAAATCCGTTTTTCCACAATGTCTTGTTCAATAGACGAAATCGCGAAATTAGTGAGTCGTAAATTCGTTATCATTGATTGTAAGTATTTCTTCAAAGGATTTTTGGAAAAACTTCGCTTGCACGTAGCCGCACTAACTACAATAGTAAAAAAAATATGCGAATCAAGATGACAATATTCGGGGACTGTCATTTTTTTTCATAAAAATTCTAAAGCTCAATAGATTATAGTTTTGACTTCTGGAGAAACTGCGACAATTACCTGAAGCCCCCAGACAAAATTCGTTTTTGTCTAAGTCCCTCTGAGAACCATCGAGATTGATTTCCATCTGAGGATTCAATAAGGCGACTCAAATTCATATTTATCATGACATTGTTCTTATGGAGTTATTATTTCATACGGTCCTAGGAAGGTATTTCCATCAGTAGCTCTTTCTTGTGTGTTGATAAAAAATCTTTTTTTTTCTTGTAGCCAATACGTCTTTGAGGCTCTGCATGACTATGTACCACACAATTTTGATCCAGAGTTTAGACGTTATGTGTACTGTAGAAAAAAATCGATAAATATTTGCTTTTTATACTTTCTGCATGACTTTTTCTTTGTTTTCGTGAGCACTTTTTATTTAGTAGTGACATGTACGTATTCGGTCTATCAGGAATGGATCGTACTTGGATAGTAATTACACTCCAGGATATTTCTATGATTTTGTACTGCCAATTCTTCTTCCATTCGTTCGTTATGCCCACGGAGTGCCAGATTCTGCTTTAAGAGAAAACGCATCATGTCCAAGTTTCTCTACAGATCATCTCTCCACATTTTCCCCTCTTGCTTATTTAAATTTTGAGCCTGCTGTAATTATTGTTGCACAGTCACAGACAAACGTCAAGTTCCCTCCAAGCAAGTGATGTGTGGCTGAGAGGCTAAAACCGCTTGATTATGGCTTGACCACCTTACAAGGAGGCTTGAGTTCGAATCCCGTTATGTTTGCTGAGCGAGTGGAAACCCTTCTCCCAGATACCCTCTCCCCCCATTTGTCAAAAAAATTGATTTACTATTTACTACTACATTACTAATTAGAAAAAAAAAACAAAAAACTACCACTATAAACTTGTCCATAGCCAATGCATTGAATAATGAAGTAACAACATGTAAAAAAAAAAAAAGTCCGTTGCCTTCAGAAATTTAAACAAATCTGTTAAAATTTGATTCAACTAGTCTACAGCTTATATTTAAGTTAATTTATGAAAAAATATAGGACATAACAATTACCAAAACAAATAAATATGTTTCTTTTTATTTATGTAATTATAATGTGTAGTTTTACTGAGAAAGTTTGTCCCCAGTTTGATGCCCCCCATCACTTGATCCATGTGCGGCCCGCACCACCAGCAAATTGCTATAGCTACGCCACTGCCTGTAAATAAATATACATAGTAGATTACTTGTTCTCTTTCCACGACTTCTTGGTCCCAATGGTTAAGTCCGGCGCTGCTATTTAGTGTTTGTAAAATGTTTGTTTCTAAAATGTTTTACATGTTTTGGATGTTCCTTCAGAGATGAAGGACAAAGGGGGATGGGAGCGGGCAGGGTTTGATAAATCCAAACGACAGTCCAGCGCGAAAACCGCACGACCAGGCAGGCAGCCATCCGTAGTGACCTGTGAATACCTGTTCTCCGGAGAAATAAGAGAATGATCTTTCCTTTACTTCTTCTTCCAAACTCTTAAGCGACGAAGAGAATTATATATATCATGGGCGTAGCCAGGATTTTTTTTCGGGGGGGGGTGTAGGGGGGGAAATTATTTTCTTCCCCTCCCCCCCGCGAAAAAAAAATGTTTGTATGTATGTATATGTGTGTGTGTACATAATCTTTATTACATTCTGACCCTTCATTCTTTCGGAACACGTTTATTGTACCCTAGAATAGGTTCTTCCTTTAGTTAGTGGAAAAATTGTTGACTTCCATCCATTGCTAGCAAAGAGGTCTGGGGGAGCGCTAGGAGCTCCTCCAAGCGCGAGGCAGAGCCCCGCCGCCAAGAGCACTATTTCTGGTATTGAATGCCAACAAAATGCATATTCTGAGGTACCTACAGTGCATTTTCCTGCTATTAAAAAGTCTTATTTCAAAAACCTAGTGTGCTATTCTTACTGACTTAGACCCTCCAACCCCGTTCGGCGCATTTGCCGTCAAGCTGTTTCCACAAAAATCTGTCAATGGTAATATCTGAAGACTCTTCCCACCTGCTCTGAGGACCTCCATGAATATGTGGCGCCAAGTTGTACTAGGATATCATCCCATTTCTTATTATGCGTAATTCATTTTGTCGGAGAACATGCCCCGCAAACCTCATGCGACGCTCTGTCACAATCTTACTTAGGGGTCGGCTTCCAGTTCAGCATAGGATTTTCTTCATGTAGACCCCATCTCTATAACTGACTCCTAAAATCTGTCTTATACATCTTTGTTGAGCCACATTTAGTGTTTTTCAATTTCGGCAGAGGACTATTCACTGCACTTTATTTATGGAGCCCCGCCATTGGTAGAAATGTGTAACCTCTCTTGAATACGCTGTTGGAATTAGGTGACTGTAGTTTGCTTTAGATTTTATATCGAAAAGAGAAGTTTTATCGTCAAAGTCATCTGTTGGGGGTTTTAAACTTAAAAATCTCTGGACTTTGTTAGGTTTTTTTAAAATTCAAAACCCCATTTAGCTACGATCATAACATTTGGTAACTGTAGTTTGCTTTAGAATAATACTGAAGATAGAGGTTTTCAACCTCAAAACGCTATATAGGGGGATTTTAAACTCAAAACCATCTGGAGGAGAGGAGTTTAAACTCAAAACCGCCAACTGGCTTGGCTAGGCTCAAATAATTTTAATGTGTAATTTGCTTTTTTAGCGGCCCCCGAAAGGGGAAAAGTCTCTATTAGTTTTGTGCGAAATGTCTGTCCGTCTGTCCGTCCGTCCCGTTTAGATCTCGTAAACTAGAAAAGATATTGAAAATCCGACATCACAATATTTTAGACCATTCAAAGTTCTGATGCAACGGCTACTTTTTTTTTCTGAAAGCGAAATATCTCATTTTTAAAATCAGTTATGCAAGCAATTTTTAAAAGAGAAAAAGCTAATTAGTTTAAGTTAGACCTCATTCAAAACGAATAGTAATCTTGTAAACTTCATTTTCATGAACTTTTTTTTATTGCGGAAATTTTTTTTTTTTTTTTGAGGATTCGAATAAGAGATTGATTAAGTAGCTAACACTTGAGGATTTATTTCTGTGGATTACTTGTGTTTCTGTGTTTTTTTTTTGTGATTCTGCGGATTTTTGTGTGTTACTGTTTAGAGTGGACGGCGCGAGGGTTGTGTAGTAAAGTACTGTGTAGTTTGTAGTGTAGTTATCGTCTCTTTTCTGTCTCTGTACTTGTGATAAACCCTTGTAAAAATGTCAGTTAAGACATTTTTTATTGAAAAAAAGGACCTGGATGGTGGACTTGTCCACGCCCCAGGTACCTTGCTTCTAAAGCTGTCAGGCCAAGGGGCTGTTAAGGCCACTATGGCGAGCCTAATAGAGTGCCTGAAACTAACACCGGACGAAGTGAGTTTTCTCTATCGCTTCGAGAACCCCTTTGTCTGGTTCCTGGTCCCAACATCCGCCCGAGTGAGAACCCGTATACTAGGGAAATCATTCGGGAATGATAAGGACTTCAAGGTAGATGTCTGTACCTTAGAAGACGAAAAAATCAGGGTTACCCTTCACTGGGTAGCACCAACCATAAACAAATCAAAGATAGGAGAAATCTTTGGAGCCTTTGCAGAAGAAGGCTCCAAGATAGAGCCAATCAAGCTAGGCAACTCAGAAAAGTGGGCGGCTTGGATCAAACTCCGCAAACAGACTGAACTCCCCCATTATATTCAGTTACGATATGAGGACGATCCGAGGACCTACAAGGTCCTCGTGACCATCCCGGGACGTAGACAACATTGCTGGCATTGCGGACAGGATCAGCACTGGTCAAACCAGTGTCCAAATAGGGCGAACCCCAGACGGGACCAAAACCCCACAGAAGGTGCAAAGGAGGTAGGAGGGAAAATCTCCTATGCCATGGCCCTTAAAGGGGAGGGAGAGAAAAAGCAATCCGAGATTGATCAACAGCTAAAAAAAGATGGCTTCACAATGGTTGAAAGCAGCAAAGGAGGGGGAAAAAACAAATAGAAGCTATGGGAGCTACTCCAAGTGGTCTCTCCCCACCTAACAGCCCTGAAAACAAATCTAAGCAAAGTATAAAAATTACAACATCCGGAGGGGCAAGTTCAGCACCCACCACCCCAACCAAAATAACAAGAAAGAGGGCCCTCTCTCTCTCTTCCTCATCAGAGGATCTAAACGAGGATCCCCGGGTAGAGGAGGAGAAAAGAGAGGAAGAACAGTTCAAGCTCGAGCTGAACTTTCCAGACTCCCCGTCAGTGCTAGTCATAGATGAGGGCGAGGACCCTAACACACATTCAAACACATAAACAACAAAGCAACTCTTAAAGATAAAACGCACACACACACAATAGAATAACAAACACGCAAACCAATCTCACACACTCATGGCAGACATCAAAATTTTGACACTCAACATCAGAGGGCTTAACAATAAACACACCTACGTAGCACACCTCACAAGGAAATACAAGCCAGATTTTATCTTTCTGCAAGAGACCAACACACAGAGTACAAGGCCAAAAAAGCAGTCTCTCTTATGGGCCTCCGGGAGGGTTATTTTAGTTTAGGTAGAAAGCCACGAGGGACAGCCATTTTACAAACATCCAATAGGTTTTCAATCACACACTCATATCAAGACAATAGCGGGAGGATAGTAATAATTAGGACAAGCTCACAAAAACACACATACACGTTAGTCAACATTTATGCACCCGCTCAAAAAAAAGAGAAACACGAGTTTTTTGGAATGCTAAGTGACATTCTACACACGCAGTACGCAGGAGAAAATTTGATAGTAGGGGGTGATTTAAATTACATTGATTCCCAATTAGACAAGCAAAACACAAACACAGAGGGTCCTACTCCTCATGTAACAATTAAAACGCATGACTATTTGGGGGGAGTCATCAAGGCTTTCCGGTTAGTAGATGCCTATAGAGAAGTAGAGGTCACGGGCCGGGTCACCACGTTCAGGGACAAGGCACACCAAATAGAAACACGGATAGATAGAGTGTATGTGCCAAGGGCGTGCGAAACAAAAAGTGTAACACATCTCGTAGAGACGTTACAATATACAGACCACAAAGGAGTCTTAGTGGAACTGCTGAACCCAAAACTAAAAAAGAAAAAACAAAAAACACCGATCTGGAAACTTAACAACGACCTCCTAAATGACCCGCTCTATTTAAAAACAATCGCAAACCTCCTCAAAAATATAATACATGACTCAAACACACCCCATTTCAAAGTCACACAAATATGGACGCTAATTAAAACCTAATTAAGCAGCAAAGCCAAATACTGGCCACACTAGTTAACTCAAAAAGGAAAAAAGAAGAGGAAAGACTTAAAAATTTACTAACACACGAAGAAGACGAAGCAGCCAAAACACATATACTAACACAACTAGAAGAACTATTTAACTATCAATACAAAAAAAAAGCGGAATTGAGGTGCAAAAGTAAAAAAATAACCGAAGGGGCTAACAAACTTTTTTTATCAGCAGAACAAAACATTCAAATTGACAGAACTATTGACAACATTGTTGATAGTAAAGGAGAAACTATACACGACCTGGACAAAATAACAGACATATTTACGAAACACTTTACTAATTTGTATGACAAGGAACAGACGGACGACAACGCACAAAAAGTATTTTTACAGAACTGCAAAGAAATACCAATTACAGAACAGATAGAGACAGACGCTCCCTTTACGCTAGACGAACTGAGGGCTGCTTTAGATACAACACAAAACAACAAATCCCCTGGCCCAGACGGTCTGACGTTTGAATTTTACAAAGCCTTTTTTCCCCAAATAGGACCCCTACTATTAAATCTATACAGCGACATGTTAGTGACAGAACAGTTACCTAGAGATTTCAACTTAGCATACATCACACTTCTACCAAAAAAACAAGAAAACAACACCTCACCAAGCGACTTTCGACCGATCTCACTTCTAAACACCGACTACAAACTCCTGACGAAAATGATTTTTTTAAGACTAAAACCCCTCATACCACACTTAATAGGACAGGACCAATACTGTAGCAACCCAGACAAAAACATCGACGAACTTAACCATTTTTTAAGAGACATTATATATTACTGTAAAGACAAAGACTTGAAAGCAGCCCTCTTTTCTATTGACCAGGAAAAAGCCTTTGACAGAATAGACCATGATTACCTTTTCAAAATACTAGACAAGACGAAGACAGACGGAAGAATGAAGAAATACATAAAGCTAGTTTACACTGATGCCACAAGCAAACTCATAATAAACCAAACCCTTAGTGGCAGTATCCCTATTAGAAGATCTGTTAGACAAGGGTGTCCCCTTTCTCCCTTTTTATACACCCTTTGCCTAGAACCCCTTTTAGAAACCATCAGGCTAGATAGTGGAATCACGGGGATAAAAATCCCAGGCCCCACGCCCGTAGTTAAAGTTAAAGCATACGCTGATGACACCACCCTTTTTCCCTCCTCAGAAAAAGACATAGCCGCAATCATAGATAAGTTTATTCAATTTGGGAGGGCAAGCGGGTCAAAAATCAACATAAATAAATCTTGTATTATGGGATTGGGCAGGTGGGAAATCCCCTTAAACATCCCCTTTAACCTTAAAATAGAGAAGGCAATTAAAATATGCGGCATCACGTGGACAAGCAACCCAACATATTACCACACACAGCAGTGGGAAAATATTTTAAACAAAACCAAAAACACACTTTAAAAATTTCATTTTACAGCAACTACTATATTTGGTAGAGCAATACTAGTAAACAACCTGGTCATCCCGAAGATAGTTTATTTAGCAAACATCACAGAACCTCCACCAACTTTTATACCAAGCATAAACACAATCATTAGGAATTTTATATTTAAAAGCACTATCAGAAACATTAAACACACAACACTTATACAAAACAAAGAGGATGGGGGGATAAACTTACAGGACATCAGAACCAAAATACAAGCACTTAGATTAAAATACATAGGACAAGTAGCCAAGAACCCAAACAATTTTCCATTAACAATATACTACTACGGCTTAAGGTTAAATAAAATAATTCCAATAAAAAATGACACCCCACACCATTTTGGTACAAACACACATCCATTTTACAGATCCATATCAAGAATACTCCCTGGCAATGAACATCTAATACACAGTAAATTAAAAGACACATATACAACACTTAAGAAACAGTTACAAGAAAGAATATTCAATAGGATCAAATGGAGCAGAGAGTTATGTGTAATAGATTTCAGAGACACTTTTATAAATCTACACAGCAAACACATTACACCCAAAGCCAGAGAAATAACATACAGACTAATCTTCGGGATGACCCCTGTAGGAAGTAAGAAAAGAAATGTACACACATGTGTTTTCTGTCACACAGATAATGGTAACAATGAAAGCCATATGTTTTTAAAATGTAAAATATTTGATAATGTTAGATGCACTATGAAAGTCATACTAGAGGCAAACTGTAACACCAATGTTAATCTTAACCTAGCTATTGTTTTAAATAAATTGCCTAAAATCAAAAGTAAGATGATTCATAAATTTAATCTAGTAATAGTGAGTGAATACAGAAGTCTTGTGTGGCACAGTAGAATTAAAGTTGTTAATAACAATGTATCTTTAAATCCTTATAATCTAGAGTTAATATTTAGAAAAATAATTGAACATAGAATTGATAACTATACTGGTTAGATAGAAATTGTAATTATTGTATAATTTATTGTCCTTGATTAAATTGTCAGACCTCAGAGATAAAAATCTAAATACTGTAATCATTCTGTAAAGTTACTCTATTGGTATTATGTCAGTTAGTTTAAGTGGTTATGCGAGTGTGTGATAGTGTGTATGTACCTGGGTTAAAGAGAGTTTGGGCTGAGAGATGCGGGATAGGAATCAAATTGAATTTTATTTATCTATGGAAAACTACTCAAGAACTGTTTTTTAAAGGGAAGTCAACACTTTTGAAGAATTATTTCTCCCTCGCGGTTACGTCCTTTTTGGTCACATGATCGGAGAGCATGTCACAAGTCAACAACAAGTGTGTCTGTACAACACTCACAGAACACGGCAAGCCCGTGGAAACGTAACAAGAACACTATGACAATGTCTATATCTTAGCGGCAGCCTCACACTAGACATACCGGGAAACAAAGGAACAAGAAAACAAGACGCAACTGAATGGAGCCTGCGAAGAGACTAGAAACAAAAATAACCAAAACCAATAATCCTAAAGAATATAGACAAGGGCAGACAATTGAAAGTCAAGAATCTTTTATGAATAATGTAATAGTTTAAGACAAATTAACTATTTTTTATTTATTTATCAATTTTTTATTTTTATTTTTTAAACCCCTCGTAAGGAGAGAAAAAAGAATCCTTAATCGACACCCCTATCCTGAAATAATTTACACATGACCCTAACAGAACCCTGAACAATTGTGATACAGCAGCACCTTTGCTTGGTTAACTATCCCAGAACGATTCTAACAGACCCAAGGGCCACCTTGAGGATGCTAGAGTAGCCCTCTTACATCTCAAGGAGACCTTTAAAAATTGTCGTGAGAGGGATTAACCTGTTCCCTGATCGGTCTTTTTAAATACACAAGGCATACAAGGCAGCTGTATAAAACCTATATTACTTGCTACTACCTGGGAACATAGCATTGCTACAAAGTAAATTTCCGGAAAGATTGTTAATGTTGCTGTGCAGCTTTGTCATTTATGTAGAAGATTGTTACTGTTAAAGCAAAAATACTGAGGCCACTTATCAAGGAAGTCCTTTTTCTCTGTATTACTTTATAGAAAAGATGTTGTTCTGTTGTGTAAAATTAAATATTATTATATGTCTAAAATACTATTTGACGAGACAGAATGGAGGCTTAGGATGAAATCAGTCACTTTTTCCTCTTCGTACTACCACCAAGAGCAATACATTATGTCCCCTTTAACCATAAAGTGACAATGACAATGCCAAGTGCTTAAAAGGAAACATAAACTAATTGGATACAATCACACTACAGATTTCCCTTTGTTTCGTTTAATTTTTTTGGAAAATGTCTACAAGATAAGATATCTTAAATTCAGTTTGACTACAATTGAAGGCGTTGTCAAACTAGTGGATATTAAATGAATTGTAATTTCTTGACCACTCATGTTTTATTTTTATTTTTTTGAAAATGACTACAAATTAGTAGAAATTAAATGAATTGTAATTTGTTGACCACTCATGTTTTATTTTTAATTTTTTGAAAATGACTACAAATTAGTAGATATTAAATGAATTGTAATTTCTTGACCACTATTGTTTTATTTTTATTTTTTGAAAATGACTACAAATTAGTAGATATTAAATGAATTGTAATTTCTTGACAAAAAAAAAAGAATAAGAGATTGAACATTGTTCAAAGCAATTAGATCAATTATAAGACATCCGTTATGCCATGGGAGGTGCGGTGGCTGAGCGGTAAAGCGCTTGGCTTCCGAACCGGGGTCCCGGGCTCGAATCCTGGTGAAGAATGGGATTTTTAACTTTGGAATCTTTGGGCGTCCACTCAGCTCTAATGGGTACCTGACATTAGTTGGGGAAAAGTAAAGGCTGTTGGTCGTTGTGATGGCTACATGACACCCTCGTTAACCGTAAGCCACAAAAAACAGATGAACTTTACATCATCTGCCCTATAGACCACAAGGTCTGAAAGGGGAACTAGTTAGGCCAGGTTCACATCTAACTTTACATTCACTTTCACCTATCCTTTGATCTGCTGGACCGTTGGGGCACTACACAAGATCTGTTAACCTTCTTTCTCCATTCTTATATCTCATTTGTCTTTGATATAATTTCATTCATTTGTTCTTTCTGAAAATATTGAAGCCTGCCTGGGTGGACCACTTCGGGGTCCGATTTTGAGTTTGTGTTTCCACACAAACTGTCTTTTGTAACCTTGTTTATATTGAAGAGGTATTTTTTAGCATCAAACCCTTTTGAAGGGGGATTTAAACTCAAAGCCCGTTTTGGCAACGCTCATAGCATTTTGAGTGCGTAATTTGCTTTTTTTCTTTAAAATTGAAGATGTATTTTTTAGATTCAAATCCCGCTGGCGGTGGGTTTAAACTCAAAACCCCTTTGGCTACGCTCATAGATTTTAGAGTGTGTAATTTGCTTTTTTTTTATTGAAGATGTATTTTTAGCTTCAAACTCCACTGGAGGGGAGTTTAAACTTAAAACTGAGTCAAAACCCATCTAGTTACGCTCATAACATTTTGGGTGCATAATTTGCTTTTTTTTCATATTGAAGAGGGGTTTATCGTAAATATTGGATGGGATTTTAAAATAAAAATCTTCCTTAACTGTGCTCTTGGAATTTGAGGATTGTCGTTTGCATTTTTTGGGGTTTTGTTTTATAGAAGTGGGGGATTTAACTGCAAAAACCCCTGGTAGGGGGTTTTAAACTCAAAACCCCCTAGTAGGGGTTTTAAAATAAAAAAAACCCTTGGCTGCGCTGGGGCAAGTGATGGTTTACTATAAAAAACAAAATCAAAGCAAAAATCAGTCACTAAAGTCCGTCTCCCCCCCCCCCCCCACGAGGGGGGAATTTCATTTCGGTGGGGGGAGGGTTGAACCCCAAACCCCCTCCCCCTGGCTACGCCCTTGATATATATATATATATATATATATATATATATATATATATATATATATATATATATGTGGTGGGTTTGGCACAGAACAAACTAAAGGACGAAGGCAACTCGTAGGACAATTCCAAACTTTATTGTACACTAAAGACCTGCAGCCATACGTGAACACATGGTGTAGAACCAAGCACAAAAGGGAGTGGAGACGACTTAGGTCCAGTAACATACGGACATTACAGCGATGCCGGTCGAATGGACAGTCCCCACGTTGGTCTGCCTTGTCATGCGCGGACACAAGGTGCCATCTAGGGTGAAGGGTCACGTGGATATCGGGGTGGCCGGTGTTCTCTAAAAAGATATCCACTCCACTACAGAGCCCCTAGCTTGAAACGACCCGTCCCGGGGCGTTCAGCCTAGTAGGTTTCTGAAAACCGAAACAACTGTTTCTTGTCAGTGTCTTCTGGAACGACAAACATCTTTCCAGTTTGTAACGTGCTGGTTCCATCGGTCATACAGAGTGGTCTGTCTTCCTCTATCCATAATGTCTGGGAAGCTGTAGAAAGTGTGATAGGGAGCAGTGAGCGAAATCGTCTTTGTGGCTGGTTAAAATGCTTGTAGTTTCTTCTTTGTCTATCTGGCCTCCGGACTCTGTTATGCCTGTTCTTGTTTGGCTGCCCAGAGTTAAAGTTTCTATTTCTCGATGTTTGAATTGAGTGACTTGCATCTGTATTGTACATTGCATCAGCTTGTTGCTCATTGGTTCGTTGTTCTACTTGGTGGTTTGGCTGTGAAACAATGGGTTCACTGTTGCTCACAGATTGAACCTCCGCTGTGAGTTGTGGTGATTGCTGACAGTGACGCCTTACATGTCCAACTTCCCAGCACTGGGTGCAGACTGGTGATCCATCATCAGTGTATGGGAAGAATCCTCTCTTCGTCTTTGACCATACAAGACCCGGCGGTGCTGTTGGTCGAATTCTGTTTTGGTTGCCATGTTTCGTGTGTCTTTGTGTGGGTCTGCGTTGACTATGTGGTTGACTAGAGAGTGGGTTAGTTGAACTTGGCAGACTGTTATAGCCTGACCCCTTTATCTCTTCAAGTTGCTTCTCTAACTTGGCCAATTTTGCTAAGAGAACCTCAGACCACTGCTCTTGGGCTCGAGCTGCATCTTTGTTCTGGTTCTCCAACTTGAACGCATTGTTTCGTAGCGTTTGAAAGCTTGTCTGGGGATGTTGCACTATGAACTTAAACAGCTCTCTACGTAGGTCAGGATCACTGATTCCATAGGCAAATTGGTCCCTCAATCTTTCCTCTTTGAAACATTCTATGCCTTCTCTTTGTTCTTGTCGGATAGCCGTTGTGAACTCCTTAAATAGTCGGTGAGAAAATTCAAGAAGTGACTCGCGTCTTCTCTGCTGCGACATCAGAAATGTAATCTCTGCCTCTCGCACAGGTATGATTACTTCAAACGCAGAAGTAAGTGCATCGAGCAGAGCTTCTGGATCACTTCTGATATGAGGTGGCTGAAGATCTACCTCTACTCTAGCTGGACCACTTATATTCGCAATGATGGTTGCTGTCTTCTCTTGAGGCGAGAGGTAAGGTCGAAGTTCCCATAGATCTCTTATTTCTCTGACGAAATCTTCAATTGAAACTTCATCATTTCTGCCTTCCCCACTGAAATGTCTAATTTTTCTAGCAGGTTCTATGATGTAATGAGGGCGCTGACAGGCCAGTTTCAATGCCTCAAGTTCAGCTTGTAGTAGAGTCAACATCCCCCTAGTGACACGTTCCATTCCCTCCGGCTCTCCTCCACTGCACATGGGACCCACGTCTCTTCCCTTCACTGAACTAGGTTCCACCATATTTCCCTCCATCTGGCTGCAGGTCTTAAGAAACTCTAACAATAATAGTAACCTAATAACGAAATCTATCTCAACAGAAACAATGTTCAAGCGAAGTAAAATCACAATTAAGAAAATATAAGCAAATTATATTAAAATAAACTAAACTAAATCTAACTACCCTGAAACAAAAAGAAGAAAACAAAAAATAGAAAATATTTGAAAGTACAGAAACAGGAATAAACTAACTGTTACTTGTTGACATCTACGCCTGGTTGTCACTTTCTTAGTTTCGGTTGTCAGGAAGCAGATTCTGAGACGTCTTCTGATCCCACAGTGTAGTCTCTCTTCCTGACCCCACTCGTGCTACCAAGTTTCTGTGGTGGGTTTGGCACAGAACAAACTAAAGGACGAAGGCAACTCGTAGGACAATTCCAAACTTTATTGTACACTAAAGACCTGCAGCCATACGTGAACACATGGTGTAGAACCAAGCACAAAAGGGAGTGGAGACGACTTAGGTCCAGTAACATACGGACATTACAGCGATGCCGGTCGAATGGACAGTCCCCACGTTGGTCTGCCTTGTCATGCGCGGACACAAGGTGCCATCTAGGGTGAAGGGTCACGTGGATATCGGGGTGGCCGGTGTTCTCTAAAAAGATATCCACTCCACTACATATATATATATATATATATATAGTTTCATTCATTAATCGCGTACATCTATTAAAAAAGGTCACGCATGCGCAGAGCGAACCATCACGCACGCGCAGAATGAACTCCATCCAAGCCAATATTTAACTCTACATGAGTGTAGATCTAGATCTATGTGCGTCAAGATCTACTTTATACTTAAACACAAAATTAAGTCTATTTATTTCCAATTTTAATCAAATATATGTGGGCATACAAGAAAATGTTTTATTTCAAAAAAATTGATTTAAGTCGATTAGCTATTTTGATAGCTCTGTTCATACGATTTGTACATTTACGCATTCCGCATTCGCTTTACTTATAACATTAATATTTTGTTTAATTTTTACAATACACTCCCAGTGTATACATCTATCGACAGTAATACGCAATATTAAGACCCGCGGGCGGGCAATATATATATATATATATATATATATATATATATATATATATATATATATATATATATATATATATATATATATATATATATATAATTAGAGAATAACAAAAAGTGGTCATTTTACAAATAGAGCAGTGTTTCTAAACCTTGCATTTTCTTGCGTTCTTAACTGCCAGAAACGCATTCTCCTGACATCCGCAGCTCATTATTCATTCTATTTAAAAAGGCAGATCAAATTTATTAAAATAAATTAATGGGGTCAAAGGCCGATACTGTAGTGAGAGTGAGAATTGAGATACAAGTAGTGTAAGTATATCCTTATTACGCGTATATATCGTAATATTATCTTCATGTTAAGCAAGACCTCTTGTAATAATAATAATAATAATAATAATATTTGTAAGTATATCCTTATTACGCGTATATATCGTAATATTATCTTCATGTTAAGCAAGACCTCTTGTAATAATAATAATAATAATAATAATATTTGGCTATTTTGGTCAACAGAACGATAGTTAAACTCTTTTTAGATATTTGACTGTTTTGACGCGCGTAAAATGTATAATTTTTAAGAACCCTTGGAATATTTTTTTTTTACTTTAAAAATTATTATGTAAATTTATAGGCCCTAAGTACATTGCAATTACAACAGATGTGTTTCTTAAAAAGAATAAATACTCCACAGATTTACATTAAAGCTTTGAATTTCGCCGCCGAAAAAAAAATGTCTGAAAAATAATATTTAAAAAAAGAAGTTCATAGATAAGTTATTAATTTTGTTCAATACGCATGTTTGTAACTTCGTTTTGTTAAAGAACTATAATGCAAAGCTCTGAACAATATAAGAATCGGAAGACGGATTAGAAATCAGGGAGACCAATTCGATTCTAATCTATTTTATATATTATTTTTTATTTTAGGATTCAAGCATAAAATTGCTAGTTATAGTCCCAAAGTTATTTATTACCTTTACCTATCCCTAAGTCATTTGGACCGTTGGGGCATCAAGCAAGATTTGTCGACCGTCTTTCTCCATTCCTCCGTCTTTTGCCTTGTTTAAAACCTTTATCAATGGCAAAGTTATTTTTACAATAGAAACATCTCAGATTGAGTAAAGATTGTGAAAAGGCGACTAGAAAAAATATTTGGTTTCAGAACTCATCTCAATTGTTACTCTTGTACTTAAAAATTTCTTATGAATTCTAAATTTGCCAAAGCATATTAATAATAATAAGGTTTGTCTTCGAATCCGAAAATTAGTGAGGAATATAGTATTTCCCGTGGCTGCGCAGCCTCAGCTCTGACCTACATATTTTGCCACAACCACGGCAAGCATAACCATTGTCCTCAGGTGGTCGATTTAGATTTTCTTTTCGTCGTCTGCGTTTGTCCTCGGCAGCAGAATTGTTTTGGTCTCAAATGTGTACCCCACGGCCTTCGTGACCTCCAGCTGTCTCGTTCTGAGGCCGCATACAACCAGTTGCTCTATTCTATGTCAACCTAGGAAAGTTGACGCCTAAGCTGGTCTTTGAAGCGTTTCCGTGGGGCGCCTCTTTTACGTCGACCACCTTTTAGCTCACCAAAATAAGACTGCCTTTGGCATATGTTTGTCTCCTATACGGGAGCAAAGATCTTTCCTGCTACTCACAGAAGTGGAGCAGTTAGTCTTGTCACCCTTTTTGTATAGGGATATGATTACGGAATCTCGAAGTTCAGGTGGGACCATGCACTTCTCCCAGCATAGAGCGAACAAGTTTATTCTTTCAATAATTATTTTGAATTCATGCTCAATTCCATAGACTCTGTCGCCATATTTAACATTTCTGTTTAAAAACGTCATGTTTTCATCGGGGCCGGTAGAGTGGAAAAGATTATCATGTAAGAGTCCTCTCTCCTTTTTATAATTATTGCTAATGGTTGCGTTTTGGCATTAAAGAATATAGGTTGGGGCGACTCGATATAAAAATGTAATTTCTGTGGCATTTTACGTCTCGAGAGACGATCTTTTCCCTTTGCAACTTCTTGTGTGACTAAAGAGGCCAATCCTTGATACACAGCAGCGATCGCAGGTTGGGCATATATAATCACCAGGCGCCGTTACATTTTCACCCTTATTTCTGCTTCTGTTGTGTATGACATCTGCAATCCGTGACCCTTCCTTTATGCTCTCTCTCCATGTGGATCTATCCAGTGCCACCTCTTCCCAGTTGCCAGTGTCGATTTTGAAGAGCTTCATGTAGCGTTTGCATACATCCGTATAACGTAAAAGTGGGCGACCCGCGGCTCTCCTGGCTTCTATTAGATCGCCATACAGGATGTCCTGTGGAAGTCGACCTACTGGCATTCTACGAACGTGGTCAAGCCAGCCAAGGCGTCTGCTGCTGCTCTTCGTAGCTCTTCGTCATTGGTTATCTTATCTTGCCACCTTATTTTAAAGATCCGCCTTAGGCATCGGAGGGGGAAGGCATTCAGCTTTTTTTCCTGCCATGAGTAGGTTGACCCTGTTTCACTTCCGTACAGCAAGAGCTCAACACACAGGTCCGGTAGACTAGGGCTTTAGTACAGCTAGTCAGCAATATGTTGTCCCAGACTCTTTTCTGCAACCGTAACATGGTGGTCATTGCCTTGGCTATTCTGTTGTTTATGTCTTTATCCAGTAGAGTGTTGTTCGATATGATGGAGCCAAGGTAACAAAAGTGATCAACAATTTCTAGTGGTTGGCCATTAATGCTTACTTGAGGTGCAGTGTTTGTGTTTTGGACAAGTATCTTAGTCTTGCTTTGACTGATGTTTAAGCCGAACTTCTGGCAAGCAGCAGATAGTTTGTCAACCAGGGACTGTAGCTGAATATCAGAATCAGCCACAATAATTGCATCATCAGCATACAGGAGTTCCCTGATGAGTAGCTTCCTAACCTTGGTTTTTGCTCGCAGCCTTGATACATTAAATATTTTTCTAGAGGATCTTGTATGGAGAAACACACCTTCGTTTATGTCGTTGTACGCATAATGCAGTAGGCAGGAGAAGAATATGCCAAACAGAGTAGGTGCGAGCACACATCCCTGCTTGACACCACTGCTAACCTCAAAAGGTGCTGTTTGGGCTCCATTGAATTTGACAGTACATTTAGTTTCCTCGTGAAAGCACTCAATGAACTTCAGTAGTTTGGGAGGGCAACCTATTTTCCTCAGGAGTTTCAAAAGGCCACTTCTGCAGACCATGTCAAAAGCTTTAGTCAGATCAACAAAAACGACGTAAAGGGGTCTGCCTCTCTCTCTGAATTTCTCCTGCAATAGTCGTAGAGAAGATATCATGTCTATAGTGGATCTACCACTCCTGAATCCACACTGAGACTCTGGGTAGACTCTAGAAGCTATCACTTGCAGCCTGGTTAGTGCCACTCTAGCAAAGATTTTGCCCACTATACTGAAGAGAGAGATACCCCTGTAATTGTTGCAGCCACTCCGATCCCCTTTGTTCTTGTATATTGTGACTATAGTTGCGTCACGCATGTCCTGTGGGACATGACCTGTTTCCCAAAATGTAATTTAGAGCATACATAACTTATATTAAAGACAGATTTTTTTGTAAATTTTGTATTCAATTTCTGAACTATAATACAATAGAAAAAGTATTGGTCTGCTAGGCGGGGAGGGGGTAATTATTTCTATCGCCCCCCTCCCACCTGGAACAATCCTCTTTTATTTTATATTTACTAATGATTTAATTTGAGATTCGAGTGTGGTGTGACATAGTGACATAATATACAAATGGGTTCACATACCAATAAGTAGCTTATAAAGATTCTCAACTAATTTTGTTCACACACTATGATTTCTGCTTAAAAATTGAACTACCCTCCAACTCAAAATATCAATAAGTGGCTTTTATCATTTAGATATGTAATTAATTATGTTAACAAACTTTAATTTCTGCAAAACAAAATGGGATCGCCCCCCCCCACTCAAAAGTTACGGGTAGGGGGCAGTGAAATTGATGCAATCATTCCACCCCATCCCCCCAAATCGGCCAACACACTACAAGGAGGGGCGATATAATACGAAAAATAGGTTAAAATATAAATAATTTGTATTTTTCTAATACAATGGACCTCATTCACCAATCGTAAACAAACAGCATTTAGCCACGTGGTGCTCTATCTCTTCTATATAATTTACGATATCATGTTTAATTCATGATGGTTGTCACGTGACAGTTTTTGTCGTTGTTTTATCAATAAGATCACGTGACTAAATGTTGTTTTTTTACGATTGGTGAATGAGGTCCATTCGTCCGCCCCCCACTTTCGGGGGTTGGGTGGGTCGGCCGATTGGGGCCACCCCCTCTCTATCCGCCAGTGTCTTGATCCCATAATATTATAAGTATAGAACTAAAACTAAGTTCTTACAGCTAGGGGCTCTTAGTGAAGACAGCCATGACCTCTCGCAGAAATTGTATCAGTGCATAGAGTGGAGTACATTGTAATGGATTTATTGTTCACAAATATTGTTCTACATTTTATAGTGTTTATCTAACAATCTTTGTAACTATTTTAAAATATTGTTCCTCATATGTGTTATGCCCCTTGATTTGACCTGAGGAAGGGCGGTAGTTTGAAGTACCAGTACGGAGAGGACAGCGATAGCCCGAAGTTGCATCACAAGGACAGGTTGAATTATGTGCAGGGAGTGGCGAGTTAAGTGATTTGTGTTACCTCTCGTGTAACTGAACCCTCTACTATTCTACTTACTTGCCGTAGCTGGGGGTTAGGGGGCCCTGGGGGGGGGGGGCTGACCTCTTAAATGGCCCCTTTATTTTGACATTCGTCATCATGACATGAGATAATGCGTAATATTTAATGTAAAACAAATTTCGGTCACTCATTTCGAGGACCCTCAAGTAGAGACCTGGGTGGATTTTAAAATGTGAACCATCCTCCCCTCACCCTAGCTACGTCGCTGGCAGCGGACGTCTTGACTATTAGCATTAACTAGTAAGCTAGTTCTCCTTATGTCTAAACACTACCGGACCATCAGTTTCATTTGTGTTAGGCGTCTCCGCGCTGTGTCTTGGGTAGATTACTAGATACGTCTAAACAAAGGTAACTCTCAAATAACCAAATCAAGCACTATAGGGCGAAAGGCCAATAATGCAGAAAATACTCAACGCTTATGATTTATATGAACAATGTCGAACAAGGCGAAGGTAACCGTCGAAGATGCCAATAAGCTCAAATATCTACTCCAGCCGACCTGTCCCTAAAGACTATTCTGTGTCTACTTTCGTTACACTTCCCATTCAAATCCTAGTCTTGTTTTTAATAGTCGCGTCACTGTCGTGAAGTCAACAACTTAACCCTTTTGATGAACTATATAACTTTTCGCGCCAAATTCCTAATCATTTCTTAACATAAGCCATCCTAGCAAAGTTCTTTTAAAAATTATACTAAACCGGCTTAAACAAATCATAATCATTATCATCAAATTACATTGTGGTGAGGGCTTGCATTTGTGCGTAGTGCATACATATCAATACATAGGTCGAGAATTTGTGGTTTCCCAGACCCAGGGTCGGCCCTAACAATTGCGGGGCCCTATGCGAAATTGATTACGCGGGGTCCAGTCTGGGTAGGGATAAGTATAATGTCAAAATTAAGATTTAGTATTAGAAAATACATTCGTCTTTGCAATAAAATTTTATTAAATGAAAGCTGAAGATGCCGTTTTTTTTTATCGCGCGTAGGGTTGGCACTCCAAAATGACAATTTTGTCTATTTTCATGAGATTTTAATTTATTTCAGGAGATTTCCAGGACTTTTTCCTTCCTAGGATGTGGCAAAATATGCTGGGGCTGCGTAGCCAAAGGAAATACTGCATTCCTCATTAATCTTCGGACTTGAAGACAAGCTTTATTATTATAATGTTTTTATTTAATAATTTACACTTAGAATTAGCGTGGGGCCTATGAAAGTGCGGTGTCGAGACGGAGATCAGCTGTTGAAAAGAATATGAGACACGGTTTCCTCTTAGCGATGGCACCGTGAGTCGAAGTTTGGCCATAGCCGCGAGAAATATGACCCAACAGGTCAGTGGCATGTCCTGCACTGTGCTAGAATAGTTTGCCCAGGTCTGGACAGCCTTCACCATGGGGAAATGCGGTCAGGGCGCCTCATGTGCTCTCAGACTCCGCGGGCTTTTAAAAATTTGTCCCAGTGCTCAAACCACTTTTCTATTTCAATTTTTTTATTGTTGCCAGAGCATGATGAAAACTCACAGCCTGCTTGGTGGGTGGTGTCTGCCCTCCCTGGTGGGTCAAGGAGTCGGCAGTGTGACTCGTTACACACTGTATTATTACAGGGGTACAATAGCGTTGCTTTATGAAGCCATGATGACAGTGTCGATATTTGGGGTGGGGGTGGGGGGTGGGGGGGGGGTCCAGGGCTTTGCAAAGTCTGTAGAACAGGTTTTGATTCAGTGAGTGACTACAACAATGTGTGTTGTGCAGAAATGTCCCTCGCGGAGTTGAGAGTCAATGACTTTTAAGGCCTCAAAGATCGCAAACACTACCACAGAATCCAAAAGTTTTAACTGAGAGCCAAGAACGTTAATGCTTTTCCAGAGTCTATTGATTCCGACCCGTCAGTATATGCAAAATTGTCACTGGGATTGAAGACATTGATAGTCTCCTGTGCTAGCTTAGAGGCGTTAATGTATACTAGTCTCAAGAGTATGTCTGAGGCTGTTGGGCGACATCAAGGGGAAAGGCGGTGAAAACGTTGAATGTTTTGTCTGTTGGTTTTATTTGAAATAACTGACTATTCTTCGTCTTCTGAAGTCAATATTAAAGTAGTTCAGAAACTCAATGTTGCTTTTGGTCGGACACATTTTTTTTTTGGTTATCACTCTGGCGTCGTAACGTTCTCTCATCCAAGAATTTTATTAGCTTTTTTTTTCTCCAGCCTCGACACACAATAATTTAGTTAAATCTACTTTTCAATTTGTTTTTAGAAACATAGACACACAAAAAAGTATAAAGTCAATGCAGGCTTCATAAGACCCAAAAAAAATTAAAAAGTATTTCATTCAATGTCTACAAAAGCAAGTTTCGCGCCGAGGATAGATGCACATTAAAAAAAAATTAAATATTGCTTAAAAACGGAAGAAAATTTAATCTTGTTCTTATTTGGACTAATCCGTTTCGTTTCTTAGATTAAAAAGTTGAATCACAAATTGGGCCGGAAGTTGCTTTTTTCCTTATATATCTTTGCATTTTTCAGTTCTCTTTTTAAATTAAACTGACATTATTATGCTATAATTTTAGGTGTACCTGATAGAGAAAAAAATTCTGCACAAAAATACGGGTAGTTGGGATATAACCCGATAGAGGCTATAAAATTAAAAGACCTGAAACTAGAGCGTGAAACTACAGTACTTTATTTGGTGAGTATTTTACACAAAATCTGTGTTGTTTTTTTAGGACTAGCTTATTTCAAGTACCCGGCATTTTCCGATACACAATTTCATACACAAAATAATTGTTGAAAAAAAATTGTAGTGATTTTAAACTTCAAATGATTACTTAAAAAGGTGTTACTCTAATCAATTTTGAATATTAGCTTGTTATGAATGTCATTGTTTATTTTGTGTCTGTTCTAGTTTCTTAAATTTTTCTTGAGTAAAGGGGTCGTTTTTCTCCTAATGTGTATACCTGATTTATCCAAGCAGCCTTTGTAAAATATTGGTCCTAAATAATGCTATGTTTATAAACAAGTAATCGCATGGCTGCATTATGATGAATGTACGTGTTAGTTCAATATATTTTATATTACTAGTGTCACGATCATCAATGGGCCAATGTCACGATTTTTTATGATGTTGGATGTCACGTTAAAGATTATCTTGATCTAAACAGCACAATTAATGATCGTGGTTGCCGAGGATTTAGAAATCGTCAGTTGATAAGATGATTATCTAGAAGTTGCCTGTTGATAAGAGGACCATATAGAAGTTACCAGTTGATAAGAGGATCATCTAGAAGTTGCTAGTCGATAAGACGATCTAAGTATGTTATTATTATAATCAATGAAGAAACCTCTCTTCGACAAATACAAATACTTTAATTCAGAACTTAAACAAGCTATTTACAATAGTTACAATGATATACTGTGATTGAATAAAACATAAAAATGTATATTTCTACTAGAATAAATGATCTACACAATAATATAATCATGTCATCTTTCTTAGAGTTCCAACACGAGACTTTAGTACATCTTCTCTCTAACACGTTCCGCTCGACACCGGCGGTAATATCTCCAAGCTTCTAGATCTTTGGGCGTTACCACGTGACTAACATCTCTTTGTCGCTTGGTTAATCAATTGACCAATAAAATACAGCTTAACGTACAATAGCTAACATTTCTAACCATCACATTTATTATAATAAAAGGTTTCTGTAGATTTTTATTTTCCCAAGCTAGTTGAAATGTTGCCGGCAGACCTTGGGCTAAATATAGACAAAGTGTACGTGACAACTAGGTAACTATAAATAACTGCATAAATAGACGTAAGTTTCATTTTTTTTTTCTGTTAGACAAATTCATATGGTAAATTTTTGTTTATATCCTAATTCTAAAAAGGAATAATAATAGAATTATACAGTAAAAATAATCACTAAGTTTTTTTTTATATTTTTAATAGTTTTGAAAGTCTAACTGATAAGGTTACAAAGAGAGTTTGTGTTTTTGCAAATGTACACAAGGTACACTATGAGTCAGTCCATCTCTTCTAATTGTTTAGAAATGAGTGTAAACATGTCGGCTTCGATATTTTTAGCCTGAATTTAAGAAGTTACAAACTTCAAACAACTAATATATTGCCTCTTCCATAAAACTTTGTATTACAAAAATAAATGTATCCAATGCTCGAGATCCTGCTTGTATACTTAGGCCCTATAGGAATCGATCTGGTATCAATGTATATATTAAGTAGCAATAACCCTGCAAAAAAAAAAACAAACAACAAATTAAATGAAAGAAGATTGAGATATATATATTTCTTTGTGACGGTACGCATCGGTACGGGGTACCGGCACCTTTTTTCAATGCCGGGAAAATTATTACTTTTCTTGTATTTCAACTTTAATTGTTAATTTATTAGTAGTTGAAAGTTAGGCAATCTGTCACTAATTACATCATCTATTTTTTTTTTACAAAAAAAATCACTTTATATATGTATATTTGTATACAGCTTACTTTCAGCCGACTTGCCGTATTATTAACAACACCTATATGTGAAAGTCTCAATCATGCAGAGTCCTAGTCATTATTTTAGACTAGATTTAAGTAGAGTCTAGACCTAGATCTAGTAGGCCTCTTACTATAAAAAAAATAAAAATAATCAGTCATTAGACATATCATTAGCAATTTTATTATTAGGTCTAGGCATTGAAAAGTAAATCTATTAATAAACTATAATAGATCTAAGTCTAAGTACTAACTTATTAAATTAGTAGACGTATTATAATGAATATTGTATAGATCTGGATTGACTAGATTATAGATAGATCTATAGATAGGCCTAGATCTCTAGTCTAGTAGATTAAGTATAGAGTATAGTAAATGTATTACAGTATTATTAGATCTATGTCCTATGTCTATATCTAATAACCGTTCCCATCCCCCGTCGTTCTGCGGGAGGTTTGGACTAGGGAGTAAACTATCTTCAACTCTAAAGGAACATCCGAAACATGTCGAACTGAAAATCGAAATTTTTGACCTATTTGCCTAAATTTAGTGTCCTACATAGCCTTATATGTCGGCTTAAAAATATTGCGAATAAAGAAGCGCTTTAGTTAAATTTAACCACTGCGGCTTCGATCGTGAAATGTGCTTAGTTGTTCTAGACACACGGAAAGCAGGGGCATAACTAGGGATTTGGGGGCCAGAGGGGATTGACTTCTTTGGAGGCCCCTTGCATTTTGACATTCGACATATGACATGAGATAATGTACGCAAAAATATATAAGCCCAAAATCAAATTGGTTCAGTATATCAGTAAACTTAACAAAAAAATAATCATTAAGACTCTTTTAATGAATAGTACCGTTGTTTATTACTTAAATAATGCACAAGTGACAAATCTCAATTGATATCGCTTCACGTCGTGCAATCTGTGCAGCAAAGAAATCTATACCATCATCTACATCGATACTTTCTAGTATTTGTGACTTCACTGACATTAAAGCGATGGTAAGCCTTTCTTGCGTCATTGTGCTCCTGAGATAGTTTTTGATGAACTTGAGCTTTGAGAATGATCTCTCACATGACGTAATGGAAAGGCCTGAGTTAGCTGTATTCAGAGGATGTTGCAAGGTTTGAGCACACGTAATTACCATATGAAGCCTGTTTCATCAATATGTCTATTGGTGATTGTAATACTGGTTTGTTGATGAAAAGTGCTCGTGCATCAATGACATCATTGAAAAAGCGATTTGCCATTTATTTCATCATACAAACAGGAAAAAAGCACAGTTTGTCATAAGCGTGTCTTCATCTAACAGGTGTCTTGGTTCAAGAAGAAACCCAAAGGTATCCATTGCAATCTGCCCTTCATCTCCACATGAAATCTGTCCAGCACTTCTGTCGCAACACGTTTGAATTGCAGTTCTGTTGACAGTCCTACATTAGAACTCAACTTCCCATCAAGTCTTTTCTTTATCCTGGTTGTTTTGATTACAGGGAATCCATAGTATTCACTACCTTCTTTTGCTTTTTCGATTCATTGGATTTTTTTTAGTTTCTAATCATTTTGCAGAAAGCATGAAAGGGTTCTAATTTCTTTAGCAGCTTCCGTATATGCAGTCCAGACTTTTGTAGTTTTTTCTGAACTATATTAATTGGGCACAGGAGCTTTGACCAGAATTCCAGATGGGCAAAAAAATCTTAATTTTCCACTGCATAAAGAAGATTCTGTGCTAATATTATATGATATTACGTCATTGTTGGTTGTTTATGTTTTGTGCAAAAGCAAAAGTATTCAAAACATACAAAAGTGGGAAAGATCCATATCTCGTTATGCTCGAGTATAGAAATACTCCGATAAGCGGACTGCCGTATTCGCCATCACAACTGCTGACGAGTAGAAGACTCAGGGAATCATTCTAACTGATCCCAAACTATTGAAACCATCGGTAGCTGAAAATGCAGAGACATTACTCAACGAACGACAGATGAAAACCAAATTGAAATACAATGCAAAAGCAAGACTACCTAAAGATTATTCTGTCGGAGAGTTCGTCTAGGTGAAACATGGCTGAAAGCAGTTGTCATAAAAAAACATTCAGTACCCAGATCTTACATCATAAAGACAAACGATGGAAAAACATACAGAAGAAATCAACGCTTTTTGAATAAGAGTTTCGATGAAGACATCTCTGGGTACTATGATACCGATGAAGACAATGAACTGCAAACTGTTGGAACAAATGAAACAGACAGTTATAGACCAACGTCTAGAGAACTTGTTCAGTCAAGACAACCAGAAGTGAACGAATTGTTAAAGTTCCTAGTAGATATCACTCTTAAGAACTTTAAAGGAAGGATGTGATAATAACTTCAAAAGGAAGGATGTGCTAATATTATATGATATTACGTCATTGTTTGTTGTTTATGTTTTGTGCGAAAGCAAAAGGATTAGATTGAAATAAAAAAAAGAGTTTCAATTGGATTGAGTAAAGATGAATAGAGGGGTAATAACTCGAGTGTGAAGTTTAATTCTGAAATTATAGACGCCAAACCCGAATAATGGACTATTCTAGCATTATAAAGAATAATTTTTGGATCTGTTATACTCGATTCTGTAAATTTTGCCTCAAGGTTAATTAGTTTAGATATAAAATACTCGCCATTTAGATCTATTATTAGTAAAGGTAACAAGATACCTGGAATTCGGTGTAAATCATGCAGTTTTATTCGTAGCAATAAAGTTTAAAATGTAAAACTAACTTTACAAAAAACTTTGATCTATGTGGGAAAAAATATTTTTAAAATGTCAACAAAGTCAACGTACTGATAGACCTAGATCTAGGTTTAGTCTTTGTTATAAATTTAATCCATAAATGTAAAAAAAAAAGAACACCCGTTGACACTATTTGTCAATCAAATATGTTAATTTATGTATTTACAAATAAACTTCGGACACCCATTTGGGCTCCCCCCCAGGTAACCGGGGGATCTTAAAATTCTGCCCCTTCGCCCCCTTAAGTACGCCACTGACGGAAAGTAATAGCGGTCTAAATTTTTTTTTTTTCGTCCTTGGCGAGTGGGAGATTAGTAATGGCTGCCTGGTCGGGATGGCTGCCTGGTCGTGCGGTTTGCGTGCTGGACTGTCGTTTGGATTTATCGATGGTCCCGTGTTCAAACCCTGCCCGTTCCCATCCCCCGTCGTTCTGCGGGAGGTTTGGACTAGGGAGTAAACTATCTTCAACTCTAAAGGAACATCCGAAACATGTAAAACATTTTAAAACACTTTGATGAGTTATAAATCGGTCAATCAATCAATGCGCTTATAATATAGATTTGCCACTGAAACTATTTAGAGCATGATACTGGCGATTGTCCTATATGATTCTCTATGGTGGTGCTAGAACTGACTGTGATGGCCTAACAGCACAAAACCGATATTGTCTTTTTTCTATGTGAGTCGCTGAAAAACAGTATCTTGATAATGCATGATACAAATACATTCCATCTCTTTAGGAATTTCCGTTTTATACACTAAAATATATGTTACTAGACAAATTTAACACCGTCCAGTACTGACGTCAATTGTGGGTAAAAGTATTCTTTCTCCAAAGTTTGATTAGCTATTAGGCTCTAGATATCTATGTCTAGATATCTAGTCTAGATCTAAATTGTAGCTAATATATTAGATGACTTCATTTCCAACATTTCTTCATTATATTGTTTTTTCATATTTAATTCATAAGGTAAATTTAATCTCTAGAATAGAATCAACATTTAGATCTAGATTTGGACTTTTTAAATCAATACCTAGATTTAGATCTAGATTTAGATCTATATTACATATAGTAGATACTAGATTATTATGGCACACCGAATTCGGGAACTAGGTCAAATTTTTATTTTATTTTTTTATTTGGTGACGGTTTAACTTATAAAAAAACTGAAAGCAGATTCTTATTATTAATAATAATAATAATAATCTTTATTGTCCGTACGGAAATTTGTCTTACAATTTGTGCATTACACCAAACAAAAGGACTATAAAAATAGCTGTGTTTCTTTGAATTACCACTCATAGTCAAGATTTTATTTTAAAATAAATTGGGTCACTTAATGCTCCTATACTAAACGCAGTTTTTGTGCTTTCTCCTGTAGCGCACACTGAGCACCGTCAGTAAACACCACTATGTTATTGCTAATAAATTATATCTGTGTTAATTAAAAATTATTTAGATTGTATTAAAAAAAGTAGATTCACTTCTGCAATGTGTATTTATAGTATATTGCCTCTCTCTCTCTCTCTCTCCCTCTCTCTCTCTCTCTCTATATATATATATATATCGTTTATAGTTTATTTATATAGGCCTACCTATATAATCTATGTGTAGAAACAGACAGAAATAAATCTATATAAATTATAGATCTATAAATTAATTATTATAATTTATTTAACATGGTATTTTCAACTAGGCTACATGTATTCTCTCTTTCTCTTTCTTTTAATTCCCATCCAAGGACCCTCTTCTTCTTTTCATAATTTGGATGTTCGTTTTATTACACTTTTACTTCCCCTCCCTCCCATAGATGCTTATAATTCTTCTCATGACTCTCTCCCCCTTCCCCCCACTGCCTGTTTGATAGGTTGTGACACTACACGCTTAGTGTATACCTCAGCCCGCACTTTTTGTTTCATTCATAAATTATATATTCTAGATATCTCGATCTAGGTCATGTTTATTCATTGAAAAAATCATAGATTTATTAATCCCAATAATATTTCTTATTACGATTTTGCCTTGTCTACTACAGGAGAATGTGTTAAATTCATTATTATTCGTTGAAACACCTTTTTTAATTTTATTTAACAGCTAACAGTTACGTATTTCTGATCTTCTGGCTAAATGTACTAGCAGGCAAACAAATAAAAACATTGCAAAGAACTTGACGACTCAACTTTCAGCTTCATATAACTTTATTGACTATTAACTCTAAAACAATTCGTCACTGTAACATGTAGCGTATACGTCTTACATCGACTGTATCGACTGTAACGGCTCAAGTCCACTGTAGTTTTTTATAATAGACTTTAACGACTGTAGTCCTCTCTCTTTTACTGTCTCGCACAGTAGGCAACAGTAACGACGACTGAACTGACTCTTTTCACATTAACTCTCTGGTTTATATAGAGTCCCTAATCGCTTGTCCAATATTACAAAAACACTGCTAGTATCTTCTGGAACAACACGGGAGGAAACGTCACATCCTGTCGTTGTTTATACATGTCGATTCCAGAGAACACCCGCTGCAGTGTCATCTCGCCGGGGTCACACGTTGTGACCTCTACCTGTCACTTCATTCGTAACACTGCCCCCCTTCGTAGATCTGTTCGTCCTCTGGAACAACACGTGAGGGCACCTCACATCCTGTCTTTGTTTACATGCATAGATTCCAGAGAACACTCGGTGATGTGTCATCTCGCCGGGGTCACACATAGTGACCTCTACCTGTCACTGTTCATTCGTAACAGTATAAATGTGATTGGAATGTCTTTCTAAAGTTGTTTGAAAGCTTATTTTGATATATCCACCAGCTTACGATCAAACAGGCTCATAATATAGCCTTCATCCCTTATATGTGTATGAATTGCTGGGGGAGGTTAAAACAATAGCTTTACATACATGGTTATCGAGAATCTAAAAAACTGCCCTCTGCTTTGGAAAAGCGGAACAAAAATACAGGAACTTATCTAAAATTGGACATGCACAGTCCCGAAACGTTGTTTTTAGCTCCAAACATAAAAACAAATGAATTATAAACAAGGAGAATGTGATATAAGAATCTACTAATATATGTAGATCTAGATTTAGATCTCTAGATCTCTAGAATATAATCAACATCTAAATCTAGATCTAATCTGAATCAGCCAGGAAAACCAAGGACTAAGCAGAGTTGAAGTCACTGATTAACATGTATGACTATATTGACACATGCAAAGCGTAGGACGTTTTTTTAGCGGCCCCCGAAAGGGGAAAAGACGCTATTAGTTTTGTGCGAAATGTCTGTTCGTCTGTCCGTCTGACCGTCTGTCCGTCTGTCCGTCCGTCCCGTTTAGATCTCGTAAACTAGAAAAGATATTGAAAATCCGACATCACAATATTTTAGACCATTCAAAGTTCTGATGCAACGGCTACTTTTTTTTTTCTGAAAGCGAAAAATCTTATTTTTAAAATCAGTTATGCAAGCAGTTTTTTAAAGAGAAAAAGCTAATTAGTATGCATTATAAGTTAGACCTAATTTAAAATGAATAGTGATCTTATAAACTTCATTTTTCTGAACATTTTTTTTATTGCGGAATTTTTTTTTTTTTTATTTTTTTTTTGAGGATTCAAATAAGAGATTGAGCCTTTTCAAAACAATTAGATCAATTATAAGACATCAGTTAGGCCAGGGGAGGCGCGGTGGCTGAGCGGTAAAGCGCTTGGCTTCCGAACCGGGGGTCCCGGGTTCGAATCCTGGTGAAGACTAGTATTTTCAACTTTGGAATCTTTGGGCGCCTATGAGTCCACTCAGCTCTAATGGGTACCTGACATTAGTTGGGGAAAAGTATAGGCGGTTGGTCGTTGTGCTGGCTACATGACACCCTCGCTAACCGTAGGCCACAAAAACAGATGAACTTTACATCATCTGTCCTATAGACCACAAGGTCTAAAAGGGGAACTAGTTAGGCCAGGTTCACATCTAACTTTACATTCACTTACACCTATCCTTTGATCTGCGGGACCTTCTGTTAACCTTCTTTCTCCATTCTTATCTCTCATTTGTCTTTGATATAATTTCATTTGGATGTTCTTTCTGAAAACATTGAAGCCTGCCTGGGTGGACCTCTTCGGGGGCCGATTTTGAGTTTGTGTTTCCACACAAACTGTCATTTGTAACCTTGTTTTTTTTTTAAATAACATCTGCACTATATAAAATAAGATCTCTAGACAGATTTAGATATCTAGAGTAGAATCAACATCTAGATTTAGATATCTAGAATAGAATCAATATCTAGATTTAGATATCTAGAGTAGAATCAATATCTAGATTAAATCTCTAGAAAAAAATTAACATCTAGATTAAATCTCTAGAAAAGAATTAACATCTAGGTTAAAATCTCTAGAATAGAATCAAACATCTGGATCAATGGTTCCCAAACTTTTTTGTCTCGTAGACCCCTTGCCATGTTTTCTGGTTTTCGGTAGACCCCCTGCTTAGCTTGTATTGCTTATTTGCAAATTCATCAACTCCAATTTTCTTTTAAAATAATTTCTAATTTTAGTGAGTCGCAGAGTGAAAAGGTAATTTAAAGCTACATTTTATGTTATAGAGATCTTTTTTTTATTGATAGAATTGAAATTTAAGACAATTAAAATAACAATGAATATGTATTACTGGTGGCTGAGAGGTAAAGCGCTTAACTTCTGAATCGGGGTCCCGGGTTCGAATCCTGGTTAACACTTTTTAATTTCGCTTAAGTACCATTCTAAAAGTTTTCGCCAAGAGCAGTTTCTCGTGTATTTCTTGATCTTTCACACGTGGCCACATATTAGGTTTTATATAATACAGACGTAACTTCAAAAAAGAAGATGATTACGTCCTACTAACAGGAGAAGGGTTAAGGCGAGTTAATGACACCTAAACAATAAGCTTCGGACAGATGGGGCTCATTTGTCATGGCTGGCTACCCAACTAAGAGAAGAAAAAATGAATTCGAACTTCTGATACCTTGCCGATATACACAATCTTGGAAAAGGCTTCGGGAGTCAACACTGAAGAAAAATGAAAAGTCGGCGACCTTAGGCAGTTTGCAGCACACAGCGCTACTCTATGTGACGCCGCTGATCCCAACTGTATAATTATACAAGAAGCTTTTAATGTTATGACTCATACCTATGTGTCCTTGAACTGTATTGTTGCTTAAAGTAATTCTTTTAGTCAAATCAAATGTAGGTTTTTAAAACTACTTCAATGTCTAGAAAATCAATATTTTACCTAGAGAGTGTTTTCCGTAGTTGGCTATAAGATAATGATGATGAAAGAGATATTGTAAGATTCTCAAAACCCATCATCGTCTCAAATGATCCTCCAGCATAATGATTTTCATATCTTTTTTAAAAGGCACTTAGGCAAACGCTTGTTTGACATGGAAGGAATTTTAAATAATCAACGCTGTACAATCTACATTTGTTTTTGTTAAACATTAGTTGCATGTTTTAGTTGCATGTAGACACAATTAAGCTGTTTAAATAAGTATTGAAATTTAATACAACAATTTTTCGTTTGAATAGCAGGATGAATATTGAAAGGATTAACTATTAAGGTACAGATCATATATTAGTGTATGGATTAATTACATTAATGGGATCTGAAAAAAAGGTTCACATCCTGCTTAAATAAAATCTATTATCGTAGACCCCCGTGGACATCTCATAGACGCCCAATTTACTTTTTCACTTTCGTAGACCCCTTGGAAGTTTTCGTAGACCCCTGGGGGTCTATATAGAGCACTTTGGAAATTACTGATCTGGATGATGATCTAGATTTAGATGTCTAAAATTGAATCATCTAGATTAAAATCTCTAGAATAGAATCAACATCGAGATTTAGATCTCTAGAATAGAATTAACATCTAGATTTAGATCTCTAGATCTAGAACATCTAGATCTAGAGTTTGAGTTTTGAGTTTAGGCACATCGGCACAATTTAGGCCTTGTCGTGCCCGTAATCCTTTAAGGATCACTCTCCCTTTATATAACAAGGGCTAAATTCTATACAGTTAAATCATTAATAGAATTAACATCTAGATCTAGATATCTGTAATAGAATCAACATTTAGATTTAGATCGCTATATCTAGATTAGAACTAACTTTATAGAGTGATCTATACCAATTTAAATCTATTCTAGATCTAGATTATAAGTAGTGAGTAGATCGAATCTAAATCATCAAGATTCTTGATTTTTAAATTCTAGACTGATTATTAATAAACAGATTTCGAGTGAGGCGGCGAAGCGTAGGCCTACATTAGTGATGCTCTAACCCAGTGGTCTTCAAACTTTTCTTTACCCTACCGCTCCCTTTTCTTATTGTTTCTATAAACTAATCCGCCGAGTTCCGCAAGGTTGTTAACGCCGGAAGTGGTAGTTGTTCTAAGCCCACCATTACCTATAAAATGCTTCCAATGGCACGCGCCTCAAATAGCCTCTGACAACCAGTCCAACTCCTGGCCTTCAAGTGTTGTTCAGATAATGAGCCAGGTGGAACTGTTATCACCAACAGGAGAAGGGGCAAAGGCGAGCAACTGGCGCCTAAACCACTAAGCTTCGGGAGGAAGGGGTCGTTAGCCTTGGCTGGCTACCCATCTAGGAGAAGGAAAACTCTGAATCCAAACTTCCTCTGCCTTGCGGCTATACTCAAACATGGGAAAGGCTTCGGGAGACAACCATGAGGAAAAATCAGGAGCTGGTGACCCTTAGACAGATTGCTGCACACTGTGCTACAGCCTGGCAGAGTCTGCGGCGCTGCTGATCCCAAACTGTTTCGGATATTCCGTTCCTTTGGTCATATCAGCTGCGCAGAGAGGGGGGAACTGCTGTGTGGGTGACATCGTTCTGACCATAGACAAAACCCAGACTTTCATATCGCTTACTCAAAGCCCAAATCCAAAAACTAGAGAGGACACTGCAGCTTCGCCTTTGGTGTCGGCCAAAAATGGGAAGTGGCAGTTACCGGTTATAAGCTCAAATGCTCAATTGACTTAGAGCGCCATTGACCACTTTCGCTGGTGGGAGAGATCCTAGGATCCCAACGGACAGCTACCGCCTGCCTTAAGCTGGGCAACCCCCAGTCACTAAGGTGCTGTCCCGTCATGCGTGTCTTCCTCGTTTGGGTACACGAGGATAGGACAAAATCTGAAAAGCAGGCACAAAGCCAATTTACCAGTCGACATGAAGAAAAAAGAGGCGCTCTTCTCTTAAACTGGGCACATGGAATGTGCGTACTTTACAAACTGGACTTAATGTAAACTTACCAGACATAGAAGATGCCAGAAAATCCGCAATAATAAATGATGAACTGTCCAGGCTCAAAGTAGACATTGCTGCTCTCCATGAAGACTACACCTTCTTCTTACGGAACAGGTTATCATCCTCGGCGACCTCAATGCACGCGTTGGATCTGACACCTCTTCATGGGACAGCTGTATTGGCGTTTTGGTGTCGGAAAAGTAAATGAAAATGGAAAAAGACTCCTCGAGAATTGCTCACTACACTAATACCTATTTCTAAACTAAACCACAGCACAGAGTATCTTGGCGGCACCTTCCCTCCAAACACTGGCACCAACTAGATCTAATCATGGTAAGACAAAAGTGCTTAAAATCTGTCAAGCTTACCAGGTCCTATCACAGTGCAGACTGTGACACAGATCATTCCTTGTTATGTTGTAAGATCAATCTTCTCCCTAAAAAAATCCACCATACCAAGACCCCAATCGGATGTAAGCAAGATGTGCCACTCTGATCCCCAGATACAGTTTGCAGAAACTTTTGAACGGGAATACAAAAGTGCTTCTGGAAATACATCAACAAAAAAATGGGAACACATCAAGTCCACCAGACTTCCCTGGACATCTTTGGAAGAAAACTTACAAAGCCAAACGATTGGTTCGACTCTAAATCAACTATACTAGCACCTGTCATCGGAGCAAAGAGAGAAGCACTCGCTGCATACAAGGCGAAATCTACCCATTGAAAGAAGCTAGAGCCACTGTGCAGAGGACAATTAATACTGGATAGAGCTCTGTGAGAATATTCAGCTCGCTGCTCAAGCAGGCAACATAAGAGGGATGTATCAAAAAGGCTCTCGGACTTGCCCAAAACAATTCAGCACCTCTCAAATCAACCACTGGGGAAACTATCACAGACAAGAGTGAACAAATGCACAGATGGGTCGAACATTACTCCGAACTCTACGCCACAACAAGCTCAGTCTCTTCCTCAGCCCTTATCGCTATCAACCAATTACCCATAATGAATGAACTAGACGAAGTACCCACTCTATTAGAACTCAACAAAGCCATAGACAACATTGCTGCCCGCAAAGCGCCTGGATGTGACAGTATCCCCACAGAACTTCTGAAGCCAACCTCTACATGAACTGCTCTGCAAATATTGACAAGAAGGCGCTGTGCCATAGGATCTTCGTAATGCTAATATCATCACCCTGTACAAAATTGACAGAAGCGACTGCAACAACTACAGGGGAATTTCTCTCCTAAACATTGTAGGCAAAGTCTTTGCTCGAGTGATACTTCCCAGGCTACAAAAACTTGCTGATCGAGTCAATCCAGAATCACAGTGCGGCTTTCGCTCAGGGAGATCCACAACTGACATGATTTTCTCCATCTTCAACTTCAGGAAAAGTGCAGAGAGCAAAGAATGCTTTCCACCAAAACATGATGGGTATAGTACAGTTCTATGGCGCCTGCTCCGAAAGTTTCAGTATAAACAGCGGAGTCAAACAAGGATGTGTCCTGGCCCCAAACCTCTTTGGAATACTCTTTTCAATGCTAATCTACCAGGCGTTTTACAAATCCACCGAAGGCATATATCTTTATTCCAGATTCGATGACAAACTTCTAAATATTGCTAGACTGAGGGCCAAAACTAAAACCAGAACCACCCTCATATAAATACTCTAAATATGCTTTTCGCGGACGACGCAGCGGTAGTGGCACACTCACAAGAGGAGCTTCAGTCACTAATGTCCTGCTTCTCTAAGGCTTGCAAAGAGTATGGCCTAACCATTAGCACAAAGAAAACTAATGTTATCGGACCACCTGCAACAGCACCACCATCCATCCTCATTGATGATATTAAACTAGACGCCGTAAACGAATTCTGCTGCCTTGGATCTACAATCCAAGGTGACCTGTCACTAGAAGAGGAGATCAAAAAACGCATAGGGAACGCCGCATCAACCTTCGCTAGACTCCGACCAAGAGTTTGGGAAAACCAGAAGCTCACCACATCAACCAAAATGGAGGTCTACAAGACATGCATTCTTAGCACGCTATTGTATACGGCAGCAAGTCGTGGACAATCTACACAAAACAAGAGAGAAAACTAAACTCATTCCACTTGCGCTGCCTTCGAAGGATCTTAAGAATAACATGGAAAGAAAGAGTGTGTAATACTGAGATCCTCGCTAGAACGGGCTTTCCCAGCATCTTTACGGTCCTCATGCAACGCCGCCTGCGCTGGCTCGGATATGTTCTTCGAAAAATCATTCTGTACTGACAACTTGCGACTGGCTCAAGAAAAAATGGTCGCCCCCACCTCCGTTACGTTGATGTGATAAAAAGGGTTTTAAAAATCAGTAAACATTGATACTTACCATTGGGAAGACATAGCCTTAGACCGTACTAGCTGGAGAGAGACGGTGACAAAGAAAGCTATAGAAAGCGAGAAAACATGGGCCTCGATTTTTGAAGAAAAGCGTGCCACACGGAAAATGGCCAGCTCCTCTACCACCAAAGCGAAAGCCACCTTGACATGCAATATATGTGGACGGGAGTGTCTCTCCAAAATAGTGCTCCACAGACATTTGAAAAAGTGTTCGAGATGAACCATAGTCGTTTCACGAGTGATGGAGGCCAATGAAACAAATCCGCCAGCGCCCCTCTCAAGAAAAAATACTAAGAAAGAAGCGTGAGAAGGCAAATTATACAAAAATTATGTCATATTACTTCAGTGATTACACACACAAATACATCTCATTGTCATGATTTTCTTTCAAATCCTTTGAATTCCCTTTTTAAGCTATTGAATATTAGGACCTACTATTTTTAGGTTTAATTGTAAATTTAGTTTTATTTTTTATATAAATATAATTATTGCTGAATTCACTACAAAATAAAATTAATGGGAACATTGTTGCTTCTGCAGTCAAATGTCAAGCTTTCACTACATTTACTATTTTAACTGTGAATAGACCATGTTTTTAATAACTTAACTAAATAAAATTTAGCTCTTGTGGTATGAAGGGAGAGTAACCTTTAAGGGATTACGGGCACGACAGGGCCTAAAGTGTGCCGATGTGCCAAAAAAACTCATACTCAAACTCAATTAGCCAAAGCAAGGCAAAGGTCTCCTCTAGAGGCTACATCCAGTCTATTTCTTTGCTTACTCACTAAGTTTGTTACGCACTAAATACAGTTTAACCATGTATGTTCATGGAAAAGCTAAAAATAATTCCATTTTCGATCACAGTTTTGGAATTTTACAGCAAAATTTAAGTACAGCCACATCTCTGTCGTGCCTCCTATGTTAACATTCTTTTTACTGAAGGCATAATTTTGTAAATCTATTTTTCCCTATAACTCAATTTGAACATACTGTAACAGATGTGTAAAAATTGTCATATATATATTGTCTGTCCGTCCGTCCCGTTTAGATCTCAGAAACTAATATTTTAGATCATTCAAAGTTCTGATGAATCGCTACTTTTTTTATTTTCTGAAAGCTAAAAATCTAATTTTTTAAATCAATTATGTAAGCAGTCTTTTCATAAAAATACACCATTTTTACAACTATTCACTATTAATAGTGACAAACACTGAAGGCATTTTGGTAAGGGAGCCGACTATTTACTATTTTGTAACACATTTATGCAAATGGTTTTAGATTTTTGATCAGAAAATATTTTTTACAATTGTATTGCTAAGTTATGTAAGTTCTGTCATACTAAATACTACATTTACAAAAAAAAGTTAATTTTTTTTTTAAAGAGAAAAAATCTATTTACTATGCAAATAAGTTGGACATAATTTAAAACAACAATTAATAAGTAGTTTTTCATGTTATCGCGTGAACTGCAGCAGTTAGACTGCCACAAAGAACACATAACTAAAGGAATTTTTTTTACTTAGACTTTGAATAAGTGATTGACCATTTACAAAGCAATTAGATCAATTAGATACTCATTATAAGACACAGTTAGGCCAGGTTCACATCTAACTTCACTTTCACCTATCCCTTGGTCTGCGCCACACAGGATCTGTCAACCTTTTTTCTCCATTCTTCTCTATCATTTGCCTTTGATAGAATTTCATTATATTATTTCTGAAAATATTGAAACCTTCTTTTTTACCTGTCTTGGTGGACCACTTCTGAGAGAATTTAATACCGATATTCTTCTGAAAATATTAAAACCTGCCTTTGGGGGCCGATTTTGAGTTCGTGTTTCCACACAAACTGTCTTTGTAACCTTGTTAAATCAAATACAGAATTTTAATTCAAAACTTGGAATCACTATATTTACAGAAACAAAACGGTATCAGATAAATAACTTTGTTTCAAAGTTAAATAATAAAATATTCATATTTTCTACTAGATTTAATAAAATACAAGACTGATCTCTACAAATTCTAACTCAAAACTAAAATACGTCCTATCTCTACGAAGTTTACATTCCGACTGAATGTTCTCGACCTTGTTTTTGACGCTTATAACCAATGAAATTATTTTCTTCAACCAATCAAAACACTTCCTGTGAGGTGTCACCTACTTGATTGACGTCTGGTAGATGGGTATTTCCCACACCTGCAGTCGGTTATCCCGTACTTGACATAGTTCATTTTAAATTATACTTTGGTTTATTACATTGATTCCTGACAATTACTAATTTAAATAATTACAAGTCAAGACTCTGGAAAAAACAACTCCTCAATACTTTGAAGAAACGAATACTATACTGAGCTGGTTTGATCCAAGACACGACTCACTATCAAAAGTATTTCTTCAAGGTGCAGTGGAGCCACCAGAGGGAAGGAAGGGCTTTCCAAGGAAACGCTCGCTGAATTACGTCAGAGAATGGACTGGCCTCTCTTTTGGAATCTTGCTAAGAAAAGCTACTATTTTTGCTATTTGAGCTACTTATTTTTAATAACTTTTACTTAAATGTATAACATTTAGATATTTAGTTATAAAGGGGGAATAGGCCTAACTCTTGAGGGATTATGGGCACGACAAGGTCTAAACTGTGCCAAAAACCCAAAATATCAATTACAGCTGCTGACCGGGAAAAATGAAGGGATTCGGTTACGCGAGCTGTCACAACACCCCTACGACGAAAGTCACGGGACTGATAATGATGATGAATTTAAATAATATATGTTACTTATTTATATTTATTGGGTGTTTCCATAATTGCCAACGGAAACACTATTGTAACAGTAACACCTGCGAATATAGTTCCTTATATAAGTTATTATTGATATCTCAACCTCACGAATACAAAATTCAATTATTTATAAATATATATTTGAAACAAAATAAGGAAAAAAAGGGGAAGAGCATTATTAAGGCACTTGGAACATTTTGTTTTGAAAGGAACGTCTGTATTTTTTAAGATATTCATTCTAATCCAGCTCAACGTAGTACACAAATATGTCAGGATGTCAATTGTAACTAGCTAGTACACACATATTACAAGATGTCAATTATAACTAGCCAGTACAGACATATTACAAGATGTCAATTCAACTTAGTGCACACATATTACAAGATGTCAATTCAACTTAGTGCACACATATTACAAGATGTCAATTCAACTTAGTGCACACATATTACAAGATGTCAATTCAACTTAGTGCACACATATTACAAGATGTCAATTCAACTTAGTGCACACATATTACAAGATGTCAATTCAACTTAGTGCACACATATTACAAGATGTCAATTCAACTTAGTGCACACATATTACAAGATGTCAATTCAACTTAGTGCACACATATTACAAGATGTCAATTCAACTTAGTGCACACATATTACAAGATGTCAATTCAACTTAGTGCACACATATTACAAGATGTCAATTCAACTTAGTGCACACACATATTATATTATTGTACATTTGATTCGTGACAAACAGTGGCGTAGCTAAGGATGTGGGAGCTTGGGGAACTTGACCTCTTTAGGGGCCGATGTTTTCACTTCATTACATACAATAATGGCGTAATATTCAATATTTAATGTAAACAAAAATTTAGACACTCATTTGAGGGCCCGGGGGGGAGGAGTTCACTGGTGACAAAACTAATTCAGTGTATTCTTTCAAGATAGTAGACAACCAGTCCAAGTTATTCTAACTAGACAGTACAGTCATGAGTGCCAAAGATGCCTCTGTCAGTAAAAGCAAAGTATCAAGAAGTAAATCACTCGCAGCGTCGAAGGAGACAATATCTACCGTTGGAGTGGATTCAGCACAGGTGGGTTGCATTCAGTTAAACAATAAAATGTAGAAGAAATTTAAGGTGTTGTCGTACCTAATAGAAACATCATTTAGAAATGGCCTTGACTCAACTCTGTCTTGGTATTATCCTTTTCTTGTCCGCGTGCTCAAAGCCAATTCTCTTTCCATGCTGTTGGATATATTTTATTTAAAAGAATTACTTTTGAACTTTTTTTTGTTGTTGTTGGCTAGCTGTGTAGGATGGTTGACTTCGATTGTTATTTGGATAGTCTTTACATATCAATATCTGAAACAAGGATTTCTAAAAAATAAAATTAATACATACCAGTCGACCGCGGCGTAGAATATGCCGCTATTTTGCAGGGCCGGACTTTTTACCTTACCTTTTACCTATCCCTTAGTCTGTTGGACCGTTGGGGTACCTGGAAAGATTTGTCGACCGTCTTTCTCCGTTCCTCCCTTTTTTTGCCTTGTTTAGAACCTCTCTCAATGGCAGGCCCGTCCGTCCATTCTTTAATGTTGTCCTCCCATTGCTTTTTCTGTCTGCCTCTTCTTCTTTCTCTGGCACTGTTCCCTGAAGGAAGGTCTTTGCGAGCCCCGTAGATCTTGTAATGTGGCCAAAGGTTTTAAGCTTTCGTCTTTTTACAATAGTTAGCAGGTTGTCATGGGCTCCGATCGCTGCAGTAACCCTGTCTCTGATTTCTTGGTTTGTGATGCGGCCTTTGAATGTGATGCCTAGGATCCTTCTGTAGCATCTCAATTCCATTGCTAGGATCCTCCTCTCTAGCTCTGCATACAACATCCACGACTCGCAAACATATAAAAAATGTGGCCATGACCAGAGAGCGCATCAGTCTGATTTTGGTGCAGAGGGCTAAGCCTTTATCTTTCCATATTATTTTAAGTTTTGAAAGGGCTGCTGTGGACTGTGCTATTCGAGCCAATAGTTCGGGGTTTGTTCCCTCATCTGAGACAATAGCTCCGAGGTATTTGAAGCTGTTAACACTAGTTAGCTTTTCACCTCCAATACTGATGCCTCTTTTAAAGCCCTGATGGCTATTGGTCATAATTTGAGTTTTTTCGGCATCTATTTGCATGCCATATGCTGCGGAAGTCTTGTCAATGCACATCACCAGGTCAGCTAGTTCTTCTTCTGTCCCTGCTAGGCCATCAATGTCATCTGCGAATCGCAAGTTAGTAATTTTTCCTCCTCCAATGCTAACAGTACCTTCATAGCCCTCGAAGCCATCTTCCATTATCCTTTCAAGGAAGATATTGAAGAGTGTTGGTGACAGTAGACAGCCTTGTCTTACTCCAACTGTGGTTTTGAACCAGTCCCCAATATTATTATTGAAGTACACCGCACTGGTGGCATCCTTGTAGAGGTTCTGGATAACTTTGATTATGCCATACTCGATCGAAAGCTTTCTTGAAATCAATAAAGACATGGAAAAGATTCTCTTGGTGTTGGAGATATTTCTCACAGAGTATTCTGAGGTTTAGAATTTGTTCTGTTGTGCTGCGACCTTGTCTAAAACCGGACTTAGACCACTGCAACCTATGCGTCCGCAGTGTGCCCCGCACTTTCATAGGACCCACACTAATTTTAGGTGTATAAATTATTAAATTAAACCATTTTATAACTTAGAACAGATTTCGAGCGGCCTCCTGATTTACCAGGAGCTCCTGGAAATATCAAGAAATTGCAAAATATACGAAAACGTCCTGGAAATATCCGGAAAGTATTAAAATCTATTGAAAACACATACAAATCTCCTTAAATATATACACCAAAAATTGTCATTTTGGGGTGTTATTCAATATGGAAAACGCCAATCCTACGCGCGAAAAAAAAAGGCATTATGCAATACCCATAATTGTGGAATCTAGTGAAAGAAGCTTCTCGAGCCTCAAACTAATGAAGAATTACTTGAGATCAACAATTCTCAAAGATAGATTGAAACATTTGGTAATTCTTGCTATTGAGCGTGATCTATGTAGGAAACTGAATTCTTATGTTATACTGTATGACTTCGCTACACGCAAGGCTCGTGTAGTAATTATGTGCGTAGTAAAGAATGAATAAAATTCAATGACGATTATATGTTCTAATACAAACTTTTAATTTTCACTTATTATCCGTATCCCTACCAAAGCTGGGCCCTGCGAAATCCGTTTCGCATTGGGTCCTACAATGGTTAGTCAAGCCCTGCTATTTAATAACGGGTGAATACGACTTGCAGAAATAAAAGAGTGATCTTTTAATTACTTGGTGTCCAAACTCTTGAGTCATGAATATATTAATACATATGACTGTACATTATAAATCGAGGTATGATAATATCATTTTTTTAAAGCTGAGTTATATGAGTAAATATAGAAGCTTTTTATGAATAATCTAGTTTTATATTCCTTTTGTTTCGATAATTTTAAATTGAGGAAATTCTTGTTACGTGTATTGTTTAACGCTGGTTGCTTGTAACCATAGACATAGATATATAGACTGGACGATAAAGTAAAAATTATTATGGGAAACATTTGGGAAAAGATAAGTTTGTATGAATTATACAGCAATTATGAGCAGTGTAAAATTAAAAGTATTTATAGTTTGTTTTTTTTTTAGCCATAACCTATATAATTGATAGAACCCCTTCTGTATTATTATATCTCTAATCGTGCCTACCAAATCTATTAAATTTACATAATTAAAATAATTATAAATAGTTTTAAATACTAGATTTAGATCTAGTCTATATAAATATAGTAAAAAAATACTACTTACTACTAGTACTATACTATAAACTATAATTGTAATCAGTATAGTCTAGTCTATAGACACTATAGTCTATAGTTAGTATATAAAATAAATAGTCTAGGACTAGATTGTCACTAGATCTATAATCTATACTTATATTAGATCTAGTCTATAGTCTGCATGCATAGATGATAGACTGATTAGTTTAATAGTTAGTAGTAAAAAGTATGAAAAGTATTAGTCCTAGTTATTGCAAATATTAGTCATATTTATTAGATTTAGATCTATCAATATTAAATTAGTGACTGACAGTCACAGTTATTCTGACTTACTGAAACTGAAAGTTACTGTGTATAATATTCAATTTTTTTTCAACCTTTAGAATTTATCCTTGGCCTATCGTACTACGAACATTAGAGCACGTTCAGCTCATTTTCTTTGACTTTTTTGACTAAAAACTAATTCTAACAATTTGAATCGATAAGACGACCGCCATACATTAATAAAGAAGCCATGTCAACAAACATAGTTCCACATCACAAACCTATATATATTTGCCTATGTCTATGATTATGAAACAAAGGCAAAATACTGGGAATATGGCAGTTTTGTACTTTTCAAAACTAAAGATCATAATTATATATTGGCTGAAATGTTAGTCCTAGAATTTATAGCTCAATTGCCGCCATTTTTTTTCACATAGATATAGTACATCAAACATATTTGACTTCCCCCAAATAAAAATAACTTCCTACTTCCAGTCTATATTTATTTATGCCTATGCTTGTAACATAATAGAAAAGACTCTATTATACAGAAATATATGTCATGGCTGTAATGACATTTATATTCTTGAATTCAACACATTTCCTATAGAGTTCCCCTCCACTGAGTTGATGTGTTTTTATAGGACTAAGTACTGACATCTCACATATTTCTTTTGTTCTTGATGTAGATTGTTGCAAAAGAAGCTAGAGAAGACAGGCGTTCACAGATATTAAAAACTCATAAGTATTTATTTTTGAATGTCTCTCATTATTTGTGTCTATCTGCTGATGAAGTCGAAGAGTTTGCTTTGGATGAAGAAAATGTAAGTCTCTTGTTCTTCTAGATTTCCCTTTACAAATGATGTTAAACGTTCGAGCTCAAACAAACTTGAAGATGTTTAGGAAATCAAAGGATGGTTGGGATTAGTACAGTTCATGTCTGCTTTGGGTTTTTGACTCGACTTTTTCTTTGCCTAAACTGTGCCGATGTGCCAGAAAAACACAAAATATGAAATATCAAACATCGACTAGGACGAGTCCGGACCGAGAACAGTCGTAAGCTAGCCAGGTCATTGGTGTCTCAGGCAACTCTTAGGACGTATATTTCTTGAGCACGTCGTTTGTTGCACAGCTCCCCAAAAAGAAGTCACTTAGGAGGTCGGACTACATGTCCACTCTATCGCTCTACATTCCCACTTTAACGCACTACATTCCCACTCTATCGCACTACATTCCCACTATATAGCACTACATTCCCACTCTATAGCACTACATTCCCACTTTATAGCACTACATTCCCACTTTATAGCATTACATTCCCAGTATATAGCACTACATTCCCACTATATAGCACTACATTCCCACTCTATAGCACTACATTCCCACAACATAGCACTACATTCCCACTACATAGCACTACATTCCCACTCTATAGCACTACATTCCCACTCTATCGGACTACATTCCCACTTTATAGCATTACATTACCACTCTATCGCACTACATTCCCACTTTATAGCATTACATTACCACTCTTTCGCACTACATTCCCATTATGTAGCACTACATTCCCACTCTATCGCAATACTTTCCCACTCTATCGGACTACATTCCCACTTTATAGCATTACATTACCACTCTATCGCACTACATTCCCACTTTATAGCATTACATTACCACTCTATCGCACTACATTCCCATTATGTAGCACTACATTCCCACTCTATCGCAATACTTTCCCACTCTATCGGACTACATTCCCACTTTATAGCATTACATTACCACTCTATCGCACTACATTACCACTCTATCGCACTACATTCCCACTCTATCGCACTACATTCCCACTCTATCGCACTACATTCCCACTCTATCGTACTACATTACCACTATAACTCACTACATTCCCACTATAACTCACTACATTCCCACTCTATCGCACTACATTCCCACTATAACTCACTACATTCCCACTATAACTCACTACATTCCCACTCTATCGCACTACATTCCCACTCTATCGCACTACATTCCCACTCTATAGCACTACATTCCCACTATAACTCACTACATTCCCACTCTATCGCACTACATTCCCACTATAACTCACTACATTCCCACTATAACTCACTACATTCCCACTCTATCGCACTACATTCCCACTCTATCGCACTACATTCCCACTATAACTCACTACATTCCCACTCTATCGGACTACATTCCCACTATATCGGACTACATTCCCACTCTATAGCACTACATTCCCACTCTATCGCACTACTTTCCCACTCTATCGGACTACTTTCCCACTCTTTCGCACTACTTTCCCACTCTATCGCACTACATTCCCACGGGCACTACTTTCCTACTCTATCGCACTACATTCCCACTATATCTTCTTTTAAACGTTGTACACAAGAAGTTCATGTTCGTCTAATTGATAACTTGTACACCGCGATGTTACTTACATAAGTCGTGCCAAAGACCACTGGTATTCTTGCACACCTACATAAGTCGTGCCAAAGACCACTGGTATTCTTGCCTACCTACATAAGTCGTGCCAAAGACCACTGGTATTCTTGGCTACCTACATAAGTCGTGCCAAAGACCACTGGTATTCTTGCACACCTACATAAGTCGTGCCAAAGACCACTGGTATTCTTGCACACCTACATAAGTCGTGCCAAAGACCACTGGTATTCTTGGCTACCTACATAAGTCGTGCCAAAGACCACTGGTATTCTTGGCTACCTACATAAGTCGTGCCAAAGACCACTGGTATTCTTGCACACCTACATAAGTCGTGCCAAAGACCACTGGTATTCTTGCCTACCTACATAAGTCGTGCCAAAGACCACTGGTATTCTTGCCTACCTACATAAGTCGTGCCAAAGACCACTGGTATTCTTGGCTACTTACATAAGTCGTGCCAAAGACCACTGGTATTCTTGCCTACCTACATAAGTCGTGCCAAAGACCACTGGTATTCTTGCCTACCTACATAAGTCGTGCCAAAGACCACTGGTATTCTTGCCTACCTACATAAGTCGTGCCAAAGACCACTGGTATTCTTGCCTACCTACATAAGTCGTGCCAAAAACCACTGGTATTCTTAGCTACCTACATAAGTCGTGCCAAAGACCACTGGTATTCTTAGCTACCTACATAAGTCGTGCCAAAGACCACTGGTATTCTTGGCTACCTACATAAGTCGTGCCAAAGACCACAGGTATTCTTGCCTACCTACATACGTCGTGCCAAAGACCACTGGTATTCTTGCCTACCTACATACGTCGTGCCAAAGACCACTGGTATTCTTGGCTACCTACATAAGTCGTGCCAAAGACCACAGGTATTCTTGGCTACTTACATAAGTCGTGCCAAAGACCACTGGTATTCTTGGCTACCTACATAAGTCGTGCCAAAGACCACTGGTATTCTTTGCTACCTACATACGACGTGCCAAAGACCACAGGTATTCTTGGCTACTTACATAAGTCGTGCCAAAGACCACTGGTATTTTTGGCTACCTACATAAGTCGTGCCAAAAAACACTGGTATTCTTGCCTACCTACATAAGTCTTGCCAAAGACCACTGGTATTTTTGGCTACCTACATAAGTCGTGCCAAAAACCACTGGTATTCTTGCCTACCTACATAAGTCGTGCCAAAGACCACAGGTATTCTTGGCTACTTACATACGTCGTGCCAAAGACCACAGGTATTCTTGGCTACTTACATAAGTCGTGCCAAAGACCACTGGTATTTTTGGCTACCTACATAAGTCGTGCCAAAAACCACTGGTATTCTTGGCTACCTACATACGTCGTGCCTAAGACCACTGGTATTCTTGCCTACCTACATAAGTCGTGCCAAAGACCACTGGTATTCTTGCCTACCTACATAAGTCGTGCCAAAGACCACTGGTATTCTTGCCTACCTACATAAGTCGTGCCAAAGACCACTGGTATTCTTGGCTACCTACATAAGTCGTGCCAAAGACCACTGGTATTCTTGGCTACCTACATAAGTCGTGCCAAAGACCACTGGTATTCTTAGCTACCTACATAAGTCGTGCCAAAAACCACTGGTATTCTTGCCTACCTACATAAGTCGTGCCAAAGACCACAGGTATTCTTGGCTACTTACATACGTCGTGCCAAAGACCACAGGTATTCTTGGCTACTTACATAAGTCGTGCCAAAGACCACTGGTATTTTTGGCTACCTACATAAGTCGTGCCAAAAACCACTGGTATTCTTGGCTACCTACATACGTCGTGCCTAAGACCACTGGTATTCTTGCCTACCTACATAAGTCGTGCCAAAGACCACTGGTATTCTTGCCTACCTACATAAGTCGTGCCAAAGACCACTGGTATTCTTGCCTACCTACATAAGTCGTGCCAAAGACCACTGGTATTCTTGGCTACCTACATAAGTCGTGCCAAAGACCACTGGTATTCTTGGCTACCTACATAAGTCGTGCCAAAGACCACTGGTATTCTTAGCTACCTACATAAGTCGTGCCAAAGACCACTGGTATTCTTGCCTACCTACATAAGTCTTGCCAAAGACCACTGGTATTTTTGGCTACCTACATAAGTCGTGCCAAAAACCACTGGTATTCTTGCCTACCTACATAAGTCGTGCCAAAGACCACAGGTATTCTTGGCTACTTACATACGTCGTGCCAAAGACCACAGGTATTCTTGCCTACCTACATAAGTCGTGCTAAAGACCATTAGTATTCTTGGCCAGAAATAGCAGAGGGTCTTTTGTCCCCTTGGTCCCACCCATACCCCCAACACCAATTTACCACATTACCTATATAAACATTTATCCATACCCGTTTTTTTTTGTGTGCTGTATTTAGGTTATTGCTTGTTTTTTTCTAGTTGATAATCCCCTAAAGAATCCTTACAACAATGGATATTCAGGAACGGCGTTACAGGAGAGACAAGGGCTTTTAATCCTTTCTCCTTATTCTTTATCACGGGCAATGCACTCACCATCCCACTGGAGATCATAACACCTTTTCCTGTTAACCTTTCTCTTCCTTATATAAATATTTCAAGAGTGGTCGCCAAGATGAGGATAGTGGAGCGCAGTAGTTACTTTCAATGGAAACAAACGCCGAGGCAGCAGGATGCTTACAAACTTTTTCTGTCATAGAATCAAATTGTCAAATTGTCAATCACTTGTGTGAACGTTTTCTGTAGAATAAGTGTCTATTAGTTGGTAAATTGATATCTTTTGGATCTGGGAAAAGTTTCTTGTGATCCATTCTACGTGACAACTTATTAATGACGTTGTCTTTTAGTCTCTCAGGAAGTTAGTCAGATTCACAAACAAAGATGAAACCATCCTCTTTTTTCAATATCAGCAAAGACAGCCACTAACTTTTGAAGGTAAGTCTTAAACTAAGTCTACTTGACTGTTTCTAGGAAATTTAGCAGCTTTTTACCAAGTAACTTAATACAATATTTTGCAAGTGCCATTTTATCTTAGATTCGTGGAAACGTCTGAGTGGGGTGGGGGTGGGGTGGGGACTTAAACACCGTTCTCTAACGATTTTCTAAGAAATTTGAAATTTGGGAAAAAAATTACTAGCTCGTTGGCCACACTGGGAAAACTCTGACCATTATAATTTTACAAGTTACAAAAAAATAATAATTTAAATCTGCTTATAGAACAAATAAAAAATAGTTATCTTGAACAGACTATACGTCTTTGTATATTTTCGCATTGCTTGAAGAGTTTAATAAATTAATCCATGGAAACATTAATAGAAAACACATACATATAAGTCCACCTTTTTGTATAGCTTATGACAAATATATAAAGTTTATAATAGTCATGATAAAAATAAAAGATAATTAAAATTATTAACATGTTTCGTTTTGAGAATATCTGCGCCATTTTACATACAAATTCATTCGCCTTAAGATTGTCTGCCCACAGGGATTAAACTCCGACAGCATGAATGTTTGAGTCTAAATGTTCAGAATGATAGTGAAAGCATAAACTAGTTCTCAACCATTTACTTGTTACGAAACAAACATTTGCGCTCCTTTTATTGTCAGCTATGGTCCTACACAAAATGTTCTGCTGCAAGCTTTCGAAATGCTTTCTCCTTGCGCCTGTCGCCTCCAATAAAAATATGTTGACAAATAAAGTTAAATTAAGATTAAAATATTACAGACATACGAGGAATGTGTACATTTATCCTCGTGTTCAATCTTGCTAAAGACCTTTTTTATTTATGTATTAAACTTCAACTGAATGATGGTATATCGGGAGAAATCGACACGACATAAATATATATAATATAAAGCAGAAATTAAGAAAGTAAGGCGAATGTATGTAGGTATGTATGCATGTATGTCTCGCATAAAAATCGAAACCGTTTCACAAATCTTGATAACACTTTGCCTAAATTTTCCTTGGTTACTATCTGGAACCGTAACGTTTGTATAGTAGCCTTAAAAAAAACTTAAGACCCTCAAAAAAAAAGTTATCCAACTCTATGAAAGTATTACTATTTCAGAGATCTAGACCAGTGGTTCCCAAACTTTTTTGTCTCGTAGCCCCCTTGCCATGTTTTCTGTTTTTCGGCAGACCCGCTGCTCAACTTATATTGCATTTTTGCAAATTCGTTAACTCCGTTTTAAAACTAATTTTTAACTATAGTGAGTCGAAGAGTGAAAAAGTTATCTAAAGCTACATTAACAGTTATAGAGATCTTTTGTAATGATAAAATTACAAAATTAAACCAATTAAAAAAAATTAATATGTATTACTGTAATCACTAAACACACTGGAAATGTTTTTTTTTTTTTTTTTTTTACATTTTTATCATCCGTTGCTGCTTCTATATAAATAGTTCTCTTCTTCCCTCAACAGTTTAAACGAGAAGAAGTAAAGGAAAGATCACTCTCTTATTTCTGCGGATAGTCCACGAGAAAACCAGAGCGGGGGAGGGGGGGGGACACGTAGTCACAAAATAGCAGGACCGGACCGTTGTAGAAAAAGAAATATCACTCTTTTCTTTTTTTTTTTTATTTCTACCTCACGTAAAACAAAAGCGGAGTGGGGAAGTAATCTACTCTGTAGTAACTATCGAGGCGACAGAACACGCTCAAGACTTTGGACACCATGGAAAGATCACTCTTTTATTTTTGCAACTCGGACGGAGGGAGTTATCCTAGGTAATATTAGAAGGGGAGGGGGGGAAGTAGTATTTATCCGTCACTAAATAGCAGAACCGGACTTAACCATTGTAGAGCTCTGTGCGAAACGGATTTCGCGGGGCCAAGTTTAGGTAAGGATACGGATAATAAGTGAAAATTAAGAGTTTGTATTAGAAAATAAATTCGTCTTTGCATTTTATTCATTCTTTACTACGTACAGAACTACTTTACGAGCCTTGCGTGTAGCAAAGTCATACAGTACATCATAATAATTCTATTTCCTACATAGATCACGCTCAATAGCAAGAATTACCAAATGTTTCAATCTATCTACGAGAATTGTTGATCTCAAGTAATTCTTCATTAGTTTGAGGCGCGAGAATCCTCTTTCACTAGATTCCACAATTACTAGTATTGCATAGTGCCGTTTTTTTAATCGCGCGTAGGATTGGCGTTTTCCCTTTTGAATGACACCCTTGTTTTGTAAAGGGCGAGTAGTCCTTAAAGGACTGCAGGCACGACATGGCCTAAATTGTGCCGATGTGCCTAAAATCAAAACCAAACCAAACAATTTTCGTCTACATATTTCAGGAGATTTGTATGAGTTTTCAAAAGATTTTTTAATAATTTCCGGATATTTCCAGGACTTTTTTTTTATATTTTGCAATTTCAGGAGATTTCCAGGAGCTCCTGTTAAATCGACAGGAGGCCGCGGGAAATCTTTTAATGTTATAAAATGGTTTAATTTAATAATTTATACACTTAAAATTATCGGGGGTCCTATAAAAGTGTGGTGCCCACTGCGGTCGCATAGGTTGCAGTGGCCTAAGATCGGCCCTGCAAAATAGCGGCGTATGCTACGCCGCCGGTCGACTAATATATTATGTTTTATATAGGACTTTGTAATTCTATGAAGTAGTCCTTCAAGCATTAAATATTAATTACCGTAATTCATTAATTTGCCTTAAGTATCATTGTAAAAGTTTCGCAAATAGCAGTTTTTCGTGTATTTCTTGGTCTTTCACGTGTGGCTCACACGAAACTGTTTTCACTAACAGGAGAAGGGGCAAAGGTGAGTAACTGACGCCTAAACCAGTAAGCTTTGGGCAGGAGGAACTCATTAGCCTTCGCTGGAGGAAAACTGAATTCAAACCTCTGCTGCATTGGAGCTATACCGCCCCCCCCCCCCCCCCCGCGATAATAGTGTCATGTTATATCGCCATAAAAACGTATTTAAGCAGCCGCTTGTTTGACAAGGAAGGAAGGAATTTAAAAAATTAACGCTGTAAAATCTACATTTCTTTTTGTTAAACATAAGTTATATGTAGACAAAATTAAGCTATCTAAAGTATTGAAATTAAATTTAAAAAATTATTTGAATAGCAGGATAAATAATTACAAGATGCAGTCTGTGTTTTGAGTTTAGGCTCATCGGCACAATTTAGGCCATGTCGTGCCCGTAATCCTTAAAGGATCACTCTTCCTTTACATAACAAGGGCTATATTCTATACAGTTAAATCATTAAAAACAAGGTCTATTCACAGTTAAAATAGTAAAGGTAGTAAAAATTTAATAATTTGGTAAAAATCTTATGTAAATGTAAATATTATATGTTCACAGTTCAAAAATCAGATCTTCGTAGACAACCCCACCTCCCGGACAAAGCCCAGTACCTTCCCAGGGTCGACATTGTCGAATAGTGTTTTCAAGGTGTAAGTTCTCCCTGATATCCTGGTATCTGGGGCAATCAATAAGGATATGATCCACGGTGAGGCGAGAGTTACAGTACTCACAAAGTGGGGGCTCGTCTCTCTTCAGCACAAAAGAGTGCGTGATGTAGGTGTAGCCAATCCTAAGTCTGGACATGGTCGTGCTACCACACCCTTAGATGTGGGCCGCCACCTGACATCCGCCACAATCTGCCTGAGTTTATTGTGAGTCTCAGCCTCCCATCGTTCCTTCCAATCTCGGTAGGTGGCAGAGGCAATACTTTGTCTCAGGTCCGAGCAGGGAATTTGGGTTCCTGACACCACATGATTTAGGGCTCTCTTTGCTTCTCTGTCTGCAGCTTCGTTTCCCTCAATGCCCACATGGGAGGGGACCCAGATGAAGGTGACATCGCTATGGTCGGCTGTTATTTGATCCAACAGCTTCAGGCTCTTATGTACCAATGGAGTGTCAGAAGCGGAGTTTCCCACTCGAACCTGAAATTTCCAATCCTTTAGAAATTCCCTCACAAAGCAGGAAAGGTGTCCCTTAAGCCCCATAAGCTCCAGGTCACGTAGAATGCCATGTTTCCAGGTTGTATCGTAGGCCTTTTCTATGTCGAAAAATACAGCTACTAGATGTTCTCGTCTTAGCAATGCATTTCTGATGAAAGCTTCCAGCCTTACCAGGTGGTCAGTTGTTGTCCTCCCCTGCCGAAATCCGCACTGGTAGTTAGAGATTACCTTGTTTCTCTCAAGGTACCAGACCAGCCTATTGTTTGTCATCCTTTCCATGGTTTTGCAGATGCAGCTTGTAAGTGCTATTGGGCGATAGTTAGCTGGGTCAGATCCATCTCTTCCCGGTTTGGGTATCGGTATAACTGTTGCTTTCCTCCAGCTGTTTGGGAAAGCGCCTGTTTGCCACACACAGTTATAGATTTTTAGCAGGGTCGCCAATGAGGGTTCGGGAAGATGCTTGAAGAATTGATAATGGATTTAATCTTCTCCTGGCGCTGTGTCATGTGATTTGTCCAGCAAGTCCCTCAGTTCCTCAAGCGCGAAGGGTTTGTTATAATCTTTGTTGTTCTCAGATCTGAAGTCAATGGGGTGTCTTTCCTCCCTGATTTTGACTTTTTGGAACTCTGGCGTGTAGTGTGCAGTGGATGATTTATCTGCTATTGAGTATGCAAGGCAGTCAGCTATTTCTCTGGGGGACGTAACAGTTCGTCCTTGGTTTTTCAAATGCCCTATTGTATTTGATTCTTTCCTTTTGATCCGCCTTACTGCCTTCCAAACTGCTCTAGCAGAAGTTTTGGCATCCAGACTGCTTACAAAATTCCTCCAGGAATTCCTTTTGGCTGACCGTATGGTTTGTCTAGACTTTGCTCTAGCTATCCTGAATAGCTTTAGGTTTTCCTGGGAAGGATTCTTCATAAAAGCAGCCAGTCGTTTTTTCCTATCGCCAATAGCACTTTTGCAAGCTGTATCAAACCATGGTTTAGGATTTGCGGAGGTTAGGGATACAACTTTCCTGGCTATACTAAGTAGCTTGCTAGCAAAGGTATCAGCTGGGTTCTGTTCATCAAGGATATTTTCTGTGATATCCTCGGAGCATCTTTTTTGGAATTGTTCCCAATCGGCCTTATTCAGTTTCCACCGCTGAGGTCGTCCTAATGAGGGGAGATTGTTAGTAACGATGATTGGAAAGTGATCACTTCTCCGTAGATCATTGCTAACTGACCATTTCGTCCAGAAGTCCGGGGATGCATGTGAGAGATCTAGTTCCTGGATGAAAGTAGTTCGGTGATGCATCATTGAGTATGCATAAATCATGTTGGAGGAAGATATCCTCCAGCATACGACCTCTTGTGTCAGTATTGTTGGATCCCCACATAGTGTTATAGGCATTGAAATACCCAAGGATTATATAAGGCCGAGGGAGTTGTTTCAATATATCTGTTGGTTTAATGGAGCGCCTGGTGGTAGATACAGGCTGCAGCAAGTGATAATCTTGTGTAGGGTTATCCTAGCTGCTACGGCCTGTAATGTGGTCTGTAGTTCTACCCTCTCATGGGGGACGCTGTCCTTAACAAGGTAACAGACTCCACCTGATGCTCTCTCTGCAACCTCAACATTCATGCTGTAAGCACTGTAGCTTCGGAAACTGATGCTATCTTTCAGAAATATTCCCTGTAAGCAGACAGCTACAGGAGTCTCAGAGTCCATCAGTAGCTGCATTTCCTCATAATTGGCCTTAAGGCCTCTACAGATATGTGACAGGTGGGGAAATGTGACGTGTGTTTGGCGCGTTTAATGTCTAGGGGATGATTATTTTTAAAGCTATCACACACCAACCTATCAGCATATGAATCGGGAGCAGACACGCAACGAGACAAGCAATGAAAGATAGATACAAAAGTTAAAAATGAAGAATATTTATTTACATAAATATACATATAAGAATAAAAAGGAGGAGGGTTTGCATCTATCTCTAAATGATACTAGATTTAATCATCACTCTTGCACCTAATAAGAGAGTATGTCACTTTGTCCTCTGACTTAGCTGGTTGTCCTGTTGATGTCGCAGCTGGCTGTGTCCTGGCTTGAGGTTCTGCAGCTGGAGGTGGCGCTCTAGCGGATAGAGGGACGCCGGTGATATAGTTCTTGTGGAGTCTCAATCCCAAAATCTAATATCTGTAGTGGGCACAGTAGGGCGGGTGGCCGGCTACCGTGGGCACAAGGTTACTGCGGGCAGAGCTGATCTGCCATGGGCAGCGTAGTTGACAGGATAAGTCCAGTGAGTTGCAGAGGGTTTGGCGTAGCTATGACGTCTCGCACAGAGCTGAGTCTATAGGGACGTCGCACTTAACAAGTTGACAGGGGGCTGTCGAATAGGCGGGCAATGCCGATAGCGCCAAGTAGTAGAGTTGAGTAGTGTCGAGTAGACACTAAACAGCAAATAGCAAATAGGTAGATCTAAGTAGGAAAGTGCAGTGCAGAATAGCACTCAGCACATAAGTAGGCATTAGGTGATTCTCGATAGCAAATAAATAGGCAGGTAAATAGATCGTTGATCCAAATAAATAGTCAGACACCTGAGGGAGGCTGCGGATAAACAACGACAAGTTAGGACATGTCTCTCGTGCATCTTATCAATGCCCTCGACTAAGGTGCATTCGTCAGATTTGTGAATTTGCTTTTCATTACAATGGGGAGATGATGACAAATGGGATTGGGAAAATAGATGGCTGATAATAGCAATATAAAATGTACATAGTAAGGGAAATAATAATCTCAATTAAACATCATAAGTTGGAAGAGAGGGGGGAAATGGACGATGGTCAGCGACCATGACGCTATTGTTTACACACGGCCGTCGGCCATGAACAATGGAGCGAGCTTGAATGGGGAGAGCGTCCGTTCAAGGGGCGCAAGTCTCGTCAAAGTAAAATGTGAAAAGTGGAGATAACTATTTTCTAAGCGCCGTGTTAATGCAATAGTAAAACTATCAAGGCGGTCAGCCGAGATAAAGGGAATACAATACAATGTACAAATATATACCGGATTGCGTCAATGATCAATTGAGCAACGTAGTAATAATATTGTAGACATAGGTTAATGCGATATATAAATATAAATAAATAGGCAATAATTATGTTTCCTACTTACGACACAATGCACTAATTAAACATAAATGAAATAATTAAAATATCCAGCAAGAAATATACACAAACTAAGATGGAACTGTAATTAAGTTCGGCTTACCACCAGGTATTCCTCTAGAAGTGAGAGTAAATGATTAGTCCAGACCCGATGTCGACGAGAACACGAGAAATAGAGTGTGTCTATTTTGACCTAGTCTACCTAGTCCGGAAGAGATGGGCGGAAACAGGAAAGGCGATAGACTAAGGATTATCTCTCACGTAGGTTAATCTGAATCGAGACGGAAGTCGCACCTTGGAGTGTCGAGAGACCTGTTGACACGAATAATCTCTTTGATCACAGAGAGACGTGGGTAAGGGTTGGAAGAAAGAATTACTTGTACTCCATCCCAGGTAGCGTCAACCGTCACCGTCAGACATCCGGCGCCTAAGACCAGAGTAAGTGACTGTGTGTTTATCATTCCCCCGGTCAAGGTGAGATAAGTGAAAAGTCGTGGCCTAGTTGTCGCCAAGGTGGTGGACTCAGTCTAGTGAGAAGAGGAAATTGGGTCTAAAAATGGGAAATAATTAACATGAAATAAGTAAATAATAATAATTAATAATTAATGCTGTGATAAAATTGAGTGACTCTGTCAGCAAGCTTTTGACTTGTGACATATGTGAGCATTCGATGGACAAAAACATCAGAGCGCCTTTCAGATGTTGCAATAAAGAGCGGTAAAGTAGAACTAAGGCGTATAGCACTTGTTTAGAGAGGTAAAACATTATTAATTAAGCTGTGGCCGTTTGAAGTAACAGATACAAAGTTTCATATTTAAGGTTGGCACAAAGTGGTATAGAATGCACAGGCCAGATGTGAGTGTTTGGGTATGAAGAGAGAGTAACCTTTTAGGGATTACGGGCACCACATGGCCTTAAGTGTGCCGATGTGCCAAAAAACTAAAAACTCCCGATCTAACTAGATGTAAAAAACACTGGACAAAAGGCTGTTGTAATGCGTGTAGTTTTATTGAAAGTGCAAAACAATAAGGAAGGGGTACGGCCAAAGTAATATGTAAACAAAACGATTTGCAGGATATAATATTAAACAAGAAAATATAAAAAATTAACAGAGATTATATTAAGTGTAGTTATATCAATCAGTTTCGATCAGTCATTTAATTAAATGACTTATAGATCTAGACTAACAATAATAAATCTCTACAATTAATGATATTTTACTAATTGTTTTATTTAGCCCCTTTTCAAGCTTTTAGCTTTCTCAATCCGCTTCGATAGAATAGGGTCCTATCACTTGTCTGGGCCAGTTAGGGTTAGGGGGGTATATGGGTCATTGTTACCGTGATCGCTTTTTAAATGCATTTATTTTTAAAAAGTTGAAAGGCCTGAATTCGAACTCGAGGTATAAAACCTACTTATGGATGGCTGCCTGGTCGTGCGGTTTGCGCGCTGGACTGTCGTTCGGATTTATTGATGGTCTCGGGTTCAAACCCTGCCCGCTCCCATCCCCCGTCGTCCTGCGGGAGGTTTGGACTAGGAAGTAAACTATCTTCAACTCTGAAGGATTATCCGAAACATGTAAAACATTATATAACACACTAGTTAATATTTTGTTTTACAACAAATAATACTAGTGAGATATTCAAAGATCAGGTCCATAAAAAAAATTTTACTATTTGAAGTGCAGTTGAACTTAAGACACACTGAACTTCCATTGTTTAGTGATATGCTGATAAGTTATGTAATAATCAGAAATTGTTTTTTTTTTCTCTAATTCTTTTGATTGAGTCGCACTCAATCATTTTCATTGTTCAAGTTTGTTGGCTTTGAAAAAGTCTATAGATTCAATCCCCTTGTGATGATTAGATATTTATGAGTGACTAAATTGTAAAATTAATTATACATTATAAATGATGGTGTCTTAGGAGTATACATAATATGATATGATATAATACTATGGCTTAATACAAAAATGTACACGTTTATTGTCACTGAAACTTAATCATGTTTTTGTTTTATTCCTTTATTTACTATTAGGTTCTCTGTTGATTTACATTTCAGTAATTGATTTCTACAGTGGCACATCCTGCCATGTACACACCGAGTGTACGTCACACACAAAAAGTTAAAGTTTAAAAAGAACAAGCAAGAAATATTAATATTTCATATTAAAAAAAAATATTTTTAGAAAAGTACACTGCCAGTGTACTTGTTTTAAATTTGCAAAATTTCGAATGTCTCTTAGGTGTTCTTGGAGTCTTGTTTTGAAGGTCCTGCCTGTGTTTCCAATATAGATCATTTGGTCCCACTGCACTCCTCGTCACTGCACTCATACAATTATAATCTCCATCTTATGGTGTTTTAAAGCGTCAAAATACATTTCAAATAGTTCGATAAATAGCTGAAAAGTCGAAGAATTGTATGTAGGGCTATTTTCTAAGGCGTAGAATGAAAAAAAAGGGGGGAGGGGTCCAGAGCTCAACCAAAGAAAGAAGGAAAAAGTGAACAGATTGGGCCATTTCATTTCATTGTAACAGATAGAATAATTCACACACTAAAAGTATACTAACCAGATATTACCCGCAGGTCTTCACTAGCGAATCAGAGATATAGTCACTGATATAGTGCATTAAAAACACTTTAACAAAATAATACTGTTCTAATGTCAAATATTATTAATATTAAAATAGCTAATCGACCTACTTAGATTTATATAGGTATTATAAGAAGTAGATGGTTTACCCAGGCAAAGAATGATTTTGCATATAGATGTGATAGTTAAGGAAATAACATTTTTATTTCTAATTATATATATATATGTGTGTGTGTGTGTGTGTGTGTCTGTGTGTCTGTGTGCACGCATACCTTTGTGTGCGTGAAAAAAAAAGGAACAATGGACCCTCCCTCTGAATAATAGAATGATTAAATAGTGAGTTTTAAAATAGTTGTTTCTTATCCCATTAGAATGTGGTCGAGTCATGGGCAGGGGAGCTACATCTGTGATGAGACTTTTTGTTACTTCTGGTGACGGAGTAGCCCTTGAAAGCAAGTGTGTTTATTTCTTGAAGAAATCCCCGGCACCATTAGAAGACAAAAACATTTCTGATGTAAGTGAAAGTCTAATCTATTGTTTCCTCATAAGGATCAAATATTTAGACTGTAAACAACGTTTGTTGCGTCTAGCGCTGGCCTGGGGCACATCACCACAACACTTCCAACAATATAGTTTGAGCAGATTTTTTTCCCCATAATAAGCATTAGAAAAATTGTGTCAAAAATAAATTGACGAATCTCATTTTACTTTTAGGAATACCTGCACCAATTTTAAGACAATTTTGATAAGCTGCTATCCACCTTTGTTAATCGAATTAATCTTATTCCGAATTTCTGCATTCTTTAGTTAAAAAACTATGAAGGCTCGCCAAAATGTTTCCTTTTAAGTTTTTGGCTCGCTCCTTAAAAGGTGTTGCCGTCACGGACAAAGTTGTTCCAGGCTTAGCTACCATGTTAGGACTCGAGTCAGAAGCCTGAAATAAGGACAGGAATCTAGTCTTAGGTTAAGATTCAGGTCATCAGCTCAGTTGGTAAAAGGAATCTTTTCATTAGAGTAAGATTCAGGTCATGAGTTCATTTGGTAACAGGAATCTTGTCATTAGGCTTTAGATTCAGGAATCCTGTTAGGAACTTAGTTGGTGACAGGAACCAGCTTTCAGGCAGTAACTAAATTCTTAAACCTTGTCACTAAAAAGTTATAGCCAGTGAATACAATCTGGAGTAAGAATAAAACTTGATATATCCATTCAGAAGTAGCAAGTAACACTTGATACATCCATGTACAGTAAGCAAGTAACACTTGATACATCCTTGTACAGTAAGCAAGTAACACTTGATACATCCTTGTACAGTAAGCAAGTAACACTTGACACATCCATTTACAGTAAGCAGTAAAAATGACACATTCCTTTTTGAGTAAAACAATAATAATGACACATTCTTTTGGAATTAGAAAGTGAAATTTAAACAACTGGTTGCTTTATATTTGAACGTGAATATCCTAAAAAGTAATTGTGAGCTAATAATTGAAAAGGTCTTTATAATTAGCGTTGCTCATATCATAAGTAATTATTTTGTTGCCTCTTTGTATGCGACACTGTGAACCTTTTTTTAGCGTCCTCCGGAAGAGAAATAACCGCTATTGAAAATCTGATATTGTGATATTTTGGTTCCCGATCACTTTATTCCCGGTCACTTCATCCCTGGTCACTTCATCCCCAGGTCATTTCATCCCCGGTCACTTCATCCCCTGTTTTTTTCATCTTCTGATCATTTTATCTAATGAATAGTAATTGTAAAAATCATGAAATGAGCACATTTATTATATTCATTTTTATTTAAATGACCAAAACACATTAGATAAGAATAAAATTAAAATTAAATGCCATTAAAAACTAACAAAAATGTAACATGTATAAATATAGAGGTAATCTAAAAAAATGTTTTTGTATTCATCTACAGCGGTCTTCAACCTTTTTTGGCCTACCGCCCCCTTTTCGTATTTTTTTCTTTAGAAAAATCCGCCAGCGCCCCCCCCCTATGAAAAACACTTATAAAGAAGTGTGAGAAGGCAAAGTTGAACAATATGTCATTTATTTATAATTTTTATGCTGTCAATCACACTTATCCCGCATGGGAGACGACCGCATGCCAAAGGCGATCTTCTTTGGAGAGCTTAGAGGAGGACGGAGTTACAGAGGTGCCCCCTCCCCCCCGTAAGCGCTATAAAGTTACACTCACTGGCATAAAGTAACTGGCAGCATTCTCTGGTGGCAGATGGCCTCTGAGAGAGACAGTTGGAGAGCTCTCACAAAAGCTGCGGGACAAACATTTGAGACTCAAAGAAAAGCCATTATTGAAGACAGGCGCAAAAGACGGTGAGAAAACTTAAATAGACCGCCAGCAGACAACGGCTTTGTCTGCAGACAATTCGGGAAAATATGCAGGTCGCAACTGGGTTTGCGTAGTTATATGAAACACTGCACTCAGCCGTAATCCTCGGAACCTAAGGCATTGCAAATATTATCATTATACAAAAATCAAATCAAACAAAAATTATGTCAAATAATTTGCAATGATTACACACTAAAATTAATCTGATTTTCATGACTTTCTTTCAAATCCTAAGAATTTTGGAATATTATTTCTTTGCTTATTCATTAAGTTTGTTACGCACTAAATCTACGTTTATGTTGAATGAAAAGCTAACAAATAATTCCATTTTCGACCACTGTTTTGGAATTTTACTGATACATTCAAATGCAGTCATATCTCTTATGTGCCTCCTATGTTAACATTCTTTTTACTGAAGACATAATTATGTAAATCGATTTTTTCCTGCAACTAAATTTGAACATCAGTAACAATGTTTAATAAATGTCATATATATATATGTATATATATATATATATATATATATATATATATATATATATATTTAAATTTTTATTTGCATCATAGAAGCGGATCGTCATTTCTTTATAGAGCATTGTTATGTGAATTGCATAGATATCGATGTCCTTAAGCAGTAATTTATTTGTCAACAATGAAGTTATGTGAGATTGTAAAACTCTTTAAAATATATTTCTTTCCTAGCAGACGGAGGTTGGTTTCATTCATTTGTGTGAGATGCCTACCATGTAAAACCATTATTTAGCCTGCTTTAAGTCACCGCTAACCGTTGAATCTTCCTGTTTCTCCCTAACCCTAACCCTAACCCTAACCATCGATGTCCTTAAGCAGTAATTTATTTGTCAACAATGAAGTTATGTGAGATTGTAAAACTCTTTAAAATATATTTCTTTCCTAGCAGACGGAGGTTGGTTTCATTCATTTGTGTGAGATGCCTACCATGTAAAACCATTATTTAGCCTGCTTTAAGTCACCGCTAACCGTTGAATCTTCCTGTTTCTCAAAAAATGTATTTAAGAGCTTAACAAAACGAGCAATAACAAACCCCTTTCGAAATCCAGCGAACTTCAGTTTACAAGAATCTTTCATCTTTTTCATTATTTGTTTCACAAAACTGTTGAAAGATGAGATTATTTTCTGGCATTTTTTGCATGGGTTTGTCTTTTATTTACAATTTTTAGCGGCCCCCGAAAGGGGAAAAGACGCTATTAGTTTTGTGCGAAATGTCTGTCCGTCCGTCCCGTTTAGATCTCGTAAACTAGAAAAGATATTGAAAATCTGACATCACAATATTTTAGACCATTCAAAGTTCTGATGCAACGGCTACTTTTTTTTTCCCTGAAAACGAAAAATCTAATTTTTAAAATCAGTTATGCAAGTAGTTTTTTAAAGAGAAAAAGCTAATTAGTATGCATTATAAGTTAGACCTAATTTAAAACGAATAGTAATCTTATAAACTTCATTTTCTTTTTTTTTTTTCGATTTACACTCCACCGGTTTTGAGAATTCGAATAAAAGGAGAACCTTATTCAAAACAATTACATTAAGTGAAGATCAGGAGAGGCTCTGTAAAGCGCTTAGCTTCCGAACCGAAGGTCCCGGGTTCGAATCCTGGTGAAGACTGGGATTTTAACCTTCGGAATCCTAGGGCGCCTCTGAGTCTACCCAGCTCTAATGGGTACCTGACATTAGTTGGGGAAAAGTAAAGGCGGTTAGTCGTTGTGCTGGCTACATGACATCCTCGTTAACCGTAGGCAAAAAAAACAAAAACAGATGAACTTTACATCATCTGCCCTATAGACCACAAGGTCTGAAGGGGGAACTAATTAGGCCAGGTTCACATCTAACTTTGCATTCACTTGCACCTATCCCTTGATCTGCAGCACCATTGGGGCACTACACAAGATCTGTCAACCTTCTTTCTCCATTCTTATCTCTCATTTGTCTTTGATATAATTTTATTTGGATGTTCTTTCTTAAAATATTGAAGCCTGCCTGGGTGGACCACTTCGGGGGCCGATTTTAAGTTTGTGTTTCCACACAAACTGTCTTTGTAACCTTGTTATAATTAGATTGAACTAGAAATGAAATTGCCGGCTAAACTTTTCTTAAGATGTTGCCTGTGTATCATAACTCACAAGGTGAGTAGTGAATATATCTGTCCCTCATTGTATATTGCTTTTGAAGCCATTGTCCAACCACTGATGGTTTCCTATAAGTCGTCATAAGCTACATAGCTAGCCAATTTCGAAATTATATTTCATCACTAACAGAAAACAAGATTACAAAGAGAGTTTGTGTTACACAAACTCAGAGGCGGCCCCCGTCGAAGTCGGATCCCTGTCGGATCTGCATATTCGCAAATAATATTCAAGAGGTGATTTAATTTTGATGTAAAATGTTTTACACGTTTCGGATGTTCCTTCAGAGTTGAAGATAATTACTTCCTAGTCCAAACCTCCCGCAGGACGACGGGGGATGGGAGCTGGCAGGGTTTGAACCCTGGGCCATCCATAAATCTGAACGACAGTCCAGCGCGCAAACCGCACGACCAGGCAGCCATCCGATGGTCAAAAGTAATAATGTTTCAAAGATTCATTTGCCGTAAATTTAAATTTAAATTTAATAAAAAAATAGTAGAAATTCTAGAAATTCTAGATCTAGACTCTAAAATAATTTTAATTAGAATATAAATCCAGATCTAGATATACTGTAATAAAAATCTAGATCTAGTTTAAAAAATCTAGATTAGATCTAAATCAAGATATCATTCCTTTTTTAAACGCGAGTCACATAACGAGGCTTAATAAACATTACTATACCGAGTTCTTTTTTCATTTCATTTGAAGAATTAATTCCATATAACGTCAGAGGGAAAAAAAAACACTACGTCACACGGCCTAGCTAGACTAAAAATCGCCTTCATCTATAAGAGCCATTTATCGAGTGTTCATAGACTTTGGTGCACCGAGTGCGTTCTTTAAGCATTTCATTTAAAGAATTCATTCCATATGACGTCAAAGGAAAAAAAACACTACGTCACACGGCCTAGCTAGAATAAAAATCGCCTTCATCATTACGAGCCTTTTATCGAGTGTTCATAGACATTGGTGCACCGAGTGCGTTCTTTTAGCATTTCATTTAAAGAATTCATTCCATATGACGTCAAAGGAAAAAAAAACACTACGTCACAAGGCCTAGCTAGACTAAAAATCACCTTTATCAACACGAGCCATTTCTCGAGTGTTCATAGACATTGGTGCACCGAGTGCGTTCTTTTAGCATTTCATTTAAAGAATTCATTCCATGTGACGTCAAAGAAAAAAAAACACTACGTCACACGGCTTAGTTAGACTAAAATATGTTTTCATTAATACAAGCAATTTTTTCGAGGGTTAATAGACATTGGTGCACTGAGTGCGTTCTTTTAACATTACATTTAAAGAGTCCATTCATATGACGTCAAAGAAAAAAAAAATTCCATTACCTCACAATAGGCTAGTACCGGTACCATAAAAAAAAATGTCTTTATTTACACGAGATATTTAACGAGGGTTCTTAGACATTGGTGCACTGAGTTCTAATAGATATTATTTAAAAAGGATCAAAGCCACATTGTTTTCGCGTTTTGTCTGTCAGTCGGTCTGTCCGTTATCTTGATATAAAAAAAACAACTAAAAGTTATTAAAAATTGATTAACCTTTATTTTACGTTTCAAAACATCGCAATAATTTTTAGGTATGAACACAATTGAAAAGTTTATATAATAGATTGTTCCGGATGTTTGTATAAATAGTAAAAGAAAAAGAGAATTTCAGATAAATGTAATACCGTTAATTAAATTTTTTGGATGGTCTCGTATAAAAATTAGATGTACTACAGCCACGTGGAGAGATTTTCATACCTTACTTTGGTGTTTGGATTCTGTTTTCCTTAAAAATCGGAACATAATATTAACGATAATTAGATTTTTTAATGTTTTAGGTAGAAAGTTAAATGTACTGTAAGAGAGTAGTGAGTTAAAATATTTTTCATAAAAATCCGTAAAAACATTATTTCGTAAATGAGAAGATTATTTGTTTATTAATTAGAAGAGGGAGTTCAAACAATTATTTGGCGTTAGTAGATTTTTAAATAAATTCGGAAATTTCTGGCGACGATTTGTAAGAAACAAAATCCGGAACTTTCTTTATCGATTACAAAACTTCTATGTTATGTTTTACAAGAAAATTAAATGTCTAAAAAGTAATTTTCAGTAATCAATTCTAGTAAATTACTTTTTTTAAAAGCCTTATCCGATTTCAAACAATCATTAGGCATAATTCATGTTTTATAAAACAATATCCGGAACATTTTTACAATTAATGAAATATAAGTCAGTATAGAGATTATTATTTAGCATTAATATGCTATTTACATAAAAAACGGAACAACATATTATTGATAATGTGTTTTTCTAACGTTTAAGCATGGAAATGGAATGTAATATAAGTTATAAGAGCAAACAAACATTTGTTGGCGTTGATTAGTTTTGCACAAAAAAATCCGGAACAATCAATTTTAGATACTTTAAACTATTGAGATGTTATGGGAGGAACATTAAAGGGTAAATCAGATTTTCAATAGCTTTTAGAGTTCTAGTTTTTTAAATCTAATCGTGACGGACAGACCGACCAACAGACAAAAAGCACAAAAATAAGCTTCTTTTATTCGGATGGGGGCACTAAACAAAAAATAAATAAAATCTGATTTTTAAAAAAAGTTTAAGGAATTGGTTTAGCACCTGATCATGTTGCGACGTTACGCTACTGCACGAAAATCGCTGCATAAAAAGTCCATTTAAAAAAATGTGCGTGATATTTACATACAAAGTGCATTATTAGCCTTTATAAACAAACAGAAATGTTTTCTTTTAATTTTAGCAGCTAGTTGACCAGAAAAAACGTCTTTAACTATTATTTATATTTGTTGTAAACATTTCCTGTACATTTTTAAAATATATTTGACTTAGTGATACTAAAAATACACAAAAATTGTCCATCTTTGTTAGCATATTGTAACATTGCCTCCCTTACATTTACGTAATTGTTTTAGAATTGGTGTATTTTTATGAAAAAATCGCTTGCATAATTAATTTTATAAATTAAACGGTTTGCTTTTAGAAAACCAAAAGTAGCCGTTGCACCTAAACTTTTCAAGCCGGATTTAATGATGAAATAATATTTTTCATATCTCTTCTAGTTTTCGAGATCTGAGTGTGACAGACGGACAGACGGACAGACGGACATTTTGCACAAACCTAATAGCGGCTTTTTCCCCTTACGGGGGCCGCTAAAAAGTCTTGTCTGTCCGTCCCGTTTAGATCTCGTAAACTAGAAAAGATGTTGAAAATCCGACATCACAATATTTTAGACCATTTAAAGTTCTGATGCAACGGCTACTTTTTTTTTTCTGAAAGCGAAAAATCTAATTTTTAAAATCAGTTATGGAAGCAGTTTTTTAAAGAGAAAAAGCTAATTAGTATGCATTTTAAATTGGACCTAATTTAAAACGAATAGTATTCTTATAAACTTCATTTTCCTTAACCTTTTTTTTATTGCTGATTTTTTTTTTTTTTTTTTTTTTTTTTTTTTTTTTGAGGATTCGAATAAGAGATTGAGCCTTTTCAAAACAATTAGATCAATTATAACACATCAGATAGGCCAGGGAAGGCGCGGTGGCTGAGCGGTAAAGCGCTTGGCTTCCGAACCGGGGGTCCCGGGTTCGAATCCTGGTGAAGACTGGGATTTTCAACTTTAGAATCTTTGGGCACCTCTGAGTCCACTCAGCTCTAATGGGTATGAAATGACCGGGGATGAAGAGAACGGGGATGAAATGACCAAGGGATGAAATGGCCAGAGTGTCACGAACCCACTCACTTCATAATCTTGGCTCTTTCATCTAGCAATGACCCTCACGTTTGGTGCGTGTAAAATTACTTTGAATGAATATAAATTAAACTAATGACAGCAATGTCACAACATCAATGACCACATAATGAATACTCATAATAAAGTCATTCTCTCTAATTAAAACTAATATTTAATGTTCTAAATAGGGCATCGATGGCCACTTTAAAATCAAGTAATACATGTAATGATAGATTGATGAAATGAATTGATAACTACAAACATATATTATGAATAACATAAAATTAATAACATAAGACAAGTGGCTTCAATACTATGTACTAATAGTACATATACTACTATTAAAACTATTGTATCTGTTAACATATGTTAGACACCTTATTTATATAGGTTAGTTATTTTAGTTATTTAGCGACGCACCATAGTAGACGCATATTGAACGGGACTAGTGACGTTTGGGATATGTTGGGTTAGAGACCGGAAAATCAGTTAGCGTTAGAACATTCCAGGGTAACGACGTGTTTAGTGACAGAGACTTCTACTGTGGCCTTTTATCATAATAAATATATATTAACTTGTTCATCATCGTTGACTACATCTCTTCACCTGTTACAATCGATGTGCCAGTTCTTGTTTGTGTTGTTGGTCAACTACACGTAATACACCCGAACAATTACACCCAAACGATTGCAGAGTAATTGGTTGACTTCAAGACAGCCTGAACTAGCAACATCACAGTGGCGACCCCGAACCTCGAAGCCGGACCCTTGATGAAGCCGAACATCGAACCGGACCTCGAAGCAGAACGTTTACTCAGGTGAGGGTCGTGCACTCGAAGATATAAGATTTCATCGGAGTACGGCTGAACACAGCAGTATCGCAGAGTGACTTTGTTCTAGATCTACAAGCAGTCGTCGCCTGTTTGATCGCACGTTCAACGAGCCGTTAACTCAGGGTGACCTTCGTCAGGACAGTAATCATCGTAACGTCTGGTCTACTTAACCAGTATATTATCAAAGCCTGATCTTCATATGCTGAATCGACCTACAACCAGAGAAACCGTTCGTTCATAACGGGTGAGAGATCGTTAGTGAACCTGTTGGACATATTTTTTCTTCGTCATAGGAGCCACATTGAGTATCAAGTTTTACCTCGTCAGTTTCGAGAAGGACAGTTTGCCCGCTGTCAGAAGTATTGTGAGTACTACAAGTTTGGTAGCTAACTAAATCGAAATCGCTCTGTCGTCTTACCCTTGGAGAGATTCTTGTGGAGCAGTTTGCTCATTGAACCGGTTGCTTGCCACGTTTATAACGGTCACTGTGTTTAACCTTTGGAAGGTTAGTGAAGTAATCTTTATCAGTACTGAACATTGATATATCTAGTATTCGTCGGTCTAGACCATACCTAGACTTGTTAGCAGTGAAGTTGTGGAAACAGCTACATCCACTTAATTTCGTTGAAAACCGTTAATCGTCTAACGGAACATCGTCGGAGGTGACCTTGGTTTCACCTAGTCTGCATTGGACAGTTTGGTCTAATGAAGCAGAGTACAACAGCAAACTTCGTCGTACTACCAGAGTAGCAGCAGAAGCAGTGAACTATTTTAGAGAACCGTTATTCGTCAGCCCAGATCAAGTCATCGTCAAGAAAGTCGTTATTCGTCAGCCCAGATCAAGTCATCGTCAAGAAATTCGTTATTCGTCAGTCGTCCAGATCAAGTTGTCGTCAAGAGACTGTTATTTGTCAGTAATCATCTACACAAGTCAAGTCATCGCCAGAAGAACCGTTAACCTATTCGTCAGTAACTGTGTACACAAAGTCGTCGGAACTACACATACGGTCATCAACAGTCGTCGAAGAAACTGGAACATTTTGCTGTGGCATATCAGGACATCTGTGGCATTACGTGGGATACTGGTAGCACCGGAGAACAGAGTCAGAACTGGAAGAGAGGCAGTGGAATTTGTTGTGATCTAACATATTCGGGAGTCCGAACAAAGGGATCTTTCTTATCAAAAGCTAAGTGCCATTTTTCTTATTAGTATATGTTTAGATTGCCCTTAGAAATAGATTTTGTCTAAATTTGGTACGTTAGCCTGAGTAAAATCAGGTGGTGCGCCTTAAAACCCGTCGGGGTAGAAGACGTAATTTAGATGAAAAGCTATATTATACGTTTAGGATTGTAATTTGTTTTGTTTGTGTAAACGTCATATCCGTTGTTGCCTGGTTACTTCGTGACGTTATCATTGTGTACCATATTGTCACATCCCAACCCATAGTGATAGTCTCATTTAATTATTTCATTTGTTTATATTATTTTAAATTATTTATTTTTATTAATTTAATTAGATCTGTATTTTTTTTTCACTTAATGATAGAAAGTGCGGGTAGGATTCTTTTACTGTGAATCAGACTAAAATAATTTTAGTTTGAGCGGTTAAAATCAAATATGATTTTGCCATGAGAATAATGCCGAAACTGGCTATGTAGTCAAACACTATCGTCTGGCTAAATTTAGATCTGCAAATTATTGTACATCTCTTTGGTACAATTTAATTATCTAGACTCTACTTTGAAATATTATTAAGTTGAAGATGAATGAAGGTAGTACATTCTAGATATATATATCTTGTTGAAGATATATTTGACACTGTATACACATATTTGTTTCGTATGGTGAAATAGAACCATAATCTACTCTAGATCTAGACTCTAGACAGTCCTTGAATTTACTCTAGACACTTCACTGTGACTTCAGTCATACCAGATTTTGAAATTGATCATAGTTATTCATACTAGATCTAAAAGTCATAGTGCTCTTGATAACTATAGATCTAAATGGTAATATTATACATACTATAATATACTAGATTTAAATTTGTGTGTAATACTGGACCTAATATACAGATTTGAATATAACCATAATAACTCAGACTAGATTTATACATTTACTAAATCTATAGATAGAGACATATCATTTAAAATTTGTATAAAAGTGTGGAAAAACTTAAATATAAAATAAGTTTAAAGTATAGCCATAACTAATATAGGCCAAGTAAAAATATATATAAAATATAAAACACAATGGCTACATCATCATATGTGGACCTTAAGGAGGTTAAGGAAACAGCTATGCAGGATGGAAAGGCCATGGAGTTAAAAGGAAAGGACTTAGCAGCTTATGTACAGCAAGTTGTGAAGGAAGAAACGGAACGTCAAAGACAAGAGATAGAAAGACAAGAAGAACGTCAAAGACAAGAGATAGAAAGACAAGAAGAACGTCAAAGACAAGAGATAGAGAGACAAGATAGGATCAGAAAGGAAGAATATGAGAAGCAAAAAGAGGACCGAGAACATGAAGCTAAAATGGAGAAGATGAGATTGGATGCAGCACAAGCCAGAGCCCAAACTGAACAAGGAAATAACACTAATAACTCAAATAATTATACCACTCAAAGAGACAACCCTAATTCACAAACATGGCTAAAGAGAAAAATACAAAGTTTTGATGAACAGAAGGATGACATTGGTGATTTCCTGAAAAGATATGAGGCAAAAATGTCTACATTTAATATGCCTGAAGAAGAATGGTCTGAAATACTGATAGACTTTGTTCATGGTCAAGCTCTAACAATATGCCAAAATCATGACCATCATATTGATGATAGCTATCAAGTTTTAAAAAGAGAATTATTGAATGCATATGGTCATAATGCTACAACTTTTAGAAAGAAATATTTTGACAATATACCATCATTAGGAATAGAACCCCAAACCACCATTAATATGGAAAAGGATTTCTTCAATAAGTGGGTAAAATTAGAAAAAGTGAATAACTCTTATGAAGGATTAAAAAATTTTATTCTAGTGGACAACTTTGTAAATAAATGTGATCCTCAATTACAATCTTTTATTAGAGAAAGAAACCCAAAAACTATAGATGAAATAACAGAGATAATGAGAGTATACAAAAATGCCTATCCAAATAAACCATTTTCTGATAGGGATAAGAGCAAAGTAGATTTAATAGGATACACCAAAGAAAATGTTGATAGAAGTAGAAATAGAAACAGATCAAATAGTGGAAATAGAAAATATAGTGAAATAACCTGTTTTAAATGTCAAGGAAAAGGTCATATAGCAGCTAACTGTAGAAGAGGGAATAGTAGGTCTGGAAGTAGAAATAGATACAATGAACAAAATAACAGTAGATATAGGAGTAGAGATAGGAATGACAGGGGAAATTATAGAAATAGGAGTTACAGTAGGGAATACAAAAATAAAGGTACAGATAGGATATATTTCATGGAAGGAAATAGGAACAATTTTGCAGTGTACCCAGGGTTTGTAGATAGAATTCCGGTGGAATTAATCAGGGATTCAGGTTGTAACACCTTGGCAGTAAAAACTAAATTTGTCAAACCTCATTGGTATAAAGGGTTTACTAGGAAAGTAGAATTAGCAGATGGCACTGTAAGGGAATTTAAAGCTATAAGGGTATACATTGAAACCCCATTTTTCACTGGTTATTGTGATGGCATTGCAATACCAGAAATGAGATATGATATGTTAGTAGGAAACATAAAAGGAGTTAAAGAATGTTCAAGAAAAGAATTAGAAGACTGGCAAAACAAATACAAAAACATAAGACAAAATCATGAAAACATAGAAACACAAAATATAACAAGTATGATAATAACAAGTGAAAAAGAAACAACACCCACATTTGCATTAGAACAAATGAATGACAATATTATTGGGAAAATTTATTCGAGAATATCAGATAAAAACAATAATAATCCAATGGAGAAATTTTGCATAGAGAATAAAATATTGTTTAGACAAACAAGTAATGATAATAAGAAAATAAAACAACTTGTCTTACCACAGAAATATTGGAAAGATGTTTTAATCATGACACATGATAATAATTTAGCAGCACATAGGGAAGTAAAGAAATGTTATAGGAATTTGTCAAAACAAGTATTTTGGCCCAAAATGAAAGCAACAATCAACAAATACATAAACTCATGTGACATATGTCAAAAGAGATCGAACAAAAGTCTAGTGAATAAAGCACCTATTCAAGAAATGGATGAACCTACAGCACCATTTCAGAAAGTATCTATTGATTTAATAGGTCCTTTAATTCAAACTGAAAATAATAACAAATACATTCTAACAGTAATAGACATGTTTAGTAGATACCCAGAGGCAATCCCATTATCAAATACAAGTGCAGAAAATATCATTAATGCCATAACTCAAAAAGTAATTACAAGACATGGTATACCTAAAATTATATTGAGTGATCAGGGATCTCAGTTTAAGTCAGAACAATTTAAGAAATGGACTAAACAATACAATATACAACACATATACTCTTCGGTTTACCACCCGGAGAGTAACGGTTTATGTGAACGATATGGTGGATCATTAAAAAGATCACTAACAAAGATAATTCAGAATAATCAGAACAAGTGGGATCATTACATTAACTATGTACTATTTGCTCATAGAAACAACATCCATGAAGCAACACAATTTTCACCATATGAAATAATACATGGAAGAAAACCCAGAGATGAATTAGATGTTTTTAAAGAAAATCTAATAGACAATGAGAATAAATTAAATAATGACAGTGAAACAACAATCACAACAGAATTGAAAGAAATATGGACTCAAGCATATAACAACAATAAGAAGTACAAACAAAGTGCTCATGAGAATCTAAATAAGAAAAGACAATTGAAAACACTAGAAGTAGGAAACAATGTATTAATATTGATAAATGACCTGAAAAATAAAATTGGTAAACAATGGAAAGGTCCATTTAAGGTGATAAAACAAATTAATGATGTGAATTATCAAATTGAAATAAATGGGAAAATTAAAACATATCACATAAATAATTTGAAACTGTATCATGATAGAGAAGATGAGTTAATACAAAACATTCAGGAGGAAATAGAAAATAAATTTTCAGAAAGAGAAGAATGCTTGATGATAATAACAAATGAAAATCACAATGAAAATGATATTAAGGAAATACCTGTAATAGAAACAAAAGAGAATCAAACTTGGCAAAAGATTAATCTTAATAATCTAACTAAGGAAAAGTCAAAAGACATAACTAAAATAATACAGGAATACAAAGAAATTTTTTCCAGCATACCAGGAAAAACAAATATTATTAAACATGACATTAAAGTAACAGACACAAAACCTATCAAGCTTAAGCCATATAGAATACCGTTACATTTACAAGACAAAGTAAAGAAAGAAATAGACAATTTACTAGAATCAGGTATAATTGAGCCATCAACATCTCCTTATGCTTCACCAATTGTGATAGCCAAAAAGAAGAATGGAGATATAAGGTTATGTATTGATTATAGGAAACTTAACAACATCACAGAATTTGACCCATATCCAATGCCAAATATAGAGGATATTTTACATAAATTAAATGGAGCAAAATTTTTTACTAAATTGGATTTAAATAAAGGTTATTGGCAAATACCTTTAACAGAAAATGCAAAACCTTACACAGCATTTGTAACACCATATGGTATTTTTCAATGGAATTATATGAGTTTTGGATTAGTAAATGCACCTGCCACATTTAATAGAATGATGAACATGATAATTGGAAACAAAGAAAATGTTATTTGCTATTTGGATGACATATGTATTTTTAATAATAGTTGGGAGGAACATTTGGTAGATGTAAAAGAAGTATTCAAAATAATAAAAGAAAGTGGACTTACAATTCAAGCAGAAAAAGTAGAAATAGGATTGGAGGAAATAATTTTCTTAGGACATAAAATAAATAACAACATGATTAGCCCTATTGAAGATAACATAAAGAAAGTACTTAATATTGAAATACCTACAACAAAAAGACAAATTAAAAGCATATTGGGAATAGTAAATTATTACAGAAAGTTTATAAAAAACTTAGCAGAAATAGTGAATCCACTAAATGACTTACTTAAAAAAGGAAAACCTCAAAAAGTAGTTTGTAATGAGGAATGTGTGAAAGCTATTGACAGAATTAAAGATGTTTTTAGTCATGAACTAATATTAAGACTACCTGATAAAGACAAAATATTTTATGTCACAACTGATGCATCTGGTAATGCTATTGGTGGTTGTTTAATGCAGAACTATGATAACTTACATCCTATATTATATGTAAGCAGAAAATTATCAGAGGCAGAGAAAAAATATAGTGTCATTGAAAGAGAAGCCTTAGCTGTAATATGGGTAATTACTAAGCTAGAGAGCTATTTAATAGGAAGGAAATTCATATTATTAACTGATCATAAACCTATTCAGTATATACAGCAAAAGAGCATGAAAAACAGTCGTGTTTATAGATGGTTCTTAGCACTACAGGAATATAAATTTGAAGTGAAAGCTATTAGTGGATCTGTGAATATTGTAGCTGATCTATTGTCTAGAATGACATTGAAGTGAAACAATTTTGTAAATAAACTATGATTATATTGAGTATGTAATATATATTAATATATTGACACCATTTATATGTTATGGAAAAGGGAGATAAGTAAATTTGATGTTAAGCATTTAAAAGTAAGTATGGATATTTTTTTTTATGTGAATCATTTCATATATCATTGACGAAAGTTAGTTCTATGGAAAAGGGTGAGTATAAAAGAAAAATGGACAAAAGCGTATAAAAGGGTGGTAAGAAAAAAAATTTATTGAATGTGTAAATAAAGTTTATAATTGTTTTTTTGAAATATTGTATTTTATCAGATTACTGCCAGTGAAGAACATTTGTGACGTGTGACGTGCCCATATGATGCCACATTTTCCTCCATGATGAACTGTGTACTAATGAAGATGATTTTGGAATGTTATGAACTGTTATGAACATTGACGTGAATAGGAGGAACTGTCAAGATGAAGATGTCAAGATGAAGATGTCAAGATTTTATGTTTGTGGTCTTCCCCTTAAATTGAAAATGCCCTTGTAAGACTTGACAGTAGTGGAAAAATATTGACATATTTTTTTTTCAAGGGGGGGAGGAATCTGTTAGACACCTTATTTATATAGGTTAGTTATTTTAGTTATTTAGCGACGCACCATAGTAGACGCATATTGAACGGGACTAGTGACGTTTGGGATATGTTGGGTTAGAGACCGGAAAATCAGTTAGCGTTAGAACATTCCAGGGTAACGACGTGTTTAGTGACAGAGACTTCTACTGTGGCCTTTTATCATAATAAATATATATTAACTTGTTCATCATCGTTGACTACATCTCTTCACCTGTTACAATCGATGTGCCAGTTCTTGTTTGTGTTGTTGGTCAACTACACGTAATACACCCGAACAATTACACCCAAACGATTGCAGAGTAATTGGTTGACTTCAAGACAGCCTGAACTAGCAACATCACACATAATAAACAATAAAGACATAATCAACAATACATTTAATCACCCATGCCAATCAGACCACCACGGCTACTCCATCCTCCATGCACTGGACCCAACGACGCAGACTGCATCAGAGTTCAGTACCGCTGTCCATGTCATCTGATGTCAATTACTGCATGTCGCTCTTTGTCTTGCTGACTACGCCACTGTCGCTAACATCTATTCAGTGTATCTACGCTTAGACTGCCTCATGCTAAAGACTGCTACCCAGACTGTCAGAATGTCACTAAGACTGTCACTCTAAATAGACAAATAATCAAAAATATCGCTAACAACTAGCTAAAGCGCCATTCTATTTATTCATAATCAATTAACATCTAATACTAGATATATAACTAAAAAAAACATTTCCTCTTACCCTGGTCCTTAAGAATTAGTTCCTACATGTTGTCTCTGGCAAACAACTCACACCTCTTGGAGCCAAGATCGCGAGCCAGCCTCGGCGACTTGCTCCCAATGTCTGTATGTGTCGGAGGATTTCCAGCTACCCGTCGCCTCAGCGTGGCCCTCCGGTGGAAACATCCAGAAGTGGATCTGGACAGGCTAAGAACGAGTAGCGAACCAGGCCTTCTAGCAGGTCTCCCTGGGTGAGCTTTTGTTTTTTTTTATCTCACTCGGGGTGGGGATGGAACAAGTAACCTGCAACCCAGTCCAAAAAGTCCGCCACGCCGTTCCACAAAGGGGGTCGTCATCAGTTCCGGATTGCTGGATTGGCGGCCCTTGCACGGAACAGTGGCGGTTACAGTATAGGAATATGAGACAAGCTCCCCGCAGTTAGCGCTGTCCCTGACACTTATAGCGGGTGACTTAAGACTCGGGGACGGTGCGCTGTGTACACGGCACGGCCCGGTTTTACCAGTCAGTCAACCAATATGGCCGCCTACCGTTGGGTGCCCTCAGACAGGACAGGGGTGAAGAGCCCCATGTCCAGGCCTGGTGGTTGGATAAAAGCCTTTCTAACCATCAACGGGATAATGGCGCCTCCGGCGCCGATTCCCTACTGGACTTCATCGAAGGTATGTGTCGTTCACCAGAAAACGCCTATCACACGACACACGCCCCTGCTAACACTACATGGCACCGTGTCCCGACTGCCCCAAACTCTACTCTATATAGGCTGAGTATCTAGCCTACGCCTAAACTAACATTACTAATGTCTGTCCCGACCCACATATCAGTCTTTCTACAAGACATACACCTAACTGACATTGTCCTAACCTTTGTCTGGTCTCTGTCAAGTCTATCGGTGAGCTTTGATAACAACTATGAATCTATTTAATAACTCTCACACACTCAACACTGTGACACAGGGGATGAAATGACCAGGGGATGAAATAACCTGTCACCGATATTTTAGATCGTTCAGATTTTGATGCAACGGCTATTTTTTCTGAAAGCGAAACATTTAATTTGTAAAATAAAACATGCAAGCAGTTGTGGTTTTTCATAAACATAAAAGCATCATTTTTAAATGAAATACTACAGGTGTGTTTTTTTGTAAACTTCTTCAATAATAAATATTTTGGACATTTTTTTTTTGGGGGGGGGGGGATAACACATATCTCCCTGTGTACACGGAAGGCACGCCACTGCACAAAGTACCATGCTATAAATTTTGGGGAAATAGTTCCTTTCTGTGCTGCCTTTACAAAAGAAAATTATTCTGCTCGAGACTAAAAGCAATGCCAAATGCTTCTTTGAAGTGTTATTACTTTAGACAATCAAATGAAAATCATGGCTTTAATATTCCTTAGTTTGTGTGATAACAAAAATTCTCATTGTACTCTAGTAATACATTTTGTTTGTTTGTTAATGCAGGAAGTCATTGCTGGAAGTTTCACAATGAAAGCTGGAAGTACTATTCTTGGTGTCTTCTCGGACAGCGTGTCTAGGACATACTATCCAGCTCTTTATCACTTGAAATATTGGGCAGTAAATAAACACATCTCTGATCAACATTACTGCACCTATAACGAACTGTTCGTCAGTGTTGATGACTTTATTCAGCACACTCAGTGTACGTTGTCCAAGATGTTTCAGTTTAGAGACCTGCTGATATTAGCAAGATATTTCAGTTCAGAGAAGTTATCAAGCTGATAGTAGACTTATAATATTTAGTTGATCAAGTTTAAAAAGTGCTAGCATATACAAACATAATACAACTATCACATGTTTAGCGGTTTGAGAAATATCCTTCTCTAGGCCTACAACGTTATTTAGCTTGAGCATATAATTTGAAGTCAACTTGTAATTTATTTGTTACATAAAGGGGCAGAGAAACATGTGAATGAAATGGTTGAACTAAAAACATTGGATCCAGATCAAATGACTATACTGGCTGGAATCACGACCGTCGCCGACTGTTTAGCTGCTGCACAATCCAAAGTCATCATATCACTTGCAGAAGAAATTGTTAATCTGTGGTGTCAACAAGTTGAAATGGTAATAACATTTATTCATTTAATGAGCTAGATAGGTAATGCATGCAGGTAATGTAGGTATATAATTTCGGCAGGTAAGGTATTTAGGTATATAATGTAGTCAGTTAATGTAGGTATGTAATGTAGATTTGTAATGTGGGTAGGGCCGGCCTTGGGGCACTGCTAACTATGCGGCGCAGTGGGCCATGCGCTAATTCTGCTTGTAAATGAGTAAATATATATATAATAAAAGGTTTCTCCTGATTTTCCAAGACTTCCTGGAAATCTCCTGAAATTGCAAAAGATACGAAAAAGTTCTGGGAATCTGAAATTGCAAAAGATACGAAAAAGTTCTGGGAATCTGAAATTATTTAAGCCTCCTAAAAACTCTTACAAATCTCCTAAAAATAGACAAATTGTCCATTTTGGGGGTGCCTATCCTAACCGCAATAAAAAAAAAGGCATTGTCAGCTTTCATTTAATAAAAATGTGTTGCAAAGACGAATGTATTTTCTAATACAAAATCTTAATTTTTGACATTATGTTTATCCCTACCCAGATGGGGCCCGCGCAATCTGTTTCCCATAGGGCCTCGCATCTGTTAGGGTCGGACTTGAATGTAGGTATATAATGTACGCAGGTAATTTAGTTACTACAGTAGGTAGGTAACGTAATAGGTAATGTAAGTCTTAAGTTTGAAACTTGTAAACATGGGAATATTTTTGTATTAAAGCATTGCTTTTTCAACTTTTAAAATACTATTTGACTTTTACAATAGAACCTCTTACAGTTGGAGCTATCTATCTATTTAATAAATCGTATAATGTATTTATATTGCATAATATCAAGAATATTTAAGCTAGTGTAAATTAAATAGACAAGAATTCTTTTATTTTCATCTATGTTAATTCTTACAAACTTTTTACAGCTGTTAAATGCCGCAGGACGCATTAGACGTGAAGCCGACGATATAGGTCCAAAGAAAGAGCTGGAATTTTGGCTTGGACGTACGGCCCATTTCAGCTACCTACTTCAACAGATTCGCTCTAGGCAAGCCAAAACTGTGTTTCACATTCTGCACATTTGCAAATCTCCTGTGATGTCTGAATGGAGAGAACTTGATATGAAAATTACTGATCAAGCCAACGAAGCTCGAGATAATACCAAATATCTGTATACGCTAGAGAAATATTGCGAGCCACTATACAGATGTCAGCCTGTGAGTCATTACAAATCTTTTAATATTTACGACCTAACTATTATAGATTACAGACGTTACTTCAAAACTCAATTTACTTCTAATTTCAAATCTTATAGATTACAGACGTCACTTGAAAACCCAAATCTTATAGATTACAGACGTTACTTCAAAACTCAATTTACTTCAAAACTCAAATGTTATAGATTACAGACGTTACCTCAAAACTCAAATCTTATAGATTGCAGACGTCACTTCAAAACTCAAATCTTATAGTTACAAAAAATACTTCAATAGAGAACATTATCAAATACATTTTTTACATTCATCAATGAATGATAATTCATCCATTAGTCAATGCAATATTAAGTGTTGGCTCAGACTAATATACTAGAGATTAGAGAACTTAACTAAGGCATTTCTGTTTTTTTATTTCACAATTTCAATGTTGATAAAAAGAGGAAAGCTTTTACTATGTATTTATTTAGTTCTGAAACCATAAAACATGTTTCAGATGTGTTCCTCCAGCCACCACTAATAAATATCACCTCTTATAAAACGTATATAATCCTTTCCATTGTATACACCACCTTACATAGTCACATTCCTTTCTGCTAAACACCTTCTCGGCTCAAAATGACACCGTAGCTTGTTTGGACAGTCAATTCTCTCCAATACGTGAAAACAGACCGGTTCTGCTGACAAGGTCAAACGCCTTGGTCAAGTCAATAAAAGCTATAAAGAGGGACTGCTTTTGTTCTGTGCCCTTCTCCTGTAGCTGCCACAGGGAGAAAATCATATCTGTTGTGGATCTACCCGTTCTAAAGCTACACTGCGATTCTGGGTAAATTCGCTCTGCCAAGATCTGCCTCCGCCTCAGTATCACTCCAGCATGAGCCTTTCCAACTATGCTAAAAAGTGAGATGCCTCTATAACTGTTACAATCGGAGCAGTCACCTTTATTTTAGTACATTGTTACTATGTTTGGGTCCTTCAATTCCTGGGGGACGATTTTTTATCCTAGCACAAGCTTAGCATTTCATGGAATGGCTTGATTAGGGCATGCTTTCCAGCCTAAATGGCTTCTGAATGAATACCATCTCCTCCCGGTACTTCCCGTATGTTGGATGTGCTCAGTTCCTTTACTGAGGGCGTTTTGTCTAATTCTTTCAAAACTGAACGTGATGGGAAGTTAGACAAAGCACTTGACGGGATGGCATTTTCAATCTGGTGAAGTTCTGCATAGTGTTCTACCCATCGCTCCATTTGTAGTGCACGATCACTGATGATTGAACTGACTTGAGCGGGACACACTTGCTGGTGTGAAGTCCAAAGGCTTTTTTGATGCCCTCATATAGTCCTCTAATGTTGGCACAAGATTGGATGTTTTCACATAGGTCCTGCCAGTATTTGTTAGAGCACTGTCTCGCTATTCTTTGGGCGTTGTTTCGTGTAGATCTGAGCGCTTGTAAGTTGTTTGGGGTGGGCTCCCTCTTGTAGTTTAGCATGGCTAATCTCTTATTTCTAGTGGCAGTTTCAATTTCTGACAGACTTGCTTCAAACCAGTCCTCGTTTTTCCTAAATTGTGCCGATGTGCCAAAAACCCAAAATATCAAATATCCTTGTTCTTTGTTTTGTTCCCAAAGACAATTGATTATGTTTGGTACATAGCATCACGCATGAACGTCCAACTATTTTCTACCGCAGTCACTTAGAAGTTTTTAATAGCTTCCTCTAATTTGTTTGTAAATTCAATGTGAAGATCAGGATTGTTTGTTCTTGCAGTATTCAGGGGTTGTTTTCTTTTTCCCTGACATGTGTGGATCTTAGTAGGCAGCAGTCTAGTCTGGCAGGACACAAAAGTGTGATCAGTATCACAGTACGCGCTTTGATAGCTACATGTCAGCAGTGTGTTTCATATGTCCCTTTTTCGTGTCAGTATCATGTCCAGCTGGTGCCATTGCCCACACCTAGGATGCCTCCATGAGACACAGTGCAGTGGTTTGTCCTGAAGTATGTGTTGGTAATGCAGAGCATATGGTATGGGCAGAATTCAAGCAGTCTTTGACAGTTCTCACTCATCCTGCCGATTCCAAAAAGCCCAAGGCAGTCTGACCAGGTAGTGTGGTGTGATCCTACTCTTGCATTGAAGTCACTTAGAAGGATCTTGAGGAATGATCTCAATGGCTGCTTTGAAGTCTTCATAGAACTTGTCTTTGTTCTCCTGAAGCGAGCATATAGTGACTTTTCCAGATGTTGTCATCATATTTTTGCTTAGTAGCCGTTCCGAGCCACCAACTGGAGGGACTATCATGGGAAATAGACTGTTGTTGTCAGCAATACCCACGTCATGCATTCGCGTCTCATTCTGTGCTTTTCCTTTCAAAAGAAAGTGTAATCATCCTCGCGGAGCATGCCGTTTTCGACCAGTCGAGTTAATGTCAATGCTTAGTCTTCTTTCTTGCATCGTCAACCTGCCGTAGTTCATCTGTGAGACCAGAACACATTGTCCTGAAGCTCTATGTGGCCAGTCATATGACATGAATTTTCTTAACAGGAATTTCCTTTTCAATTTTAATTTTTCTTCTTTTTGTTGCTTGGTGCAAGTTTCCAGCCTACTTGTCGTTTTAAACTAAGCTCTAAGCACCCATTAGAGCAGGAAGGCTGTGGCGGATCAGCACCTAACTGACTGGGGGCTGCTAAGTTGAGGTGGGTGGTAGCTAATCAATTAGGCGCGAAGACCTCTCCCACCGTCAGAGACAACCCGTAGCGTCCATAGTTGGACTTATAACTTATAACTGTTGTCTCTCGTGTTGTTTTAGCCGCTTTGCAGCTGCACCAGAGTTTCCTCTCTGGGGCGCATTCCTGGGCCTTAGATAAAGGGGTCATGGGTGGCCCCCTGCGTCATGATCCTCTCTCGACCTTGCTCGACCTTCGCGTTACATTTGGCACCAAGTCAGTTGCAGAAGCAGCCGGAGGGAATTTCATAGTTGATACTTGTTGCTACATATTGTATAAGCCTTGACAAAATAGTTATTGTTGACTCTTGAATTCGTTTTCTAACTTGCTATTATGTATCACTCCACCATTGACTGTGCCCAGATGTTCATAAACAAATGTTTTACTAGTTTTTTGGTCAGACATTTATATCTTCTGACTCATTAAACTTAGTTGTTGTTTTTTTTAATCATCATTTTTAGTAGTGCTCAACTGTATTATTATTTTACAGATCAACATGTTAGACAAATTATCGGGTCTTATTGGCACCATTCGATTAATCTACAACTTCTCACCCTATTATACTAGTACTGACAAGGTCTCCAGTTTATTTGTCAAGGTACAGTTGAATATCATGTTTAAATCTGTTAGTTGAATATCATGTTTAAATCTGTTAGTTGAATATCATGTTTAAATCTGTTAGTTGAATATCATGTTTAAATCTGTTAGTTGAATATCATGTTTAAATCTGTTAGTTGAATATCATGTTTAAATCTGTTAGTTGAATATCATGTTTAAATCTGTTAGTTGAATATCATGTTTAAATCTGTTAGTTGAATATCATGTTTAAATCTGTTAGTTGAATATCATGTTTAAATCTGATAGTTGAATATCATGTTTAAATCTGATAGTTGAATATCATGTTTAAATCTGATAGTTGAATATCATGTTTAAATCTGATAGGTTGATATTAAAAGTTTAACTTCAAAGATACTAAATGTTAATGTCTATCTGTGTTAGATCACAAACCAAATAGTTACAAGCTGTAAGAACTATGTCTCTGATCATGGAACAACAAGACTATGGGATATGCAGAAAAACGAGTTATATACAAGACTGAAGCACTGTATCAGGTAGCCAATTTTCCTATACTAAAATAATGTGTTTCGGCGTGCTATCCTAAGACAGTCTAAAACAATTTTGTTTTGAAAAATTGAACTTGTCTGTAAAAGCTTGACTGACAGACCAAGTCATCCTGGGGATAGAAGGAGGATATAAGACGAGTTGACGGACCGGCTGACTCCCCCAAACTGACTTCCCCTGACTTACTCTCCCTGACTTCCCATGACTGACTTGCCCTACAGCTACAGGGAGATTAAAAGATGAAAACTGTAAAGCAGTTCATCTCTTTCCTTTATATACACCTACATCACGCACTCCTTTGTGATGAAGAGAGAGGAGCACCAACTTTGTGAGTACTGTGACTCTTGCCTCACCGTGGAACATATCCTCATTGATTGCCCCAGATACCAGGATGTCAGGGAGAAATTTTTTAGAGTACACACCTTCAAAATACTATTCGACAATGTCGACCCTGGGAAGGTACTGGGCTTTGTCCGGGAGGTGGGGTTGTCTACGAAGATCTGATTGAATTGTGAACATATAATATTTACATAAGATTTTTACCAAATTATTAAATTTTTACTACCTTTACTGTTTTAACTGTGAATAGACCTTGTTTTTAATTATTTAACTGTATAGAATTTAGTCCTTGTTATGTAAAGGAAGAGTGATCCTTAAAGGATTACGGGCACGGTATGGCCTAAATTGTGCCGATGTGCATAAACTCAAAACTCAAACTATATACGTCTACTAGTGTGAGAAAGTCTTCAATAGTTCTAGAAAGTGGTGGATAAGCAGATCAGGTTTTCTATCCTCCTGCCAACTGCCAGGACCTGAGTTTTCTAGAACTTCACTATTTTCAAACATAGAAAATCAAAGCGAGAAAAATGAAAAGTGAACACAATTGAACTAGAACGGAAGTGTGATAAATAGAAGAGTTAGCTGATACGTAGATTTAAGGAGAAACTAATGAGAAATGTCAAACATCAATATTTAAGTGTTTTTTTGTTTTGTTTTCTGACTAGATTGTTTGAAGCGTATATCAACATTTACACTAGAACGAAAAAGAAAATTGCCAACACTCAAACAGAACGTCCCTTCAATTTCTCTGAAATGTATATTTTTGGTAAAATCCACACATTCAGAAATCGTATTGATAAAGTAAGCAAAACTTGTAAACTTTTATATTTTGTGTGTATATTCAGTTCGTTTTTTTTTTTAAATAAAATCAATTAGTCATTAAAAAGCCATACAGCTTGACTTACTTATTGAAAAAATGAAAGCATTGAAGATTAGTCCATATATAATACCTCAAGGGTTACTGTAAACAATGTAATATCAAATGCAGGTATAGTTAACACGTGGGCACCGCAGAGTGCTGTGGGCACCGCCATTGTGGTTTATTTTTACTCTAATGCTTTTCAATCTGATAGTCCTTTTGGCTCTTTCACAACATTCGCTGATGATCCTCTTGCCCTGCTCTCAGAGAGCTCACTAGTTCAGAGAAATAGAACACATTAAATACATAAATGTTCAACAAGATGTCTTGAAGCGGCCTCTTCATTAGAAAGATGGTACTTTGGTAGAAAGAAAATGTTCGTTCTGACGTAAGAAGCTTGTAGACAGTGTAGTCACGTTGACTGTTTCTTCCTAAGAAATGTTTTCAATCGACACTTTGGCTGTAACGTTCTTCGCCAAAAACAAAAGTGCAAACGACATCATTTCATTGAATAATGGTAATTTCTTAAATATAGGTAAAAATGTTCATTTTAACTTGATTGATTCAGAAATATGGAATACATTCAATGCAAATACAACCCATAATTTTTTGTCCTTAAAAAGCCCCCCCCCTTTTTTTTTCCAGCATTTAGGACATTAGTGGAACAAATCGAAGCAAACAAAATATACATAGATTTATAGCGATCTATAAACGTAATGAGGAGCAGTGGCTGAGGGGTAAAGCACTTGGCTTCCGAACCGAGCGGTCCCGGCTTCGAATTCTGATGAAGACAGGCTTTTTAATTTTGGGATCTTAAGAGTCTAACCAGCTCTAATGGGTACCTGACATTAGTAATGCTGTTATGCTGGCCACAAGGCACCCTCGTTAACCGTGGGTCACAGAAACAGATAACCTTTACATTATCTGCCCTATAGATCGCAAGATATAGATCTAAATATACTTATATCTATCTATCTATAATATAAAGCAGAAAGTAAAGCGTATGTATGTATGCATGTATGTATGTATGCATGTATGTATGTGTATTCCGTATAGAAATCAAAACTGTTTTACCAATCTTTATAAAAATTGACATAAATGTTTCTTGGGTACTAACTGGAACCGTAAGGTATGTATATAACCCTAAAACAAACTTAAGACCCTCAAAAAAAAAAAAAGGTTGCCCAACTCTATGAAAATATTACTATTTCATGGATCTAGGCCGTGTTTACAAGAGAGAAGATCGAAAGGATCTATATCTAGATCTAATTTTAAGAACTAAACTTTGCATAGATAGTTTTTTACTTTGACACATGAAAATACAAAATATAGACAATTGATCTCATTATTTAATAAAATGAACCTTCAAATTTGTGTTTCAAAAGCATTTTTACATAAATTTGTTCCATATATCTGCGAATTTAGACGTCCTGAAGTACTTTATAATGCCATTTATTTAACAAATCGGGTAAACCCGTTTTAATTGTACTATATATTCAATTCATCTCGCGCTTCTTTCGTTTTTAATAGATATGGATGTATCGGCTTACGGGTAAACCCATTTTCGCAAAACTAATTTTATTTTCGTGGCGAAATAGAAAAATTTGAAAGGAACATTAGTTAACATGTTAGTTTGACAAATATATATATATAAATCCAATCCACTAGATTAGTAATACACAAACTAACGCCCGCAGGCCGCGGGTAATGTCCGGCTAGTCTTATATATAAAAGCCAATGTTTTGATTTTTTAAAATGGATTTAGGTCGATTAGCTATTTCAATAGCTCCATTTCTACTTTTTGCATTCACATTCTCTTTACTTATAACATGATTATTTTGTTAAAGTGTTTCTAATACACTATATCACTGACGATATTATCGAAAGATTTTAATAAACCTCTTATTTACGCTTCCTTGTTGTCTAAATTTTAAAAAATTCTAATAGCATTAAAAAGATCGATCTAGAGTCATTTTCTTTGAATTAAAGGAAAAATAAGGTTAAAACTAAACATGCTATATATAGATAAACAAATCTGAAAAGTGTGTGGTGAAGGATCGATCAATCAGATGATGCCAACAAAGGGAAGTGTTGTCTTTGTAATAACAAAAAAAAAAGGCCGAAAAGTGTGAAAGCAGGTGGGGAGGGGATTAGAAAAGTATCATATTGTTGCGTTCTTCTCTATCCGGCCTTCTGCAAACACTGCTAAACACAACATCACCACTAACACAAGGACTTGACAACAAGAGCTTCAATAAATAAGGTGGCGGTTTATTTACAATCACATGAAAAGCTAATTCAACACAATTAGCCACATCAAATTCAAATGCTTTCTTGTACAATAGAACTGCCTACTAAACACTACAGGTCTTTCTCTGTCTACTTCTAGACTCGTACAGCTACTCACTTTGTAGCACACAGTCCTTACGGCTTGCTGTCCTGGACTCTACTGTCCTTTCTTTACACACTGTCGCTAGTCCGTGAAGGCTCTCGATCACATGACCACAACATGAGTCATATTTGCGTGAACTAACAGTAATGTTCAACAGCCCTTGACCTGTGTAATTGGCCTGAATCATGTGTGTCAGTAGGCCGCACACACATTAACCCTTTCAGTCCGCCACTAGGGTTATAACAATATATTAAATCATTGGAAGCCCAAAAAAAGTCAGACATTTTATGTAGGATTTTTTTGTTGTTGTGAGCGGGAGGTAGCAGATAAGTAAAATTGATAGGTCCTACTAGAATTCACGGTCTATAAGCTTATATGTGCATATGTGTCTGGAGGGGCGTTATAAAGCGAGTCTTTCTAAATCAAGTCAAACGTCTATGTTGGAGAAATTACGATGCACATGGTGAAAAAAATAACGAAATTGTGGGTTCCAGAAAGAAAGAGAGAGAAAGAGAGAGCGAGAGAAGGAAAGAGAGCCGGTGTTTAACTTCTAGTATTTTAGATTTAAATTATTCAGAATCGTTCGACCACTATTACTAAGTTTGTATATTGAAGCTGTAAGTGCTTGGATATCACTAGAATTTGCCCTATTTGTCTTATAAATACTATTAATGAATAGTAAAACACATTGGTCAGTGTAACGTTCTGTTAAATACAAGATATAAATATATCAACAGATAATATGCTTGCTAGAATATTGCAACCAGTTTTCCTCTCTGGATTCTTGTACCATTGAAGGTATTGAAACATTATCAGCAAGATTTAACTCTCTGTATCTCAATTTAAAAAAAAAAGGATATGATTTGCTCAATTACAAAAACTTGGCTTTTGATGAAGATTTTGATAAGTTTCAAGAACTGGTGGACGACTTGAAGGCGAGTATGAACATGAACATTATATAATGTCTTTGATATTTTGTTCATATGCTAAAAATGTATTTTTTATCTTTCTGTCATTATCTTACTCTGCAAGACAACTACACCAAGCTGCATCAAACTTTCAACAAACATACAAATACTTTTTCTTGTCTAGTGCTATTAGAGCAGGGAGTGGGTTGCCTGAGTCTAGCCAGGAAAACCAGTGACTTAGTAGAATTTAAGTCATTGGTTAACATGCATGACTAGATGCATGATGCGTAGGACGTAATCATCTTCTTTTTTGAAGTAACATCTGTATTATATAAGATCTAAAAAACATTTTAGAAAATCCAAAACCAACTAAATGCTCATCAAACAAAATAGTAAATGCTGGTTAATTAATTAAAGAAAGTTTGCAAACAGAAAGAAAACCTATTTTAAAATTTAGACAGATGGAGTCCATAAAAAGTACCTTAAAATCAAATACCTAACCCAAAAAGTGAGTAGACAGCTGCAGAGCGAATACATTAATAAAGTAATATCCGAAGACAATAAAAAGTTATGGTCATACATTAATTCTAAAAAAACATTTCAACAACAGGAGTATCCCCCTATCAAAAAGCGAAGATAACTGGACACATCACGATTATGAAATTAAAGCTTACGTTCTATATATATATATATTTGACATCAACATTCTCAGCCTCAGGAGACAAAGCCATAGAGAAAATTTAAACCAAGTTGAAAACTTAGCAAATATACATGTACAAGAAAAAGAGAAAAAAAAACTATTAGCTAGCATTAAACCAAATAAAGCTTCTGGACCTGATGGTATTTTAGCTAGATTGCCCAAAGAACTAAGCCTCGAGCTAGCAGCAGTGTTCAAAATACTTTTTCAGGCATCAGTAAATTTGGGCAGGGTACTTAGGGACTGGAAGGAATCTAATGTCACTCCCTATTTAAAAAAAGGAGATACATTTAATCCAGGGAACAACAGAGCAGTATCACTTACCAGCATCACGTATAGTAATAATAATAATAAGGCTTGTCTTTGAGTCCGAAGATTAATGAGGAATGCAGTATTTCCCGTGGCTACCCAGCCCCAGCTGTGACCTACATATTTTTTCCACATTAAGGGCTAGCACAACCCTTGTCCGCCAGTGATCGATTAAGATTTTCTTTTCGCCGTCTGCGTCTGTCCTTGGCAGTGGATTTTCTTATGGTCTCAAATGTGTATCACGAGGCCATTGTGAGTGACCTCCAGCTGTCTCTTTCTGAGGCCGCTTGCAACCAGGTGCTCTCTTCTATGTCAGCTAAGGCAGTTGGCACCTAAGCTGGTCTTTAAAGCGTTTCATAAGCATCTGTTACGTCGACCACCTATTAGCTCACCAAAAAAGATTGCTTTTGGCATACGTTCGACTCCCATATGGGATACGTGCCCTGCTCAACGTAACTGTCGGACCATAAGAAGTCCCTCTATACTGTCCATATCGGCGTTTGCACTACAAACAGCTACATGTAAAATACTATATATAGCAACATCATAAATCACTTAGATAAACATAATGTCCCAACTCCATACCAACATGGCTTTAGGAAATGTAGGTCATGTTAAAATCAACTAATAGTTGAGTAATTGATGATTTTTTAAATGAATTAGATAAAAGTGAGCAAATAGATGCCATTTATTAGACTTATCTGAGGCATTCGACAAAGTTCACCACCATAGCCTGCTTAAAAAACTAAAATACTTTGGCATTAATGGTTCATTACATCAAATATTGAACAAACTGTAATAATATCTGGCTACAAATCACTCGGCGTTCCAGTACCACCTCACCGTGGTCGTCGAGTGAACACCCCGCTCTCCAGAGGGGTGGCCAAGGGTACTGGTTGCTTGCCGCTGATGAATGAGCAGCCAGTGGGGCCCCGGGACAACGGTTAGTAGGAGATTCGCGGGTTTTCTGAAAAGCAGATAGCGCTGGACAACAACTCGAGGGTTGGTCGGGTTCTCCTGGGACTCGGCTGATTCGCGGGTCTTTCTTTAGGCAAAGACTGGACTGACTGGCGCGGTCTTAGCGGGCTGTGTTTGGCGGACTGGTTGGCGTCCATGAGCTAGGCTCTAACTAGCCCGTCCCCTGTGAGGTAGTTTCGATACTGGGGATATCGAACAATCCTTACACAACCACTCCTTTACTATTTTAACTGTGAATAGTCCTTGATTTTAATGATATGACTGTATAGAATCTGGCCCTTGTTGTTTGGAGATAGAGTAGTCCTTAAGGGACTGCAGGCACGACATGGCCTAAATTGTGCCGATGTGCCTAAAATCAAAAATCAAATCAAATCAATCTTGCCATACGGAGGTGGTGACCAGTGGTGTGGACTTCCCGCACCCGAGAACTTTGGACCCTCTTGCAGGCCCTAACACACACTGCCCCCAAATTGGAAATAACTAAGGCCGCCAACGGTCTTCGCCTTCATACATATTAGGATTAGTACAAAGAAAACCAAGAAAAGTTGGTACGAGCAGACCCAAACAGGCTCCATCGCGCGGGTAGCGAGCGGCAGGCCCGACAACGAAAAATCCTCTACTACTCGTTCCGTGGTTAAGATCCGGAGGAACCTGTCGAACCACGAAAAATCAGCGAAGGTTCTACACCCCAGGACAAAGCCCTCTTACCAGGCTATACTGCATTCATTTTTCCCTCGGAAGAACGGTAGCCAAGGTGTGGCTAGCCAACCACACCCACCTGTTGATCACGTCTCGCACCAGGCGCAACCAACCATAACTAACAAACAGGCCTCCAAATCACCAGCCATTTACAACGGTTTGTCGCAACCAGCCCAAAACCCTTAGGGGGGCAACAAATCAAGCCAGATTAAGATACTACAGCTCAATATCTGCGGCTTGATACCAAAGATATTGGAGCTTACAAAACTCCTCCATGAGAGGGCAATAGACATCGCGCTCTTGCAGGAGACTTTGATAGGCAAGAAGCAAAGTAGCCACATCAGTGGCTACACGGCATACAAATTGAAATGCGCAGAGTGCCGCGGAGCAATCACATTTGTCAGAAACGGTATGATAGTTTCTCAAAATCCTGGCCCTCAATGCGGGCGTACCGACGCCATCTCTCTAGACATTTATAAAGCTGTAATCCACCTAAGCATGAAATTGCCCTTAACCTCGGCAATAAAAATATCTGGGGATCTAAATGCCAGCTCTCCTGCACGGGGCTATGACGCAACTGACTTCTAGGGCCAAAAAGTCCAAGAAATCCTCAATACTACCAATTTATTCTGTCTTCAGTATAAGCACAGTCCGCTAACCCTCCTACACACTGGCACACTCTCTCGAGACCCGATCTAACTCTAATCTCTGCAGACTTAGAGGGGAAAACAACATTTAAAGTGCTTGAGGATGTTGGAAGCGATCATAGGCCCATTGAAATCACTATCGCCCTCTTAGAGGCCAGGGGTGTAGCCACTAAACAGCCCAAAAAAATGGAGCTACGCTAAGGCTGACTGGCCAGGGTACGGGGCGGAAGTCGACTCCGCCCTGTCGAGTATCGCGATGGAGGAAGGGACAGTCGACACAAAATACGGCGAAATCACTGCAGCGATTTTGGGTGCGGCTAAGAAGTAGATCCGCCTGGTCCTGAGAATTAAACAGGATAGTCAGGGCCAGGCGCGGGCGAGGCGTAGAGCGCAAAAAAAGAGAGCTCCTGAATGCCGCAGGGAGTTTAACACATTATGTCGGAAGGCCAGCGAGGTGGCCCAACGTGTACGGGCGGACCACTGGAGGGATGCCTGTGCCGGGCTGGATCTTCGGGATACTTCCAAAGCCTGGCGTCTTCTTCGTAATCTTGAGGCCAAAGATTCGGGCGCGTACAGCCACCCCATTATTCACACCCAGTGGGGATCGAGTAGCTAAAGATAGAAAATTGGCCGACTTGCTTAACAAATATTTCGCTTCAATAAGCATGTCCGAAAAGAAGACAGCCACGTCTGTAGCCCTCAACAAGGAGCGTAAAAGACTCGAGAGGGAGTCGAATGGATCGGAAGACTTGGACACGTGCAATGCGCCCTTCTGCCGTGCTGAGCTGGACAGAGCGATATCAAGTTGCAAAAAAAGAAAGGCTCCGGGGCCAGTCAAGGTCGCTCCCGAGATAATAATACACCTTGGTGGCTTAGCGAAGGTCAAACTCTTGGAGTTTGCGAATCTAACCTGGGTGGAATCCAGACTACCCATGGTCTGGCGCTGTGCTACCATTGTTCCTATACTCAAAAAGGGCAAAGATGCGACTAGCGTGGAGTCCTACAGAACCATATCCCTGACCTCCACTGTCGGCAAGATTACAACACCATAAGTAAAATCACTAAACCTAGAGACACTTCAGGATAGAAGAACAAAAAAAAGTAAAGTAGTTATAACACTAAACCATAATTTACAAATAGAAAAACAAACCCTAATGAAATACATACAGCAAAAAGACACAAAGATAAAAGCACCTTTCTTATTCCATACGCTAGAACAAATTCGCACAAGTGCTCCTTCCTCCTTAGTGCCATTAGAGAATGGAATGGGTTGTCTGAATCAGCATGAAAAAAAAACGACTTAGCAGAGTTTAAGTCATTGATTACCATGCAAGACTAGATTGACACATGAAATGCGTAGGACGTAATTATCTTTTTGTTTAAGTAACGTCTGTAATATGCAGATTATATTAATAATAGTAGTACATACCGACTATGCCAGTTGATTTCTTCCCAGTTTTTAAATTGTTTATTATGGCCTTAGATTCCGTCCTTTTCTTTTTGTGTCTGAAATGTACATAAACAAGGCCACATTTTAACGACCCCCCCCCACCCAACATACTTTTTAAAATCAAAGGAAACGGCTCGCTCTCTTACGCTTTCCTTTCTCCCTCTCTCTCTCTCTCTCTCTCGCTTAAACCCTTTGTTGTCGTTTTCACCCTGAATTTGACCTAATTTGGAACGACCCATTTCATAGCGCCCCCCCCCCATTCACACACGAACACATGCTTTTGGCTCGTGAATTCTAAATATCTTTCACTTCCGCTCCCCCCCCCCCCCCAACTACAACAAAAACGTTAGAACAAACTCTGACTTTTCTTCGTCTTCTCTGTTCAATATTTAATAATGATATTTCAGACTAGTCGACCCACGGCGTAGCATACGCCGCTATTTTGCAGGGCCGTCCTTAGGCTACTGCAGCCTATGCGACCGCAATGGGCCCCGCACTTTCATAGGACCCGCGCTAATTTTATGCGTAAATTATTAAATTGAACCATTTTATAACTTAAAACAGATTTTCCGAGGCCGCTTGATTTACCAGTAACTCCCGGAAATGTGAAATTGCAAAATATACGAAAAAGTCCTGGAAATCTCCGGAAATTATTGAAATCTTTTGAAAACTCATTAAATCTCCTGAAATATATAGACAAAAATTGTCATTTTGGGGTGTCATTCAATATGGAAAACGCCAATCATACGCGCGATAAAAAAAATACGGCATTATGCAATACCCGTAATTGTGGAATTTGGCGAAAGAAGCTTCTAGCACCTCAAACTAATGAAGAATTACTTGAGGTCAACAATTCTCGTAAATAGATTGAAACATTTGGTAATTCTTGCTATTGAGCGTGATTTATGTAGGAAATAGAATTTTTACGATATACTGTGTTATGCGCTTCTGCATAGAAAAAAAGGAACAAACTCCAATGGAGGTAACACCGAACTCAATGCTGGAACATGAACACCGACGAAAGGCCAACAATCGATAAATAGAGTCGACGCTGGTGTTAAACAACAAACACTTTAATACTCAAAAAGGGAACCGTCGAATGTCATCTATTATACTGTCTATCTAATGCTTCTTATTCCTACTGTGATAAGAAAAGCGTCTTGTTTTTAGCGTCGCCTTTTTTAAAGTTCTATCACGTCATTGTCACTAAGTAAAAACTTTTTCCTATTCCCGAAACAAATTCCTAATCGTGTCATAACAACTGTATGACTTCATTACACACAAGGCTCGTAAAGTAATTCTGTTCGTAGAAAGAATAAATAAAATGCAAAGAAGAATTTGTTTTCTAATACAAACTCTTTTTTCTTTTTATCCGTATCACAGGACCAAAACTGGACCCCGCGAAATCCGTTTCGCATCTGACCCCGCAATGGTTGAGTCCGGCCCTGCTATTTAGTGATGGGTGAATACAGAGTAGATTACTTGTTCTCCCCCGACACTCTTCTTTTGCCACTAAAGTTATGTGGGGTAGAAATAAATAAAAAAGAGTGATCTTTCCATGACTTCTTGGTCACAATGGTTAAGTCCGGCCCTGCTATTTAGTGACGGGTGAATACTACTTGTTCTCCCTCCTCTTTTTTTTTCTTGGGGTAACTCTAGTCCTACTTGCAGAAATAAAAGAGTGATCTTTCCTTTACTTCTTGCTGTCCAAACTGTTGAGCCATGAAGAGAATTATATATATATATATATATATATATATATATATATATATATATATATATATATATATATATATATATATATATAAGATATAATGTTTTTTTTTACTGTAATCCCACACACACACTTCCGCTTTCACACATCCGCCTTTTTTTTTATCACAATGACAACCCCAACCGTTTTTTTAGCCTCCTACAAACAGTGATGTCATGGAGAACGCCGGTATGGACAGTATAGAGGGACTTCTTATGGTCCGACAGTTACGCTGGGCAGGGAACTTATCCCATATGGGAGACGAACGTATGTCAAAAGCAATCTTTTTGGCGGCTAAACCAGATAAAGGATGTTATTGACACTCAGTAGACATTACGGTTCTGTCAAACCTAGCAAGAGAAGTCTGGACTTGGCGGCCTGGGCGAAACTTCACTATAACTTTAGTTATCAAACATAAGGTAATTACCAGCACAGCGCTTTGGAGCACTTTCGAGCAGGACAAGACACAAAGAAAGTCTCTGGTCATCCACTGCACCTAAACTCGTCCCCGGACAATCTGCTTCTGTTAATTGGGTTTAGCGCGAGGAAAAAGTTAGAAAAGGTGAAAAAAAATTCCCTGCTAAAAACTACCCATAGGCCAGCTGGAATCCTAATGAAGTGGCCGAAACTCAAAGAAATAGACGAGGATAGTTCCTTTTACCATAGGTGCATGGAATATGCGCATTGTGTTTAATAATAAAACACATATAGACCACAAAAATGGATTGTACAAGTAGCGTTGTATTGCTGTTACTTACCTACTATGATCGTCCCGGAGGAAGTCATAGCACATTTCTATGAAGAATTAAACTCTACCATACGTGATATTCATGGACGTAGCCAGGAATTTTATTCAGGGTGGGGGAATTTTTCACTTCTCTCTCTCTCTCTCTCTCTCTCTCTCTCTCTCTCTCTCTCTCTTTTTATATATATATATATATATATATATATTGTTACGAATCTCACTATCCAGGCTCTCTGCAAACTGCACCAGACACAACCAACTTAAAGAACTTGACAACTCAGGGCTCCAAAGTAACGTAACACTTTAATAGTTGAATAAATAACAGCCAATACTGTACAATTGGCAACACGTACACTGTACAAATATCTCTCCGATAACACCGTTCCGTCGTATCAACTCTTGCACTGGCCTCTCCGTCTCGTTTCGGGCTTGCACTGGGTTCAACAGTTCAGGACTGACTTCACACACTAGGCTCGTTGTGTCGGACTCGATCGCAGACCAAGATCAAGACGCCAGTCGTCTCAACTGTACTTGACAGTACTCCGCACTGAACCGTCGTAATGCTCCGTACAGAACCACACCGTTGAACTGTGCTGTAGTTGACCGTGTTCTGAGCCCCTGTCGTGAACCTTCTGTGGCGAACCTCTTTTCTGAACCTCGCTGTATTGAGCCCCTTTTCTCTACCGTCTTGACTGCGACACCTCCGCTCTTATATAGGGTCCCTTCTGGCCTTCTCGAACCGGACAGAACGCCGCTCGACATTTCTAGGTGGTCAGATGACTACAACTCTCGTGACGCTCCTGAGCTCTGTTCACGACGTCGATCCTTCCCGAACCATCATGTTGAGACTCGTCTCGGCCGACCGTCGTAACTCGTCACGGTTGACTGCTCGTCTAGCGCTGGCCTGGGGCAATTTGCGTCGGCTGACTACACTCACACCACTACCCCTCTTTGTGCCACCACCATGTTTATAACAATATATATATATATATATATATATAACTTTTTTTCTAGTTAAACAATTGCCTTCATTATTTTTTTTTTAGTTAAACTAAATGTTTCTAACTTTTTAGTTACATTTTGCCCATCACTATATGTGTGTGTGTGTGTGCGTGTGTGTGTGTACACATCTATCTATCTATATATATAATTCTTTTCATAGCCTAACTATGCCTGACAGCACCAAGAATTGTGGAAAGATAAATCTTTTATTCCTTTTATTTCTGCAAGTCGGTCTACAGTACTCTAGAGTTATTCCACGTTACTATCGAGGCAACAGAGAGCACGGCTCAGAAAAAAAAAATAGGGGGTGGGGAGAACTAGTCATCTACCGTCACTTGCAGTTTCGATGCTGAGACCATGGCAGTCTGTGAAGCCTTAAAAGTCATTGACTCTCAACTCGGCGATGGGACATTTGAGAGCAACACAGATTGTTGTGGTCACTGACTCAAAATCTGTACTAGAGGCTTTGCAAAGCCCCGGACCATGGCCTCCCAATATCGACACTGTCATCATGGCTTCACACAACATAAAACAACGCTATTGCACCCCTGTAATAATGCAGTGGGTACCGAGCCACATAGGTGTGACTGGCAACACTGTTGCAGACTCCTTGGCCCACAAGGGAGGGCGAATTCCACCCACTGAACAGGCTGTAAGCTTTCATCAAGCCCTGGCTATAATTAAAAAAAAACAGAAATGGAAAAGTGGTTTGAGTGCTGTGACAAGTCCCAAAAAGCCCGTGGAGTCTGGGAGCGCATGAGACGCCCTGACCGCACTTCCCCGTGATGAAGGCTGTCCAGGCCTGAGCAAGCTACTATAGCACAGTGCAGGACAGGCAGTGTCCTGCACTGTGCTATAGTAGCTTGCTCAGGCCCTTGTCCTGTTGGCTCATATTTCTCACGCTATGGCCAAATTTCGATTCACGGTGCCCCCGCTGCGGGAAGGAAGAGAAAACCGTGCCTCATATTCTGTTTGACTGCCCCAGACTTGCTGATCTCCGTCTCGACAGGTCTGGGAAACCAAAAATTCTCGACCTGTATTTGGACATTTATGCACTACGCAAGACAGCAGGGTATCTGTCCAGGGCTTTTGCAGGAGAGAATTTGAGCCTCTCAAGCCCTCACTCAAATGGAGTTTGATGATGATGATGATGACCGTCACTAAATAGCAGAGCCGGACTTAACCATTGCGTGGCCCTATGCGAAACGGGCCCTGTTTGGGTAGGGATACGGATAATAAGTGAAAATTAAGAGTTTGTATTAGAAAATAAATTTGTCTGCATTTTATTCATTCCTTACTACGTACAGAATTACTTTACGAGCCTTGCATCATGCAGTATATCATAAAAATTCAATAATGTTTTCATACATAGATCACACTCAGTAGCAAGAATTACCAAATGTTTCAATATATCTTCGAGAATTGTTGACCTCAAGTAATTCTTCATTAGTTTGAGACGCGAGAAGCTTCTTTCGCCAGATTCCACAATTACGGGTATTGCATAATGCCGTTTTTTTTTTCGCACGTAGGAATGGTGTTTTCCATATTGAATGGCACCCCAAAATGACCGTTTTGTCTATATTTTATGAGGTTTCAAAAGATTTCAATAATTTCCGGAGATTTCCAGGACTTTTTCGTAAATTTTTAAATTTTTGGAGATTTCATAGAAGCTTCACTGGCACAACTTGAAGTGAAGTTGAAGGATGGCTGCCTGGTCGTGAGGTTTGCGCGCTGGACTGTCGTTCGGATTTATCGATGGTCGAGGGTTCAAATCCTGCCCGCTCCCATCCCCCGTCGTCCTGCGGGAGGTTTGGACTAGGAAGTAAACTATCTTCAACTCTGAAGGAACATCCGAAACTTGTAAAACATTTTACAAACAACATTTACTTGGATTATGGTCTGCATTGTCCAAACGTTAGTTATCTAATGTTTTAACTCATTTCTTTTGTTTTCTCATTTCTAGCTTCAGTTGAAAAAGTTCATGAACGTGACAATGAACAATTTGAAACAAAGTTCAGATAAACTGGATATGATGAAAAGGTAATGAGAAACGAATTCCCAAGTAAATCCCGTTCTTGTATGGGGGGAGTTTAGCCATCTGTCTCCATTGTTTACCGCGGCACAAACAGTGAACAAAAACTTATTTATAATTTAAACTTACATAATAAAGCACAATAAATGTAAAAGTATTTTTCTTTACAGCTGAAACCAGACTAACTATATAATCTATTCCAAAATGTCTCAAACGCAATATCACGAATACAAAAGTAATCCACACGAGGGTAGCAATTGATGTCTTTGTAACTTACACACCCCTCCCCCCCCCCCCCCTTTAAAAAAAAACAATCAAAACATTTGAATCTAGTTATCTACCATTCGCTGGGCTGCATTATTTAAGTGCAATGAGTATCAGATTTGATATTTGATCTGCAAATAAAGAACGAATATAAGTAAAAATGCTTTTGAAACACAAATTTGAAGGTTAATTTGATTAAATAACGAAATCAATGGACTATATCTCATATTTTCATGTGTCAAAGTAAAAAAGTAAAAGAATACCTTTGGAAAGTATATATCTTAAAATTAGATCTAGATCCTTATCTTATACTGTCGGTCTTGTGTCGTGAAAACAAGGCTATATGACCTAGATGCATGAAATAGTAATACTTTCATAGAGTTGGGTAACTTTCTTTTGAGGGTCTTAAGCTTGTTTAGGCTACTTTACATACGTTAGTGTTCCAATTAGTACCCAAGGAACATTTATGCCAAGTTTTATTAAGATTGGTCAAACGGTTTCTATTCGGACATACATACATTCACCTTACTTAATGCTTTATATTATACTAGCCAGATATTACCCGTGGCCCACGAGTCTTTATTTGCCATTGTTGATATAGTCACTGATATAATGTATTAGAAACAATTTTTTTAAATGTTACATGTTACGATAGATACTTGAATATAAACAAACTTGAAATAAGAACACTATCAGATCATAACAAACTACTTTGATCAACCATCTTGGCTACCAGAGTAGTGTCCCCTTACAATACATCAACATCCTCTCTACTCCCTAAAAAAAATACAATCAAATCACAATAAAAACTATTTACAACATAGTAAATATGTACAGTTCTTAAACATAGTCCCCGTATCTCGACGGTTTCTGAAGAGTAGCACTAGGTCGCAGTGAGTACAGATGAGTATTTTGGGCGTTTGATGAACTGTTACTACACTCATTCTCTACGTCTGGAAAAATGTCGCACTCACTTTCTCTGTCTGGAGAAAAGTCTTTGTTGTTAGAGGTGTCTGGTCGTAGGTGTCTTTTCTTTCTTTGGTACTTAAAACCATTCTCGCCTTGTATAATGTAAGCATGTTCATTCACTTGCTTACATACTCTGCCTTGTCTCCAGGTTGGATCGTTGAGTGATTGGTAGAAAACTTTTTGCCCAACGTTTAGAGGGTTCACGTCACGAGCTGTTTTGTTATAGTATCTTTTGCTGTCGCTTCTGTCATTTGGCTGTGGCTTCTTGTTGAGAAGTTCTTGCAGGATGCTCTTTTCTTGGCAATAGCGTTCTTGTTGCCTTTCCGAATAGCATATGGCAAAGGATCTCTGCTTAGCGTGTCGGCAATCTGTAATCTGTTTCCTTTGGTATACTGGTACTGAACATCGTATCGGTACAAACACATCATTAAGCTTTGAAGCCTTTAGGTGCACAACTGAGGGGTTTATTGAGTATATTTTCGAATGATTTATGATCATTCTGTATTATTATTGTTCTGCCGTACGTGTACTGGTCACATTTTTTCTAGAGCTACTACTACAGCCAAGAGTTAATTTTCGATTTGAGCCCACTTTTTCTGAGGCTGTGTGAGTGACCTTGATGTGTATGCTATGGGTTTGTCATCTTGTAGTAGTACAGCTCCTAGGCCATTTTGACATCTGTCCACCTGAATAGTTACTTTCTTCTCCGGGTCGAAATAACTTAGGGTTCCATGATTAGATATCTTCTGTGTGACACTATTATATGCTTTCTCACAGTCATTTGACCACTCGAATAGCTTGTGTTTCTTAGTCAGTTCTGTCTGCTGAAAGACCTGGGATGAATCTTGACAGATATGGTATCATTCCACAAAATCTCCGAACCGATGTAAAGTCTTCAGGGGTTTTTAGATTTGTCATGGCTCTTACCTTGTTTGGGTCTGGTTTTATTCTTGACTCGGAAATAATGTGCCCCAAAAACAAAATTTCTGATTTTCGGAATACTGATTTCTTTTCATTTAGTCTGGTGGTCTTTTCCTTTAGCCTACTTAGTAATTTTGATAGGTTTTCCTCATGGTTTCTGCGAGCCTCTTCTACTGTGTCCCTTTTGCCAATTATCATTATATCATCCACCACGTTAAAGCATCATGTTAGTCCCTCCAACGCATCATTCAAATGTCTTTGAAAATTTGAATCTAGGGTTTGAGAGATTTTAGGTAATCTTTCGGTCGCGCGAGAAATGGGATATAAACTACGTCATGAATCTAAATTCGCAGGCTTAAGAAACAAATTTATGTAAAGATGCTTTTGAAATACAATTTGAAGATTAATTGTATTAAATAACGAAATGAATGGACTATATTATGTATTTTCATGAGTCAGAGTAAAAAACTATCTTTACAAAGTGTAGTTCTTAAAATTAGATCTAGATCCCTTCGATCTTGTTTCATGAAAACACGGCTGTATGACCTAGATCCATGGAACAGTAAAACTTTCATAGAGTTTGGCAACTTTTTTTTAGGTTCTTACGTTTGTTTTAGGGCTATTATACATACGTTACGGCTCCAGTAATTACCCAAGTAACATATAGGCCAAGTTTTATCAAGATTTTCTAAACGGTTTTGATTTCTATTAGGTGTCAGGTGGGTTTTGTCCTTGCGCTCATCTAGGGTATGATGTACTTCGCCGGGCTTCCCACCTGAACAGTGTTTATTAACTTTATGCCGGGGTTATAAGTAGCCTTGGCTCGTCTGCCTGGGCACCCCTAACAGTCTAGCAATCAATTTATGCGATAAATATCCAGGAACGAATAAACCAAATATTAACGTATACTAGTGAATAACAATATTGCATATAACAACAAAGGTTTAATGAGTTAATGATATATATGATATTATGAGGCATACATTATGAACAAATATCAATAGCAATTACAAATTACATTCAAAGGACTATAGCACACCTTAATCTCAGTGCCATATTCAATCAGGCCTCACAACGCCAACCCAACGCCACGGGCAATAGTCAACTACCAAGCCTACAACTCAGACTTGACTCCAGCAGAGTCCCAAGCCTGCGTCCTTAAATAAGAAAAATACACACTCCTTTGATACTGCCATTCTCACGATTATAAGAGAAACGATTTTAGATCTACGACATGTAAAAGATTGTAAAATAAACTAACTTACCCAATATTGGCGAAGAACACCACACAGATAACTCAATCTCAAGGCACACCAAGAGACACACCAAGAGACTAATCTCAAGGCACAACAAGAGAACAATGACACCAATATAGCGCATCCTTAGGAACAGAACTAATAAAAACTTATGGTGCTCAAAAGAAAATACCAAACAAGATGCGCACGACATCCCCCCTCTCCCCCTAACTGGATCTTGCGAAGACAAGTCCAGTCTTCAAAAAAGAAGTTGAAAAGTATATAGACAGCAAAAGGAATTAGGAAACATTGAAGTCGAAGAATACAACCTTCATAAAGTCAAAATTACACAATTATTCAAATAGATGATGTCGCAAATAACAACATCCATCATAAAACTATTATAACATTACAATGCATAATAAAATCAAGCAGTACATATTACATACATATTCATACATATCAAGCAATAGCTATAATAAAATAGTCTTTTTGTACGAATCACACCAGTCTTGAGCACAAGTCTGCAAGTATATTGTCCTCTCCTTTTATGTGACACACATCGAAGGTGTAGTCCTGGAGCATCAGCGCCCACCTCGTAACACGGTGGTTCGTAAAGTTCGTGCTCAGGAGGTAAGCCAAGGCCTTGTGGTCCGTCTGAAGATGAAACTTCTTTCCGCTAAGGTATCTGTAAAGTTTTCTAATGGCAAATACGATAGCCAAACCTTCTCTCTCGATGATGGAATACCTCTGCTCTCGAGGCAACAACTTGCGACTTACATACTTGACGGGATGCAGAACACCATTCACGCACTGATTCAGTATACCGGAGATTCCTTTGTCCGAAGCATCGGTCTGAAGAAAAAATGGCAATGAAGGATCAGGCAAACGAAGAATGGGGTACCTACACAGATACGCCTGCACCCTGCTCAAAGCCTCCGCGAACTCATGATTCCAGTGTACCTTAACAGACCGACCCCGACACAATAGATCAGTAAAAGGGTACACTAGATCAGAGAATCTCGGTATGAACCTGCTGTAATAATTCACCAACCCAATGAGGCTACGAATCTCCTTTTTTGTTGTGGGCGTTTTAAACTCTAGAATTTTCTTAACATTACTAGGATCAGGCTTAACAACCCCCTGCCCTACATTATGTCCGAGAAACTTAACATTAGTGAACCCCACTTCTAATTTGGCTGGCTTTAACGTAAAACCATTTTCCCTAAGAGCGCCGAAAACATTACGGACACTTTTCAAATGTGTATCCCAATCTTCACTGAAGATACATATATCATCAAAATAAAATAAAACGTTTTGCAAACCTTGCAACATACGTTTAACGACCCTATTAAAATGATTTGATGCCCCACTTAACCCAAAAGGTAAATAGTGAAACACATAATGTTCCCCCAATACACGAAAAGCTGTGTATGGTTTACTTTCCTCACTAATGGGGATCTGCCAATAACCTTTAGTAAGATCAACTAAAGTAAAATATTTGGCCTTATACAATTTGTTAAACAACTCCTCCTGCTCGGGTATCACTTCAGCCGGAATCTGAGTTACATTATTAAGTTTTCTAAAATCTATACATGGTCTTAATGACCCATCTTTCTTTTTAATAATGACTACCGGGGCTGCATATAGCGAGTTCGTGGGACCTATTATTCCCAATTCAAGCATACTGTCAACTTCTTGCTTAACTTTATCCCTCATATGTATGGGAACCGCGTATGGCTTTAGTGCAATAGGCTTTGTATCTGTTAACGTAATAGAAAATCTCTCTACCTTTGCTCTACCAGGCGAATCTGAAATGATATCCCTAAACTCATTTAGAACATCATCAACCTGATTTCTCTGCACAGAACTAAGATCGGGGTTTATTTTGACCTGCGCCAAGATATTCCCGTCTGACTTCTGGCTAACTTCCAACGTTGGAATGTTAGGCAGCGCATCTTCCTTAGACAAACCTTCAGTATCTGCGTCTTCGTCGCTCACGACAGACACCATATTGGCTGATAGAAACTTATTTTCATCACCAATAGAATTAATGCAAACTACATCATCTACTTTCCCTACCCGACAATGATACCTCATAAGCCTATTAATATGGTACATTTTCAGCTTCTCGTCCTTCTGTACAACAAAGTTAAACTTTGACATTTTTTTGACAACCTTATACGGGCCTTGCCAAAATACAGCCAACTTATTGTCTCTATGCGGTTTTAAAACCAACACACAATCTCCCGCTTCTATGTCACGATTGGATGAATACTTGTCATAATGGACTTTATATTTTCTTTTATTTACCTGGTCATTCTTACTGGCAATAGCGGTAACGACAGACAACCTTTCTTTCAAGTCCAATAGATAGCTAAATACATTTTTATACTCCGTTTCTTCTTCCCTATTTATAAAAACTCGTTTTAAAATAGACAATGGACCCCTCATTTGCCTATCATAAACAAGCTGAAACGGAGTCACAACAGTTGTCTCATTAGGAACTTCCCTAAATGCAAATAATGCGGCAGTTATCTTTCTATCCCAGTCCCGTGGGCTATGTTGGGTAACCTTTCTAAGGAACGACTTCAAAGTCCCATTTAGCCTCTCAATTTGACCATTCGAAGAAGGGTGAAACACAGTGGAGTGCACCGGTTTAATTGAGAAGAACTCACACACCTGGTTATACAGTTCCGAGGTAAACTGACCCCCCTGATCCGACAATATTTCACACGGCAGTCCGATTCGGCTAAATATTGTGGTTAACGCCTCAAGTAACGTCTCTGTATTTATATTACGCAGTGGTATAGCCTCCGGCCATCTTGTAGCAATATCCACCAAGGTTAGGATAAACCTGTTTTTATTTTCTGTTAGCTCCAATGGGCCAACAATGTCAATGGCCACCTTAAAAAATGGGGTGGAAATCACATTCATACGACCTAGCTCCACTCTGTCACAACGACGCGGTGTTCTAGCTTTCTGACACACATCACACGATTTTACAAAATCTTTCACATCTCTGTCTAAACCTTGCCAAAAAAAAAATTTATAAATTTTGCCTTTCGTTTTCCTTATTGAAAAGTGACCCGCTAGCATACTCTCATGCGCCGTTCTTAACACAAGCTCCCTCTTAGACGACGGTACAACCAACTGTCTCTCTTCCTCACCACATTCTCCCTTAAATATTCTATACAACAATCTATCAAATACTTTAAATTCTACTCATCCATTCTTCTTATTGTCAACACAGTTATCTACCTGCCGCTCCCAGAGATCTTTTAACGATGGATCACTCAATTGTTCACGTAAAAAGTCATCACTCGTACCTAGAACATCACGACAATCTTCCAGCACTCCACTGTCATTCATAACACTGTCATCATTTTCTCTCTCTTTCATCGCCCTAGTTACAGCAGCACAACCAAGCTGACTGCCACCGTTCAAATCTATATTCCCAATAATTAAATCTGCCACTGGATCCCTAAAACATGCTACCACAAACTTACCAACAATATATTCAGTCTCAATGTAAACGCACGCCAACGGGTAATCTCTCACTATCCCATCAACAAGTTTCAACCTATAACTTCCAGGAATCACATCATTCTTTCCAACTAACGAACTCCTAATATCTATCACGCTTGAACCAGAATCTTTCAGCACAGATACAACTTTACCATTTACTCTACCACTTTCAAACTTCAACTTGCCTACCGATCTGTCACGCAACGATTTATCCACATACGATAATGTTTCTTTTTTACAAGGGGAAAAACAATCAAGACCCTTTCCTAGGGAACAATTGCAACACTTTTGCACATCATGTGGACCACTCAGTCACCTGTATCTAATCGGTGGGCCAAAGGTTCTGTTATTATAGTTGGGTCTCGGTGTGTACTCCCCTGTACCACCTGACCTTCCGTATCCGTTATAAGGAGGACGCCCCTCCACGTCACAACTTTGTCGTCTCGTGCTCGTGCCACGGATTCTGCGCCCACTACCGTCAAACTGCCTCCGATAGCGCCCCAATGAAACATTTCTATTTGGGTGCCACAACCGAAACAAACAATCACTTTTCTTTGGTTCCACGACAATTCGTTCACTGACATTTCGTTCACCGACAAATCGTTCACGACTTTTCGTTCACACGACTATTCGTTCACCAGACATTTTGTTCACCCGACAACTCGTTCACGCGACATATCGCTCACGGACTATTCGCTCACAGACAACTTGTTCACAGACAACTTGTTCACCGAAAGTTGGTTCACGACAAATCGTTCACGCGACAAATCGTTCACGCGACTATTCGTTCACGGCAAGGACAAATTGTTCACAGACAAATCGTTCACTGGATAGTAACATATTGTTAATATTATATATTCTCGTCGCGTGTTTAATTTATTTACATTAAAACTTTTGTAGCTATTATTTCCAAATGCAAAAAATTTCTAGAGATCAGGTCAAATCCGAGTTTATTTAATTTCGTTGTTGTTGTTGTTGATATTTTGTTAATGAGGACAGTATGTGATAAAAATTAAACTTAAATTAAAAAAAAATAAAAAAGAGATCTTACAAGCTAGCTGACAAATGTAAACGGGCCCTCACTGTACAATAGGTAACATTTTTACTTTCACCTTTAATATACCTTTAAACCCCCCTCTTTTTTTTTCATCTACCGGGAATCTACCCATTCATCTGGATACTCTAGTTAACACATAGTTGAATTCTAGACAGACTGCCTCCTCTGGAAGTAATAAAACTTTATTGGACATTGCCTATACACATGTTCAATCTCTTAACAGTGAAAATATCTATATCAAATAGACATTAGTATAATACTTTCCATCAATTTTAAAAGAAGTTTTATTTTATTTTTATTTTAGTTAACTTGTTTCTATATGTGACCACCCATTGGTAGACTAATTTGATTGCTTGGACTTCAATAACAAATTTATTGAAACAATTTTGTTTTGTTGTATTGCGATAAATTATAATGTTTTGATAGGGAACCAAAATATTTCCTAGTGTTGAATATGTAATTAGTTGTTTTTTTTTAGATGTCTTAATTGATAAGTATTAACCTTAGATCTGTATCTAATATGTGACGTTCAGAGTTGAACAGTGAAACCATATATTGTACCAAATCTATTACCGTTGTTAAAAATCTAAATTCTCTCTCGTAAAAACACTGAAAGGATTGTGGAAAAAATACTAGTGTGTCTGAGCTAGCCAGGAAAACCAGAGACTTGGCAGAATGCATGACGCGTAGGACGTAATCATCTTCTTTTTTTGAAGAAATGTCTGTATTATATAAGATAAGATTTGTTTTTGTTAATAAGATATCAATAAAATGGGTATGTTAATTAAACATCTGGACCGCTATTAAGAAGATAAGCAAATATGGGTAGGTCGAACAAGACTACATGATGGACATGAGTGTAAAAGAAGGCCTACATGTTGAAAGTAAAAATGTTACCTATAGTAAAGTGATGTCCCATTTAAATGTTTCAGCTTGCTTCTAAGATCTCTTTTTTCTTTTAAGTATAATTTTTTATCACATACTGTCCTTGTTAACAAAATATTAACAACAAACAAACAAAAATTTACAAAGAATTTCGGATTAGGCCCGATCTCTAGCAATTTTTTGTTTTTGGAAATATCCAGTGAACGATTTGTCTGTGAACAATTTGTCTGTGAACGAATTGTTTGTGAACGATTTGTCGCGTGAACGATTTGTCGTGAACCAACTGTCGGTGAACAAGTTGTCGGTGAACAAGTTGTCTGTGAGCGAATTGTCCGTGAGCGAATAGTCGCGTGAACGAATTGTCGGGTGAACAAAATGTCTGGTGAACGAATAGTCGCGTGAACGAAAAGTCGTGAACGATTTGTCGGTGAACGAAATGTCAGTGAACGAATTGTCGTGTCCCCCTTTTCTTTCAACGGCCGGGCCACGATTCACTGCTTCGCCACACGCCGCCGCCAGATAAACACTTTCTTCTTTAGCAAGCGACGCCCCCGAATTCGCGACTTTAAACCCCTCTATGATATCTAACATGTTCTCCACAGTATTTTGCTTGTTTAGAACAAGTTGTCGATAGACCTCCCCTGAAACATTTTCAAGTATCCCGTCTTTAATCAAGAGATCTTTGATCTCATCTACTGTCTTTCCTACCTCGGCTATTTTGCACCAGTTGTCCAGCGCGATCCTCCGCTCAGTCACATACCCACAGAAGTCATTCTGCCGTGGTTTGACCCGGTGGAACCTTTTGCGGCATGTCTCTGCATTGATGTCTGCGTGGCGGAGCAGTGCCGTTTTGACATCCTCATATTTATCACTGAGGAACAGACTGTCCCTCAACATAAAGTTTTTGAGCGATGTCGTCAACTTGTACGACAATAGTAGGGACCACTCCTTACTCTCAATCTTACACCTTGCTGCCACGGCCTCAAAGTGCGTCAGGTACGCTAGAAGGTCATCGTCTTCCTTCATGCCTTGGAAGTTCTTGTCTAGCCTGTCCAAGACACTCTTTTGTCGCACCTCAACTGCCTGACCTACCACTGCACCTGCCTCTAGCGCCGACTTCTCTTTAAGCCGTGCCAACTCCAGTTCATCTTTCCTCTTGAGCTCCTCTCTAGCATCTCTCTCCTTCCACCTCTCGTGTTCCTCACGCCTAGCCTTCACCTCCCGTTTATGTCTAGCGGCTTCATCCGTCTTCGCCTCTCTTCTCAACCTCTCTTCCTCTGCCTTCGCCTCTTTTCTCAACCTCTCTTCACGCTCAAGTCTGACTTTCTCCTCAGCCTACGCCTCTTTCCTTAATCTCTCCTCTCGCTCAAGCCTAGCCGTCTCTTGTTCAAACTCCTCCTTCTTGGCTCTCTGGTAGTCAACCTTCTGCTCTGCCTTATACCTCTCCAACCTCTCACCATCGTACCCGAGAGCAAGGCCGTCACTGATGAACTGGGCGGTTAGAGTCAACCTCGTCTCCATCACACAGACTATTAACTAATACTTACAGTCTAACTATCACTAACAAAAACCAAAGTTAGATCATAGAGAGAAAAAGGAAAAAAAAATATATATTATTTCTTAATTACAACGGGCTAACTGAAATCACGGGCGCATCGACAAAAACAGGGCCAAGGACTTATCTGCTCAGTATCCCGCGTCGAAAGAAAATCGCCTCACTCCAGGCTCCGCAGAAGAGAAAAGCCACAGACAACCAAAGCCACTGGAGCAGACCAACGGTTCTAACTTCAGGACGGTTCCGGTACACCAGCCAGCAAGACACACAGTTTCAGGTCGATCCCGTCGACAGACACTCGATCCACTCACACGTTGCCGCTCAGAGTCAGAGGATTCAGGCGTTGGTGACAATAAATAAAAGAACAGGTTACAATAGTTTCAAAGAGTAACTACACACTCTAAGTTTACCGATACATAATGTGAACCAATCCCATTAGGCAAAATACAAGAAGGGATGCCCAACTAATCTAACTTGTGCTATACCTAAAGCATCAGACCGCTCAAACGGCTTAAATGTAATTAATTTTATTTAATACATAAACATTACATATATGTCATATATCTTATGTTGGCCTTAGCGGTCAAATCAAGGACACAGAGGTTACAACGTTGACATTTTTATATTGTTACCCAGAGCCCCCATTTCTGTCAGGTTGGTTTTGTCCTTGCGCTCATCTAGGGTATGATGTACTTCGCCGGGCTTCCCACCTGAACAGTGTTTATTTACTTTATGCCGGGGTTATAATTTAGCCTTGGCTCGTCTGCCTAGGCACCCCTAACAGTCTAGCAATCAATTTATGCGATAAATATCCAGGAACGAATAAACCAAATATTAACGTATACTAGTGAATAACAATATTGCATATAACAACAAAGGTTTAATGAGTTAATGATATATATGATATTATGAGGCATACATTATGAATAAATATCAATAGCAATTACAAATTACATTCAAAGGACTATAGCACACCTTAATCTCAGTGCCATATTCAATCAGTCCTCACAACGCCAACCCAACGCCACGGGCAATAGTCAACTACCATGCCTACAACTCAGACTTGACTCCAGCAGAGTCCCAAGCCTGCGTCCCTAGATAAGAAAAATACACACTCCTTTGATACTGCCATTCTCACGATTATAAAAGAAACGATTTTAGATCTACGACATGTAAAAGATTGTAAAATAAACTAACTTACCCAATACTGGGGAAGTGTGACAAGTCAAAAGCTTGCTGTCAAAGTCACTCAATTTTATCACAGCATTAATCATTATTTACTATTATTTATTTATTTTATTTTAGTCATTTCCCCGTCCTATCCCCAATTTCTCCACCCGCCCCCACCCTTTCCTCTCCAGGCTAGACTGAGTCCACCACCTTGGCGGCCTTTTCACTTCTTCCCTTGACCGGGGTAAAGATAAACACATTCTCTTTGATCGTACCGGCCGGATGTCTGACGGGCGCAGTTGACACCACCTTGTGTGGATTGCAAGTCACTCTTCCCCACGTCTCTCTTTGATCTAGGAGACCACGCGGACCAACACGCCCATTGACCTTTCCAATGTGCGACTCCCATCTCAAGTCTAATTCACCCACGTGTAAGATAATTCTTAGCCTAGGACATTTCCTGTTTCCGCCCGCATTTTCCAGGCCTATATAAAGTAGATCCAAATCAAGCCAGACCCTCTTATTGCTCTATCGCTGTCAATCGAGTCTGGACTACTTCATACATTTTACTCCTAGAGGAATACCTGGTGGTAAGCCGAACTTAATCACAAGTTCCATCTAAGTTACTTTGTGCATATTTCTCACTGGAGATTATCATGTGTATTCTATTATTTTATTTACATTAATTAGTGCATTGTGTATTTCTCACTGTCGTAAGTAGAAAACATAAACATATCCTATGTATGTATTTAAGTATTGCATTAATCTATTAATGCTGCGTTGCTCAATTGATCGTTGATGCAACCATGTATATATTTGTACATCTTATTTTATTTCCTTGTCTCGGCTGACCGCCTTGACAATTTTACTAGCGCACTAATACTGCGCTTGGAAAAGAGATATGAATTATCTCCCCATTTAGTCATTCTACTTTGACGAGAGTTGCGCCCCTTGAATGGACATCCTCTCCATTCAAGCGCGCTCCATTGTTCTCGGCCGACGGTCGTATGTAAACAAACCGTCATGGTCGCTGACCATCGCCCCCCCCTTTTTCTCTCTTCCAACTTGTGTTGTTTATTTGAGATCATTATTCCCCTTTTATGTACATTTTTATATTGCTACAATCAGCCATCTATTTTTCAAGTCCAATTTGTCATCATCTCCCCTTTGTGCTTTAAAGCAATTTCACCAATCTGACGAATGCACCTTAGTCGAGGGCATCGATAAGATGCATGAGAGACATGTCCTAAGTTGTCTTTATTTATCCGCAGCCTCCCTCAGGTGTCTGCCTATTTGCTATCGAGAATCACCTACTGCCTTTGTGCTTAGTGCTATTCAGCACTGCACTTGCCTATTTATCGGATCACTTGCCCACTTGCTAATGAGTATCCTCTACTGCCTACGTGGATCTACTCAACTCTACTACTTGGCGCTATCGGCCTTGACCGCCTATTCGACAGCCCACCTGTCAACTTATTAGGTGCGACGTCCCTATAGACTCAGCTCTGTGCGAGACGTCATAGCTACGCCAAACCCTCTGCAACTCACTGGACTTATCCTGTTCACTACGCTGCCCACGGCAGATCCGCTCTGCCCGCAGTACCATCTGTGCCCACGGTAGCCAGCCACCCGCACTACTGTGCCCACTACAGATATCAGAACTTTGGATCGAGACTCCCCAAGACCTGAATCAGCGGCGTCCCTCTACCCGCTAGAGCGCCACCTCCAGCTGAAGAACCTCAAGCCAGGACACAATCAGCTGCGACATCAACAGGACAACCAACTAAGTTCAGAAGACATACTCTTTTATTAAGTGCAAGAGTGATGATTAGACATAGTATTTACTAGAGATAGATGCAAACCCTCCCCCTTTTTATTCTTTTATGTAAATATTTATGTAAATAAATATTCTTCATTTTAACTTTGTATCTTTCTTTCATTGTTTGTCTCGTTGGTTGCCTGCTCCCGATATATATATATATATATATATATATATATATATATATGCTGACCGCCAAACACACGTCAATTTCCCCAACCTGTCACAGGAAGAACACCACACAGATAACTTAATCTCAAGGCACACCAAGAGACACACCAAGAGACTCATCTCAAGGCACAACAAGAGAACAATGACACCAATATAGCGCATCCTTAAGAACAGAACTAATAAAACCTTATGGTGCTCAAAAGAAAATACCAAACAAGATGCGCACGACATTAGGGACATACACACTTACATACATATGCCTTACTTTCTGCTTTATATTATACTAGTCATATGTTACCCGCCGCCCGAGGGTCTTAATTTGCATATCACTTTCGATATAGTCACTGTGAGTGCTTTATAAACAATTAAACGAAATAATAATTTTAGAAGTAAAGCGAATGCGGAATGCGTGAATGTAAAAATAATATGAATGGAGCTATCAAAATAGCTAATCGACTTCAATCCATTTTGTCAAATAAAAACATTTGCTTGTAGGCCTACATATATTTGATTAAAATTTGAAATGAATAGACTTAATTTTTGTATGTATTAAAGTTTAAAGTAGATCTATCATCTTTGAATTTGATCTAGATCTTGAGTTAGAGATAGATCTAGATCTAGACTAATCTAGAGTTTAATATGGCTTGGATAGAGTTCGTCTCTGCGCGTGCGTGAAGACTTCGCTCAGCGCATGCGTGACATGTTTTATTAGATATACGCGACTCAGGACTGGAACTATTAAAATGATTGTCAACACGGCTTCGCAGCTATAGCAAACGAATGTATGAAAAATGCTTTAGAAAATCAAATTTCAATGTTAATTTGATTAAAATATGAAATGAATGGACTATAATTAGTATCATCATGTGTTAAAGTATAAAACTTTCTTTGCGAAGAGAAGTTATATCACCTTAGAGTTGAATTAGAGTTTTAGAACTTGGAATAGAGAGATGTGTAACATTTCGGGTATTGTCTAATGAAAGAATGTAAGTCTGGAATTCAAAATTAGCAGATATAAGGAACTAATTTATGTAAAAATGCTTTTGAAACACACATTTTGAATGTTAATTTTTATTAAATAATGAAATCAATAGACTATAATTTGTATTTTCATCTGTCAAAGTAAAAAAACTCCCTGTGCAAAGTGTAGTTTTAAAAATAAGATCTAGATCCTTTCGATTTATACATGGTAAACATGGCCTAGATCGATGAAATTATAATACTGTTACAAATGAACAGTGACAAGTAGAGGTCAACGTGTGACCCCAGCGAGATGACACAGTAGCGAGTGTTCTCTTAAATCTACGCGTATAAACAAAGACAGGATGTGACGTGCCCTCACGTGTTGTTCCAGAGGACGAACTGATCTACGAAGGGGGCAGTGTTACAAATGAACAGTGACAGTTAAAGTTCACTACGTGTGACCTCGGCGAGATGACACTGCAGCAGGTGTTCTCTGGAATCGACATGTATAAACAACGACAGGATGTGATGTTTCCTCCCGTGTTGTTCCAGAGGATACTATCAGTGTTTTTGCAACAATGAACAAGCGATTAGGAACTCTATATAAGCCAGAGAGTTAATGTAAAAGTCAGTCGTGAGTGAGCCGTTACAGTCGATACAGACGATGTAAGACGTGTGCGGCTCTAGTGTAAGTGAAATGTGTACGACATGATGCAAGTTAACTAGGGTAGAGTTAACTGGAGTGGACTACTGTCGTTAAAGTCTATACAGCGAACTACAGTGGACTTGAGACGTTACAGTCGATACAGTCGATGTAAGACGTGTGCGGCTCTGATTCGGTAGACTTGAGTACGACGTGGTTCAGCTTTGGGAGACCTGGAGCGACACTGGGAAGTGTGTCGTTGGTCTGTTCTGTGGAATACGGCTCGATGAAAGTTGAGAAGAGATGAATTGCAACGAAGTGAAGAGATGAGATGCAACGAAGTATAGCTAACTGTAAACTGACAGATATTGTACAGTCTTCTACGCTACATGTTACAGTAACGAATTGTTAGAGTTAATAGTCATTAAAGTTATATGAAACTGAAAGTTTAGTCGTCAAGTTCTTTATAGTGTTTTTATTTGTGTGCCAACTAATACATCTAGCCAGAAGATTCAGAAATACGTAACAATAATTTCATAGAGTTGGTAAACTTTTTTTTTTGAGGGTCTTATGTTTGTTTTAGGGTTACAATACATACACTACGGTTCCAATTAGTACCCAAGGAACATTTATGCAAAGTTTTATCAAGATTGGTCAAACGGTTTTGATTTCTATTCGTAACATACATACATACATACATACGCCTTACTTTCTGCTTTATAGTATAGATATTAGACTTTAATATCAGCCATGAGAAAGAAAAAGAGAGATGCCCTGTCAGCTAGCCTAGGACAGATGCATATACATGGCCTAAATTGTGCCGATGTCCCAAAAACTTAAAACCCAAACCCACAATGGGCTTGATCAGTCACTCCAGATTTTGCCCCATCTCAAGACGAAACTAAAGCTAGCAACTCATCTGGGCGCATCTATTGTCTACCGAGACTGAAGGAGCCATTTATATATATATACTAGCCATATGTTACCCGCGGCCCGCGGGTCTTAATTTGCGTATCACTGTCGATATAGTCATTGAGAGTGTTTTGGAATTAAACGAAATAATAATGTAATAAGTAAAGCGAATGTGTGAATGAAGCTATCAAATCAAAATAGCTAATAGGCTTAAATCCATTTTTTTTTTCAAATGTTTTGTAAAATGTTTTACATGTTTCGGATGTTCCTTCAGAATTGAAGATAGTTTACTTCCTAGTCCAAACCTCCCACAGGACGACGGGGGATGGGAGCGGGCAGGGTTTGAAACTTTGACAGACGATAAATCCGAACAACAATCCAGCGCGCAAACCGCACGACCAGGCAGCCTTCCAAATTAAAACATTTGCTTGTAGGCCTACATATATTTGATTAAAATTTGAGATGAATAGACTAAATTTTGTATGTTCATGTGTATAAAGTATAAAGTAGATCTTGAGGTAGACATAGATCTAAATCTACACTAATAAAGAGTTAAAAATTGGCTTTTATAGAGTTCATTCTGTGCTGCGCATGCGGGAACTTTTTTTCATGATTGAATATAGGCCTATCTCAACACGGCTACGCAGCTTTAGCGAACAGCGAACGAATGTATTAAAAATGCTTTAGAAAAACAAATTTGAATGTTAATTTGATTAAAATATCAAATGAATGGACAATAATTAGTATGTTTATGTGTTAAAGCATAAAACTATCTTTGCGAAAAGAAGTTTTATCATCTTAGAGTTCAATAAGAGTTTTAGACCTAGGCCTAGGAATAGACTCAGTAGAGAGATGTGTTAATGTGTAACCATTTGGTAATAGTAATGTCTAATGAAAGAATGTTCGCCAGGAAATTTGTAGTCACAGATATCAGGAACTAATTTATGTAAAAAATGCTTTTGAATAATATAGTGGATTGGATTTAGATGTATGTTTGTTAAACGTAGCTAATGATCTTTTCACGTTATTTCTCTTTCGCTAGGAAAATAAAATTAGTTTTGCGAAAATGGGTTTACCCGAAGTCTTATCTATTAAAAACAAAAAGAACGATAGCTTTGTTAAATGAATGGGATTATAAAGTGAACAATTAAACGAAATAATTTTTAGTACGCGATTCATAAATGAATATAGATCTAGGCCTATCTCAACTCGGCTTTGCAGCCTTCGTATGTGAATGTAGCTTTAGAAAACCAAATTTGAATGTTTATTTGATCAAAATATGAAATGAATGGACTTTAATTAATATGTTTATGTGTTAAAGTATAAAACTATCTGTGCAAAGAGAAGTTTTATCATCTTAGAGTTGAATTCGAGTTTTAGATCTAGGGATGGGATTATAAAGTAAACAATTAGATGATTTAATATTTAGTACGCGATTCATTACGGTATTGTCTAATGAAAGAATGTTCGTCAGGAAATCTGTAGTCACAGATATAAGGAACTAATTTATGTAAAAAATGCTTTTGAAACTCAAAATTGAAGGTTAATTTTATTATATAATGAAATCAATGGATCTTCTTTTGTATTTTCATGTGTCAAAGTAAAAAACTATCTGCGCAAAGTGTATTTCTTAAAATTAGATCTAGATCTAAATCCTTTCGATCTTTTCTCATGTCAACATTGTAGACATGGCCTAGATCCATAAAATACTATAGCTGTAATAGAGTCGGACAACTTTATTTTTTTTGAGGGTCTTAAGTTTGTTTTAGGGCTACAATACATACACTACGGTCTAAGTTAGTACCCAAGGAACATTCCTGCCAAGTTTTATCAAGATTGGTCAAGCGGTTTTGATGTCTATAAGTAACATACATACATACATACACCTCACATTCTACTTTATAATATAGATATATATATATATATACTATTCTTTGGCTTTTCAGTTCGTTATCTCTATTTGAATGACTCTGATTGATAGTATTTGGCGGGGCTCACATTTTAACGCTCGCCCCTTATTGCCCGTCAAATCTAGTATCTGTTACTTTGAATCGGAAAGTCAGTTTTAAAACCCCGTCGCAAACACGCATCTGTCCTGTAAATTCTAGTATCATTTTTATCTCCCCCTCCCCACATGGCCATTGTTTCAATCCATTTCTTCTTCCCCCAATCACTAGATGTCCTCTGCTATATACTTGAAAGCGGCTTAGTAACAGGTCATCTGCTGCCCCTAGGTGCCAGCCCTCATCATTTCATCACTAGAATGACTTGGAAACTGTAATTTTTTACCATTGTCCACACTTGGAATATGTCCCAGTTTTGACGGACAATTTTTTATGTTTACATAGCAATTTATGCGCCAAGCCAAGGAGTTACAGACCAACAAGCGGCATAAAAAGTAAAAAAAAAAATCTTGCTTTTTAAAGGTGACCAACCTTTGATAGAGTGATTAATTACTGTTAATAACTAATGAATATTAGATTTAAATTCAACTAGCAACCATTGACAAGTTGATGACTGATATTGCACTCTTCGTTTTACTCGCTCAGTCAATGATATTTTATACATTACAAATGTCCAAATAACAATTTTAGATTCTGTATATATATATATTCTACATCCATTAGAACAAAAATATCGAAGTTCTCTCGTATAAAATGACCCTATCTTATTACAGATTTGATAGTCTGAATCTTGATTTCTTGGACATTGAAAAAGGTTACATGGACATATTAACCTTGTACAATTACGAACTGGATAATTTACAACACGTGAGTAATCAATTCTATTCTGTGTAGGGCCTACTTAGATTCCATCATTTGTATCAGTATTTGAGAATGTTGCTATTGAAATATTTGATCAGAATCTATCCTGTAAAAATCTTGTCATTTCAGATTTACGAACGAGACAAAGAAGAGCCACCAATTCAATGGAATCTGCCTCCAATATCTGGACGAATTTACTGGTTGCGTCTAATGTTTCATAACATAGGCCAGCCAATTTTTACATTACAGGTTTACATGTTGCATTGATTTGAAGGGTTTGGAATAATTAATTGGTGTACACAATTGTGAAAATAGAAATATTGTATTACTAGTCAAACTACTTTCTCTCTAAACCTAAACATTGACAATAGAGAAATATTGGCATTTATAAGCAATGGATCATTACTGAAGCTTAAACATTGACATAATATAATTATTAATATTTTATTAATATGTGAGTTGGTTGAGTTAGGTACCAGTCAAGTGTAGATGTACAAATAAAATAGAGATAAATAAACCTGAACAGTAATCTTTAAAATATGTCGTTATACTAATACCAATTTTAATTTGATAAAAAAAAAAGATTTTATTAGTCATACTTAACATTTAGAGCACACACAATAGGCATAAGATTTTAGGTATCTTTTAACAAGTCTGCATTACATAATTAAAATGTGTAAATATATATAACCATTTTTGCATACTTCGAAATTCAAGCTATAAAAGTACAAATAGACTGTCTAGGGGATAGCTAGGTAGAAGGTAGATGTACAGATGAAAAGATTTAGACTTAGAAATTGTTGGATTTATTGAATTAATATAATGATACACTGACAGGATTGATGGCCTATTTCATTGCTAAATAGTTGACTATAGCCCATGATAGGACTTCATGAAAAAACTAATGCTATTTCAAACTTTTCAAAATAGAATTATCGACCATCGGTTATGAAAACTCTGGAAGGAAAACGAGCAATTTATCGCTACAACAAATTTGCTTTTGTTTTAGCAAAGTGTGAGGTTCTATTTCATATTGCTTGGTTTCGATCAGTAGATGCTGCCTATAACTGTAAGTTAAATAGTCATTTAAGAATAGAAAATATATAGTTTTCTTTTTTGCCCCAAAAAGTTTTGTTAGAATTCTGCCAGAAGTATCAATTTAATATTAATTAATATTTTCAGGTCTCCAAGTACCAATATTAGCACGAGATCCAAAAACACGGGATTTAATCATTAACTTTGATCCCTACGTCTATGAAGTGATTAAAGAGGCTCATTATATGGTGAAGCTGGGATTACAAGTCCCGAGAGAAATGATTCAGCTAATTCATTCTTGCCATAATATTACTAGCACTTATCGTAAAGTCCAGGTCAGTTGATAGTCTAGAGCTGTTCTTTGAGAGATTCATTAGACACAAATGTACACATTTTTGTAATTTTTAATTTGCAACCAGGCTTAAACAATCTTTTTTTTTTTCTACACAGATGATGTTAACTCAATATGCCTCTCTAAAATCAACAATACCTGATATGTTTATGACACTAATGCAGCCCTCCTTATTTAAAGTAAGTTCTGAATTTTTTTTTTCGGTTAAACCCGTTGATTATGACAGTATACTCTTGCTGAAAATTACACTATGACCAAAAAAAATTTTTTTAAAGAAAAGATTTGAACATTAAACTGTGAGGTCCCTGACACTCGAACTTTACTTTGTTGATTAAACTGTGAGGTCCCTGACATTCGAACTTTGCTTTGTTGATTAAACTGTGAGGTCCCTGACACTCGAACTTTGCTTTGTTGATTAAACCGTGAGGTCCCTGACACTCGAACTTTGCTTTGTTGATTAAACCGTGAGGTCCCTGACACTCGAACTTTGTTGATTAAACCGTGAGGTCCCTGACACTCGAACTTTGCTTTGTTGATTAAACCGTGAGGTCCCTGACACTCGAACTTTGCTTTGTTGATTAAACCGTGAGGTCCCTACTACTAACAACTCCGCACGTTGATTTGCCCCCAGGCTATAGAATGTTTCTTTCTCGACTCACCACCTTTTTAGCGGCCCCCGAAAGGGGAATAGAAAGCTATTAGTTTTGTGTGGTCTGTCTGTCCGTTCGTCCGTCCGGTTTAGATCTCGTAAACTAGAAAAGATATTGAAAATCCCACATCATGATATTTTAGACCTTTCAAAGTTCTGATGCAACGGTTACTTTTTTTTCTAAAAGCGAAAATTTAATCTTTAAAATCAATTATGCTATCAGTTTTTCCATAAAATAATACATCATTTTTACAACTATTCACTATTAATAGTAAATAACAAGGGAGACTATTTATTAAGGAAGATGACTATTTACCATATTTTAACACATTTATGTAAACGGTTTTAGAATTTTTAGTCAAGAAATGTATTTTGTTTACAATTGTATTGCTAAGTTTAAGTAAGCTCTTTCATACTAACGACTACGTTTACAAAACAAATGTGGTCTTTTTTTTAAAGAGAAAAAAATCTATTTAGTATTGTGATCTAGTATTAGGATAGGTCATAAGACCAGTGACCTCTGCTGTACTGGCAAGTTAGTCCAGTGGTACTTTGTGGTCCCAAATTATATTATCTAGGCAATTAACTATAGCCTCTAGATATACAAAATTACTGAGACAGACAAGTAATAATACTGAGATTTCAGTTGCACAGTTGCAACAAAAAAAAAAAGAGTTTATTTAGAAACAAAAGAAAAGATCATGGAATGTATAAATGGAAATAAAGGCGAACAAAAGAAAATGAAATAATGAAACAAATCAAAATAGTAGGACAGGTTCAGGTCAAAATAATCAAAGAACCAGCATCACAGAGGCACAATAGTGTCTCATCTCAAAAACCAAAACGATGGTTTACAATAATATAATACATGTCATGACAATTAAATGACATCATCCAAGAGACACACTACAGTCTCGTATCAAAACAAAAGATGTCTTTTAACAAAAAAAAAATATATAGGGGAGGATAAGAGATTAAGTAGACTATACTATTTACATAAACCAACTTATTACTAACAAATAAATAAAGTCTACTTAGCTCATTATCGAAACAGTCTTCCCATAGTGACACACTCTCTTGAGTAATACAGTTAGAGCACAACAACACAAGTATTAATTAAACATTATGGAGACTTCGTTCAAACTACACTGGTCAGCTCAAGGACTCAAGAGAGAGTGGCAATTGTAAGCAGTTAACAGGGACTTAAATCAAGTACTAAAGGGGACTAACTCTTATTGAAAAAAAAAGGAGCTACCCCTATTGTCCCTCTTTTCACAATTGGAACATAATTTAAATCAACAATGAATAAGTAGTTTTTCATATTATCGCGTGAACCGTTGAGTGTTATCGTGCATATGGAATATTAACTAATGGAAAATAAAGAATTTTTTTTCCTAATAAGAGATTAACCCTTTAAAGAAACAATTAGATGAATTAGATAATCATTATATGACATCAGTTAGTCCAGATTCACATCGAACTTCACCTCCACTTTCACTTATACCTTGGTCTGGTGGTCCTTATGGGGCACCACACAAGATCTGTCAACCTTCCTTCTCCATTCTCTGTCATATGCCTTTGATAGAATTTCATTCTGATATTCTTTCTGAAAAATTTGAAACCTGCCTTTTTACCTGCCTGGGTGGACCACTTCAGGGGCCGATTTTGAGTTTGTGTTTCCACACAAACTGTCTTTGTAACCTTGTTTTTCTCTTCCAATTGAATGAGTCGCGATCCCCCACACAAAATTTTTGACCTTGTCAACTCTATTTTCTGTTATGTTGAATTGATGGAAAATACTGCATTAAATGCCCCCCCCCCTACTTTTGACCAGTGATTTCTAGTATAACTAATCTCTTTAATCAACCCCCCAAAACAGTTCTATATACAGTCTCTTGACTGTTCTTTGGCTTCTTCTAAGTATGCCATACTATTAGACAGACTTTTCAAATTTCATTAAAAATAAAATGATCGTAGAATTTGTTTTCTTTGTATCATTATTGGACAGTCTTTATGTAATAACTACTAGTGATCAGATCTATAGCTGCTTCTCTGGATTAAGAAAAAACTAAAACAAATTAATTCCACTTATCTTATTCATGGCAAACCAGTAACACAGACTAAAAACGCAAAATACCTAGGTGTTATAATAAATGAAAAACTGTCATGGAATCCACATATTGATGAAACTACAAAAAAATCAAACAAAGCATTAGGATTTATTAAAAGAAATTTCTATAAATCAAATAAGAACATAAAACTAAAATGTTATTTAACCTTGGTTAGGCCAACAATAGAATATGCATCCTCTGTTTGGGACCCCTCAACTCAAGAAAACATTAAGAAACTGGAACAGACACAAAATAGAGCAGTGAGATTCATAACAAACGAATATTCACACTTGAGTAACACCTTTAGTAAAATCACTAAATTTAGAAAGCCTTCAGGACAGAAGGCTCAAAAGTAAAGTAGCAATCATACATAAAACACTGAACCATAATCTTCAAATACAAAAACAAAATTTAATAAAATACTCTGAAAGACACAAAGATAAAGGCACATTCCTCGTCCCATATGCTAGGACAAATTTGTACAAACACTCCTTCTTCCCTAGTGCTATTAGAGCATGGAATGGGTTGCCTGAGCTAGCCAGGAAAACTAGTGACTTGGCAGAATTTAAGTCATTGGTTAATATGCATGACTAAATGCATGACGCGTAGGACGTAATTATCTTCTTTTTGAAGTAACGTCTGTATTCTATAAGATAAGATTGGTAACATGTTGGCTCTTTGATTCTTTTCTCAACAGATTGACAGCCTCATTTTTCCTGCTCTAACAACCATTACTTGGACATCCCTTGAAACAAGCAATTACTTCAAAGAGTTAGACAAGGCTTTTGAAGAGTTTAGTCTTTTGATCAAAACAGTAAGTACACCTAGTGCATTGTGTACATCCTTGTCATCGCGTGTAGACATCAATTTCATTTCCAGCAAGATATTGTCATCGCGTTATCAATTTCATTTCCAGCATTGTCGTCACGTTGACATCAATTTTCATTTCCAGCAAGACATTGTCATCGCATTGACATCAGTTTCATTTCCAATAAGACTATAAATAGCCTGACAAAGTTCAAAAATAAAATTGGAGAGAGGAGAAAACAAAAGTATTTGTGTGTCCATTAAGCACATACAGCGAGTTGAGATTCAAAGTTTATAAATAGACAAAAATATAATATAATATAAATATATAATATAAAATACCACTGAGCTATCATGAGATCTCTTAAACTATCGTACGTATCTTTATAAAAATTCGTACACTGATTTCCCTTACCTCCTGGACGCTCATTATGAACGCTTTTTGACTTGACCGCCGCAATACGCGAAACACGGCAAGGTCTATTAAACCTTTGTATTTTATTTTCGGTATTTCCCAGTCTAATTTGAAAGCCTTTTTACAAATATCACGAACTACGTATTTTTAAAGCAATTTTAAGTTGAATATTCAAAAAATATATATATATATTGTTACGATCTCTCCTAATCAGGCCTTCTGTAAACACTGCTAAACACACAACACATCAACACATCAGGAACTTGACAATAAGAGCTCCAAATAATCTAGTCCTTTAATAATGATCAAATAAATAGATAACAGCCAATACTAGACAATTGGCAACACATTAACAACTAAAAATGCTACACTGTACATCACCGTACTAAACTCTACTGTCTCTATCTCTTCCTGGACTCGCACATAACACTTGAGGACTCCGCCAGGACCGACTTCATGGCCGACTAACAGTCCCGGTCTCCTCGCTGTCCTGTCTTGAACTGCACTCTCTGTCCCTCTGGTCCACGTAGGCTTATGATCAGATGACCATAACACGGGTTATATTCAGGTGCAACGTTCACAACAGTACTGCCCCTTGCTCTTCGACATAGCACACTAATTTGTCTTTCTGGCCTGTGTCACATAAGTCAGCTGATCACACACAGTTAACTATATCGTGTCGCCAATAGGGTTACAACAATATATATATATCATTTCCTATGGACTCGAAGATGTCTGTAAAGTCCAATCCTCGCTTTAAAAAGCCGGCCGCATACGTGGCATGGGTGGGTTAGGTCAGTTGCTTATAGGCCTGCTTCTTCTCTCAGCTTTTTGTTGTTTCGGCACTCTTTCGGCCTCTCTTCTTGCTTCAAATCTTGAGACAGCTTCCACATACGCTGCCTGCTACGCATACTTTGCATCTCCCGGAGGGATCGTGTCACCAACCAGGAAGTTTTGAAACGGGCCAACATACACAGCATCTATGCTCTCCTTTAACAGAGAAGACTACGCTGGCTCGGTCATGTCACTCGCATGCCAGATGGAAGAATCCCTAAAGACATCCTATACGCTGAGCTTGCAGAGGGAGTCAGACCCAAGGGCCGCCTAAGACTAACCTACAGAGATGTAGATGCAAGAGATGTAGATGCAAGCGAGACATGAGAGCCACGGGCATCGACCAAAGTATTTGGGAAGAAATAGTCCAAAACCGGACATCATGGAGACAGACTGTACGTGCTGGTACGAACTTCGCCGAATACAAAAGAAACGAAGCTGCGTCTGCCACGAGAAAGAAAAAGATAGCTGCTCTGTCAGCTAGCCTTAGGACAGATGCATATACATGCACGAACTGTGGCAAACTCCAGAATTGGCTTAATCAGTCACTCCAGATTCTGCGTAACGAAAGCCAGTGACTCATCTTACGAGACAGAAAAAGCCATATATATATATATATATATATAAATAGATAGATAGATAGATAGATAGATAGATAGATAGATAGATAGATAGATAGATAGATAGATAGATAGATAGATAGATAGATAGATGGCGGAGAGGGAGAATACCCACCCCAAAAAAAAAATTCTCCCTACGCCCATGGTGTGTGCAATAAATAAAACTGTGTCCATTATATTGATGTAGGTAAGGAAAAAATGGCAGGGTTCCAAGGCCAATTTAAAATGTATAGCCCGGGAACAAATCAATTTAATGCTAGTAGATTCATATCTTTTTATGCTATAAAATGCAGACGTTACTTCAAAAAAGAAGATGATAAATATAGTTAATGCTCTATTTGTCTTAGATAATGGATGCTCCCATAGTTTCCTCTTAAGGTAAATTCTTAGGCCTCTAGATGAACAGCTTCTTAGGCCCCCGTGTCATAGTCCTCTCTCCATTTTGCTGTTGTGGTTCATCTGCCTGAACTAAATTTACTTGTGGCTTGAAAACATGTTTGTGTAAAAAGTGCACATAGAGTGGTAGACGCATTTCAAGATGAAACAATGCAAGCTTCCAATGTCTGATTATGTAGATATTATTATCGTTAAGATCTAGTTACTGAATGTTATTGACTATTTCAGGTGTGTGACATTAAATACACACGCATTGATGCAAAATTAGTTCAGATTGCAGATACTTTACTTTGTTCACTGCCTACAGTCTCACCCTGGAGTGTTGAGGAGTTTCTTATTAATACACAGGTACTTACACAAGATTAGTACAAGTTCAATGAAGCGTAATAAAACCAAGGTGTGGGATGTGTGGCTGGCTACCTATCAAGTTCAAATCCCGCTTAACGGCAGATCGGAAACCTTCCCCTCAATACCATCATTACTCCTTAGCAGATCCCTAAAGGAGACTGGACCCCACCCCTAGCAGATCCCTAAAGGAGACTGGACTCCACCCCCTAGCAGATCCCTAAAGGAGACTGGACCCCACCCCTAGCAGATCCCTAAAGGAGACTGGACTCCACCCCCTAGCAGATCCCTAAAGGAGACTGGAACCCACCCCCTAGCAGATCCCTAATGGAGACTGGAACCCACCCCCTAGCAGATCCCTAATGGAGACTGGACCCCACCCCCTATCAGATCCCTAATGGAGACTGGACCATAGCACACTGGGAGAATGATGTGAAGATAGTGTTCAAAATTGCTTTAATAAATGTGAAGGACGATAAAAAACATCAAAAGACTACAAAGAGAGTTTGTGTTTTCACACAAAACTCAATAGGCAGCTTCCATAGGGTCTTCCCACAGATCATCTGTTTGGCGAGCAGCGCAGGATTTCAGTACGACTATGAGATGCTATGAATATATTGTTAATATTCAATAAGCTGATTTGTAAGAAGATAGGATTTATTGTGAATTTAGCTCTACTGGTTGTAATTAAATTATAAAGTAATTGACGGTAGACCTGCGGACAAATGGTTCAGTGAGTGACCAATCTTTCAACTATGACTTCTGGTAGAAAGAAGCCTTTCCCTTTGTTCAACACTCTTAATGCCAACTGGTTTTGTCGTCATGGAGGAGTAAGTCACACTCTAAACCAGTGATTCCCAAAGTGGTCTATATAGACCCCCAGGGGTCTACGAAGACTTCCAAGGGGTCTACGAAAGTGAAAAAATAAATTGGGGGTCTATGAGATGTCCACGGGATTCTATGATAATAGATTTCACTTAAGTAGGTCGTGAATTAAATTTTCACATCCACATTAAATGTAATTATTTCATACACAAATATATGATTTATCATTTTACCTTAGTTAAACCTTTCAATATTTATTCTGCTATTCTAAATAAATTATTGTTGTATTTGATTTTAATACTTATTTTAATGGCTTAATTTTGTCTACATGAAGCTGATGTTTAACAAAAAGACATTTTACCGCGTTGATTATTTAAAATCTGGATTCATTCCTTCTTTGTCAAACAAGCGGTTGCCTAAGTGCCTTTTTATGATGATATGAAACTAATTATGCTGGAGGATCATTTGAGATGACACCGCCCTGACGAAAAGATAAATATTTAAACAACTTTTGAACTAACACAAACTCTCTCTTCAACATCATAGAGTGAAGAGGTTTTGTGAAGTTAATTTATTTTACTAGCTGTTGAAGTAGTTTTAAATCTGTTTTACACAAACCTGCATCTGATATTATGAACGAATTGCTTAAAGCAACAATACAATTCAAGGACACATCGGTGGTATAAGTTATAACAGCTAAAGCTTTTTATGGAATTCTTTGCAAACAACATACACAAATTAGGATCAGCGGCGTCACAAGCTCTGACATGGTGTAGCACTGTGTGCTGCATACTGCCTAAAGGTCGCCGGCTCCTTATTTATCATGTTTGAGTATAGCTGCAAAGCAGCAGAGGTTTGAATTCAGTTTACCTTCTGTAAGGTGGGTCGCAAGCCAAAGCTAAATGAGTTCCTCTTGCCCAAAGCTTACTAGTTTAGGCACCAGTTACTCGCCTTTGCCCCTTCTCCTATAAATGAAAACAGTTCCGCGAACCCAAAATTTGAGCCTGACATGAAAGATCAATAAATACATGAGAAACTACTCAATGCGAAAACTTTTGCAATATTACTCAAGCCAAATTAATTTTTTTTAAATTTTAGCTTTAATATACCGCTACTTTCATGGACCATTGGGGGAGAGGGGGTACTTCAGTAAAAACAACTCTGCTCGAGTGGGGTGTCGAACCTCAAGCCCCATTAATATGTAGTCAAGCCAAGTTCAAGCTTTCACAGAACAAAAAAATTCCTATTGAAACATAATATCCAGAGCAATGAATGATAAAACAGTAACAACAAAAAAGTATAATAAAATTTTCAGTTTGTTTAATGATTCTAGTAATACATATTGCTATTTTAATTGGTTTAAATCTAAATATTTTATCATAAAAAAGGATATACCTCTATAATGAATATGTAGCTTTTAATTACCTCCTCACTCTTCGATTCACTACATTTGGAATTTGTTTAAATGATGGAGTTGATGAATTTGCAAAAATGCAATATAAATTAAGCAGGGGTCTACCGAAAACCATAAAACATGGCAAGGGGTCCACCAGACAAAAAAGTTTGGGAACCACTGCTCTAAACAATTAAATCTGGTTTTAAAAATGTGTAAATTATGTACATACTAAATCTGTCCATTTAAAAAAAAAATAATAAAAGTATTTGGTTTATTGTCAGTAGTTCATCAAACAGAAACTTGAACCTGATATTACTTACTGTGGAAATAAAAGTATTCATTAAGACGGATGATTAGAGATCATTTAATCAACGTCCGTTCCTATTTGTCGCAATCCATTCCTTCAATCCTAGTGGCGCTACACCCCATGGAGGACTCTGGCCTACTTCAACACATCGTTCCATTCCTTCAATCCTAGTGGCGCTACACCCCATGGAGGACTCTGGCCTACTTCAACACATCGTTCCATTCCTTCAATCCTAGTGGCGCTACACCCCATGGAGGACTCTGGCCTACTTCAACACATCGTTCCATTCCTTCAATTTTAGTGGCGCTACACCCCATGGAGGACTCTGGCCTACTTCAACACATCGTTCCATTCCTTCAATTTTAGTGGCGCTACACCCAATGGAGGACTCTGGCCTACTTCAACACATCGTTCCATTCCTTCAATTTTAGTGGCGCTACACCCCATGGAGGACTCTGGCCTACTTCAACACATCGTTCCATTCCTTCAATTTTAGTGGCGCTACACCCCATGGAGGACTCTGGCCTACTTCAACACATCGTTCCATTCCTTCAATTTTAGTGGCGCTACACCCCATGGAGGACTCTGGCCTACTTCAACACATCGTTCCATTCCTTCAATTTTAGTGGCGCTACACCCCATGGAGGACTCTGGCCTACTTCAACACATCGTTCCATTCCAATCTCTTAAGCTTTTTGGTTTTTTGAACTTTTTGTCAATCGATCGAATCCGTGGTCTGCCTCTACATTGTCAATCGATCGAATCCGTGGTCTGCCTCTACATTGTCAATCGATCGAATCCGTGGTCTGCCTTTGGGCGCTTGCCTTTTGTTTTTCTGCAGTTATACTATTTTTGCTCCTCTGTTATCTGACAGAATGTGACCTGACCAACGAAGTTTTTGTTCATTTCCGTCACTATAGAGGTGTCTTCCTAGGATTGGTTTATATCCTGGCTAGTGCGTGTCTTTTATCCGGTTTCATTTGGTATATAGCACCATACATTTTTCAAAGAATTTTCTTTTCCCAATTATTTAGCAGATTTTCGTTTGTTTTATGTCAGTTTTGAGGTCTCACTTACATACATGGCTACTGGTCTTATACTGGCTTTGTGTTTAGTTTTCTTTGTTTTCCTTGATATTGTTTTGCTTTTAAGTATGTGCTGGCTACTGCCTTCTGCTATTACTTCTTTTTTTTCTGTAAACAGGTTATTTTTAGAATCTTTTGTTTTTCCTTAGTACTTAAACATTTCAATATTTTGTGGTCAGTTATTTGAATCTATTTTGTTTCTCTGTCTCTTGTCATTCTCATTTTTTGGATTTATTGTCATTGACTTCAAGTCCTGCTGCTCGAGAGGATTCTTCCATTTGTGTGAAAGCTCCTAGCATTGTCAGAGGTGTCTTTATCCAAAAAGGCAATGTCATCGTCATAAGCACGGAATTGTTGAGGTTTGCTGTAAATTGCCCCTATTAGTCGATGTGTTTATGTGTACACTTCTTACAACACTCTCTAGTGCCAATTTAAAAACTATGCATGTAAGTGAGCATTCTCTTCTTGTCCTTTTGAGTGTTCTCCCTGAGTTATGTACTATGTTTAAATCTTGTCAGTTTGTTCGATATTACAAAATCCTGTAAAATGTCGTACTGATACTTTTATGAGCTATTTTATAACCCATATAAAGTTGGTAAACTGGTAAGCTGAGAAAGTCCTAAATAATTAAAGCACTATAGTTTGGATCTGGGGTGGGCGCGGTGGCTGAGTGGTTAAGCGCTCGGCTTCCGAACCTGAGGTCTTGGGTTCGAATCTAGGTGAAGGCTGGAATTTTGAATTTCGGGATTTTTAGGGCACCCCTGAGTCCACCCAACTCTAATGGGTACCTGACTTTAGTTGGGGAAAGTAAAGGCGGTTGGTCGTTGTGCTGATCACATGACACCCTGCTCACTAACTGTTGGCCTTAACATCATCTGCCCCATAGATCACAAGGTCTGAAAGGGAAACTTTACTAGTTTGGATCTATTTGAATGTATTGGAGTTATGAGTGCTAATTCCCCTTCTGTTGGAATTATTTCTTCTTTCTTGATATTAGTCGTGTACCTGATATTTTATTAATTCTGCTGCGATTTGGGTTCTCTCCTGGTGGTTTGTGGCTCTTCTTGGTCCTAATTATATTTGATTTTTCAATGAATGTAGCTAGGTTTAATTGTGGGTTTTATTTATCATATACGTTACAGGCAAAGTGAAAAATAAAGCTTTTTTTTATCAAGGGACACTAAGTTAACGGGCACTTCACTCTAATTTGACAAATAGGCATTAATTGTTTCAAGTACTTCCAACTACCGTATCTACCTTAGAAAATGCAATGAACATACATAAGGAAACATACATAATGAAACCCTGCTGGACCAAAGTAAAAACAAAGGATGTTTGGGCCACGAGTAGCTACAAAAGACAAAGTCAAACAATCAATACAAAAAAACAACAACTTTTAGTTAACTTATCAGTCCGATGTACTTGTTGACTATCGAGGCAGAAAAACTTAATTTTGGCAAAATAAATCAAAATTTATTAACATAGCAAATGGAGAAACGTTATTTGATGAGTTGATTTCATAGCCTCGATTGAAAACAAACTAGTAGTGTCTAGCTGTCTTATGGATGTATCATTAGACTTAGGCATCATGTGTTTTCATTTTGGCCTTTTATTTGTATGATTATCTAGGAAAACACACAGAACCTGGGAGATGAACTGAATACCCTCAATTTAATGATCTGTGATACCGTATATGAACTGTTAAGAACTTTCGTCAACAACGCAGTGGTGGAATATAAAAGCTTGGAGCGTATTTACAATGAAGAACAAAAAATTGGAGATGCAGAATGTTAGTAGTATCATTGAGTAGATGTATGCATCTATGTATGCATCAGCATGAGTCAAACTATGTATTGATGTGTATACACATTTAGGTACCATATATAACTTTAAGTCTTTGATGACTGTTTGACTGATAAGGCCTGTCTAGCTGTCTAGACCAATCCATCTAAACTTCCTCTCTAGGATCTGCACCTCTATATTTTTCTGTCCACTCATCTCCCACAGTTTGGTGGAGATAATTATTCTAGTCTCTAGGTTGAGTTCTATCTGTTGTAGGACTGACAATTGTTTTGTTTTAAATGTGTCAAGAGTGGACTAAGCTCCGAATAGTTTCTTTCCAACTGTTCCACGATAAGAGCGAAGCTTCAATACAATGTGTATCAGTACTTCTATAATTCACAAATACAAAATGTGTGTAGTGTGGGTGTATTATTAAAAGCAAAGATGCAGCGGGGGATTCAAAGAAGTGTATGCGTTGATTAATACTGCGCGTAACTAGCCTTTTGATTAAGGGAAGCAAAATAAAAGCAGGGCGACCTTTCTATTAAACGATATCAAAAAATTATCAATTAGTAATAGTTTAAAACAAGAAGGTAAATAAGAAAAAGTCAATATGAATATTGGTATGTTATTTAGAAGATTTGCAAAACCTTCAGTAAAATGACCTGTTTAAGTCATCCGGTTCTGGCTCCGGCTGAATACCAAATTTTACTATCACAAAGTACTGTTCGGCGCACCTCTAATGTATATGTGTATTTATTGGCATATGTTTGCAAGCCTAGCAATGTCATATGGGTGTATAATTGTATTTATATATGAGTTTTGTATATGTATATATGCAAGTTTTTTGTTTGTTATAAAAAGTTGATTAGTGTTTCTCATAGTTACAAGTGTGTATGTCTGTACTAGACAGTATATAAGTACTTTTGAACATAAGACATTCCACTACTGTTCTCTGTATTTGACAGTGTAGAAGTACTTTTGAACATAAGATATTCCACTACTGTTCTCTGTACTAGACAGTATATAAGTACTTTTGAACATAAGACAATCACTACTGTTCTCTGTATTTGACAGTATAGAAGTACTTTTGGACATAAGACAATCTACTACTGTTCTCTGTATTTGACAGTATAGAAGTACTTTTGGACATAAGACAATCACTACTGTTCTCTGTATTTGACAGTATAGAAGTACTTTTGAACATAAGATATTCCACTACTGTTCTCTGTATTTGACAGTATAGAAGTACTTTTGAACATAAGATATTCCACTACTGTTCTCTGTATTTGACAGTATAGAAGTACTTTTGAACATAAGATATTCCACTACTGTTCTCTGTACTAGACAGTATATAAGTACTTTTGAACATAAGATATTCCACTACTGTTCTCTGTATTTGACAGTATAGAAGTACTTTTGAACATAAGACATTCCACTACTGTTCTCTGTATTTGACAGTATAGAAGTACTTTTGAACATAAGACATTCCACTACTGTTCTCTGTATTTGACAGTATAGAAGTACTTTTGAACATAAGACATTCCACTACTGTTCTCTGTATTTGACAGTATAGAAGTACTTTTGAACATAAGATATTCCACTACTGTTCTCTGTACTAGACAGTATATAAGTACTTTTGAACATAAGACAATCACTACTGTTCTCTGTATTTGACAGTATAGAAGTACTTTTGGACATAAGACAATCTACTACTGTTCTCTGTATTTGACAGTATAGAAGTACTTTTGGACATAAGACATTCCACTACTGTTCTCTGTATTTGACAGTATAGAAGTACTTTTGAACATAAGATATTCCACTACTGTTCTCTGTACTAGACAGTATATAAGTACTTTTGAACATAAGACAATCACTACTGTTCTCTGTATTTGACAGTATAGAAGTACTTTTGGACATAAGACAATCTACTACTGTTCTCTGTATTTGACAGTATAGAAGTACTTTTGGACATAAGACATTCCACTACTGTTCTCTGTATTTGACAGTATAGAAGTACTTTTGAACATAAGATATTCCACTACTGTTCTCTGTACTAGACAGTATATAAGTACTTTTGAACATAAGACAATCACTACTGTTCTCTGTATTTGACAGTATAGAAGTACTTTTGGACATAAGACAATCTACTACTGTTCTCTGTATTTGACAGTATAGAAGTACTTTTGGACATAAGACATTCCACTACTGTTCTCTGTATTTGACAGTATAGAAGTACTTTTGGACATAAGACAATCTACTACTGTTCTCTGTATTTGACAGTATAGAAGTACTTTTGGACATAAGACAATCACTACTGTTCTCTGTATTTGACAGTATAGAAGTACTTTTGGACATAAGACAATCACTACTGTTCTCTGTATTTGACAGTATAGAAGTACTTTTGAACATAAGATATTCCACTACTGTTCTCTGTATTTGACAGTATAGAAGTACTTTTGAACATAAGATATTCCACTACTGTTCTCTGTATTTGACAGTATAGAAGTACTTTTGAACATAAGATATTCCACTACTGTTCTCTGTACTAGACAGTATATAAGTACTTTTGAACATAAGATATTCCACTACTGTTCTCTGTATTTGACAGTATAGAAGTACTTTTGAACATAAGACATTCCACTACTGTTCTCTGTATTTGACAGTATAGAAGTACTTTTGAACATAAGATATTCCACTACTGTTCTCTGTACTAGACAGTATATAAGTACTTTTGAACATAAGACAATCACTACTGTTCTCTGTATTTGACAGTATAGAAGTACTTTTGGACATAAGACAATCTACTACTGTTCTCTGTATTTGACAGTATAGAAGTACTTTTGGACATAAGACATTCCACTACTGTTCTCTGTATTTGACAGTATAGAAGTACTTTTGAACATAAGATATTCCACTACTGTTCTCTGTACTAGACAGTATATAAGTACTTTTGAACATAAGACAATCACTACTGTTCTCTGTATTTGACAGTATAGAAGTACTTTTGGACATAAGACAATCTACTACTGTTCTCTGTATTTGACAGTATAGAAGTACTTTTGGACATAAGACATTCCACTACTGTTCTCTGTATTTGACAGTATAGAAGTACTTTTGGACATAAGACAATCTACTACTGTTCTCTGTATTTGACAGTATAGAAGTACTTTTGGACATAAGACATTCCACTACTGTTCTCTCCTGTTTGTTGAATTGGTCTGCTGTTGTAACGCTCAACGTTGTTCTCATTGCAGTGACAAAATGCATGTTAACAACGCACACAATGTCCGCTATAGCTACACTGTCTCTCAATGGAGATCAAGATCGTGGACCTCTACCAGAAGATTTAATGTCTAGAGACAACTACAAACATTGTTGTCTGAATCTGTTTGAAGAGTTTAAAACTCGCATGATTGATGCTCTAGTGAAATGTGTCCGAACGTCTTTAGCGGCTTTGCGAAAGAGATTTTTAGCTGGGTAAAGAAACTATAAGCAGCACACTTTCTGTGGCCAAATCTTTAACATCTTAGGATGTCTTGACATAGATACAACCTTTATTTTTTTAGTGTAGTTCACATATTAACACAATCTATATACTTTGTTTAGTTCACACATTGACACAACCTATATACTTTGTTTAGTTCACACATTGACACAACCTATATACTCTGTTTAGTTCACACATTGACACAACCTATATTTTAGTGTAGTTTACACATTGACACAACCTATATACTTTGTTTAGTTCACACATTGACACAACCTATATACTTTGTTTAGTTCACACATTGACACAACCTATATACTCTGTTTAGTTCACACATTGACACAAATCTTTATACTTTGTTTAGTTTACACATTGACACAACCTATATACTTTGTTTAGTTCACACATTGACACAACCTATATTTTTAGTGTAGTTTACACATTGGCACAACCTAATCACTCTGTTTAGCTCACACATTAACACAACCTATATTTTTAGTGTAGTTTACACATTGACACAACCTATATACTTTGTTTAGTTCACACATTGACACAACCTATATACTCTGTTTAGTTCACACATTGACACAAATCTTTATACTTTGTTTAGTTTACACATTGACACAACCTATATACTTTGTTTAGTTCACACATTGACACAACCTATATTTTTAGTGTAGTTTACACATTGGCACAACCTAATCACTCTGTTTAGCTCACACATTAACACAACCTATATTTTTAGTGTAGTTTACACATTGACACAACCTTTATACTCTGTTTAGTTCACTCATTGACACAACCTATATTTTTAGTGTAGTTTACACATTGACACAACCTATATTTTTAGTGTAGTTTACACATTGACACAACCTATATTTTTAGTGTAGTTTACACATTGACACAACCTATACACTCTGTTTAGTTCACACATTGACACAACCTATATTTTTAGTGTAGTTTACACATTGACACAACCTTTATACTCTATTTAGTTCACACATTGACACAACCTATATTTTTAGTGTAGTTTACACATTGACACAACCTATATTTTTAGTGTAGTTTACACATTGACACAACCTATATACTTTGTTTAGTTCACACATTGACACAACCTATACACTCTGTTTAGTTCACACATTGACATAACCTATATTTTTAGTGTAGTTTACACATTGACACAACCTTTATACTCTGTTTAGTTCACACATTGACACAACCTATATTTTTAGTGTAGTTTACACATTGACACAACCTATATTTTTAGTGTAGTTTACACATTGACACAACCTTTATTTTAGTGTAGTTTACACATTGACACAACCTATATTTTTAGTGTAGTTTACACATTGACACAACCTATATTTTTAGTGTAGTTTACACATTGACACAACCTATATTTTTAGTGTAGTTTACACATTGACACAACCTATATTTTTAGTGTAGTTTACACATTGACACAACCTATACACTCTGTTTAGTTCACACATTGACACAACCTATATTTTTAGTGTAGTTTACACATTGACACAACCTATATTTTTAGTGTAGTTTACACATTGACACAACCTATACACTCTGTTTAGTTCACACATTGACACAACCTATATTTTTAGTGTAGTTTACACATTGACACAACCTTTATACTCTATTTAGTTCACACATTGACACAACCTATATTTTTAGTGTAGTTTACACATTGACACAACCTATATTTTTAGTGTAGTTTACACATTGACACAACCTATATACTTTGTTTAGTTCACACATTGACACAACCTATACACTCTGTTTAGTTCACACATTGACATAACCTATATTTTTAGTGTAGTTTACACATTGACACAACCTTTATACTCTGTTTAGTTCACACATTGACACAACCTATATTTTTAGTGTAGTTTACACATTGACACAACCTATATTTTTAGTGTAGTTTACACATTGACACAACCTTTATTTTAGTGTAGTTTACACATTGACACAACCTATATTTTTAGTGTAGTTTACACATTGACACAACCTATATTTTTAGTGTAGTTTACACATTGACACAACCTATATTTTTAGTGTAGTTTACACATTGACACAACCTATATTTTTAGTGTAGTTTACACATTGACACAACCTATACACTCTGTTTAGTTCACACATTGACATAACCTATATTTTAGTGTAGTTTACACATTGACATAACCTATATTTTTAGTGTAGTTTACACATTGACACAACCTATATTTTTAGTGTAGTTTACACATTGACACAACCTATATTTTTAGTGTAGTTTACACATTGACACAACCTATATGTTTGTGTATAGTTGCCCACATAAGACACAATGTATAATGTTAGTGTATTTCAAAAAGTTTCGTTTATAGATATTTTGTATTTCTCATCTAAGAGTAGTATTTTTTACATGGGAAAGTCGAAATGTTTTCTTGAGCTCATTCATTTGTATAAAAGAAGAACAAAACTGTTATGTATTTATTTCCTAAGTAATAAACTAAGTGTTCGACTGCATATTCCTGATACCGTCTATGGTTTGAACCCATTGTGTTCTTATTCTACAGTATACCAAGAGCTACTGCTCAGACCAGCATGCAGGGTACTGGTGATGATGATGGAAAAGTATTTACAGGACCATTTTTTTCAGTAGATGTAGAGCTAGCTATTCCTAATGTGGTAAATAATTGCTCTACTTGTTGTATTGGATGTCCTAGATTACTTTCCTTCAGCCTCCTTCACAGAGCTAGGCTTGAGATCGCCTTTTTAGTGGGCCCTGTCACCCGTACATGTTAAAAACTAAAAGAACTATTGAAAATCTGATTTCATTAAATTTTGTAGCTTAATTAATTTCAAATATAATTTTAAAATTTAAAAAAAATTTGACTGCAATTTGGGTATCGAATCCGTTACACCGTCAACTGCTAAAAAAAATACTTTTTCTGATTCGGCCAGCGAAGAAGTCAGCGATGATTTATTGGTCTGTTCATTCTATGCACATCTAGATTTAACACTAGACTTAAAGTGCTGAAATAGAACTTTTAAGATTGGGTGTACATCTACTTCTAGATCTAGAATCATGATGTGATCTATATTAGATTTACGTAAAAATATAAACAACGCTTACAAACTTCAATAAAATTGATTGAAGCAAGTTTAAATTTACTGTCATCGAATTTAAGGCCGACTACGCCATGGTGGCTCAAGACCTAGATATAGTCTCCAATCAATTTTCCCCAAGTGGCCAACGAGCTAGTATTTTTTTTTTCTCAGCGATATATATATCAACTGTTAAATTTCTAGGAAAATCATTAGAGCCGTTTTTGAGCTCAGCTGTCCGCCCACCCACTCTGATTCCATGAAAGAGTGACTTAGATAGAGGTATTGTAAAAATAGTTTTAATAATAATGAATGAAAGGGCAGCAATTAAAGGAAATAATAATTTAGTTTTTTAGTAAAATTATTGTGTGTGTGTGTGTGTGAAAATGATCCTATAAATAAATAATTGTTACGTATTTATGAACTTTATAGTGTATTAGCTACACACAGTTAACACACACACAGTTAACACACACACAGTTAACACACACACAGTTAACCAAAAACATTTAATTTTGTTTTTAATAACGAATGATGTACATTATATGCATTCTTCATTGGCCTCCTTCAGTCGTAGAACGACTATGGTTCATCTCAGAGCACACTTCATGTGGCTGTGGAGCCCTATTTTGGAGTGGCACTCCCGTCCACAGATAGCGCAGGTTAAGGTGGCTTTTGCTTCGGTGGTAGAGGAGCTGGCCGTTTTTCAGATTGTACGCATATATCTATAGATAGTTCTTAAACACAATGTGAAAGCCATTATTTTATATTATTTATGAACACACCCACTATGATGATTGTCTACAGAGACCAGGAATAAGAGATGCTCTATTCAATAACATCTCTCTTCAAAGGTTTCCCATAATCATATCCGATCCTTATGGCTGCTTGAGTCATTACAAGCTTATCCTGCCACCTAACGGCCAGAGTAGCATAAAGTATCACCACGAACCTTGCGGGGACCTGCACTATTGCACGCTTCATTTCATCAAAGTAAAGATTGTTTCAGAATTATGGAAACTCAAAGTTAAATATTGTATTTAAAATTATAACTCTATGTTAGGTGACTAACCCGGACATCACAAAGATTGTCAATGCATTAAACAAAGCAGTAACTAGAATTATAGAAGTTGGAAAACGAATTGAAATTTGGGATCCACCAAACCCAGCAATCTTTGTCAAACTAGGTGTTCCAATGAGTAAAGAATCCACCAGTACAAGTGAGTAGCTTTCAAAGGTCTAAAGTCATGTGTTCAAACAACAGCAACATAGTTAGTTAATTATTACTTTGATTTTTTTCCCTTTGATTCAAGATAAGTATTTTGTTTCTATTGAAGCTTTGTTTTTAAAGAAAAATTGTTTCAAAATCATTGGCGAGAATAAAGATGTGATGAAATACACCACTCTTGGTGCCATTGCTTCTCCTGTTGGGGAAGAAATAAAAAAGTCACTCAAAAAATTTTCTGAGTTTCAATTCATTTGGCAGGACGAAAGAGAAAAAGTGTTACAGGTCTGTAGATCTAGTGTTGTCTGTAGATCTAGTGTTGTCTGTAGATCTAGTGTTGTCTGTAGATCTGTTGTTGTCTGTAGATCTGTTGTTGTCTGTAGATCTAGTGTTGTCTGTAGATCTAGTGTAGTCTGTAGATCTAGTGTTGTCCTTAGATCTAGTGTTGTCTGTAGATCTAGTGTTGTCTGTAGATCTAGTGTTGTCTGTAGATCTAGTGTTGTCTGTAGATCTGTTGTTGTCCTTAGATCTAGTGTTGTCCTTAGATTTAGTGTTGTCTGTAGATCTGTTGTTGTCTGTAGATCTAGTGTTGTCTGTAGATCTAGTGTTGTCTGTAGATCTATTGTTGTCTGTAGATCTAGTGTTGTCTGTAGATCTAGTGTTGTCTGTAGATCTGTTGTTGTCCTTTGATCTAGTGTTGTCCTTAGATTTAGTGTTGTCTGTAGATCTGTTGTTGTCTGTAGATCTGTTGTTGTCTGTAGATCTGTTGTTGTCTGTAGATCTAGTGTTGTCTGTAGATCTATTGTTGTCTGTAGATCTATTGTTGTCTGTAGATCTAGTGTTGTCTGTAGATCTGTTGTTGTCCTTTGATCTAGTGTTGTCCTTAGATTTAGTGTTGTCTGTAGATCTGTTGTTGTCTGTAGATCTGTTGTTGTCTGTAGATCTAGTGTTGTCTGTAGATCTAGGGTTGTCTGTAGATCTGTTGTTATCTGTAGATCTGTTGTTGTCCTTAGATCTAGTGTTGTCCTTAGATCTAGTGTTGTCTGTAGATCTAGTGTTGTCTGTAGATCTGTTGTTGTCCTTAGATCTAGTGTTGTCCTTAGATCTAGTGTTGTACTTAGATCTAGTGTCGTCTGTAGATCTAGTGTTATCCTTAGATCTAGTGTTGTCTGTAGATCTAGTGTTGTCTGTAGATCTAGTGTTGTCCTTAGATCTAGTGTTGTCCGTAGATCTAGTGTTGTCTGTAGATCTAGTGTTGTCTGTAGATCTAGTGTTGTCCTTAGATCTAGTGTTGTCCGTAGATCTAGTGTTGTCTGTAGATCTAGTGTTGTCCGTAGATCTAGTGTTGTCTGTAGGTCTAGTGTTGTCCTTAGATCTAGTGTTGTCCTTAAATCTAGTGTCGTCTGTAGATCTAGTGTTGTCCTTAAATCTAGTGTCGTCTGTAGATCTAGTGTTATCCTTAGATCTAGTGTTGTCTGTAGATCTAGTGTTGTCTGTAGATCTAGTGTTGTCCGTAGATCTAGTGTTGTCCGTAGATCTAGTGTTGTCCGTAGGTCTAGTGTTGTCCTTAGATCTAGTGTTGTCCTTAAATCTAGTGTCGTCTGTAGATCTAGTGTTGTCTGTAGATCTAGTGTTGTCTGTAGATCTAGTGTTGTCTGTAGATCTAGTGCTGTCCTTAGATCTAGTGTTGTCTTTAAATCTAGTGTCGTCTGTAGATCTAGTGTCGTCTGTAGATATAGTATTATCTGTAGATCGAGTGTTGTACTTAGATCTAGTGTTGTCTGTAGATCTAGTGTTGTCTGTAGATCTGGTGTTGTCCTTAGATCAACTCAGAGGTTAAAGTTCTATTTTAACAAAAAAAAAAACAACTGCCTAAATTGTGCCGATGTGCCAAAACCCCAAAATATCAAATATTTAACATTACATTGAGAATTTTGTGTTATCACAAACTCAGAGGCGGCCCATTCGGATCCTCCTATTTGCAAGGAATATTCAAGACATGATTTGGTTTTGATTGTCCAAACATAATATTTCATAGATTCATTTGGCGTTGTAAAAAATGTTTTTTTTTTTTGTAAAATGTTTGACATGTTTCGGATGATCATTCAAAGATGAAGAGAATCTACTTCCTAGTTTAAACCTCCCACAGGACGACTGGGGATATCTAGATATCTGAGTCACACACACAAGATATTTAGGTATCTATGTTACGCACACACACAAGGTATTTGGATGTATCCCTTCACACAGAAGATCTCGCTTTAGACACATGTCTGCGTCCTATCCTGGATATCGTCCTAGACAGATATATTTGCGTCCTATAGGGCCTAAATAGTACCAATGTACCAATGTCAAAAATATCCAATATACGTACCTTATATATTTCCATATGTATTTAATATAATTTAATATAATGTATAGGATACAAACAAATAATAACTATTTTTGTTTCTACTAGGACTTTATGAAAACTAACCCTGACATCTATGAATTCAAAGAACAGTACATCAGGCTTAAAGTGATGGAGGAGGATGTAGCTAACATTACCCCAAATGTTGTCATAGGGCCTATTTCTTTGAACACGGGTAAGTGTTAGAAACTGTCACACAAAGATATATGTCACTCAAAAGTCAACGTTGCTAAACTATCAATGTTACATTTGTTGCTCAGAGCATTTGAAGTTAGCCATACAAGTGGAGCTAAGTGAGTGGAAGCGTGCCTATGGACGTGAGCTGAACAATATCATGAAGAAGAGAGTGGATGAGATGACAGAGTATATGGCAAGCCAATCGAAATTGCTGAATAAGCCAGTCAAAGATTTGGACGATGTCCGGCAGGCTATGGCAAGCTTGACTTCTGTGAAAGAAAACTACATTCGTTTGGATGAGGAAATGTTGCCTATTGAGGTAACTCCAGTGTTGACTTTCATCTACTCATAAATAGAACTACTTCTGTCAGTAATACAGTAAGGTTCATGGTCATGTAACTCTAATCATCATTCTTATGTTTTAATTACATTACATGGGCTACAGCCTAAGGCCTGGTTGGTAGTCTTTGTAATACTTGTACGATTAGGGGAGAGGCCACTGCAAAGAGAAAAAAAGATCAGAGTATTTCAAAATGTGGTGCTCGCTCCCCTATACATCACCTCAAGGAGGCAACGTTCTGACAATGGGGTGGGGGGGGGAGTCCAATTATCTATCTATATATATATATCATTCTCTTCTTCCCTCAACAGTTTAAATGGGTAGTAAGGTGTAAAGGAAAAATCACTCTGCGGATAGTCCACAAGAAAACAAGGGGGGGGGGGAGTACACGTAGTCACAAAAAAGCAGGGCAGGACCGTTGCAACATCTCTTTTTTTTTTAATTTCTACCTCACGTTGAAAAAGGGGAGGGAGTAATCTACTCTGTAGTAACTATCGAAGCGACAGAGCACGCTCAAGAGTTTGGACAGAAAGGAAAGATTACTCTTTTATTTTTGCAACACGGACGGAGGGAGTTATCCTAGGTAATTTAAGAATGAAAAAAAAAAAGACAATTTTCGTCTGTATATTTCAGGAGATTGGTATGAGTTTTCAAAAGATTTTAATAATTTCCGGATATTTCCAGGACTTTTTCGTATATTTTGCAATTTCAGGAGATTTCCTGAATCTCTTGTTAAATCGACAGGAGCCGCGGGAAATCTGTTATAAGTTATAAAATGGTTTAATTTAATAATTTATACACCTAGAATTAGCGCGGGTCCTATAAAAGTGCTGGGCCCACTGCGGTCGCATAGGTAGCAGTGGCCTAAGGCTGGCCCTGAAAAAAAGCGGCGTATGCTACGCCGCCGGTCGACTAGTTTTAAAATATTTTAAGAAAGAGACGTCGTTTTAACATTGTAATGTATACTGTTTTAGCGACCAATTAGCTATGTAAATCCGGTACACTCTACTAATTTATTTGATAGGAAAATAGTTTTAGAAAGAGTTATTTTTTTTAAATTTATTTTTTACAATAATTGTAAATAGGGCCTATTGAAAATTTTTTTTTTAAATATAAGTGTGTCAAAGTAAATCACTAACCGAATAATTAACATTTTTACACTTAAAAAATTGGGTTTTAAGTTAAAATTTTGATTCGTTCTCAATTATTTCTCTATTTTTACTGCTGTATAGTTTAGACTATAATCTAGGTCACAGGCCTACGAAAACTATAAATGTTGTCTAGATCTAGATTTGTCGGCTGAATAGAGTTGGAATCTTGAAAAGATATATTCCCAGAGCTCTGCAATGAATACAAATGGTGTTTATTGGCTTCAACTGTATTAATAGTTGTATTAATAGTTTCTATTAGTTTCTATGATAGAATTAGATAATAATAATAATAATAATAATAATAATCTTTATTATCCGTAAGGAAATTTGTCTTACAATTTGTGCATTACACCAAACAAAAAACATTATAACTATAAGAAACCAAAGTGTACATTCACACCAGACGCACTCATAATTTACATGTGACAAAGTTTATACCAGATTGTTCTTATTTAATGATTTGATTGCCAGGGGAACAAAAGAGTGTTTGTGTCTGTTTGTCTTTGCTATCGGTGTCTTGTATCTCTTTTGTGATGGTAAAATCACAAAATCCTGACACAAAGGGTGATTCTTTATTTCGAGGATCTTGTTAGCTTTTTTATAGATGTTTGTCTCAAACAACTGACCAAATGGGGTTTGTTTTTTGCCAATGATTTTGCCAGCAGCATTTAGGATTCTATAAAGTTTATTCCTATTTTTAATGCTCAGATTGCCATACCAGGCAGTGATATTGAAACTTAAAATATTGCAGATGTGAGCGTGATAAAACATAGCCAAGGCCTTTTCGCTAACATTAAACGAGGACAGTTTTCTTAGTAGTCGTAATCTTTGCTGCCCTTTTTTGCTGATATAATCAGTATTTGCAGTAAAATTTAGTTTATTGTCTAGGATAGTACCAAGGTATTTAAAGGTTTGCACAATTTCAATAGTCTCTCCAGCTACAGAAACAATATCATTTCCCTTCTTGTCCCTACGAAAATCGATTATCATTTCTTTGGTTTTTTTTTACATTTAATAATAAAAAATTATCTTTACAGTATTCCTCAATGTGTTCTAGTTCTTTGAAATACTCATTTACGTCTGAGCTCTCTGAGAGCAGGGCAAGAAGAGCCGCATCATCAGCGAATTTTGTGAAGGAGCAACAAGAACTATCGGATTGAAAATCATTGGTGTACAAAATGAACCACAATGGCGATGTTACAGCCCCCTGGGGCGCCCCTGTGTTAACTATGCGTTCATTAGATATAACATTGTTTACCCTAACCCTCTGAGCTCTCTGGGTCAAAAATTCATTAGCCCATAGTATTATGTATGGACTAATCTGCAACGCTTTCATCTTTTCAATGAGTAAATGAAGTTGTATAGTGTTAAAAGCTGATGAGAAATCCATAAAGAGCAATCTTACATAAGTGTTCGGTAAGTCCAGATGTTTGTAGACACAGTTTAAAATATTTAGGATGGCATCGTCTACACCTTTACCCTTTTGGTAAGCAAATTGTAAAGGGTCTAACTTATTACAAAGATCATTCAGAAGAAACATTTTAACCAATTTTTCTAAACATTTAGACACAATGGAAGTAAGTGAAACAGGTCTATAGTCATTCATTTCCTTCGGTTTGGAAACCTTTGGCACAGGTACAATTATTTAGTAATCGCTAATTCTAAGCAGTTGTTAACATTGACATCCTCAAGGGCTTTGAGTCTTAGATAATTAAAATCTTTCGTGTCGAAGCGACAATAGAAATCATTTAACTCGTTGGCCAATGTTTTTTCGTCTCTTGTAGCAAGATTATTTTTAAATTTGACTTGTGCTCCTGCCATTTTGTTCATGATGCCCCACGCCTGTCTCATGTCACTTGTATTAATTGAGTCTTCCAGCTTGGTGCGGTAGTTTCTCCTCCCTTCCTCAAGAACGACGTTGAGATTTCGTTGAGCAATTTTCCTTGTCTGTCCATCGCCACTCATAAATGCTCTTTTCTTTTTGATTATTTCCCGTTTTATTTTTGCAGTGACCCATGGTTTATTGTTGGGGTATATCTTGATGCTCTTAGTACTGACACACATGTTTTCACAGAATTTGATGTAATTTGTCACTGCGTCGACCCATTCTTCCAGATTTGAAGTGGTCTCTTTGAACAAACTCCAGTCAGTGCAGTCTAGACATCCCTGTAGTTTGAGAATATTGTCTTGTGTCCATTCTTGTACGTTTTTTTGAATGATTTTTCCTTCTTTAAGTTTTGTGCGGTAGGTAGGCAGCAGTTGTATTGTTTTGTGGTCCGATGATCCTAGTGGTGGCTTTTCACGAGATGTGAATGCTCCTTTGATGTTACAATAACATAAGTCCAGAGTTCTGTTTTCTCTTGTCGGACATGAAATGTGTTGATAGAAGGTGGGTAGGTCAACCTTCAAGGTGCATTTATTAAAATCACCCAGTATAACTACTGGTGCGTCCGGTGACCTTGTCTGAAACTCATGCACTACGTCAGCGATTATTGCAGCTGCAACTTCCGTTTTGGCTGTAGGCGGAACATAAACCAGGACAATGTAAATAACCCCAAAGTCTCGTGGCAAATAAAAAGGTCTCAATGAAAGCGCCAGTAGTTCTAGATCCGGACAGCACATTCTCTTTTTAACCGTGTAGTTGGTACAGTATTTGAGGTTGATGTACACACAAAGCCCTCCACCTTTCTTCTTCTTAGACTCAGCCGTTCTGTCAGATCTCACGCAAGAGAAACCATCAATAGCAATCAGGTTGTCGTTGTCATCCTCCTCTAACCATGTCTCAGTAAAAGCCAATAGACAACTTTCCCTAAATACGTGGTCGTAGCGTATATGGGCACATATCTCATCCACTTTGTTTCTAATTGAGCGGACGTTAGCTAGAACAATCGTAGGTAGTGGTGGGCGAAAACCTCTTCTTCTCAGCCTTTGCCGTAGTCCTCCTTTTTTCCCTCTTTTCCTTGTACTAATAGAGGAAGGGTAGAAGGGTAGAAACAATTTATATGTGCATAACACGGTGGAAGAGGCTTCCTCTTTGAACGAAGTCCGAGGAGTTGATCTTTGCTATAATGAATAGATCTAGTACTAGAACGGCCGCCATCTTGGCTCGCCATTTTTCTTCTTTTATTTCTAACCAAATAACCAAAGTTGAACAAGTCTAGATCTAGTAAAACGTTTAATGTAAATACTCATTGTGGAGTCCACCTTGAAAACAGAAGTCTTCCTCTGCATAACTAATTACAAAAGAACATTCAATATACATCCAGCAAAGAAATAATAATGAGTAATGAAAGCACAAATTGCATGTCGCCACAGTGCAGCGCCATTTTGAAAAAAAAAAAAAATGACTAGATTTATGGCCAGCTTCATTCGCAAAGTGACTATCGATCATTTTATACAGTATATTTAGTATGTGAGCAGCACCTACCTAAATATATTCTCAAAATTTTCTTTCGTAACTTCCCATTTGGGAACTTTGGGTCAAATTGAGACTGACATATATATATATATATATATATATATTTTTTTTTTTACTTCAGCAACATATCCCATTGTGGACAGCTCATTGAAAATTGAACAATTGTACTTTCCGAATTCACAAAAATATAACATTGAGAGGGCTGGCACTTCTAGTCTGGTCTTGACAGTTTTGTATTTCAGGGTCTGCTCATATTATATATATATATTGGTAAAATACCACTGACTGACACATTGATCATGTGATCTCCTAAACTGTCGTACTTATCCGCTTCAAATTTCGTACACAGGTTTTTTTATCTCCTAGGTGCTCAATAAGAACGGTTTTTGACAGATTCGCAACTCGAGGACCGCTATTCGCGAAAAACCGCACGTATGGTCTAACCTTTGTTGTTATTTTTTTCGGTATTTCCCCAAAAGGCTGCAGACTATATAGAAAGCATATATAGAAATATGTCACACATTTCGTATATTTAGAGCAATTTTTTTTTTCATTTTTTTAAATATGCCTTACGTCATGTCCACTTCCTTTTGGACGCAATCTAAAAAACAAAGCCAATCCTAATAACATTAATAACATAGATCTAAAGTCTTTTTTTTTCTAAAGAGAGAAAGAGAGAGGTTTTGTTTTGTTTTCAAGAGAGAGAGAGAGAGAGAGAGGAGCAAGAAATGGTAGTTTGAAACAATTAAAAAAAAAGAACTACATCCTAATAGCATTAAAAAGATAAATCTTGATCTCTTGTCATTTCACTACATGAGAGAACAAAATACCAAAATAAATGTAGAAAGAGGAACGGGAATGAGGCATTCCATTGGGGCCTTCGGAAAATGCCTTTTTGTTTGGGGGGGGGGCCTGAAACTGATGGTATGAAGACAGGTATTTGGTGTCTATCCATTTATTGCGTGCATTCAGATTTAAGGTGGCCAAAAAAAAAGTAAAACTAATTTTAAAAAGTTGGGGGGAGGTCACTGTCGAAATATAATATAGATTGAATTGAGAAGTGAAATAAAAGTCATATGAATGCGTGTCAGGGGGCAGATAATGGAGCGGGTGTTTCCAAATCAAGTCAAAAGTCCATGTCGGAGAAATCACGATGCGCAGGTTAAAATAAAATAGGGTTTCCAAAAAGGGAAAAGAAACAGTGACAAGTAGAGGTCAACGTGTGACCCAGGTGAGATGACACAGCAGCGAGTGTTCTCTGGAATCTACATGTATAAACAAAGACAGGATGCGACGTGTCCTGTCGTGTTGTTCCAGGGGACGAACTGATCTACGAAGGGGGCAGTGTTACAAATGAACAGTGACAGTTAGAGTTCACTACGTGTGACCTCGGCGAGATGACACTGCAGCGGGTGTTCTCTGGAATCGACATGTATAAACAACGACAGGATGTGATGTTTCCTCACTTGTTGTTCCAGGTGATACTAGCAGTGTTTGTGCAACTTTGGAGAAGCGATTAGGGGCTTTATATAAGCCAGAGAGTTAATGTGAAAGTCAGTCGTATGGAGTCGTGATTGAGCCGTTACAGTCGATACAGACGATGTAAGACATGTGCGGCTCTGTGGAAGAGAAATGTGTACGACTCGATGCAAGTTAACTAGAGTAGAGTTAACTGGAGTGGACTACTGTCGTTAAAGTCTATACAGCGAACTACAGTGGACTTGAGCCGTTACAGTCGATACAGTCGATGTAAGACGTGTGCGGCTCTGATTCGGTAGACTTGAGTACGACTTGGTTCAGCTTTGGGAGACCTGGAGCGACACTGGGAAGTGTGTCGTTGGTCTGTTCTGTGGAATACGGCTCGAGGAAAGTTGAGAAGAGATGAATTGCAACGAAGTGAAGAGATGAATTGCAACGAAGTATAGTTAACTGTAAACTGACAGATATTGTACAGTCTTCTACGCTATATGTTACAGTAACGAATTGTTAGAGTTAATAGTCATTAAAGTTATATAAAACTGAAAGTTTAGTCGTCAAGTTCTTTGCAGTGTTTTTTATTTGTGTGTCTACTAATACATTTAGCCAGAAGATTCAGAAATACGTAACAGTATGTTAGGTTGATCGTTAAAATGTAACTTGTTAATTACCATTTTAAAACATAAGTAGAGAGTTTTCAAGCCATATTAATCAGCCTAAAGCATGGGAACAAATCATCAGAGGCGTAGCCCGTGTGTACTTCTAGGATGTTTCTATTGGAAATGAAACAGTAAACGGATATTGTGCTAAGAAAAAAATAAAGTTTCCTATTCTGACGTTGCGCTGCATGGCCCAAGGAAGGTATGTGGCGACCAACTGCCTTCTTACGTGGGCGCCACTTATTACGACACAAGACTCTTCAAAAAAAACAAGACACTCTCAGGTTTTACTCTAGAAATACTTTAATATTATAGCAAGTTACGTAAACATGAACATTTCATCTCACATCCTGTCAATCTCCTCCCGGCCTCCTGTTCAACATCCCTTCCATTCAATACCCAAATTCGCACCTTTTTTCCCATTCGCACCATGCTGCGCTACGACCGTAACATTTACTTTACCTCAACTGTTTAGAGTAGGGTGGACTCATACACATTCCGAAACTACTCTAAGAAGTTGACATTTAATTGATCCAATTTGAACACTTTTAAGTTGAAACCATTTCTTTCTATTTAGGAAGCTTATGCTTTAATGTCCAACTTGAGCATGACAGTACCGAAGGAAGAGACGGATAGAGCAGACTCATTACGTTACACCTACGAGAAGATGTTAGAGCAATGTGTAAGTCCAGGTTGTCAGATACGAACATGTTAGTCTTGAAGAGACGATGCTTTCGCATTAACTAGTCAAGTCGTTAATAATATATTAGGAGAAAGAATGTTATAGTAATGTTTAGACAATGAAAGAAAAACTGTTCAGTTCTAGTATTCAGAAAGACTCACCTAAATTCAGGTCATAGTCTTCTCGGGATACAGATGAGATCCGGCCTACACCAGCCTTCTTTGAGTCCAATGAAAATATATTTTAAAAATAAGCCAATGAATAATGTAATGACTCCCTACAGTAGAATCCAACCTATTAAGTTACACAAAATTCTTTCGGTCTTCAATGGAAATAGAAACTTATCAGTTTATGATTCAGACTCAAACATTGTCTTCTCTTCTACTATGTTCACCTGAGCACCAACCAATGAATGAACACACAAACAATGTCAACATTCACCGGCCAGCTTTGTGCATGTCAAAAAGAACTCATGACATTATTCAATGTACTGAGAAAACACTTTTGCACTTCTTTTAGAGCCAAGTAACAGATGTACTGATGGAAGTACAACCATCGTTTAAAGAAGACTTGACGCAATCTGTGGAGATATTAAAAATAGACGTTGCTGCTTTTGTTTCTGATTATGATAAGGTAATTTTTTTCCCACATTCAATCAACACATTTAAAACGTAATATTTGTTCTTTAATTCCTTCCAACAGATTTTTATTACATTACTAAGATTTTTACTATTTGAGTTTTGCGTGGACCTGTGTAACTTTTTAACACTTAACCTAGATAGGGGAAGTAACCTTTAAGGGATTGTGGGCAGGACATGGCCTGAATTGTGCCGATGTGCCAAAAATCCAAAACTAAACCAAACTAAACTAATCAACTTGATCGTGGGCAGTGACTACAATAAATACTTACAGTGTAGATCTAGACTAGAACAACTCTATTCATTAATACGTGTTGTAAATCTGGCATCCAGGTTGTTCAAGTGAACATCTAAAGTTCATTTTAGAAGATGTCACTCTGATCGACTGATATTAGACTCCTTGGATGGATCTAGATTCCTTATAGGGATTAGCTTCTATGCTTCCACGGTACTAACAGAACCAGACGCGAAAGACACATTGGATTGTAACTTGAGCCGAGTCCTGGGCGAGGTGGACACCATAAACAAACTTGTAGTCTTGGCAGACTTCAACGAAAGAATTGGGAATGGCTCTAGCACATGGCCAGGTGCACTGGCGGATCCAGAACTTTGGAGAGGGGGGGCGATTTTTTTCTAAACCCTAACCCTAACGCCCAGTAAACCCTAACCCTATGCATAAACGTGCGTACAGCATATATATATATATATATATATATATATATATATATATACACACAATACAATAAGACTGTTTCTCAATGTTCGGCGAAAAATAAACAGAACAAAAACCAGTCATGTTGAGGCCTTTCTCTTGCAAACTTGGGGGTATGGGAGAGCGCTGTAAGCTTCCTTAGAGGGGTTCGGGGCGAAGCCCCGACACCCAAAAGCGCTTTCTTGTATTTTTCACTGCAGAAACGCATTCTTCTGACATCTACAGCCCATTATTTATCAGTGGGGTTCTGGGCGAAGCCCCGACGCCAAAAGCGTTTTCTTGCATTTTTCACGGCTGAAACTCATTCTCCTGACATCTACAGCTGATTACTTATTAGGGGGGTTCAGGGCGAAGCATTTTTCACGGCTGAAACGCATTCTCCTGACATCTACAGCTCATTATTTATTAGTGGGGTTCGGGGCGAAACCCGACTCCAAAAGCGTTGTATTGCATTCTTCAATGCAGAAACGCATTCTCCTGACATCTACAGCTTATTATTCATCAGTGAGGTTCGGGGCGAAGCCTCGACGCTAAAAGCTGTTTCTGACATTCTTCACTGCAGTAACGCATTCTCCTGACTTACAGCTCATTATTCATTCTATTATAAAGGACCTTTTGAATAATGTGGAAAAATATTCTAATTTGAATTTATAGTCCCTTAATACATTGCTAATACAACCGATTTGTTCTTTGAAAAGATAAGATACCCCACATATTTAGATTAAGGCTTTGAGGATCGCCGCCGAAAAAAAAATTCGATTAATAATATTCAATAAAATTCACGCATAAATTGTGAGTTATAGTCCTAAATTTATTTAACTAGAAAAATATGAGATAGAGTAAAGGTTGGAAAAAGTCGACTAGGAAAAGATTATCTGGCTTTTGAACTCATCTCAACCGTGACTGTTATATTGAAAAATTACGTTTGAATTATAACTTTTCCAAAGCAAAGTCTTTCTTAAAATAGTTATGATAAATTCATGTGAAATTATACAAACTCTGTCTGGCAAGGGGAATGGCGGTATAATGAAAACGATTAATCCTCGCTCCTTTTTATAATTTCTGCTAATGATTGCATTTTGCATTAAAGAATAGGGGTTGGGCGACTCGATATAAGAATTTACTTTATAGCATATATAAATTATATTAGTGACAGATTTTTTTAATTTTGTAATTTCCTACTATAATACAAAAAGTAAAAAGTATTGGTTTGTCCGATGGGGGAAAGGTGATTGCATGTATCGCACTTCCACCTGTTTGTATTATATAGATATTCGACTAATTTTGTTCACATACTATGATTTCTCCATAAAATTAGGACCGCCCACCCCCCCCCCCCCCCGCAATCGGCCAATAGGTGAACGACATAATATGATGACCGGTTAAAATACCAATGACAAGTTTTAATTATATAGATATTTAATTGATTCTGTTAGTAAGCTGTGATTTCTACAAATAAATAGGACCGCCCCCCCCACTCGAAAGTTTATGGTGGGGGGGGGATTGAGGCCATCGCCCCCTCCCGACCCTACCAAATCGGCCAAAATACTAGAAAGGGGGGGGGGCGAAATAATCTAAAAATAGGTTGAAATATAAATAATTAGTTTATATTATTAACATAAGTAATAAATTCGTATACAATTGTGGGAATTCTATACTAAAATTCGTCCGCCCCCCCCTCTTGAGGGGGGGGGGGTTTCGGCCGAGTGGGGGGGGGGCGATCGCCCCTACCGCCCCCCCCCCGATCCACCAGTGGCCAGGTGTCCAACAACAACAAAGTTTCAAGACAACATGGAGGTACCCGTGCTCTAGTGCTCTAAACAATGGTTACACACCAGAATTATTCTAAGGGCCAACTGTTGTACAGACCACCGCCTTGTTAGTGCTAAATTCAACATTTCTGTTAAGGCTAAAAAAAAAACTTTCTTTGGAAAAGGAAGCAAAAGTCGTCAGGTTGGTGGATGTACAGGACCAATTTAGAGCCATGATTGAGTTGAAGCTTAAAAAGACCCTGGATATAAACCCAAGGGCAAACTGGAGTCAGCTAAAAAAGACTATCCAGAACGCAATAACCAAGGCCGTTTGCTTTTGCATCAGACTTAATAGTTATGGGTTCGATGAGAACAACACACCAATCCAAGAATTATTATTTAAAAAACGCACCCACTACTGTTGTGTGCTAGCGACACCCCAACAGCAACCACTACTGTCCTGTGCTAGCTTCGTGTAATACTCTGCAGTTGAATAAAAAAAACAAAATGGTGGCTGGAGCTTTTAGAACACGTCCAAAGATACGTGGACGCTAGAGACAAGCGTTTTAGCGGCTCCCGAAAGGGAAAAAGACGCTATTAGTGTTGTGCGAAATGTCTGTCCGTCCGTCCCGTTTAGATCTCGTAAACTAGAAAAGATATTGAAAATCCGACATCACAGTATTTTAGAACATTCAAAGTTCTGATGCAACGGCTACTTTTTTTTTTCTGAAAGCGAAAAATATAATTTTTAAAATCAGTTATGCAAGCAGTTTTTTAAAGAGAAAAAGCTAATTAGTATGCATTATAAGTTAGACCTAATTTAAAACGAAAAAGTAATCTTGTAAACGTCATTTTCATGAATTTTTTTTTTATTGCTGAAATTTTATCTTTTTATTTTTTATTTTGAGGATTCGCTTAAGAGATGAGCCTCTTCAAAACAATTAGATCAAAACACATCAGTTAGGCCAGGGTAGGCGCTGTGGCTGAGCGGTAAAGCGCTTGGCTTCCGAACCGGGGTTCCGGGTTCGAATCCTGGTGAAGACTGGGATTTTCAACTTTGGAATCTGAGTCCACTCAGCATTAATGGGTACCTGACATTAGTTGGGGAAAAGTAAAGACGGTTGGTCATTGTGCTGGCTACATGACACACTCGTTAACCGTAGGCCACAAAAAACAGATGAACTTTACATGATCTGCCCTATAGACCACAGTTTCTTTAAGAGGAACTAGTTAGGCCAGGTTCACATCTAATGTTACATTCACTTTCACCTATCCTTTGATCTACTGGACCGTTGGGGTAGTACACAAGATCTGCTAACCTTCTTTCTCCATTCTTATCTCTCATTTTTCTTTGATATAATTTCAATTGGATGTTCTTTCTGAAAATATTGAAGCCTGCCTGGGTGGACCACTTCGGGGCCGATTTTGAGTTTGTATTTCCACACAAACTGTCTTTTGTAACCTTGTTTTTTCTTTGAATCATTGCGTTCTGTATACAGCCCAACTTACCTGAATATGGAACCTCAAAGAAATGCCGAAGGCCTGGTCTTCTTAACCAAACCGGTGAACATAGCAGTACAGTTTTTTAGTGACAAAGGGGTTGTATATGAGGAATCTCTTGCTGAAATCCATTAGGAATAGTTTAAAGTAACATGACGAATAATCAAGTCTTGTTGAGGTTGAAACATTTGGGAAGCTCAAAAGACACACAAATTCCTGGCAGTCTTCCAGCAGAAGTTTAAAAAAAAGGTAAAGGTGCTGCTCTCACAGAAAGGTTAACAGACTTTTTCACTTTGTGCTGGGACACATGAACGATACCATTATAATATTTCTGTATTTAAAAAATGCAAGAAAAAGGGAGCAGAACCTGGACTTCTACTTTTTCTTCGTTGATCTTACCAAAGCATTTGACACAGTGAGTCGCGATGGTTTATGGAGAATTTTGTCCAAGCTCAGATGCCCTCTAAGGTTCCTATTCATTCTTATGTTCAACAATAAGACCTAACTAGACACAATGGTGACCTATATGATCATTTCCCCTTAGAAAATGGCGTAAAACAGGGTTGTCTACTTGCTCCTACTCCGTTTGCCATCTTCTTTGGGGCAACGCTGAGTCAGTTGAGGCAGGGACTGCATAAAAACATCTACGTCAAGTTCTGCTCAGAAAGCAAGGTGTTCAAACTTCGTAGTCTACTGTCCACACTCAAACAAAAGTGATGATTGCTTAAGCCTATTTCGTGTTCATTGTTTGTCTTTTTTGTTTGTCTTGTAGCTGATGAGGGCCTCGCGACCCAAACGACCTATGTTTTACTTAGTTCGGCAGGGTCTCATATATGCATGTTTATTGTATTTTCTATATAGTCGTTCACCCTTTCAGCTGTAAATCTTTGTTTTTAAAGATCAACTCAAGCGCCATTTCACCCTCACTGGCGTTGGGGAAAGTAGCTGGCAGCTAATACATCTTAAAGAGACAGGCTGCGGGACACACATTTAAAGCAAAGAAAAAAAAATCTTGTACAGACAGCCTCAGAAGACTTAAATAGAACTCTGGCTTTGTCTGAATCAGATTTGGGAAAATATGGAGGTCGCAACTGGGTTTGTGTGGCCATGTTAAACACTGCATTCAATCTTCTTAATCAAAGACTTGCCGTTCATTTGTTATTTATTCTAGATCTATATCTATCTATATATATATATATATATATCTTAATTATAAAGTAGAAAGTAAGGCGTATGTATGTATGCATGTTACGAATAGAAATCAAAACCGTTTCAACAATCTTGATAAAACTTGGCAGAAATGTTCCTTGGGTAACTTAAACCGTAGTGTATGTATTGTAGCTCTAAAACAAAGTTAAGACCCTAAAAAAAAAAAAAAAGTTGACCAACTCTATGAAAGCATTATAACTACATTTATCTAGGCCATATTTTCATGAGAAAAGATCGAAAGGATCTAGATCTAAAACTAATTTTAAGAACTACACTTGCGCAGATAGTTTTTTACTTTGACACATGAAAATACAAAAGATATTCTATTGATTTTATTACGTAATAAAATTAACCTTCAATTTTGTGCTTCAAAAGCATTTTTACATAAATTTATTCCATATATCTGCGAATTCAGATGTCCTGACGTACTTTATAATCCCATTCATTTAACAAATCGGGTAAACCCGTTTTAATTGTACTTAATATCCTATTCATCTATCGCTTCTTTCGATTTAATAGATATGAATGTATCGGCTTCTGGTAAACCCATTTTCGCAAAACTACTTTATTTTCGTAGCGATAGAGAAAAACTTGAAAGGATCACTAGCTAAGTTTAACATACATCTAAATCCAATCCACTAGTAAACACAAACTAAAGCCCGAAGGCCGTGGGTAATGTCTGACTAGTCTATTATATAAAGTAGAAAGTAAGGCGTATGTATGTATGTATGTATGTATGTATGTATGAAATTTTATTAGAATGTGAGAAACCAGACATAATTGCAGGCACAGAAACTTGGCTACATCCTGAAATTTATAATGCAGAAATTTTCAATAGTAATTATGAAATTTTTAGAAAAGATAGGGCTGATAATCATGGGGGAGTTCTTTTAGCAATAAAAAACACTCTTATAGCAGAAGAAATTACCTTACCTAACTCAAAAAATATAGAATCAACATTTTGTAAAATTAATACCACCTCAACATCCCTAATAATAGGCAGCATTTACAGACCACCAAATTCTAGTTTAGAATACATGCAGGAACTATGTAATCAGATTACGACACTTAAAGAGACAAATAAAAATGCAGTTTTTTGGATTATGGGTGATTTCAACCTACCTGATATAAATTGGAAAACACTAACCATAGATAAACACCAAAACCTTAAGGACATAAATGAGCTTTTCATAGAAACTTTACACAACCTAAGTTTAGATCAAATCATTAAAAAGCCAACTAGATTAAACAACACATTAGATCTCTTCTTAACCAACAGACCTGGATTAGTAGTTGATTATGATATTATCCCTGGTCTATCAGACCATGAGATCATAAAAATACACAGTCAGATAAAAGCAGTAGCCAATACAAAACCCAAAAGAAAAATCTTACTCTGGAATAAATGTAACCTAACACAACTACACCAAGCTGCATTAAACTTTCAACAAACATTCTTATTAGAAAAAGACATTAACCAACCAGTCGATGACCTCTGGAATTTCATTAAAAACCATCTTAAAAGCATTATAGAAAATCAAATACCAACTAAATACACATCAAACAAAATAAATAAATGCTGGTTTAATAATAGACTAAAGAAGCTTTGTAAACAGAAGGAAAACCTATATAGAAAATTTAAAGAAACTAATGCAGAAAGAGTTTACAAAAAGTATATAAAAATTAAACACTTAACCCAAAAAGTAAGCAGACAGCTGCAGAGTGAATACATAAACAATGTAATATCTAAAGACAACAACAAAAACCTATGGTCATACATTAAGTCTAAGAAAATGGAAACAACAGGCGTAGCGCCATTAAAAGATGAACATAACATAATACATAATGATAATGAAACTAAAGCAAACATTCTAAACAAATACTTTGCATCAGCATTCTCAGCCCCAGGAGACAAAGACATATTACTGAATTTGAACCAAGTAGACAACATAGAAGATATAGTAGTACAAGAAAATGGAATTCAAAAACTATTAGCCAACACCAAACCAAATAAAGCTTCTGGACCTGATGGTATTCCAGCTAGATTACTCAAAGAACTAAGTAATGAACTAGCCCCAGTGTTCAAAATACTCTTTCAGGCTTCACTTAACCAGGGCAGAGTACCAAAGGACTGGAAAGAAGCTAATGTCACCCCCCTATTTAAAAAAGGAGAAAAATCTGACCCAGGAAACTACAGACCAGTATCACTTACCAGCATCACATGTAAAATCCTAGAACACATAATATGTAGCAACATCATAAACCACTTAGACAAACATAATGTCCTCACACCATACCAACATGGCTTTAGGAAATATAGATCATGTGAAACACAACTAATAGGACTAATTGATGATTTTTCAAAAGGTTTAGATAATAGTAAACAAATAGATGCTATCTTACTAGATTTTTCTAAGGCTTTTGACAAAGTTCACCACCATAGTTTGCTTAAAAAATTAAAATATTTCGGCATTAATGGTCCACTGCATCAGTGGATTAAAGACTTTCTGATAGGGAGAGAACAAACTGTAATAATAAATGGCTCTAAATCAACACCGATAACAGTAAACTCAGGTGTACCTCAAGGAACAGTCTTGGGTCCACTACTATTTTTAATTTACATAAATGATTTACCAAATTGCATTACTTCAGGAACAAAAGTCAGATTATTTGCAGACGATTGCATAATATATAGAACAATAAAAACAACACAAGACACAGATATTTTACAAAGAGAATTAGATGAATTACAGAAATGGGAATCAAATTGGAGCATGTCTTTCCACCCAGAAAAATGTCAGTTGTTAAGAGTAACAAAAAAACTAAAACAAATTAATTCCACTTATCTTATTCATGGCAAACCAGTAACACAGACTAAAAACGCAAAATACCTAGGTGTTATAATAAATGAAAAACTGTCATGGAATCCACATATTGATGAAACTACAAAAAAATCAAACAAAGCATTAGGATTTATTAAAAGAAATTTCTATAAATCAAATAAGAACATAAAACTAAAATGTTATTTAACCTTGGTTAGGCCAATAATAGAATATGCATCCTCTGTTTGGGACCCCTCAACTCAAGAAAACATTAAGAAACTAGAACAGACACAAAATAGAGCAGTGCGATTCATAACAAACGAATATTCACATTTGACTAGAGTAACACCTTTAGTAAAATCACTAAATTTAGAAAGCCTTCAGGACAGAAGGCTCAAAAGTAAAGTAGCAATAATACATAAAACACTGAACCATAATCTTCAAATACAAAAACAAAATTTAATAAAATACTCTGAAAGACACAAAGATAAAGGCACATTCCTCGTCCCATATGCTAGGACAAATTTGTACAAATACTCCTTCTTCCCTAGTGCTATTAGAGCATGGAATGGGTTGCCTGAGCTAGCCAGGAAAACCAGTGACTTGGCAGAATTTAAGTCATTGGTTAATATGCATGACTAAATGCATGACGCGTAGGACGTAATCATCTTCTTTTTTGAAGTAACGTCTGTATTATATAAGATAAGATAAGATAAGATAAGGTATGTATGTATGTATGTATGTATGTATGTATGTATGTATTTATGTATGTATGTATGTATGTATGTGTGTTTGTGTGTGCTTGGGTGTGTGTTTGTACGTGTGTGTTTGTATGTATGTGTGTTTGTATGTGTGTTTGTTTGTTACGAATAGAAATCAAAACCTTTTGACCAATCTTGTTCCATAGGTACTAACTTAGATTGTAATGTATGTACTGTAGCCCTAAAACAATTTTAAGACCCTCAAAAAAAAGTTAACCAACTCTACGAAAGCATTATAACTTCATTGATCTAGGCTATGTTTACCATATTTACATGAAAAGATCGAAAGGATCTAGATCTAGATCAGATTTTAGAAACTACTCTTTGCGCAGATATGTTTGTACTTTGACACATGAAAATACGAAATATAGTCTATTGATTTCTTATTTATTAAAATTAAAATTAAGCTTCAAATGTGTGTTTCAAATGCATTTTTACATAAATTCGTTCCTTATATCTGCTAATTTAGAATTCCTGACTAACATTCTTTCATTAGACATTACGCGAATGTTACACAATAACAAATCTCTCTATTCGTAGGTCTAAAACTCTAATTCAACTCTAAGATGATAGATCGTCCCTTCGCAAAGATAGTTTAAACTTTAACACATGAACATACTAATTATAGTCCATTCATTTCATATTTTAGTCAAATTAACATTGAAATTTGTTTTTGTATGGCATTTTTCATAAATTCGTTCGGTAAAGCTGCGAAGCTGTGTTTACGCAAGCGCAGAACGAACTCTATCCAAGCCAATATTTAACACTAGATTATTCTAGATCTAGATCTATTTCTAACTCAAGATCTACTTTATACTTGAACACATGAACATACAAAATTAAGTCTAGTCCATGTCTATTCATTTCAAATTTTAATCAAATATGTTTAAACCTACAAGCACATGTTTTTATTTGAAAAAATGGATTTAAGTCGATTAGCTATTTTGATAGCTTCATTCATACTATTTTTACATTCACGCTTTCCGCATTCGCTTTACTTATAACACTATTCTTTCGCTTAATTGTTTACAAAACGCTCTCAGTGACTATATCGATCGTGATACCGAAATTAAGACCCGCGGGCCGCGGGTACTACATGTCTTGTATAAATATATTTTAAACTATTTTGTTCCAGAAAGGTCCTATGGAACCAGGAATACCTCCTGCTGTTGCAAATGAAAGGATGCAAAATTTTCAGGTCATGTTCTTTAAAGTATTGCTGGTTTTAATCTGAATTTTTTTCTTCCCTTTTGTGTTGTTATAGTTTAAGCGGGGAATAGTCGCAATATTAGTTTTGTGTGGTCTGTCTGTCCTTATGTCTGTTCCCGTTTAGATCTAAAAAAAAACTTGAAAATATATTGAAAATCCGATACTATGATATTTTAGATATTGACATGTTCTGATGCAACGGCTACTTTATAGCGGCCCCCGAAAGGGGAAAAGACGCTATTGGTTTTGTGTGGAATGTCTGTTCTTCCTTCCGTCCGTCCGTTCCGTTTAGATCTCGTAAACTAGAAAAGATAGTGAAAATCTGACACCAATATTTTTTAGACCATTCAAAGTTCTAATGCAACGGATACTTTTTTTCTTTTCTGAAAGCAAAAATCTAATTTTTTAAATCACTTATGGAAGCAGTTTTTTTTCAAAAAATACACCACTTTTACAACTATTCACTATTAATAAGAACAAACACGGGAGGCACTTGAGAAGGGAAAATAACTATCTATCATATTTTTACCATATTTATGCAAAATGTTTTAAATATTTTGTCCAAAAATTTTTTTTTATTACATTTGTATTGCTAAGTTAAATAAGTTCTGTTATACTATTTACTACATTTACACATAAAAAAGTTTTCTTTTTTAAAGAGAAAAAATTTATTTAGTATGCATATACGTTGGATATAATTTAAAACAACAATTAATAAGTCGTTTTTCATATTATCTCGTGAACTGCAGTGAACCAATGCAGGAATAGTACACTTAACTATTTTTTTTTAACGGAAATGTTTTTTTTCTTGAGGATTTGAATAAGAGATTGACCCTTTACAAAACAATTAGATCAATTAGATATTCATTATAAGACATTAGTTAGGCCAGGTTCACATCTAACTTCACATTCACTTTCACCTATCCTTGGTCTGCTGGTGCACCACACAAGATCTGTAACCTTCTTTCTCCATTCTTCTCTGTCATTTTTCTTTGATAGAATTTCATTCTATTTTTTTTCTGAAAATATTGAAACCTGCATTAGAAATTTAAAAAAAAACTCCATAGAATGCTAAATGCTGCTGTTAAAGTCATTTGCAAAAAACAAAATCCATTCGGGCAACTGTTTGAGACAAACATCCACAAAAAAGCTAAAAAAGATTCTAGAAATAAAAAATCCCCCTTTGGGTCAGGATTTTGTTATTTTACCATCACAAAAGAGATACACGACACCGATAGCAAAGACAAACAGACACAAACACTCTTTTGTTCCCCTGGCAATCAAATCATTAAATAGAAACAATTTGATCTAAACTTTTTCACATGTAAATTATGAGTGAGTCAGGGTTTCTTTTTTTTTTTATAGTTACAATGTTTTGTTTGGTGTAATGCACAAATTGTGAGACAAATTTCCTCACGGACAAGATTACTAGTCGACCGGCGGCGTAGCATACGCCGCTATTTTATAGGGGTGGTCTTAGGCCACTGCATCCTATGCGACCCGCACTTTCATGGGACACGCGCTAATTCAAGGTGTATACATTATTAAATTAAACCATTTTATAACTTAAAACAGATTTCCCGCGCCCTTCTATCGATTTACCAGGAACTCCTGGAAATCTCCCGAAATTGCAAAATTTACGAAAAAGTCCTTAAAATATATGGAAATATATATTTAAAAAATGGTCATTTTGGGGTGTCATTCAATATGTGAAAAGCCAATCCTACGCGCGATAAATAAAAACGGCATTATGCATTAGCCGTAATTGTGTAATCTGGTGAAAGAAGCTTCTCGCGCCTCAAACTAATGAATTTCTTGAGGTCTAAAATTCTCAAAGATAGATTGAAACATTTGGTAATTCTTGCTATTGAGAGTGGTCTATGTCGGAAACAGAGAGAATCGGCTGTCCAAATAAGTTAAGAAAACTAGTGTCAGCTTTTCACGAAAATATGCAGGGCACCGTTCAGTTTGAAAGTTCTTCCTCCAGGCCATTCTCCATTAAGAGCGGTGTAAAACAAGGATGTGTACTGGCCCCTACACTTTTTGGCATCTTCTTCTCAGTCGTACTATCCAGTGCTTTTAAATCCCTGGAACACGGAATATACATCCATAGCAGATCCGATGGAAGGCTCTTTAACCTGGCACGTCTTAAAGCCAAAACGAAAAGGCGTCGTATCTTGATAAGGGAGCTGCTGTTTGCCGATGACGCGGCACTCGTATCTCACTCACAAGGAGGTCTACAGAAGCTAGTGAACGCCTTAGCAGCTGCTTGTCAAGAGTTTAGCCTTACTATAAGTCTCTCCAAGACCGAAATCCTGGCACAAGACGTTGCAGAAATACCTATAATACAAATTGGGAACCACACCCTTTCAGTGGTGCAGGAATTTACCTACTTGGGTTCAACAATTGTCAGTAACCTAGACTTAGACATCGAGCTGACAAAAAGGATAGGAAAAGCTACCACAGCATTGGCAAAACTCTCCAAGCGCGTCTGGGAAAATGGTAAATTGACCACAGCGACCAAAATCCTAGTCTACAACGCCTGTGTTGTGAGCACTCTCCTTTATGGCAGTGAAAGCTGGTCAACATACATGTACCAAGAGCACAGATTGAATAGTTTCCACTTGCGCTGCCTGAGACGCATAATGGGCATCTCTTGGAGGGACCATGTCTCCAATCAGGAAGTTTTGAGACTGGCCAATATGAACAGCATGTATGCTCTCCTGACACAAAGGAGATTACGCTGGCTCGGACATGTCACCCGCATGCCAGATGGTAGAATCCCGAAAGATATCTTATATGCTGAGCTTGTGGAAGGAGTCAGACCCAAGGGCCGCCCTAGACTAACATATAGAGATGTCTGCAAGCGAGACATGAGAGCCTCAGGCATCAGTGAAAGTATGTGGGAAAACATAGCCAAAGACCGGAGTGCATGGAGACAGACTGTGCGTGCTGGGACAACCCTTGCTGAGAACAAAAGAATTGAAGCGGCTTTAATCAAGAGGGAAAAAAAGAAAGCTGCCCTGTCTGCTAGCCCTAAATCAGAGGCATACAAATGTACGAATTGTGGCAAAGTCTGCCGTTCTAGAATTGGCTTGATTAGCCACACCAGATTCTGCCCCGTCTCAAGATTAAGCCAAAACCAGTGACTCACTTGGGCGCATCCATTGCCGTTCGAGACAAAAGGAGCCATATATATATATGTCGGAAACAGAATTATTATGATATACTGTATGACTTTGCTACACGCAAGGCTCGTAAGTAATTCTGTACGTAGTAAAGATTGAACAAAATGCATAGACGAATTTATTTTCTAATACAAACTCTTAAATTTCACTTATTGTCCGCTTCCCTACCCAAACTCGGCCCCGCGAAATCCGTTTCGAATATAGCCCCACAATGCTTAAGTCCGGCCCTTCTATTTAGTGTTTTCAAAATGTTTGTTTTTAAAATGTTTTACATGTTTCGGATGTTCCTTCAGAGTTAAAGATAGTTTACTTTTTAGTCCAAACCTTCCGCAAGACGAAGGGGGATGGGAGCGGGCAGGGTTTGACAGTCCAGCGAAGTGTGAATACCCACTTGTTCTCCCCCCCCCCCCCCTCTTGTTTTCTAGTGGACTATCAGCAGAAATAAGAGAGTGATCTTTCCTTTACTTCTTCTTCTCGTTTAAACTGTTGAGGGAAGAAGAGAATTATATATATAGATTATTATTATTAATATTATTATTATTATACCTGCCCGGGTGGACCACTTCGGGCGCCAATTTTGAGTTTGTCCCTTACTCCCCCCCCCCCCCCCCCAAAAAAAAAAAAAGCCTTAAAAAATTTTTAAGCACCCCTTGCAAGATGAAAAGCCGCAATAAAATTTGTGTTGTCTTTCTATCTGTGTGTCACGTGTCACGTTTAGATTAAAAATATAAACTAGAAAAGATATTATAAATGTACTTAAAACATTTCATTATCTATAATATGTTGTTATTTTTTTCAACAAAAAACCCCCCAATGCCATAAGATTATTTTAAATTGCTTTTCTGACATATATCATTTAATTTTTCCGCCAAATGGTCTATCGATACGTCAAGTCAAAAGCAACGCCAAATAATTCTTAGAAATGTAATTACTTTAGGCAATTAAAGCAACATCATAACTTGAATATTCTTTGTTCTTTGGCGTATCCATTGTTGGCCGCTTCTGAGTTTGTGTGATAACACAAACTCTTTGTGTAATCTTGATATTTTAGAGGAGTTTATTTATAACATTTTTTGTTAATATTATCTTTTTCTACAGATGCAATTTGACGATTTATATCATAAACATGTCATCTACTCACAAGGAGAGGATTTATTTGGTTTACCTAAAACTGAAGAACCTGAACTTCTGAGAGTTAGGAAAGAGTTAAATCTTTTACAAAAACTTTATGGACTGTACAACAGTGTGAATACAATAATTGATGGTTACAATGAACTCAGTTGGTCAGAAGTAGATTGTGAGAAGATAAATGCGGAACTTACAGAATTACAAAATAGGTTCGTACACATTTTAATTTCTATGTCTGCTGAGTTCACATTGATTGTACTAGACAGAATGTCATCGCAACACGAGATTTCCATCAATAAACATTATAAACAATTGCTAAGTAAATTGTTTTTCAGTAGTATTGCTTTTTAAACAACAACACGTTTTCCATGCTCCTTGAACCTGCTCAGTCCATTGAAGTTCAATCTCTTTTGTAGACATAGGTGTGGTGAGGTGTGAGGAGCTGAAGCTTTGCCTGCTCCATAGACAACACCCGCAATACAGCTCGAGTCTAACATCCTTTTTTGAATTTATAGTCCAATGGGTCCATACTTCGTTTTAAAGGGAATTCTTGATGTAACTCAATCAGACGTTTTATTATTATTTTTTAATTCAAAATTTTTTAATGCAAACAGTAAAAATGATAAAAGTGAACAAAATGTTAGCATAAAGCACTAGTCCTAAAGTGAGACTTGCTTCCGAATTGAAGTGTTTGCGTTCAGGTCAAGAGGACGAATGCTACAAGTTTTAGAATGTGAACGTGTTCATTCAAGGCTCAATGAAATAAAATAAAGATAAATGAAAATAATAATAATAATAATTAGGCTAGTCTTCGAGTCCGAAAATTAGTGAGGAGTGCAGTATTTCCCGTAGCTGCGCAGCCCCAACTGTGACCTACATATTTTGCCACATTCACGGCATGCAGTAATTAAATGAAAAAAAAATGAAATAAAAAGGCTTTCTCGTTCTTTTTCTAACGAGAAGCTCATTCATACCAGGAACCTTTCTTTATTCTACACTGAATGGATAGCTTACTTTCTAATTGACTATTATTATACTTTAGATGCCGACGCTTACCTAAAGCATTGAAAGATTGGCCTGCATTTAACGATTTGAAAAAGAAAATTGACGACTTTAATGAAACAGTTCCACTGCTAGAATTGATGGCAAATAAATCAATGCAAGGACGACATTGGCAAAGAATACAAAATGTAGCCAACTATAAGTTTGACTTTGATGTCAGCTCAGATCTACCGATGGACCAGATTATGGAAAGTGTACACTTAAAAGATATAATGAGTGCCCCCCTGCTACCTGTGAAAGATGATGTAGAAGTAAGTAGACTAGATGTGAAAGATGATGTGTAGAAGTAAGTAGACTAGATGTGAAAGATGATGTGTAGATGTAAGTGGACTAGATGTGAAAGATGATGTAGAAGAAAGTAGACTAGATGTGAAAGATGATGTGTAGAAGTAAGTAGACTAAATGTGAAAGATGATGTGTAGAAGTAAGTAGACTAAATGTGAAAGATGATGTGTAGAAGTAAGTAGACTAAATGTGAAAGATGATGTGTAGATGTAAGTGGACTAGATGTGAAAGATGATATGTAGATGTAAGTGGACTAGATGTGAAAGATGATGTGTAGAAGTAAGTAGACTAGATGTGAACGAGGATGTAGAACTAAGTCTGCTATATTAAAAATTGTTGTTGAAGATGATTATGGTGGGCTGGGGCATGTGACCGTTGACATCTGGGTGACAATTACGTGCTTAGATACGCTAGTGATCACAATTTTTTTTTCAGATCTTGATGGTCTATTGGTTTGTTCGCATAGCACTGTGTTGCTACTAGGCTGAGTTGTTGAATCATAGGGTCCATGGTTCGTGCCCTGGTCAGTGCACACCATTTTCTCTCACAAAAAATTGTGATCCTAGTGCAGCCTTTGTATGTATGTTCTATGTCCTATGAATGCATCATTTAGAAGTAAGTATAAATAGAGGTGTGAATGATGGTGTAGCCAATATAAGACTACAGTCGTTTATAAACATTTGGAAATAGTGCATGAATGATTCAATTCCTGAATCGACGTCCCGTGTTCGAGTGCTGCCTAATACCAGGGATTTCTATTCTATGTGATAAAGACAGTTTAAATCGTATATGTTAGTAGCCGTGTATAACCATGCCCGTCATACAGCTCAGCCCTGTCAAAGAATAAAAAAGAATGCCCTTGCAAAACAAAGCCTGAAACTCTTGACTTGTAAAAAGGCTTTCTCGTTCTTTTTCTAACGAGAAGCTCATTCGTGCCATGGAACCTTTCTTAATTCTACACTGAATTACAACTGCATGTATTGTGTCAGAAGCGGCACAGGAATGCTGCCCTTTGATGATTGGTGTGGTGGATGAGCTAGCGTTCATATTCATCCCCACTAAATACTATTAAGTTTCCTTTTCCTGTTTATACGTTCTCTCACTTCAAGGCAGTTTATCACACTATCAACGCATTTGAGACATTTTAACCAACAGGCATGTTAACATTGTGCAAAAACATCATTTAGACGGCTTTAGAAAACACAATGAAAGTAGGTTAACTTAAGTTGTCTATGGGACACAATGAAAAGTAGGTTAACTTAAGTTGTCTAGGGGACACAATAAAAAGTAGGTTAACTTAAGTTGTCTAGGGGACACAATGAAAAGTAGGTTAACTTAAGCTGTCTATGGGACACAATGAAAAGTAGGTTAACTTAAGTTGTCTAGGGGACACAATGAAAGTAGGTTAACTTAAGTTGTCTAGGGGACACAATGAAAGTAGGTTAACTTAAGTTGTCTATGGGACACAATGAAAAGTAGGTTAACTTAAGTTGTCTAGGGGACACAATGAAAGTAGGTTAACTTAAGTTGTCTAGGGGACACAATTAAATGTAGGTTAACTTAAGTTGTCTATGGGACACAATGAAAAGTAGGTTAACTTAAGCTGTCTATGGGACACAATGAAAAGTAGATTAACTTAAGTTGTCTAGGGGACACAATAAAAAGTAGGTTAACTTAAGTTGTCTAGGGGACACAATGAAAGTAGGTTAACTTAAGTTGTCTAGGGGACACAATAAAAAGTAGGTTAACTTAAGTTGTCTAGGGGACACAATGAAAAGTAGGTTAACTTAAGTTGTCTATGGGACACAATGAAAAGTAGGTTAACTTAAGTTGTCTAGGGGACACAATGAAAAGTAGGTTAACTTAAGTTGTCTATGGGACACAATGAAAGTAGGTTAACTTAAGTTGTCTAGGGGACACAATAAAAAGTAGGTTAACTTAAGTTGTCTAGGGGACACAATGAAAAGTAGGTTAACTTAAGTTGTCTATGGGACACAATGAAAAGTAGGTTAACTTAAGCTGTCTATGGGACACAATGAAAAGTAGATTAACTTAAGTTGTCTATGGGACACAATGAAAAGTAGGTTAACTTAAGTTGTCTAGGGGACACAATAAAAAGTAGGTTAACTTAAGTTGTCTAGGGGACACAATGAAAAGTAGGTTAACTTAAGTTGTCTATGGGACACAATGAAAAGTAGGTTAACTTAAGTTGTCTATGGGACACAATGAAAAGTAGGTTAACTTAAGTTGTCTATGGGACACAATGAAAAGTAGGTTAACTTAAGTTGTCTATGGGACACAATGAAAAGTAGGTTAACTTAAGTTGTCTAGGGGACACAATACATTTTCTCCTTTCTGATGTTTTGACGGCCATAAGTGCAAGCGATATTGCATGTAATTCGGCCGTAAAGATGGAGAATCCATCGGAGAGTCTACGGGAGATTGTTTTATTCCGAAAGGAGCAGGCACACGCGACCTTTCCATCCATTTTGGATCCGTCAGTGTAAATGGTGGCACAATCTCCGTAGCTCTCCTGCAGTTCCCTAAAGTGGACTTGTAGTATGCTTGGGCCTGTATTTTATTTTTTGAAATTAAGGAGGGATAAATTTAATTTGGGTTTATTCATCAACCAAGGAGGGTTGTATGGGATTTCTATTTTAGAGATTTGGTCAATGGGTGGGGTTAAATTTTGGATGGGTTCGGTTCTCTCATTCGAAGGCCCAACGGCTGTATGACGTTAGACCTTCGATTGTATAGTTCTACAGCTGTAGGGTTAAATATGGAGTCGAAAGCAGGGTTCGTGGGGTTGGATTTTAGCTTGACTATATACTGCATTGCGAGCTTTCTCATTCTTATGTCCATGGGGATTGGTGATGTATGAAACGCGCCGAGACAGAGACGCAGGGCAGCATTTTGTATCGGCTCTAGTATTTTTAAATAATATTTCCAAGCTGCTCCATATATTATGGATTCATAGTCTAACTTGAATCGGATTAGACTCCGATATAGTAGCAGCTAGGTATCTCTGTCAGCTCCCCAGTCCGTATTGCTGAGTACTCAGAGTATGTTTAATGACTTTTGGCATTTCTTCTTAAGTTCCTTAATGTGGTGGAGAAAATTAAATTTGAAATCTAGAGTGAGGCCTAAAAATTTTTTAGTTTTCACAACAGGGATCTTCTTTTTGTCTAA